>NW_025964168.1:1435000-2635000 GCF_023055435.1 Haliotis rufescens
AGAAAAGGTCCCCAGTATCCAATGCTTGTCTCCCCATGGTGATTTTGGGGCAGAAAAGGTCCCCAGTATCCAATGCTTGTCTCCCCATGGTGATTTTGGGGCAGAAAAGGTCCCCAGTATCCCATGCTTGTCTCCCCGTGGTGATTTTGGGGCAGAAAAGGTCCCCAGTATCCCATGCTTGTCTCCCCGTGGTGATTTTGGGGCAGAAAAGGTCCCCAGTATCCCATGCTTGTCTCCCCGTGGTGATTTTGGGGCAGAAAAGGTCCCCAGTATCCCATGCTTGTCTCCCCGTGGTGATTTTGGGGCAGAAAAGGTCCCCAGTATCCCATGCTTGTTTCCCCGTGGTGATTTTGGGGCAGAAAAGGTCCCCAGTATCCCATGCCTGTCCCCATGTGGAGATTCGGAAGCAGTAACGGTTAACTATAGAAATATGACCCTCACTTCTTTTGTAGGCCATGATATAGCTGGAATATTTCTGACTTAGACTCACTAAATACTGTAAATCGTGAAATTAATGCGTCTCCAAAAGAATGCGACCACTGGACCCTAGCCAAAAAGCAACTCAATATGAATGCGACACCCAACCTCTCAAGCGTTAGTGGATTTCTATCTAAAGATGTCCTCAGTCAGGTTTAGAATCCTCACCTTAATCCAACCTTACATTAATCCAATCACACACCAAATAGCCCCGCTTATTAGCACTGAGTAAAGTACTTCCGGAAAAACAATACATGCGTGCTGGCTCGTGTCGGCCTTTGACGCAGTCGCAAAGAACAAAGGGTGGCGTCTGTCTGGACTTGCAGGTGTGATCAGTGATGACATGAGTGAGTAGAACTCTTGTCTTGACCCCAACAGTGACAATTCACAGGACGTAATTAGTGTTTGAATGACATTGTTTATATACTTTATATCGTGCGAAACAGTGGTGTGGAATACATCAGCGTATGTCTAAGTTGGTAATTTTGCTATCCAAAATGTCTTATTGTTGATATAAATGCGATGTTTAAAAATACAAGCAAAGACCATTTTTCGCATTTGATTCACACTCGCGTTAATTTCAAGATTTACAGTAATTGGGCATCTGATCTTTATGTTTGTGAGATGATATGTGAAATAATTGATGCAGTAAAATCTTCTTGTTTCTGTGAAGATTGTGTGAGGCGACATCATGAGATGTGTTGTTCACCTCCAGCATGGTGTAGCTTGGCTGCGTGATGGCTGTGTTGCTTTGTGTAATATGCTTTAAATATTTATGTTCTGTAATCCTAATAATAGTTTAGATTAAGATGAAACAATAGGTAAAAAATGTGGGAACTTTAGCCAAACCTGTCTCCAGTAAAAAGTCATTGAGCCTTGTAAGGTCAGCTAATAATTGTCCATAATTATGCCAATTTTCTCCGAATGCTGAACGGTTAAAAGGTGTTTGGCATACACCTCATTGTACTGTAATGTATAAACTGAGAAAGAATACTGCTAATTTAGTCATCTTGTTGAAATTTGTAAGTAGATTTATTTCATAATCTGTCTCCCATTGCTCTGTTTGGCTGTGCTTTGAGTGTTGTTTTCCAGAATGTTGTTAATGACCTGTTGATTGTTGTTTCTGGTGTCCAGGGCAGGTCACAAGGCCCAGCGGACCTCCAGTGGCATTGAGAAACGGGTGCTGGTTCTTGGTGCAGGCTACGTTGCTGGCCCGGCGGTAGACTACCTGTTACGCGACAACTCCACACACGTCACTGTGGCATCCCAATACAGCGAGGAGCTTGACGCCATCAGTCAGAAATGTCCGGCGGCGGACTGTTTGTTGATGGACGTACAGCGGAGTCAGGAGGACCTGCAACGCCTTATCCCTGAACATGACTTGGTCGTCAGGTGCGTAATCATGTCATGGTTGTCAGGTGGTTATCAGGTGCATAAAAAGGGTGCGGTTGTCAGGTGGTTATGAGGTGCATTAAAAGGGTGTGGTTGTCAGGTGGTTATCAGGTGCATAAAAAGGGTGCGGTTGTCAGGTGGTTATCAGGTGCATAAACATGGTGCGTTTGTCAGGTGGTTATCAGGTGCATAAAAAGGGTGTGGTTATCAGGTGCATAAAAAAGGGTGTGGTTGTCAGGTGGTTATCAGGTGCATAAAAAGGATGTGGTTGTCAGGTGGTTATCAGGTGCATAAACATGGTGCGTTTGTCAGGTGGTTATCAGGTGCATAAAAAGGGTGTGGTTGTCAGGTGGTTATCAGGTGCATAAAAAGGGTGTGGTTGTCAGGTGGTTATCAGGTGCATAAACATGGTGCGTTTGTCAGGTGGTTATCAGGTGCATAAACATGGTGCGTTTGTCAGGTGGTTATCAGGTGCATAAAAAGGGTGTGGTTGTCAGATGGTTATCAGGTGCATAAAAAAGGGTGTGGTTGTCAGGTGGTTATCAGGTGCATAAAAAGGGTGTGGTTGTCAGGTGGTTATCAGGTGCATAAACATGGTGCGTTTGTCAGGTGGTTATCAGGTGCATAAAAAGGGTGTGGTTGTCAGGTGGTTATCAGGTGCATAAAAAGGGTGTGGTTGTCAGGTGGTTATCAGGTGCATAAACATGGTGCGTTTGTCAGGTGGTTATCAGGTGCATAAACATGGTGCGTTTGTCAGGTGGTTATCAGGTGCATAAAAAGGGTGTGGTTGTCAGATGGTTATCAGGTGCATAAAAAAGGGTGTGGTTGTCAGGTGGTTATCAGGTGCATAAAAAGGGTGTGGTTGTCAGGTGGTTATCAGGTGCATAAAAAGGGTGTGGTTGTCAGGTGGTAATCAGGTGCATCAAAAGGGTGCGGTTATCGGATGGTTATCAGGTGCATAAAAAGGGTGCGGTTGTCAGGTGGTTATCAGGTGCATAAAAAGGGTGTGGTTGTCATGTGAGTTCACACGATGTGGACATATGGAGCCCTCAATGGTATGATTTCCCAGGGTTTAATTGTACCGGTATGATAAGCAGCTCCCACTCATCATTTATTTCTTAAATTTTTTCATGTATTTGATGTTTCTGAGTGAAGTTTGACATTTTTAGCTTGTTGCCGTATGCGCTCCACCCCGACATTGCCAAGCTGTGTATTGACCACAAACGGAACATGGTGACAGCCAGCTACGTGTCCCCAGCCATGCAGAACCTCCATCAAAGGTATATGTCTGTCCACAATTAGCAGGACATTATTTTTTTAATTGTTGGATTACAGATATTTTTTGTCAAGGTTTGAAGTCGGAGGAGCAAATGAAAATAGCTGACATCAGCTTCTTCTTTTTGTAAACTGGATCACAGAATGCTTTTACATATTATTATTGGGGTGTGGCAGTGTGGGGTGAAGAAGAAGAAAAAAAAATAATTCACCATCTGTAGCACCGTCTGCTGGAATTTTTTTTCTTTTCTCTTGTGCATCAAGAAAAGGGACATAACTCTACAATTTGAGCATCACCAGTTTTAGAGATGATGTTTAATAAAACCGTAATCTCAAACTGATTTTGCATGTTTGACATGTAGGTGGGAAAAATATGTGTAAACCTTGGATTATTATTTTTTTCCAATTTTGAAGGAAATAGTGTCAGCGGATTTGTTATCCAACTTATACAAAAATAATGTCCCGGAGAAAGATAAAATCATGACTTTAGTATTGTGACTGCTTGTAGCTATTGCTGTGTGCTTGGTGTGCTTGGCCCAGATAGTCTCTTGTATGTGACTGGACTTTTCTAAACAGTCACTCACTGTGTTGATGTTAAATTGATGGATGCAGATCAGGAGTACATATAATTCCAGCTTACTTTAATATCAAGGAATTCATTTATTTGAGGAAGCTTGCTTGTATATCATATCACAATTATTTTTGTTTTAAGGATTCTCTACATGTTAACTAGTTATGATACATGTAGTATCCAGCTGATAGGTTCTCAATTCCCCATGCTTGTCTCCCTGTGGGAATTCTGGGTAGAATAGGTTCTCAATTCCCCATGCTTGTCTCCCTGTGGGAATTCTGGGTAGAATAGGTTCTCAATTCCCCATGCTTCTCTCCCTGTGGGAATTCCTGGTAGAATAGGTTCTCAATTCCCCATGCTTCTCTCCCTGTAGGAATTCTGGTTAGAATAGGATCTCAATTCCCCATGCTTGTCTCCCTGTGGGAATTCCGTGTAGAATAGATTCTCAATTCCCCATGCTTGTCGGCCTTTGTGAATTCTGGTTAGAATAGGTTCTCAATTCCCCATGCTTGTCTCCCTGTTGGAATTCTGGTTAGAAAAGGATCTCAATTCCCCATGCTTGTCTCCTTTTGGGAATTCTGGTTAGAATAGGTTCTCAATTCCCCATGCTTGTCTCACTGTGGGAATTCTGTGTAGAATAGGTTCTCAAATCCCCATGCTTGTCTCCCTGTGGGAATTCTGGTAAGAAAAGGATCTCAATTCCCCATGCTTGTCTCCCTGTGGGAATTCTGGTTAGAATAGGTTCTCAATTCCCCATGCTTGTCTCACTGTGGGAATTCTGTGTAGAATAGGTTCTCAATTCCCCATGCTTGTCTCCTTTTGGGAATTCTGTGTAGAATAGGTTCTCAATTCCCCATGCTTGTCTCACTGTGGGAATTCTGTGTAGAATAGGTTCTCAAATCCCCATGCTTGTCGCCCTGTGGGAATTTGGTGTAGAATGGGATCTCAATTCCCCAGGCTTGTCTCCCTTTGGGAATTCTGGGTAGAATAGGATCTCAATTCCCCATGCTTGTCTCCCTTTGGGAATTCCTGGTAGAATAGGATCTCAATTCCCCATGCTTGTCTCCCTGTAGGAATTCTGGTTAGAATAGGATCTCAATTCCCCATGCTTGTCTCCCTGTGGGAATTCCGTGTAGAATAGGTTCCCAATTCCCCCTTTTGATAATTTGGGATATTTCATAATTATTTTTTTTAGTTTCCATGGCAACAACTTTGACTTTGACTGAAAATGGGGGTATTGGCCGGGGATATTAGTATTTTATGCTTGTTGTAATAGAGTGGAGATATAATGGCCTGGACAATAGTCAGAATAAACAGAAATGATGAGACTGATTATGTGTAGGCAGTTGAAGTAGCTGGAATATGGTGGTCACTGCAGAGTAACTGACGAGACCGCCTCTGTGGTCTAGTGGTAGAGCGTCCGCCCAGAGAGCGGATGGTCCGGGGTTCGATCCCCAGCCGTGTCATACCAAAAGACGTTAAAAGATGGTACTTCTTGTTACCCTGTCTGGCGCTAGGCATTAAGGGGCTAAAACAAGGACTGGTCGGCTCGGAGTCAGTATACTGTTTCTGAGTGGGATATTCATGTTAAACTGCGGCATGGTATCTCAGTGAGCTAGCACTATAAATCGGCATCAGTCCGGACTAGTACAAGCAGCCACACAAACACACACACACGTACATGTACGTCGCTATATAAGTGCAATAATCTTGGACGTGACGTTAAACCCCATTTCACCTCACCTCACCTCACCTCACCTCACCTCACCTCACCTCACCTTCACCGACATCGAGAGGGCCATGTGTTTCAGTGCCGTGGATGCAGGTGTGACCATCATGAACGAGATCGGTGTCGACCCTGGCATTGACCACATGATGGCAATGCAGTGCTTTGATGAGGTCCGGAACGATGGAGGAAAGGTCAGATACAGCATCTTTTACTTCATTATGTTTTTTGATGTTTGCAGAATATTACATTGTGATCATACTGTCTTCCCACATCAAACAGATCACGTTAAAGAGCCACACTTTCCTGAAAGGATAGCTAACGATTTCTCTGCATATGTAATTCAGTTCCGTTTGAATATACCTGTAAGCAACAGTGTTTAAAAGTAAAAAAATATTTTTAAAAATGAAAAACCAATTAGAAGCACTTTCAATATTCTTTTCCATTCTTCAGTGTATGTTTTGTTTGAGGCATTTTGTGGATGAGTTTATATTTAATTGCCAACTCTTGAAAAATGTCTGTATTGAGGGTGTTCCCAATTACTGTTGTGCAGATCACGTCCTATGTTTCCTGGTGTGGGGGGTTACCTGCCCCTGAATATTCGGACACACCCCTTCACTATAAATTCAGGTAAGTATCAGACATATAGAAAGTCTAGTTTTTTGCTCCCCCCAAAATAAGAAAAGTTATCCTAGTATGTTTCAGAGGAAATAACTAAAATGTGCAAGGAAACTAAATTCAGTCAACAATTTTGAGTAATGAAATGCAAAGTCTAAAGGTGAAATATTTGTAAATAAGGTCACAATACATTAATTATTTGATTTTCCTTCAATCTTTCAATTGTTTGTTTGTTTGTTGTTTAACGGCGCACTCAGCAATATTCCAGCCATAGGTCAGCGGTCTGTAATAATCGAGTCTGGACCAAACATCCAGTGATTGACATCATGAGCATCGATCTACGCAATTGGGATAGAATGACATGCACTATGAATGTTGTCACTATGGGACTGCTGGCACTGTTGCCACCATGGGACTGTTGCCACTATGGGACTGTTGTCACTGTTGCCACTATGGGACTGCTGGCACTGTTGCCACCATGGGACTGTTGCCACTATGGGACTGTTGTCACTGTTGCCACTATGGGACTGCTGGCACTGTTGCCACCATGGGACTGTTGCCACTATGGGACTGTTGTCACTGTTGCCACTATGGGACTGTTGTCACTGTTGCCACTATGGGACTGTTGTCACTGTTGCCACTATGGGACTGTTGTCACTGTTGCCACTATGGGACTGCTGGCACTGTTGCCACCATGGGACTGTTGCCACTATGGGACTGTTGTCACTGTTGCCACTATGGGACTGTTGTCACTGTTGCCACTATGGGACTGTTGTCACTGTTGCCACCATGGGACTGTTGCCACTATGGGACTGTTGTCACTGTTGCCACCATGTGACTGTTGCCACTATGGGACTGTAACAGTTGTCACTGTTGCCACCATGGGACTGTTGCCACTATGGGACTGTTGTCACTGTTGCCACCGTGGGACTGTTGCCACTATGGGACTGTAACAGTTGTCACTGTTGCGACCATGGGACTGTTGCTACAATGGGACTGTTGGCACTGTTGTCAATATGGGACTGTTGTCACTGTTGCCACTATGGGACTGTTGTCACTGTTGCCACTATGGGACTGCTGGCACTGTTGCCACTATGGGACTGTTGTCACTGTTGCCACTATGGGACTGTTGTCACTGTTGCCACTATGGGACTGTTGTCACTGTTGCCAATATGGGACTGTTGTCACTGTTGCCACTATGGGACTGTTGCCACTATGGGACTGTTGTCACTGTTGCCACTATGGGACTGTTGTCACTGTTGCCACTATGGGACTGTTGTCACTGTTGCGACCATGGGACTGTTGTCACTGTTGCCACTATGGGACTGTTGCCATACATCGAGCATAGAGCCAGTGTCACCACCTCCAAAGTTACACTGGCAGATTCTGGCAGCTGACAGTGTTCCCCTTGGGGAGTCTTGGGGATAATAGTCCCCCAATACCTAATGCTTATCATGAGAGTAAACCTGGAAAAGGGTTGAAAATGTTCAACTTAGCTACGGGCAACAGAGTATTTAAAAATGATTCCTTTGTCAATGAAAATTGTCTCACTGTTGCAGTTGGTTCCCAAGGGGTGTTTTGATGAACTGTCTCGCAGGGGCCAAATATCTCAAAAACAAACAGGTAGGAATGTTTACGTCTTGCTTGCAGTAAAACATGTAGCCTTAATTGATGGGTCTGATCCAAGACCCCCTCCCTTCATCTTTTGAAGGGGTCACGGGTGGCCCAGTCGTCTAAGGCGCCGTGATTCGCTGTGCAGAATTGCGTCCCATGGGCACGCCAGAAACCTATGATTGTGGGTTCGAATCCTGGTTCGCCCTGATTATGTTTCTAGGTTTGTCAGCACCATACCCGTGCTCGTTGGTTTCACCGAAGTAGTAAACGTCTGAGACCTGCATCTCTTCGGGCTTTCCTCCCACATTAAGCTGACACGTTGTGATATAACTAAAATAATGTTAAAAGTGGCGTTAAACCCAACTCACTCACTCACTCGTCTACCTAAAATAATAAGTGCCAGTTTACATCACCAGTGTGTAAAAAACCACCATGTTAATTCTTAACGATTGTTTTTAGAAATATTAGATATTACGGTTAGAAATGATAGATTTTTTACTGAGAAATATTAGATATTATATTCAGAGATATTAGATATTGTATGTTAACCACCAAAAGAAAGGTGAACCATAGAAACGTATAGAGAAATATGTACATTAAGAAGAGATGTTTCCAATGTCTATTGTTTTTTGACAAAACTAACAATCAGTAAAGTGTTACCACAGAGAGTCTTTATTCTTATCACGATATGCTGCATGAGATTTCCAAACTGTACACGCTAATGCATGAGACAAATGGTGCATCTGGAGTCAAGGACCTTCTCTCCTTTCCACTTTCTCATCCGTCTTACCTATCTTATCTTATCTTTTTTATACTGTATGATATCGCCTACTTTTCCAATGATTGAAAATGTCCCACCACCCCCTGGTCAAGTGGGGCTGTGTGGGCTACATGTATATCGTGACTATTTATCTGAAAAAAAAAGGACACACCCATGTCATGCTGCACTCGGAGACAGGTCTGCCGCAGTGGCCATTTACAGCTATATTCACCAATTTACATTACATTTATTTCTAAATTTAATATCCAATCTCATTAAAGTCAGTTCTAAGTTTTCGCTGCCGCTAAACAAATATCTGAGGACATCCCATTAGGGGTCACGTCAGAAGGACCTCCTCTGTTCAAATGTCTATCCAACGGAAGCGAGAGATACACAATAATTTTGGCGGAATCAGTCGTACTGTCGTTCGGAATTCCCTGTGTTAACGTTTTCAAGGTTGCATGATCAGAAAACACATTCTGACTGTCACTTTCTTCATCTGGTAAGCGACGCTTTGATTGGTCGGATGAAAGGTCGTTCTGACGTGACACATAAGGGGATGTCCTCAGATCTTTATCTAAATATTATTATAATATTATTATATATTTTATATTCCTAAACTAATCACCGCCAAAAGAAACACAAAGTTTCTAAAAATGCAGCAATAATGTCCATTTCATTTGAAATGATGTGTTATCTACTCATGTATGAATTTTTAAATATTATAAATTTGTTTTATCATTTTCTGCAGCTGAATGATATTCAAGTTAGTTTCCTTATATTTGCATGTATATATGTAATTCTTTATAATTATGAATAAGTGATAAAGTAGAAAGCTCTGGTCAAGGTCTCCAAGTTGAGAAGACTGTTTTGTAACTTCTACACAAGTATCGATTTGTGTTTCATACCAAGACTGACATTGATTAGTAAAATTTCCAACTTTATGACAATCATAGAAGAGATGCTCCAGCATCTCAGATTCATCATTGCAGAAGTAACATTTAAAGTTTGTAGATATTCCGATTTGGTATAAAAACGATTGTGTTTTAATGTGATGTAATATGTTTTAGTGATAGTTTCTAGTTTTATTGTCAGTGCTGCATTCACTGATACATTTAAAACATATGGCGAGGTGTTCCCTGCTGCAGATGGTGGAGGTGTCACCCGGGGGAGGCCTCTTGGAGGCAGTGGAGCCCCTCCACTTCATGCCGGGGTTCAACCTGGAGGGCTTCCCCAACAGAGACTCTACAGCCTACATCAACAAGTATGGTATTGAATCTGCCAATACTGTGCTTAGGGGCACCATCAGATACCAGGTAAAGTGTGCCCTGTGTAGTGTCAGATATGAGGTAAAGTGTGCCCCATGTAGTGTCAGATATGAGGTAAAGTGCACCCTAGGTGGTATCAGGTATGAGGTAAAGTGTGCCCTGTGTAGTATCAGATATGAGGTAAAGTGTGCCCTAGGTGGTGTCAGGTATGAGGTAAAGTGTGCCCTGTGTAGTATCAGATATGAGGTTAAGTGCACCCTAGGTGGTATCAGATATGAGGTAAAGTGTGCCCTAGGTGGTGTCAGATATAAGGTAAAGTGTGCCCCATGTGGTATCAGATATGAGGTAAAGTGTGCCCTAGGTGGTATCAGATATAAGGTAAAGTGTGCCCTAGGTGGTATCAGATATGAGGTAAAGTGTGCCCTTTGTAGTATCAGATATAAGGTAAAGTGTGCCCTAGGTGGTATCAGATATGAGGTAAAGTGTGCCCTAGGTGGTGTCAGATATAAGGTAAAGTGTGCCCCATGTGGTATCAGATATGAGGTAAAGTGTGCCCTAGGTGGTATCAGATATAAGGTAAAGTGTGCCCTGTGTAGTATCAGATATGAGGTAAAGTGTGCCCTAGGTGGTGTCAGATATGAGATAAAGTGTGCCCTAGGTTGTATCAGATATGAGGTAAAGTGTGCCCTAGGTGGTGTCAGATATAAGGTAAAGTGTGCCCCATGTAGTGTCAGATATGAGGTAAAGTGTGCCCCATGTGGTGTCAGATATGAGGTAAAGTGTGCCCTAGGTGGTGTCAGATATGAGGTAAAGTGTGCCCTAGGTGGTATCAGATATGAGGTAAAGTGTGCCCTGTGTAGTATCAGATATGAGGTAAAGTGTGCCCTACGTGGTGTCAGATATGAGGTAAAGTGTGCCCTAGGTGGTTTTAGATATGAGGTAAAGTGTGCCCAATGTGGTGTCAGATATGAGTAAAGTGTCCCCTAGGTGGTGTCAGATATGAGGTAAAGTGTCCCCTAGGTGGTGTCAGATATAAGGTAAAGTGTGCCCTAGGTGGTGTCAGATATAAGGTAAAGTGTGCCCCATGTAGTGTCAGATATGAGGTAAAGTGTGCCCCATGTGGTATCAGATGTGAGGTAAAGTGTGCCCCATGTGGTGTCAGATATGAGGTAAAGTGTGCCCAATGTGGTGTCAGATATGAGGTAAAGTGTGCCCTAGGTGGTTTTAGATATGAGGTAAAGTGTGCCCTAGGTGGTGTCTGATATGAGGTAAAGTGTGCCCCATGTGGTGTCGGATATGAGGTAAAGTGTGCCCCTTGTGGTGTCAGATATAAGGTAAAGTGTGCCCCTTGTGGTGTCAGATATGAGGTAAAGTGTGCCCAATGTGGTGTCAGATATAAGGTAAAGTGTGCCCCATGTGGTGTCAGATATGAGGTAAAGTGTGCCCCTTGTGGTGTCAGATATGAGGTAAAGTGTGCCCCTTGTGGTGTCAGATATGAGGTAAAGTGTGCCCCTTGTGGTGTCAGATATGAGGTAAAGTGTGCCCCATGTGGTGTCAGATATAAGGTAAAGTGTGCCCCATGTGGTGTCAGATATGAGGTAAAGTGTGCCCCATGTGGTGTCAGATATGAGGTAAAGTGTGCCCCATGTGGTATCAGATATGAGGTAAAGTGTGCCCTAGGTGTTGTCAGATATGAGGTAAAGTGTGCCCTAGGTGGTTTTAGAGATGAGGTAAAGTGTGCCCAAGGTGGTATCAGATATGAGTAAAGTGTGCCCTGTGTGGTATCAGATATGAGGTAAAGTGTGCCCTAGGTGGTGTCAGATATGAGGTAAAGTGTGCCCCATGTGGTGTCAGATATGAGGTAAAGTGTGCCCCATGTGGTATCAGATATGAGTAAAGTGTGCCCCATGTGGTATCAGATATGAGGTAAAGTGTGTCCCATGTGGTTTCCGATATGAGGTAAAGTGTGCCTTGTGTAGTGTCTGATATGAGGTAAAGTGTGCCCTAGGTCGTATCAGATATGAGGTAAAGTGTGCCCCATGTGGTATCAGATATGAGGTAAAGTGTGCCCCATGTGGTATCAGATATGAGGTAAAGTGTGCCCTAGGTGTTGTCAGATATGAGGTAAAGTGTGCCCTAGGTGGTTTTAGATATGAGGTAAAGTGTGCCCTAGGTGGTATCAGATATGAGTAAAGTGTGCCCCATGTGGTATCAGATATGAGGTAAAGTGTGCCCTAGGTGGTATCAGATATGAGGTAAAGTGTGCCCCATGTGGTATCAGATATGAGGTAAAGTGTGCCCTAGGTGGTATCAGATATGAGGTAAAGTGTGCCCCATGTGGTTTCAGATATAAAGGTAAAGTGTGCCCCATGTAGTGTCAGATATGAGGTAAAGTGTGCCCCATGTGGTATCAGATATGAGTAAAGTGTGCCCCATGTGGTATCAGATATGAGGTAAAGTGTGCCCTAGGTGGTATCAGGGATGAGGTATAGTGTGCCCCATGTAGTGTCAGATTTGAGGTAAAGTGTGCCCCATGTGGTATCAGATATGAGGTAAAGTGTGCCCTAGGTGGTATCAGATATGAGGTAAAGTGTGCCCTAGGTGGTATCAGATATGAGGTAAAGTGTGCCCCATGTAGTGTCAGATATAAGGTAAAGTGTGCCCTAGGTAGTATCAGATATGAGGTAAAGTGTGCCCAATGTGGTGTCAGATATAAGGTAAAGTGTGCCCCATGTGGTGTCAGATATGAGGTAAAGTGTGCCCCATGTAGTTACAGATATGAGGTAAAGTGTGCCCCGTGTAGTGTCAGATATGAGGTAAAGTGTGCCCCATGTAGTGTCAGATATGAGATAAAGTGTGCCCCATGTAGTGTCAGATATGAGGTAAAGTGTGCCCCATGTAGTGTCAGATATGAGGTAAAGTGTGCCCCATGTAGTGTCAGATATGAGGTAAAGTGTGCCCCATGTAGTATCAGATATGAGGTTAAGTGCACCCTAGGTAGTATCAGATATGAGGTAAAGTGTGCCCCATGTAGTGTCAGGTATGAGGTAAAGTGTGCACTAGGTAGTGTCAGATATGAGGTAAAGTGTGCCCCATGTAGTGTCAGATATGAGGTAAAGTGTGCCCCATGTAGTGTCAGATATGAGGTTAAGTGCACCCTAGGTGGTATCATCAGATATGAGGTAAAGTGTGCCCTAGGTAGTGTCAGATATAAGGTAAATAGGCCCCATGTGGTATCAGATATTAGGTTAGTGTGCCCCATGTATCAGATACGAGTTACACCATCAGGAATGAGATAAAGTGCTCAGGTACACCTTCAGGTATGAGATAAAGTGCTCAGGTACACCTTCAGGTATGAGATAAAGCGCTCAGGTACACCTTCAGGTATGAGATAAAGTGCTCAGGTACACCTTCAGGTATGAGATAAAGTGTATGATGTAAAGTGTCCCCCAGGTGGTATCACATATGATGAAACTATGCTTGTAATGGTATCATGCGGTCAAATGAGGGTTTGGAGGAACATGAGATAAGAGGTAATATGGGGTGAAGGCACTGTGGCTGGGGATAATAGTGCATGTGCTCAGCATGATATGAGAAGTAAGGGCACTGTGCTCTAAAAGCATGATATTTGAGATAACGGTTACGTAAATTTGTGCTCAAGAGTATATTTGTGGCAAAGGAACTGTGCCTAGGGATAATATGACATAACTATTTTCTCAGGAGCATCGTATGTGAGGCAAGGACAGTGTGCCTTGTGTCACACTCGGTAAATGTATTTGCTTCAGGATACCGACAGACATAAGTAAACATCAAGACAGTGTAGGCAGTAGGCAGTTAGCAGTAGGCAGTAGGCAGACGGCAGACTCTGGTGTTATGGACATGAAGCAGCAGAGTATGCATGATATAATATATATAATCTCCAGTGTCAGCTGTCATTCTGTTTGTACACAGTGGAATTAACAGCCAATGTAGTCAGTAACTCAGGATTCCATTGACTGCAGGGTTACAGCACAGCCATCAAGGGTTTGATGCAGCTTGGGCTGATGGACTTGGAGCCTCATCCTTCACTGCATCCTGGTGGACCAGACATCACATGGGTAGGTCATAGGGAGTCATATCACATGGGTATGTTATATGGGGTCATATCACATGGGAAGGTCATAGGGGGTCATATCACATGGGTAGGTCATAGGGGATCATATCACATGGGTAGGTCAGCACATGGGTAGGTCAAGGGGGTCATATCACATGGGTAGGTCAGCACATGGGTAGGTCATAGGGGGTCATATCACATGGTAGGTCATAAGGGATATTATCACATGGGTAGGTCATAAGGGGTATTATCACATGGGTAGGTCATAGAGGGTCGTATCAAATTGGGGCTGGGGGATGGTCGGTCATATCACAAAGGAAGGCCATACACAGTCATATGACACTGGTAGGTCAAACAGGTTGTATCACATTCGGGCTGGGGGATGGTTGGTCATATACAGGTAGGTCATAAGGGGTCTTATCACATGGGTAGGTCATACAGGGTCATATCACATTGGGGCTTGGAGATGGTTGGTCATATCACACAGATAGGTCCTACACAGTCATATCCCATGGATAGGTCATATGGAGTCATCTCATGGATGGGTAATGGTGTCATATCATATGGTAGGTCATTTGGGGTCACATGGGGTCATGCCACATGGGTTGATAAGAAGATAATAAATGTAACCAGAATGTTGATTATGCATTGGTCATTTGTTTCCCGTGGATCTGTCCAAAATGTGGACAACGTACCCATGGTGATTGTGGGAACATTGTTTTCAGAGATGTACATACTTTGGATTTGATTTACGTAAAGTATGTTACAAATTACATGTTTTATGTTTTGCAGAAGGGCTTTATGAGCAACATGTTCGGCAAGTCACATGACATATTTGAGGACAGTCTGAAGGACCTGGTGTATGAGAAGTTGGGGCGTAACAAGCACATGCTTGACACTATCATCAGGTAGGGAGGTGGTTAAAGCGTTCGCTTGTTTCGCCGAAGACCCGGGTTCGTTTCCCCACATGGGTACAATGTGTGAAGCCCATTTCGGTGTCCCCTACTGTGATATTACAGGAATATTGCTAAAAGCTGCGTAAAACCATAATCACTCACTCACTCACTCACTAACTGTGTGGATCGTTGCTCATAGTATCAATCACTGGATTGTCTGGTCCAGATATGGAATATTCCTGAGTGCACCATTAAACAACAACAGCCAAAACATGATTTTGAATTTTCAATCATTGTTGGCCTGTGATGGTACAGAATTGGATGTACGTGATACAGGATTACACAGACATGATACACAATTGCTAGACACGGTCAAGGACGTCCATGTTTTCTGCGTTTCAGACTTGGCCTTCTGATGGATGAGATCATAGAGAAGAAGGGCAACCCCATGGACACCTTCAGCTCCTACCTAGCCAGGAGGCTGGCCTACGGTAAGACCGGATCCACTGACCAGCCGGCTGTGGTGATTACTTTCCGAATGAATCTGTGGTTAGTTTCTATGATCAGTTTAGGAAGTTAGGGCTAACTGAAGAATGTATACTGTGGGGGTCCAATAATGCTTACAACTCAGAAGGTGTACCCTTTTGCCACCAGCCATATTTTTGGGTTAACATCAGGTCTATACCTGAGAACGGAAACACTGAAAAGAATATGGGAACAGTGAAAAGAATATGGAAAAAGTGCACAGGATATGGAAACAGTGAACAGAGGGTGGAAACACTGAGCAGACGGTGGAAACACTGAGCAGAATATGGAAACACTGAGCAGAATGTGGAATCACTGAGCAGAATATGGAATCACTGAGCAGAATATGGAAACACTGAGCAGAATATGGAAACACTGAGCAGAATGTGGAAACACTGAGCAGAATATGGAAACACTGAGCAGAATATGGAAACACTGAGCAGAATGTGGAAACACTGAGCAGAATGTGGAAACACTGAGCAGAATATGGAAACACTGAGCAGAATATGGAAACACTGAGCAGAATGTGGAAACACTGAGCAGAATATGGAATTCTTGGAGAATTCACAAATACTGGAACTTAGTATTAGTAATGATACTTACATTTTGTATAAGATAATGATTCTAAACCCCACAGAATACATTGTGTAAACACTTAAACATCTGTCGACAACTTTGAATCATCACCCTTCCAGGCCCGATGGAGCGTGACCTGCTACTGATGCGTCACGACATCGGCATCTCGTGGCCAGACGGGTCCCTGGAGCAGCGGCAGCTCAACCTGGTGGTGTATGGAGACCAGGGAGGCTTCTCTGCCATGGCTAAGACTGTCGGGCTACCTACGGCCATCGCTGCCAAGATGATCCTAGAAGGTCAGTGCTGTAAGGTCAGGCAGAGTGAGTGAGTGAGTGGGTCAGTGAGTGAGTGAGTAGGTCAGTGAGTGAATCAGTCAGTGGGGTGAGGTGAGATGAGGTGAGGTGAGATGGAGTCACATCAACACCAAGATGATCCTGGAAGGTCAGTGCTGTAAAGTCAAGCAGAGTGAGTGAGTCAGTGAGTGAGTCAGTGGGTCAGTCAGTGAGTCAGTGGGTCAGTCAGTGAGTCAGTCAGTGAGTATGTGGTGAGGGTGAGGTGAGATGGAGTCGCATCAACACCAAGAGGATCATGGAAGGTCAGTGTTGTAAAGTCAAGCAGAGTGAGTGAGTGAGTGAGTGAGAGCTGAGGTGTACTCAGAGGTAATACCAAGACAGACCCGTGAAGATCCAGGGTAGAATAGGTCTTCAGCAACCAATGCTTGCTGCGAAAAGCGACTATGCTTGTTGTAAGAGGCGACTAACAGGATCAGGTGGTCAGGCTCGCTGTCTTGCTTGATGCATGTCATCGTACATATCCCAATTCAGGGATCTATGCTCATGCTATCAATCACTGGATGGGCTGGTCCAGACTTGATTATTTAGTCCACCGTCATATAGCTGGAATATTGCTAAATGCAGAAACCTATGATTGTGGGTTTGAATTCCGGTTCGCCCGATTATGTTTCTAGGTTTGTCAGCACCATACCCGTGCTCGTGGGTTTCACCGAAGTGGTAACCATCTGAGACCTGCATCACTTCGGGCTTTCCTCCCACATTAAGCTGACACGCCACGACATAACTGGAATACTGTTAAAAGCGGCGTTAAACTCACTCACTCACTTTAAGATTACAGTTGGCACAGTTCAGAACTCATCGGTTTTGCTCTCATGTAAACATGTTTTGCCATGGTGCCATACAAGAGTTGTGTATTTATGAGTGCTGCAATATTTTCCAGGCGAGATTCAGGAGAAGGGCATCGTCATACCACTGTCCAGGAATGTGTACCAGCCCATCATGTCCCGCCTCAACCAGGAGGGCATTCAAGGCACCGAGAAGATCAGATTACTGTAACGTGTGTTAGGATAGCACTATTTTCTAGAGTGAAGGACATCTGATACACTCTCTACCCAGAAATAATATATTCACCGATAAAAGAAACATGAAAACCATACATGAATTAATATATGAAGATTTACTCACATTCAAGAGATGTTAGATTGGTTTAAAGCACAAACGAACATACTGTCAAGTTGTGTGTACCGACGCCCATGAACGCTTCACATGTGACAACATAGATCCATGACTTGAGAGTGCCATTTGTCTCGTGCATGATTGGCGTGTAGAGTTTGAAAATCCCGTGCAGCACATCGTGATAAGAATACAGACACAGTGGTAACACCAGACTAGTTTTGTCATTAAGTGGTACACATTGGAAACATCTCTTCTTAACGTACGTACTTCTCTATATGTTTCTATGGTTCGCGTTTCTTTTGGTGGTGAGTATACTTCTTTCTTAGGTGGAAGTATCATGTTGAGGTTTATCAAGAATGTAGAATGTAGAATCTGACATGTTTTTAACGCTACATCTTTGTAAATCTGTGGTGTGTCATGTGACAGGTCAGGTGATGGATCAGAGCCCCGATTTGAGGACTGCAGGTTTCCGTTAGGCTGGAGTTGATAAGAGCATGATACTGAATGAAGGTGGAAGTACAAGGCTTAGATCGCTTCATGATTTTTCTGGCCAAGAATATCTTACCATTAATGTTTGTTGACGTTCGTGATGAAGTGTAATCGAGTGATTACATTCTTTCACCTGGCTGTTACCAAACTTATACAACTCAAAGATGGTTATATATCACCTTATTCTTCCATATTACTATAGTTACTATGGCAATTGTTTCATATTACTGTACTTAATATGGCGATTTTTTTCATATCACTATAGTTAATGTAGCAGTTCTTTCATATTACTATAGTTAATATGGCGATTCCTTCATATCGCTCCACGAAATGGAAGGGGGATATAAGAATGGGTGTTGTCCGTCTGTCCGTCACGTTTTGTTTCCAGACAGAGCTAAAAAACCATGAGAGATATCTTAACCAAACTTGGCACATGGATAGGTCTAGTGGTGAACTGATGCCTTTTGATAGTTTGGGATTTAAAAAAAAAAAAAATCAGTTTCCATAGCAATGACTTTGACTTAGACTGAAAATAGCGGTGTTAGCGAGGGATATGAGTATTTCGTGCTTGTTTTGTTTAAGACATATCACTAGGTGAGTTGTTCTAGTGTTTTGACACTTTTAACCAGGGTAATGCACCTCTCCATTAAAAATTCTGTTTTATAAACCAAATTAATCAACCCAAACAAAAATGGTCATGACCTCACATAGTATGTTGAAAATTTTGATATTTATGTTAATTTATGTAAAAGAGTATGATCTGACATAAGCTGAGAAGAAATGATTCTACAAGACGGTAGAAACAAGAATCAATTATTTTTTACAAAATGTTGACTGTGAAAGAGCTGGAGGTTTTTACATATCTGTGCACAGACTTATAATGGGAAGATGCAGATGCTAATGCTGAGGGGTTTGTTTGAACGATGTCAATGTCAGCGTTTGTTGTGAATATCTCAGCAATATTTCATAACGCACAGTGTTAATTTCCATGCATTATATTGTCAGTCTTCTATATATATAATTATAATTAATATGGAAGTGAATGGTTACAAGAACAGATTTATGATATTCTTGAAACTTTGTATCAAGAAGATAGTTTCCCAAATGTTTCGATACATCTTCGCCAGTTGTACTGGACTGAAGTTCAAAATCAGGTTACCAACCCCAACCTCTTTGTGCATCCGACACACCACTTAATTTGCCTTGGCATCCAATTTAAGAACTCTTGAGTCATGTCAGTGTACACAGCTGGTACAAGGAAATTAGACTGGGATGTTCACATAGAATGCATGACCATGCGTTCTCATAAGCTTTGGGCTAAATATTTTATTGATTTGTCACTCTTTGCAAGAAAAACAAGACAAAATAAATTTCAACATTGCATATTGACATCCGCGTACGAGATAAACATTTCACGGACTGCATTGCATTACCAGAGTACCGTTTGACAGGGCCTGGCATCAGTTTCAGGCATACCAAAAGGGGGTTGGCACCCTCCGAAATGTCTGGGAGAGAAGGTCAAGGGAAATGTGGTTTAGTACTGACCTTTTTGAAGTTATGGTATTTAATATCTACATATTATACACAATATTTATGTTATATATTAGCTCACTTGCTTCAGACCAGGGGTCCGTTACCCCATCTCTCAGTGGCTGTAACCATGGAGATGGATATGAAGCCTTGATGCTGCAGTTTCTAACAAACTTTTGTAATTGAAGATCTTATGATCTTCACTGCCCAATGTGAGGTGGCTGTTGTTATTCTTACCATAGTACTTACAGTTTGAATATATTTATGTTACTTGTTCTTCACAGTAAAGTGCTATTGTTATACAATTTATCTTATATTTTTGGAGTGGTGCACAAGTTTGAAATGATGTCATATTACCTGCATATAGCATTATGTATTTAGATCTGTTTTGTACATCCACAGGTGGTGTTCAGTTGTCATGTTTGCATGTATGTAACCCTTGCGTAACATAGCTATTGTAAGTAAGTAATTTTGTATTTTAATGAATTGCATACTTGAGATACGTGACCACTATGCACATTCCCTAGGGCTGGGACGAGTCCAAATTTACTACCCGGTTACCCCCCACCCCGCAATTACCCGACCCTGGGTACCCACTGTAGTTCTCAAGAGATAGGTACAAAATGTCCGATTGGGATTTTATTTTACCATAACCCTGGCAAAATTAAAGGATGTGGTCATGCATACACTGAAGCTGACTTAAGGTTTATCTTTATTCAACTATATGAAAAGTCAGAAGGAATGGGTGCATAGTCAGAAAGAAATGCGAACATCAGTGACTTGTAGTGTAACCATAGAGTTCAAGATAATTATATTAAACAATATATCACATGACTAAACACGGGTCCAGGTAGTCCTATGGGTACCAGGGTCCTACTCAGTGCCCACCCGAACCCGGGTACCCGAGTTACTCGTCCCAGCCCTAAGTCATTCCCATTAACGTATGATGTGCCCTGTGATTTAGCTGCCCAAGATCATGGACACTCCATCACTTCTAACAGGTCTTGCATCTTTGCTAGAGTCTCCTTCATGTATTAAGCCAGATAATTATCATCCTTCTGTCGTCTAAATCAGGTAGAACTTGCTGTTAAACAGCCACCGACAATCTTCGTCTTGTGATGGCAACAGCATACTGTTTTCCCCTACTGATTTCGCACGAGACGTTGACCTACCTTACAAAATCCCAAATTCTTCAGTCATACCAAGGGCACAATTGCAGGAAATGGTCATGAATAATCCCCAACATATCACAGTATTAGTTAGTGACCTGGCTGTATGACCCATTGTGTGTTGGGGGCCCCCGGTCAAATAGTGGAAACACTGTAACTCAGTTCTTTATATTTTCAAGGAAATATGTAGTGGTTTGGAAGGTATTATCAAAACAGCATTAATAAGCAGGTGTCTCTGTCACCATAGTAACATTGTGTGATATCAACTGTTGGATCTGAATCTAATTATATTTCAAGTGCTCTAATACTCCATGGTACTAACCTGAAAGTTGTTTTACTTGAAAAGGGTAAATGACACCACTGTTTGTTTTTGTGATCTCTTTACATCAAACAGGGGGCACGGGTGGCCCAGTTGTCTAAGGCGCCGCAATTCGCTGTGCAGAGTGGCGTCCCTTGGGCACGCCAGAAACCTGATTTTGGTTCGAATCCCGGTTCGCTCCGATTATGTTTCTAGGTTTGTCAGCACCATACCTGTGCTAGTGGGTTTCACCGAAGTGGTAAACGTCTTAGACCTGCATCACTTTCCTTCCACATTAAGCTGACTTGCCGTGATATAACTGTTATGCTGTTAAAAGCGGCGTTTAACCCAACTCACTCACTCACTTTACATCAAACACCTATGCAAGAATCTCTACCTGCTATTGACCAATCCAGTATTTAACGTTGCTGTTGTTGTTTACATGAAGCTCTTCTTCTTTGACATGACTTTGTTGCAGTATTATAGTGTTTTTTATTTCCCTGTTATGTATAAATACCAAGCCTTGACGGCAATGGACGTCTCAGTTCTAGAATACATCAGAATAGACAAAAAGAGGTTTTTGCACAAATGCCTAAATTTTACAGAAAATATGATATGTTCAATTTTTCTTTTTCTACTTTTCATTTAAATTTTTCTGTAAAATCTGATCATATTCATATTTCACATTTGTCCGTCTAAAGGGTTATATAGGAAACTTCTTGTACCCAGGTCTCAACTTATTGAGGGATAGACTCAGATAATTGACAGATCTCTTTCAGCAATCCCTTAAAGACGGGCTAAGCATTTACTTGTGGTACACATTTCCAAGTTTTGGTCTAGGTGTGATATTTTAATAATCACTGATAATTTGTTATACATAAATAAACTTGAGTTTGCAGACAAAGTAAGCAGTATTTGAATGATTTTGCCATTAAGGACGATCAGCATATTGTTTCATTGTTTTAGTAGATGGTTTATTCTAGATTCTATATTGTTTTGTCTAGAAATTGACTTTAAAGTTTTTGAGACGATCCCCTCATCCAGAGACCCTCTGTGAACTGTTGTTTACAATCTGCCTGTGCTGTTAACACCAGACTATGACAGTAAAGGAATACATGCAGTAGATAGGTTTTGACCTACATTCAGTGCTAATCATTATAAAGTTACATATACACCAGTGTGTCCGACCTACATTCAGTGCCAATCATTATTGAAGAAATAAACGATGAGTGGGAGTAGTTTATTGTACAATAAAGCACTGCAGGGAGAATAAACCATAAGGGGTGCAGCCCTGAGTGGTTTATTCTCCCTGCAGTGTTTTATTGTACGATAAACAACAACAAAGTTGTTTACTTCTTATATGAGATATTAATATATTGTACAGCCTCTTTAAGAATGTTAATAAAATGTACAAGCTTTAAAGATATTTACTCGTATTTAAATACTGATAGCTCCCTGAATAGAAACCGACCTAGCAATGTCGGACATGTCCTTTTTATAAACAGGGGGGTTAAATTTTATCTTTCCCACATACTCTCACATTATTCATGTTGATTATCTGAACCTTTTCTCCCTATTCAGATTGTCATGTCCCTCCCACTTTTGGATACGGTTGTTCGATCATTGGGCTTATCTACGTTTCCCAGCTGCATCTATGGGGAACAACTCACTAGACACTCCCCTCTCAAAAATAACGTCGTCCATTTCACAACATCATCAAGTTGCGAGTGCATGTTCGAATCTCCCGAAATGACGTCATGATAGAACAATGTTTTATCGTGAAATGAAACACGCTTCATTCTTCATTGTTCTTTGCGATTTATCGCATAGCTGTCTTATATAGTAACATATACACTGGTATGTCACTGGTATGATGTTGGTTCTGTATGCTGTGTAAGACATAGTACGTAATGCTGACTAAAGGTAGGGTGAATGTAACCTGTTAGACTATATATGTATGTATATGGATGGTGAGTTGCTTTGATTAACTGGATTTGTTTTGTGGAGATGGGATGAATTCTCCAATCTTTGATAGTCATGGATGATAACAGTATTATCATATTGCTTATACCTGTAGTCACATCTTCCCGAGGCAATTTAAGACTTTGATAAGGCTAAAAAAATAAGTCTTCGTTCTCAGGCACCGACCGCATCATCATAAAGTTCGCTGCACGTTTCGTTTTTATTTCAATTTTCACAAAAAAACAAAAAAGATCCTTAAATATTCCAAGGTCAACGGTAGTCAAATACTGTTTTCCAGTATTTTACTCATCAAGGAATACATTTATGTAGGGAGGCCCTTTTACCAGGTTGATTGTACACAATTGTTTATTGGTTACATAATAGTTTGAACAATAAAAAAAAAGAAAAAGACACTGTCTGCACGCACACCCGCACGCACTCTATTTTAAAAAAACATTGCCTGAGAACCATTTCTTTTATTTTTTTAAGCCTAAAAAGGCAAGTGGACACTCATACCTCGGGAAGATGCCATAGTCAGTGTTCAGTTGTCTTTTGTATTGAACATATATTGTTAGAATAAAAGGTTTCCATACCAAACTGAAGTGGAGTTTTGTGTGTGGAATGTAAATACTAATGTTAATATTCATTTGCTGGTGTCGGGAACACTTCATTAGTTGGTGAATGTGGGAATGATATAGTGAGTGAATGAAGGAGGCAACCCATGCTTGCCGTAACAGGCGACTGTGCTTGTCGTAAGAGGCGACTAACGGGATTGGGTGGTCAGACTCGCTGACTTACTTAAAAATGCGTGGATCGATGCACATGATGCCAATCATTGGATTGTCTGGTCCAGACTCGATTATTTACAGACCATTGTCGACCCGTGAAGATTCCGGGGTAGAATAGGTCTTCAGCAACCCATGCTTGCCTTAAAAGGCGACTAACGGGATCGGGTGGTCAGGCTCGCTGACTTGGTTGATGCATGTCATCGATCCCAATTGCGTGGATCGATGCTCATGATATCAATCACTGGATTGTCTGGTCCAGGCTCGATTATTTACAGACCGCCGTCATATAGCTGGAATATTGCTGAGTGCGGCGTTAGACAACAAACAAATATACATAAAAAGCGATTTACACATCCTCCATAAAACTGAAAAAAAATATTGACGTCAATTAATAATTATCTCCCTTCTTCCATGTTGAGCCCTGAATAACATTTGTAATTTGAAGCCTATCTACTTCGACTGTGGTGCAGCTACACGTGGACAGCCTGGCTACAGCATTTAGTGCACAACTCATTGGAAGTGAGGAGTATAGCTGACTGTAACATTAAGCAATAAAGCAACATCAGTTGAGAACAGTTCCTTCAGGAAATCTGGTTTGGAAGCACTTGAACCTGTGCGTACGACCTTCATCCATGACCATGAAATGGCACACATTTGACAATATTACAGACAGCCCTGCGATGCAAACTACAAACCCACCAAATGGCAAGATGTTCATCCCATTTTTGCCAAAGATTAGCGGCAACAAACTCTTTAAAATGCTTTAGATCCGGTTAGACGAAGCGGCAGTAAAATGGCACTGCAGTATTTAGTATGCATAATGCATGTCTTGTTTGTTGTTTAACGCCGCACTCAGCACTATTCCAGCTATATGCCGGCGGTCTGTAAATAATCGAGTATGGACCAGACAATCCAGTTATTGACATCATGAGCATCGATCCAGACATGCATCAACCAAATCAGCGAGCCTAACGACCCGATCCAGTTATATTAGTCACCTCTTACAACAAGCATAGTCGCTTTAAAAATACGTCAAGCATGGGTTGCTGAAGACCTATACCCGGATCTTCCCGGGTCGCACAATGCATGTGTGTAAATGTGTCTTATTTATTAAAGAACGGTATTTGAGTTCTACGACAGCGTGTCTGCTTATTAATGTGGCATTCGCATATCGCAGACTTTTACCACTTTGACGTTTGGTGATCTTTTCATGTCATGAATAATATTGTTCATAAACTGTGGAATGCAGTTCAATAAAGTCAAGAGAAAATTCTGTAACGATGGTAACCGACTGTATGATGCATACTGTGGACTCGCAGCTTGTCGATGTCACGTGAATAACTTTCCTGATGTCAAATGAGTTGCACCAGGTAGAACTTGTTTGTTCCCAACCCGTGGGTGCCTTTATGTTAACCATTATTAATAATTTTACTTTAACAATCAAATCAACACGTTATCGTGGTAGGAACAATGCATACAAAAATGTCATCAGATGTAAAAAAGTTGTGTGTGGTGTGTGCCCTATCCTGCAGACATAGCAGAGTGTCACATCAACCCATGCTTGCCGTAAAAGGCGACTAACGGGATCGGGTGGTCAGGCTCGCTGACTTGGTTGACGCATGTCATCGATCCCAATTGCGTGGATCGATGCTCATGATGTCAATCACTGGACTGTCTGGTCCAGACTCGATTATTTTACAGACCGCCGACATATAGCTGGAATATTGCTGAGTGCGGCGTTAAACAACAAACCAACAAAACATAGCGGAGTGAGACAGTTTAATGTGTGACTCTGTGTCCTTGTGTACCAACCACACGTATGACTGCACGAGCTCTCAAACACTTCGCCCCACATACCACTAAAAGATTGTCTTTTCTTGCCCAGGTTGGATCGTTTACGGGTCATCGTGACATTTTGCTCATACACGGCTGACAATGCCGTTTACCAACCCTCACTCACTCACGTCTTCCTTCCCAGCTGATGTCCGCACAGGTCAATCTCCGCTTTGAAAAATCACGCATGACAGCACCATTACCAATTGATTGCTGTCGTGCATACGTGCATTTTGGAAATACAGTGACTTCCAAAACACACACACGCGCACACGCACACATACTCACTACACACACACACACCCCTCTCTCTCTCTGATTTTCTTTGTTCGCGAAACATACATATATTCATATTTATATACGAACATGTCTGTTTCGCGAACAAAGAAAATCATTAATATTTCCGTGTTGCATGTGTCCTTGAGAAGACCATATCACGTGTCCATATGTCGAGAACTGCAACAATAAGTGATTTGTCTCAACTCCCACCAAATATCCATGCACGTGCTTCACAGAAAGGGGGCGTGGCCTGACAACGCTTGTATATTTCAAATTGATCGATCAAACGCTTTGCATAATGAATGAATGAGAAGAGCCGCGATATCGAAGATTGCTATTTGTGACATACCAGTTGCTGTGAACTGACACAACGGGCGGACAGGAACAGGAAGGAAAACTACCAACATATTGTACACTTGAGGCGGCCTGGGGTCGGCTACAGACAGCCAGACATGCCTCCACCACCACCACCGTTGCCGCGGCATGGGTATCGTAAACTCAACGTCGACATGGCCCTGGTTCCAGCGAGCCGACACAGCGTGTTCGTGAGAGGTTTACCCAGAAACGCATCGCCAGATAATGTAAGGTAAACATCAATATCCAGATATGGCTGATCGATTTTTACAACAGCTTGAACAAAAAAAACCACATGAACTAATGATTTGTAAACATGTCGCCTGTTAATAGCGTTCTGGAGATTCTGATGTGTATGGATCATACAGCTTTATCGGCCGGGTGGCCAGTGTGATGGAGGATACACTGTGCAACCATGTCCTATCTGTGTGCTTATGCATGTGAAAACAGGAAATGTTTCCACCATAGTTACAAATGAAAACACACATTGTCACGTATGACTGTTTTTGGTTGTTGAGTCATAGTTACTGTATATTCACAAGGGAGTTTAATCAGTGTGCAATATAGTGAGTTTAATCAGTGGATTTTTGGTAGGTAGATATTAGTGGATTACTGCATGGTGGGTGGATACAGGGTTTGGTGGATTATGATGGGTGGATACAGGTTTGGTGGATTATATTTAGGTGAATACAAGATTTGGTGGATTATGGTGGGTGAATACAAGATTTGATGGATTATGGTGGGTGGATACAGGGTTAGGTAGATAATGGTAGGTGGATACAGGGTTTGGTAGATTATGGTGGGATACAGGGTTTGGTGGATTATGTTTAGGTGGATACAGGGTTTGGTGGATTATGTTTAGGTGAATACAAGATTTGGTGGATTATGGTGGGTGAATACAAGATTTGGTGGATTATGGTGGGTGGATACAGGGTTAGGTAGATAATGGTAGGTGGATACAGGGTTTGGTAGATTATGGTGGGTGGATACAGGGTGAGGTAGATTATGGTGGGTGGATACAGGGTTTGGTAGATTATGGTGGGTGGATACAGGGTTAGGTAGATTATGGTAGGTGGATACAGGGTTTGGTAGATAATGGTGGGTGGATACAGATTTTGGTGGATTATGGTGGGTGGATACAGGGTTTGGTGGATTATGGTGGGTGGATACAGGGTTTGGTGGATTATGGTGGGTGGATAAAGGGTTTGGTGGATTATGGTGGGTGGATACAGGGTTTGGTGGATTATGGTTGGTGGATACAGGGTTTGGTGGATTATGGTGGGTGGATACAAGGTATGGTGGATTATGGTGGGTGGATACAGAGTCTGGTAGATAATGGTGGGTGGATACAGGGTTTGGTGGATTATGGTGGGTGGATACAGGGTGAGGTATATTATGGTGGGTGGATACAGGGTTTGGTGGATTATGGTTGGTGGGTACAGGGTTTGGTAGATAATGGTGGGTGGATACAGGGTTTGGTGGATTATGGTGGGTGGATACAGGGTGAGGTAGATTATGGTGGGTGGATACAAGGTTTGGTGGGTTATGGTAGGTGGATACAGGGTTTGGTGGATTATGGTGGGTGGATACAGGGTTAGGTAGATTATGATGGGTGGATACAAGGTTTGGTGGATTATGGTGGGCAGATACAGGGTTTGGTGGATTATGGTTGGTGGATACAAGGTTTGGTGGATTATAATTGGTGGATACAGGGTTTGGTGGATTATGGTGGGTGGATACAAGGTTTGGTGGATTATGGTTGGTGGATTACGGTTGGTGGATACAGGGTTAGGTAGATTATGGTGGGTGGATACAAGGTTTGGTGGATTATGGTGGGTGGATACAGATTTTGGTGGATTATGGTGGGTGGATACAGGGTTTGGTGGATTATGGTTGGTGGATACAAGGTTTGGTGGGTTATGGTGGGTGGATACAAGGTTTGGTGGATTATGGTGGGTGGATACAGGGTTTGATGGATTATGGTAGGTGGATACAGATTTTGGTGGATTATGGTGGGTGGATACAGGGTTAGGTAGATTATGATGGGTGGATACAAGGTTTGGTGGATTATGGTGGGCGGATACAGGGTTTGGTGGATTATGGTTGGTGGATACAAGGTTTGGTGGATTATGGTTGGTGGATACAGGGTTTGGTGGATTATGGTGGGTGGATACAAGGTTTGGTGGATTATGGTGGGTGGATACAAGGTTTGGTGGATTATGGTTGGTGGATACAGATTTTGGTGGATTATGGTGGGTGGATACAGGGTTAGGTAGATTATGATGGGTGGATACAAGGTTTGGTGGATTATGGTGGGCGGATACAGGGTTTGGTGGATTATGGTTGGTGGATACAAGGTTTGGTGGATTATGGTGGGTGGATACAGGGTTTGGTGGATTATGGTGGGTGGATACAAGGTTTGGTGGATTATGGTGGGTGGATACAAGGTTTGGTGGATTATTGTTGGTGGATACAGATTTTGGTGGATTATGGTGGGTGGATACAGGGTTTGGTGGATTATGGTGGGTGGATACAGGGTTTGGTGGATTATGGTTGGTGGATACAGGGTTTGGTGGATTATGGTGGAGGGATACAAAGTTTAGAGGGTTGTAGTGGATAATAATTGGGTTGATACAAGGTTAGGTGGATTATGGTGGGTGGATACAAGGTTTGGTGGATTATGGTGGAGGGATACAAAGTTTAGAGGGTTGTAGTGGATAATAATTGGGTTGATACAAGGTTTGGTGGATTATGGTTGGTGGATACAAGGTTTGGTAGATAATGTTGGGTGAATACAGGGTTTGGTGGATTATGGTAGGTGGATACATGGTTAGGTAGATTATGGTGGTTGGATACAGGGTTTGGTGGTTTATGGTTGATTATGATGGTTGGATACAGGGTTTGGTGGATTATGATGGGTGGATACAGGGTTTAGTGGATTATGGTGGGTGGATACAAGGTTTGGTGGATTATGGTGGAGGGATACAAAGTTTAGAGGGTTGTAGTGGATAATAATTGGGTTGATACAAGGTTTGGTGGATTATGGTTGGTGGATACAAGGTTTGGTAGATAATGTTGGGTGAATACAGGGTTTGGTGGATTATGGTAGGTGGATACATGGTTAGGTAGATTATGGTGGTTGGATACAGGGTTTGGTGGTTTATGGTTGATTATGATGGTTGGATACAGGGTTTGGTGGATTATGATGGGTGGATACAGGGTTTAGTGGATTATGGTGGGTGGATACAAGGTTTGGTGGATTATGGTGGAGGGATACAAAGTTTAGTGGGTTGTAGTGGATAATAATTGGGTTGATACAAGGTTTGGTGGATTATGTTTGGTGGATACAAGGTTTGGTAGATAATGTTGGATGAATACAGGGTTTGGTGGATTATGGTAGGTGGATACAGGGTTAGGTAGATTATGGTGGGTGGATACAGGGTTTGGTGGTTTATGGTTGATTATGATGGGTGGATACAGGGTTTGGTGGATTATGGTTGATTATGATGGGTGGATACAGGGTTTGGTGGATTATTTTTAGGTGGATACAGGGTTTGGTGGATTATGTTTGGTGGATACAGGGTTTTGGTGGATTGTGGTGGATTATGATGGGTGGATACAGGGTTTGGTGGATTATGTTTAGGTGGATACAGGGTTTGGTGGATAATGTTGGGTGGATACAGGGTTAAGTGGATACAGGGTTTGGCGGATTATGGTTGATTATGATGAGTGGATACAGGGTTTGGTGGATTATGAACTTGTCAGTGCAGGGTTTGATGGATAAGTGATAGAACTATATGGATTTGGTGGATTATTGGCTGGTGAAACAGGATTTGGTTGATTGTTCCCATAACTCACCAGACCATATAACCCATATAACTCCAGGACAAAATAGGTTCTTCACATTTGTCATAAGACAGGACTATCTGGTCAGAATGGGTCCACACTTCCTCAGGAAACTGGTCAGATTCAGTGAATGATTGTATGTTATCGTACTGTGATGGGGTCTGGCCATTTACCAAGTGACTGACCACTTGCCCAGACTTGATCATTATACAGATCGTCATGACCTTGGTGGATTCTTGCTGACTGTGGTGTAACCCAACAAACCCACACCATGTACAAGACCACTTGACCACTAGGAAACTAACCTACTTCAGATGCATATCCCTTATAGCTTAACACCTTAACATCGCTTATTTCTTTCAGAGATATGTTTGCTGGTGAGTGTGGGCATTGCTCGATTGTGATTCACAAAGTGCGTCCCAATGGCATATTCCTTGTGTTACGCTTTGAAAAGACGGAGGAGGCTGAACAAGCAATAAACAAGTAGGTGCCATGTGTATTCTTGAGGAGCAAATAATCTTTCAATCTCGTTAAAATCAGATCTAAGTTCTTGCTACTGCTAAGCAAAGATCTGAAGACATCCCATTAGGGGTCACGTCAGAACGACCTTTCATCCGACCAATCAGTGCGTCCCTTACCAGATTATGAAAGTGACAGTCGGAATGTGATTTCTAATCATGCAATCTCGAAAACTTTAACATGGGGTATTCCGAACGATAGTTACGGGTTTAAGGACTGAATCCTTACAATCTAGACCATCTATTAGCCATTCCAGGATGTTTTTTGTTCAGGTTTCAAATTTGTAATCGAGAATTTGTCAAAATATGTTTCGAAGTGTAGTTGCCAATTTGAAATTATTGCCGTAAAGCGCGAGAAAGCTGCCTTCTGATTGGTCATTCCATTGGTCGGTTATAGTTCGTGCAAGGTCGGTCTGACATGACCCGTAATGGCATGTCCTCAGATCTTTGCTTAGCAGTAGCGAGAACTAAGATCTGATTTTAATGAGATTGATAATCTTTGGAATGAAAATGAATATTGATATTTTTGCATGAGTTCTTCATATTGCAGGGCGGGAAATAACAATCCAGACTCAGACCCCTTGTTCGACCATCGGCCAAGTAGATGTTTGACCTGTATTTGTCCATGGATGTGTAGATGTTTGACCTGTTTTTGTCCATGGATGTGTAGATGTTTGACCTGTATTTGTCCATGGATGTGTAGATGTTTGACCTGTATTTGTCCATGGATGTGTAGATGTTTGACCTGTATTTGTCCATGGATGTGTAGATGTTTGACCTGTATTTGTCCATGGATGTGTAGATGTTTGACCTGTATTTGTCCATGGATGTGTAGATGTTTGACCTGTTTTTGTCAACTTAGCAAATTAACTTATTGATGAATATAGTTTCTTAAATGAACAAGGGAAGTGTCTAGTTTTCATGTATATGTGTATATGGTAAGGTATATGGGTTTAATGCCTGCCCCTGGTTATAGTGCCATATTTTTCTAAGAACAGATTTCCACAGTGCAAAATACCCTGGTTATAATATGTACCATATATGTACCCTAAATTACTGGTTCGTGTTTTGTATTGCTTTCAAAATTGTGAAAGATATTTACGATACATATAATATTATTTAAAAACTTTTGTACTTCCATGGAACAAATATTACATCCTAATACATGTAATATCAAAACTGGGTATGAAATGTTTCCTGCCATTTGTCGTATCTTTAAAAATCTGTAGAGGGAGAAATAAGACGGAACGGCCCATATTTTGTTTACATTTCAATGTATTTCAATGTAAACAATCACCCATGAAATATTATTCCCTAAAAATATTTTTTATGAACGATTTGCAGGGTTTTTTATTTTGAAGATTATAAAATACTTTCTGATCAAGTAACAAGTTTATGATTTAAGTTAAAATACACAGACAAATATAAACACCACTTCAAATGAATGTAAATGCGCTAATCATTTCAATGTATTTCAATGTAAACAATCACCCATGAAATATTATTCCCTAAAAATATTTTTTATGAACGATTTGCAGGGTTTTTTATTTTGAAGATTATAAAATACTTTCTGATCAAGTAACAAGTTTATGATTTAAGTTAAAATACACAGACAAATATAAACACCACTTCAAATGAATGTAAATGCGCTAATCATTTCTGCTTTTGTAGAAATTGTATTTAAGATCCACATATGTTATATTCTCGGAGTTAATAATCTCCTTTAAGATTTTTCACAAAATATAACGGAAATGAACTGCTCTAATTATTAAAACATAACCATGATCACCTTATCAATAAAAACAGCACAACTATGTTCAATGGAGTTGCCAAGGTTTTGTTGATCAGAGAGCAGGATGCTGGTATTTATATAGGTACTGGATGTGTTGTTGCCATGGCAACCGGTAATCTACCCATATATGGAACAAAGAAATAAATACCTGGTAGATGGTTTGATGTTAAAAACCAACTGAATCTAGTAAATGTAATCGGTCAAACAATAAAGCCCAGATGTTTAAACTAATTCGTTAAAGGTTTGTTTTGTCTGAACTGAATAGAATTGTTTGAGTGGTATTTTTTTATGTTGGCACGTGACAAAGTGGACAGAATTTGGTATAGATCCTTAAACTGTTGTCAAGAATTACTGCTTAACAATAGTATAAGGATCTGCATTTCGTCCTAAATAACTGTTCCAATAACTACTTCCATACATAAACATGATTTGTATCTCTTTTCCTTGAATAAAGTTTAATAATTTCTGCAAATAAAGATGAAATGACCCTCGCCTCGATGCAGATTGTCAAACCAGCTGACACGGTAAAACAATCAACATCCGTGAGTAGAGAGCCGGAAGTACTGGTAAGCATTTGCATAATGCACATGTGAACTTACATGTGATAACCGGTGAAGCTGAAATCAATTCCCGCTGTTTTTACAGTTGTATTAACAACTGTTGGAGACAGTGTGAATAAGTGATTGTGGAATAAACACGCCTAATGTGAAGCAAATATAAACCTAGTTAGTTACAACATATTTAATTGGCGATTAAATTACTCACCATTGACTCTTATATGTTATTACTTCATAAATAAATTTTATTTTACGGGCACCAATTTGGTGTCGTACCGTGTAAACACAAAATGGCAACATGTGCTGGAGTTACACGCGCAACCAATCATCGTAGATAAAACAACGCAAGATAAACATATTTTTATTGCATATATAAGGTTTGTGTGCACACTTGTGATGTGCTTCATTCCAGGTCGCCTTATACACGGAGTATAGGGTTTTGGGTTGATTTCGAAGGCATGTACAGGGGGGTCGTCTTATACGTGGGGTCGCCTTATACACAGCGATATACGGTAGATGGTTTGATGTAAATAAGGGTAAAAAGCAACTGAATCTAGTAAATGTAATCGGTCAAACAATAAAGCCCAGATGTTTAAACTAGTTCGTTAAAGGTTTGTTTTGTCTGAACTGAATAGAATTGTTTGAGTGGTATTTTTTTATGTTGGCACGTGACAAAGTGGACAGAATTCGGTATAGATCCTTAAAATGTTGTCAAGAATTACTGCTTTAACAATGGTATAAGGATCTGCCCTTGTGATCTTTATAAAACACAAGTTAACCTCAGCTCAATCAAACAGCTGTTTTCTATCAGTTTTGAATTTGTGTTACCGTATTCGATGTCATAAGCGCCCAGGGCGCTCTCAAAATTAGAAATAGGGGGCTCTTATTAGAATGTAATTTTGGTGAAAGAGTTGAAGGATCGTAAATTTCGTGGTTTATGCTGACAGCCTGAAATCATACAAGAGAAAAGTCTGTGCGTATTATACACAAAAGATATATTTTTCCAGAATTTAATTGCTCATGATTAAGGGTGCATATAACACACGAGTGCGTATTATACACAAATAAATAAGTCTTGTGTACATTGATCAATCGGAAGGGTGCTAATTGGGATTGTTCACTAGCCAATATATGAACAAGTATCGCCTCAGGCGCTTATTAGAGCGGGGCGCTTATTACGTCAAATACGGTAATTCTTTTACAATGTCACATCAAAACATGTCGGTAAGATAAATTCGTTGTAGCAGGATCACTCAGGGTACATGTGGTTTTATGTCCATCCAGCTTGTGGTATAATAGCCTAGTGGTTAAAGCGTTCGCTCGTCACGCCGAAGACCCGGGTTCGAATCCCGACATGGGTACAATGTGTGAAGCCCATTTCTGGTGTCCCCCACTGTGATATTGCTGGAATATTGCTAAAAGCGGCGTAAAACCAAACTCACTCACTCACTCACTCATGATCCTGCTACAACTTATAGTACTGAAACATCGCTGTAATAGTACATTTAAGAAGTTGTTATCCATAAACTGTGTCCACTCTGTCAAACTGTCAAAATACGAAATGTAAAGAAGTTATGAAATAATGAAAAAAGAAATGTTTACTTTCTCCCATCTTCTCGTGGCAAGAACTAGACTGGAATTCCTGGGCTCGATCGTTACTTGGTGTCACCAGTGGCTATTTAGTTTTATGTCCCTGTCATAGCGACTGAGTTACGACACCCATTGTCTGAAGAACATTTAATTGCAAAGGCTCATTACCCTGGCTCATTACCCTGGAGTCATGACATCTATATGCCTTGAAACACTTAATTGCTGTTATTTATAAGATGCTAATCCTATTTGTTAATCCCCATTTTTGTGTACATCGACCGTCTGCCATCCTGAACGAGATGTGCAAGTATGTCACTGATGATTTACTGTTTACATTTATATTTATTACTTACTAAATGTCAGGTGACTTCTGTATTCTGAATACCAATTGTTTTGTTTCTGTTTGTCAAAAATGAACATAATTGGGCATTTCCAAATTGAAATAATATAGCCTGTGCAATTGTATTGTTGGGATATTTTGTACACCCGGTCGTTTCTAACCACCAGGCACCTGCTATCATGTTATCATTGCAGGAAATGCGCATACAAAGTGTCATCAGATGTAATACCCTCTCCGTGGTCTAGTGGTAGAGCATCTGTCTAGAGAGAGGAATGTTCGGGGTTTGATCCCTGGCCCCGTTGTACCAAAAGACGTTAAGAGATGGTACTTATTCTTACCGGCATTAAGGGGTTAAAAAACAAGGACCGGTCGACTTGGAGTCAGTATATTGTGTCTGAGTGGGGTATTCATGTTAAACTGCGGCATGGTATCATGGTAGGCTATCACTATAAAATTGGCATTAGTCAGCCACACACACACACATGCATGGACGGCGCTATATAAGTGTTATAATCTTGGACACAACATTAAGCCCTATTTCACCTCACCTCACCTCACCTCACCTCATCAGATGTAAGGCAAAAAGGGGGATGGCTACCCCAAGAAATCCCCCTCTGGATCTACCACGTTCACACCACTCGCCCCTTTCCGTAACCTGCAAGACGACTCATCTCCCTATCGATGAATGTTATGTGCGAATATACGACAAACCAATCAAAATGCTCTGTCAAAGAATCCCTCAGGAAATTGTTTTATTTTACTCATATCTTGCATCTAAAATATACCCAAGATACAGTTAAATGTGTTCAATCATACTGTATAATACCGCATGTCCCGATATGCTTTAAATTTCATCTGAAATACATACAATATATGGGGAAATATACATGCTTTACTCTTAGACAGAACCCGGTCGCAAAGATGGCCACGACAGGGGCACGAGTCGCCATTTGGCTTGTTCCAGAATAACACGAGATGGTCACGAATGGATCCACCACTGCTCTCATGGACACATGTGTTGCTCATAAAACTATTGAGAGGTCGGTGTGACAAGTTGATACCAGATCTCTTGGCCGATACACACACATATCCATCATACCAGCGGACCTCATAAATAGTCATACGGGATATATTTTCACAACTCAACTTATCCTGGCTTACCAGAGATATGACTGTCCTAACAATATCATATATGACTGTCCTAACAAAATCATATATGACTGTCCTAACAATATTATAAATGATATCATATATGACTGTCCTAACAATATCATATATGACTGTCCTAACAATATTATATATGACTGTCCTAACAATATTATAAATGATATCATATATGACTTTCCTAACAATATTATAAATGATATCATATATGACTGTCCTAACAATATCATATATGACTGTCCTAACAATATCATATATGACTGTCCTAACAAAATTATATATGACTGTCCTAACAATATTATATATGACTGTCCTAACAATATTATAAATGATATCATATATGACTTTCCTAACAATATTATAAATGATATCATATATGACTGTCCTAACAATATTATAAATGATATCATATATGACTGTCCTAACAATATTATAAATGATATCATATATGACTGTCCTAACAATATCATATATGACTGTTCTAACAATATCATATATGACTGTCCTACAATATTATAAATGATATCATATATGACTGTCCTAACAATATTATAAATGATATCATATATGACTGTCCAAACAATATTATAAATGATATCATATATGACTGTCCTAACAATATTATAAATGATATCATATATGACTGTCCTAACAATATCATATATGATGGTCCAAACAATATCATATATGACTGTCCTAACAATATCATATATGACTGTCCTAACAATATCATATATGATGGTCCAAACAATATCATATATGTCTGTCCTAACAATATTATAAATGATTGTCCGAACAATATTATAACTGATTTATGAATGTGTAGTAGTTGCAGATTATTACTGTGTCAGAGAGGAAGCTATTATTGTGAAGAGAGGTAGGGTTTATGTGCTGTATCATGTTACATTTGATGTTAAGATTAAAGTATAGAGACTATGGTTGCCATAGCAACTCAAATATACCATTGTAATGTCTAAAGCTTTAACCAGGGGGCTCGGGTGGCCTAGTCATCTCGGGCGCACAATTCACAGTGCAGAGTTGTGTCCTTTGGGCACACAAGGAACCTTGATTGTGGGTTTGAATATAGCACTCCCCAATCATGTTTCTAGGTTTTGTCAACACCATACCTTGTGGGTCTCACCAATGTGGTATACGTCTGAGACCTGCATCACTTTGGGCTTTCCCCCTACATTAAGCTGACATGCCGCGTTATAACTGGAATACTGTTATAAGTGGGGTTAAACCACAAAGATAAAAAGTATAGAAGTATAGGAATGTATAAAACTGAATTCTCAAATCAGTAAATGACTAATATTCACTCACTCATTCACTCTGTCAACCACTGCAGGCAATGTCTAAGGCACCACAGTTTGCAAGACATGCCAGAAATGTATCCCAGAATCGCCCTGATGATGTCTCAAGATTGTCAGCATCATGCCTGTGCTTGTCAAGCTGACACAATGGGATATGAGTGAAAGTCTATTCAAAGTGGTGAAAATCCAATTTCACTGACTGGCTGACTGACTGACTGATGGTACTTGTTGTTACCCTCCATCAAGAGGCTAAAACAAGGACTGGTCAGCTGGTAGTCAGTATACTGTGTCTGAGTGGGGCATTTATGTAAAATTGCAGCATGGTATCTTAGTGAGCTAGCACTATGAACTCGTGATTAATCCAGACCAGTACAAGCAGACACTCACACATAAATGCCTTCCTATATAAGTGCAATAATCATGGATGCGACATTTAAACCCATTTCACCTCACTCGCTCCCTCTGTCCCTCCCTCACACTCACTCACTCGACAATCAATGCTCATGACATCAATCAGTGGATTGGCTGGTCCAGACTGTGATATGGTTGAAATATCTGACAGCAATGCTAAACAACATATTTCTTATTTCTAGTCACAGCATTTCATTTCACCATCTTCCAGTTCCTGCCAATACTGTATAACTCACGTCATTTGTAGAGTGACTTGTATGTCACTGATAAAGGGTTAGGGTGGGGGTGGGTGGCACGGGTGGCCCAGTCGTCTAAGGCGCCGCGATTGGCTGTGCAGAGTTGCGTCCCTTGGGCACGTCAGAAACCTATGATTGTGGGTTCGATTCCTGGTTTGCCTATTATGTTTCTAGGTTTGTCAGCACCATTCCCGTGCTCGTGGGTTTCACCGAAGTGGTAAACGTCAGAGACCTGCATCACTTCGGGCTTTCCTCCCACACACTGTGAAATAACTGGAATACTGTTAAAAGCGACGTTAAACCCAACTCACTCACTCACTCACTCACTCACTCACTCACTCACTCACTCACTCACTGGAATACTGTTAAAAGCGGCGTTAAACCCAACTCACTCACTCACTCACTCACTCACTCACTTACTCACTGGAATACTGTTAAAAGCGGCGTTAAACCCAACTCACTCACTCACTCACTCACTCACTAAATCACTTACTCACTCACTCACTCACTAACTCACTGATAACGGACCAGTGAAGGGTATGAGCTTTAGTCAACATTATTGTTTTGAATGTTATATGAAAGTACATTATTCAAATACCTCTGACTTAAAACAGAGCCAAAAAAATCTCAATTTTGAACATAATAATGATTTTCCCCCGAATTTGCCAGCTAAGGGCACGTAGTTTAGAATATTAGAATAGAATACCAGTAGATGTGATAATGATTTACGGCATGTGTGGAGGCGATTCCAGCCTGAGCAATACTTGTCACGGCAATGTAAGGTAGGTCACCCTGGCTGGAAATGAAATATGATATTCTACAGTTTCCGTGTCATGTAGTTTTGAATAAATATACACCAAACTGTTACACAAAAACGTTTTTTCGTGTGTCATGTGTTGGCTAAATGAGTCAGAGTCAGTATTGCTGGATTAATGCAGTATCCATTTGAAACAATATACATGTATATTGTAATGTAATCTCATCATTTATTTGTCTATCTATCTATCTATCTATCTATCTATCTATCTATCTATCTATCTATCTATCTATCTATCTATCTATCTATCTATCATCTATCTATCTATCTATCTATCATCTATCTATCATCTATCTATCTATCATCTATCTATCTATCTATCTATCTATCTATCTATCTATCTATCTATCTATCTATTATGCTTAAAACATTCCCATTCTTAAAGAACACATCTTACAACAGCTTCTATTGTATTTTATTTTAATTTTATTTAATAATGCCTGTCTGGAAAAATCAGAAACTTCTCAGTGTCATCTGTATCAATATTTTGTTATTTCAAATACTGAATGCTGAAACCACATTTTCTTGATTTTTTAAAATATTTATCATAACCGCCTACTTTATCCTACTTAGAGTTGTGTTTTATGAAAACTACATAGTGTTGGAAGAACCTGTTTTATTAATTATACATTGTTTCGAGACCACATTTATGACAAGAAGCTTGAATCCTTAGAAATACTTATGAAAAGGGCAAACAAACTGAAAGAAATGATTTTATTGCGAATATCAATTTTCCTGGATACATTTAGTAAATTTCCAAGAGAGAAAAAAAATTTTGTTCGTAGAAAGTATTTAAATATTCCAGAGAAAGTGCTTCATAATCATCCAAACAAACTACAGTAAACTATTTTTAAAACGAACGTGCTTATAACGAACTGATGGCTATAACGTTTTGTTTTTTTATCCCGGGCATTTGCTGTATATAAGCTGTATACATTCTGTATATATGCTTCTTATGAACTACGGTTATACTGAACAAAAATTAGTGGTCCCTTTGAGTTCGATATAACCGTAGTTTACTTTATATGGTGCATGGCCTAAAGCTTCTGGCACATTGGTACATGACAAATGTTTTGACTGACTAAAATGTGGACTTGTTTGCCCTGTTTAGCTATTTTGTGATTTTTGCCGCTAAACACATGCAGTTTCTGCTATTTCTGTTAATCCTTCAAAAATAGCAGGATTGCCAACCTTTGATCTAGACATTGTGAATAATTAAAATAACAACTGACAGTCTGTGATTAGTGTTTAATGACTAGCAGCCTGTTTGCGTACAATAAACTCTGCCTGCTGACCTCTGAGTCCTGTTCTACACGTGTATCATATTTGAAGGGTGTGAGTACAAGGGTGAGAACCACTGGCGAGTAAACTGGTACAAGAATTATCATGTATCATGTATGTTATATCTTGTATCATGTAACTTGTATCATGTATCTTGTATCATGTAACTTGTATCATGTATCATGTAACTTGTATCATGTATCTTGTATTCTCAGGTTTGACGGCTGCAAGTACAAGGGCCAGCATCACTTGCGAGTAGACTGGTACAAGGATATACTCAAGTACCACCTGGAGCAGAAGAAGAAGCAGTATCCTGGTACGTTGTTACAGTGTAGTGGTATGTTGTTACAGTGAATGATACATTGTTATAGTGTAGTGGTATGTTGTTACAGTGCTGTGGTATGTTGTTACAGTGTAGTGGTACTTTGTTACAGTGTAGTGGTACATTGTTACACTGTAGTGGTACATTGTTACAGTGTAGTGGTACGTTGTTACAGTGCTGTGGTATGTTGTTACAGTGTAGTGGTACATTGTTACAGTGTAGTGGTACGTTGTTACATTGTAGTGGTACGTTGTGACAGTGAATGTTACAGTGCAGTAGTACATTGTTACAGTGCAATGGTACATTGTTACAGTGTAATGGTACGTTGTTACAGTGTAGTGGTACGTTGTTACAGTGTAATGGTACATTGTTACAGTGTAATGGTACATTGTTACAGTGTAATGGTATGTTGTTACAGTGTAGTGGTACATTGTTACAGTGTAGTGGTATGTTGTAACAGTGTAGTGGTACATTGTTACAGTGTAGTGGTATATTGTTACAGTGTAGTAGTACATTGTTACAGTGTAATGGTACGTTGTTACAGTGTAGTGGTACGTTGTGACAGTGCATGCTACAGTGCAGTAGTACATTGTTACAGTGTAATGGTACATTGTTACAGTGTAATGGTACGTTGTTACAGTGTAGTGGTACGTTGTGACAGTGTAGTGGTACGTTGTTACAGTGTAATGGTACATTGTTACAGTGTAGTGGTACATTGTTACAGTGTAGTGGTACATTGTTACAGTGTAGTGGTACGTTGTTACAGTGCTGTGGTATGTTGTTACAGTGTAGTGGTACATTGTTACAGTGTAGTGGTACGTTGTTACATTGTAGTGGTACGTTGTGACAGTGAATGTTACAGTGCAGTAGTACATTGTTACAGTGCAATGGTACATTGTTACAGTGTAATGGTACGTTGTTACAGTGTAGTGGTACATTGTTACAGTGTAGTGGTACATTGTTACAGTGTAGTGGTATGTTGTTACAGTGTAATGGTACGTTGTTACAGTGTAGTCTTACGTTGTGACAGTGTAGTCGTCCGTTGTGACAGTAAATGTTACAGTGCAGTAGTACATTGTTACAGTGTAATGGTACATTGTTACAGTGTAATGGTACATTGTTACAGTGTAGTGGTATGTTGTTACAGTGTAATGGTACGTTGTTACAGTGTAGTCTTACGTTGTGACAGTGTAGTCGTCCGTTGTGACAGTAAATGTTACAGTGCAGTAGTACATTGTTACAGTGTAATGGTACATTGTTACAGTGTAATGGTACGTTGTTACAGTGTAGTGGTACGTTGTTACAGTGTAATGGTACGTTGTTACAGTGTAGTGGTACGTTGTTACAGTGTAATGGTACGTTGTTACAGTGTAGTGGTACGTTGTGACAGTGAATGTTACAGTGCAGTAGTACATTGTTACAGTGCAGTAGTACATTGTTACAGTGTAATGGTACATTGTTACAGTGTAATGGTACGTTGTTACAGTGTAGTGGTACATTGTTACAGTGTAGTGGTACATTGTTACAGTGTAGTGGTATGTTGTTACAGTGTAATGGTACATTGTTACAGTGTAGTCTTACGTTGTGACAGTGTAGTCGTCCGTTGTGACAGTAAATGTTACAGTGCAGTAGTACATTGTTACAGTGTAATGGTACATTGTTACAGTGTAATGGTACGTTGTTACAGTGCAGTGGTACGTTGTGACAGTGAATGTTACAGTGCTGTAGTACATTGTTACAGTGTAGTGGTACATTGTTACAGTGTAATGGTACGTTGTTACATGTAGTGGCACAGGTGTCCAATTGTTTTGGACAATGCTGTTCACTATACAGATTTGGTGTGCCATGATTGATTCTGTTTGAGTGCCAGATTTACCCTGGTTATGTTTCTAGGTTTGTCAGCACCTTATCTAAGACCTGCATCACTTCAGGCTTTCCTCCAACATCAAGGATGCTCCTCTAATAAGTGTTAAACCCAACTCACTCTTCCAAGCTAATAACTGTTTTGTATTTTGTCTGTTTTTCAGATAGTCTGTTTGGAGCTCGCGCTGTCAGTCGGGCCAAACGATGGCAGTGGCAGTTCAGACCCCTGTCAAATAAAACTGGAGGCAGAATACAGCGGCCATTTAACAGGACAAATGACTGGCAAAGAAACAGATTCTACAACAAGTCTTCTAATGCTTGTACCTCTTACAAGAACTCACAGGAAAGATTTGACAATACATCTTGGGAGAGATCTCGAGAAAGTTCATCTGATGATTCAAGTGATACATCCCAGGGCAGATCCAGTGATCGGTCTCGTGAGAGGTCAAGAGAGAGATCACAGGATGGACTGAGAGAGAGATCACAGGATGGACTGAGAGAGAGATCACAGGATGGACTGAGTGGGCGGTCACAGGATGGACTGAGAGAGAGATCACAGGATGGACTGAGAGAGAGATCACAGGATGGACTGAGAGAGAGATCACAGGATGGACTGAGGGAGAGATCACAGGATGGACTGAGTGGGCGGTCACAGGTTGGACTGAGAGAGAGGTCACAGGATGGATCCAGTGATCGGTCTCGTGAGAGGTCAAGAGAGAGATCACAGGATAGATCCAGGGAGAGGTTGCAGGATAGATTGAGAGAGAGATCACATGATGGATTGAAAGAGAGGTCACATGATAGATCAAGAGAGAAGTCACATTATGGATCCAGGGGAAGGTCGCAGGATAGATTAAGAGAGAGGTCACAGGATGGATCCAGAGAGAAGTTGCTGGATGGATCTCGAGAAAGATCTTCAGAAAGATCTCGTGAAAGGTTTTCAGAAGGATCTCGTGATCAGCATGGCACATCATATGATAGGAAGCTCATGAAAGCACAGGAAAAACCATGTGATGTTCAAAGGGATGTGCTGCATTCTGATTCCACAGAAAGGTCGGGAGAAAGGCCAAGTCCTTCATCAGAAGATACGTACAATGACAGACTAGGGGCAAGAGAAAAGACATCAGACAGGCCCGATATAGGTTCAATGAAGACACAACCATGTGACCCCCAAACCCCCACAAGAAGTAGGTCAAGGTCAATGGTGAGTATGGAACACCAGGATCCAATTGCATTATAAAACCCAATTCACCTAACTCAGTCCATTGTGTTGTATTTCAATGAAACAAATCAATTCATGAATTACTGAGGTATGAGGTGACATGGTCTCACATATCTGACATTACAGCTACTACATTAAAGACACTCTGTTGCACAATGAGGGGGCACGGGTGGCCCAGTCGTCTAAGGCGCTGCAATTCGCTGTGCAGAGTTGCGTCCCTTGGGCAGGCCCGAAACCTATGATTGTGGGTTCGAATCCCGGTTCGCCCCGATTATGTTTCTAGGTTTGTCAGCACCATACCCGTGCTCGTGGGTTTCACCGAAGTGTTAAACGTCTGAGACCTGCATCACTTCGGGCTTTCCTCCCACATTAAGCTGACACACCACGATATAACTGGAATACTGTTAAAAGAGGCGTTAAACCCAACTCACTCACACTGTTGCACAATGGTTTTTCGGATTTACTCATACATTGTTTGACGTGTCCAAACAATCTTTCAGTGGATCATAATTGGCTGCATACTCCTTTGTGATTGTCTTTCACTCCATATATTGAGACAGGTGTAAGATAGTGACAATATGAGTACATTATTTTGATCTGAACTGTTGGACCTTGCGGTGACATCTGTATCATCCAACAAAGGCAACCTTGGCATTCAGTGTTAACATGGAAACAAGGCAGTCCTTGCAGCACAAAGTTGAAGTCAGTGTCAAATTAAGTTTGTGGCACGATGAAATGACACTTTGACAACATATTTAAACTTGTTGAAGGAGGGTCCTGATGGGGGGATCCCATAAGCAGTAAGCAGTAAAATTTAGGGTACTTTTTCATTAAGCAGTAATTTTTCTTTTTTTTCAATAAAATCATCGCGAAAATTTTTGGGGGTTGCGTATTTGTTTCACAAAAATGCCAAATGAATTTTTCAACAAATATTATAATATTATCACTAGGTTATTTTACCTTTCGTTTCATCCTGACAATTCATATTTTTAATACCGGGTAAAATCTCAAATCGCTATACATTCTAGACTGGTCCCCTGCGTCAGTTGTGCAGCCTGCTTTCTGTGGCAAAGCATTTGGGTCTTGAAGACAGACTGTTTTTGACCATTTTAATCATTTTATGATAAGCAGTAAATTATTTATTAACGTTACTCAGTTATTTTTGGGTATTTTCCGTTAAGCATTTACGATAAAAAAAAGATGAATTTTACGTTTACGATAGTGTTTGAAGGGTGTTTTACGTTAAGCATTAAAACCCATCAGGACCCTCTTGAAGGACTGGAAGCACTCTGGCTGTGTCATCACTAGGGCTGGGATGGGTTACTGTGGGTAAAAGACGACTATGCTTGTAGTAAGAGGTAAGGACTAACAGGATTGGGTGGTCAGGCTAGCTGACTTAGTTGATGAATATCATCGATCCCGATTACGTGAATCGATGCTCATGATATTAATCACTGGATTGCCTAGTCCAGACTCAATTATTTACAGACTGCTGTCATATAGCTGGAATATTGCTGAGTGCGGCGTTAAACATCAAACCAACCAACAAACCAACTTGGGTACTGGGATTGGGTGAGTCCTGAGTAGGACGCGGGTACTAACAGGATATATTGTTAAATGACAAAATTATCTAGAACTCCATGGTTACACTACAAGTGGCTAATGTTCGCATTTCTTTCTGACTATTCACACATTCCTTGAATCCTTCTGACTTTCATATGTTTGAATAAGATACAGTTTCAGTGTTTGTCAGTGTTTGTGACAAGATCGTTTATAATATATCTGAATACTTTTTGCCAGGGCTCAGGTCAAGCAATTCATTTTGTATCCAATTCTTAAGACCTTCAGCAGGTATCTGGGTAGTAAATTTGGACTCGTCCCAGCCCAAGTCATCACTCATACAAATATACACAGCCTGGTTTTGACTGTGTATTGTACATAAAATAGCATATAATCATTACAGAATCGGGGGGGAAGGTGTTTTTTATGCTCAAGTTAAAATTATCTGCAAGCAAATAAGCAAATATTGTAACATCTAGCATTAACAGAACAACAGAATAATTTCAATGTTGTTTTGCTGGGTGCATGTACAAGTTAACGAGTTAACAAGCATAACTTTATTTATGAAAATGGCTATGAAAATATATTAGAGACATGAACTCCTGTTTTATGTACTATTTGAGTTATCTTTTGATGTAACAGATGTTACTCAACCCAACACAGCTGTTGGGGAACCTGTCCCACGGCACAGATGTGACACTAGTGAAAACAACAATGAAGGCTCTAATTGGAAATCTCACTCACCCGTTCACTCACTATGTTTTATCTTTACAGGAGCTCAACCCTGGTCTACAGACTCAGTCTGAGCAAAGGTAGGATTTAGTACATTTATTGTGAGCATCACAATATGAAAGAGATGTGTAGGTCTTCTATTCACCTGGTTGTTCATGTTTTCAGAGTTAGACCGCCTTACTGGTCTAGTGGTAGAGTGTCTTCCCAAGGTTGTCCATACCTGTACTTGTGACTCCCCCAAGGTTGTCCATACCTGTACTTGTGACTCCCCCAAGGTTGTCTATACCTGTACTTGTGACTCCCCCAAGGTTGTCCATACCTGTACTTGTGACTCCCCCAAGGTTGTCTATACCTGTACTTGTGACTCCCCCAAGGTTGTCTATACCTGTACTTGTGACTCCCCCAAGGTTGTCTATACCTGTACTTGTGACTCCCCCAAGGTTGTCTATACCTGTACTTGTGACTCCCCCCAAGGTTGTCTATACCTGTACTTGTGACTCCCCCCAAGGTTGTCTATACCTGTACTTGTGACTCCCCCCAAGGTTGTCCATACCTGTACTTGTGACTCCCCCCAAGGTTGTCCATACCTGTACTTGTGACTCCCCCCAAGGTTGTCTGTACCTGTACTTGTGACTCCCCCCAAGGTTGTCCATACCTGTACTTGTGACTCCCCCAAGGTTGTCCATACCTGTACTTGTGACTCCCCCCAAGGTTGTCCATACCTGTACTTGTGACTCCCCCCAAGGTTGTCCATACCTGTACTTGTGCGTCCCCCCAAGGTTGCCCATACCTGTACTTGTGACTCCCCCAAGGTTGTCCATACCTGTACTTGTGACTCCCCCAAGGTTGTCCTTACCTGTACTTGTGACTCCCCCCCAAGGTTGTCTATACCTGTACTTGTGACTCCCCCAAGGTTGTCCTTACCTGTACTTGTGACTCCCCCCCAAGGTTGTCCATACCTGTACTTGTGCGTCCCCCCAAGGTTGTCCATACCTGTACTTGTGCGTCCCCCCAAGGTTGTCCATACCTGTACTTGTGACTCCCCCCAAGGTTGTCTATACCTGTACTTGTGCGTCCCCCCAAGGTTGTCCATACCTGTACTTGTGACTCCCCCCAAGGTTGTCTATACCTGTACTTGTGACTCCCCCCAAGGTTGTCTGTACCTGTACTTGTGCCTCCCCCCAAGGTTGTCCATACCTGTACTTGTGACTCCCCCCCAAGGTTGTCCATACCTGTACTTGTGACTCCCCCCCAAGGTTGTCCATACCTGTACTTGTGACTCCCCCCCAAGGTTGTCTATACCTGTACTTGTGACTCCCCCCAAGGTTGTCTATACCTGTACTTGTGACTCCCCCCCAAGGTTGTCCATACCTGTACTTGTGACTCCCCCCCAAGGTTGTCTATACCTGTACTTGTGACTCCCCCAAGGTTGTCTATACCTGTACTTGTGACTCCCCCAAGGTTGTCCATACCTGTACTTGTGCATTCCCCCTAGATTGTCTATACCTGTACTTGTGACTCCCCCCAACGTTGTCTGTACCTGTACTTGTGCGTTCCCCAAGGTTGTCTATACCTGTACTTGTGCGTTCCCCGCAGGTTGTCTATACCTGTACTTGTGCGTTCCCCAAGGTTGTCTATACCTGTACTTGTGCGTTCCCCGCAGGTTGTCTATACCTGTACTTGTGCGTTCCCCAAGGTTGTCTATACCTGTACTTGTGACTCCCCCAAGGTTGTCTATACCTGTACTTGTGCGTTCCCCAAGGTTGTCTATACCTGTACTTGTGCGTTCCCCAAGGTTGTCCTTACCTGTACTTGTGCGTTCCCCCAAGGTTATCTATACCTGTACTTGTGACTCCCCCAAGGTTGTCCTTACCTGTACTTGTGCGTTCCCCCAAGGTTGTCTATACCTGTACTTGTGACTCCCCCAAGGTTGTCTATACCTGTACTTGTGACTCCCCCAAGGTTTTCCTTACCTGTACTTGTGCTTTCCCCCAAGGTTGTCTATACCTGTACTTGTGACTCCCCCCAAGGTTGTCTATACCTGTACTTGTGACTCCCCCAAGGTTGTCTATTCCTGTTTTTGTGACTCCCCCCAAGGTTGTCTATACCTGTACTTGTGACTCCCCCCAAGGTTGTCTATACCTGCACTTGTGACTCCCCCCAAGGTTGTCTATACCTGTACTTGTGACTCCCCCCCAAGGTTGTCTATACTTGTACTTGTGCGTTCCCCCAACGTTGTCTATACCTGTACTTGTGCGTTCCCCCAACGTTGTCTATACCTGTACTTGTGACTCCCCCCCCAAGGTTGTCTATACCTGTACTTGTGCCTCCCCCCAAGGTTGTCCATACCTGTACTTGTGCGTTCCCCCAAGGTTGTCTATACCTGTACTTGTGACTCCCCCAAGGTTGTCTATACATGTTCTTGTGACCCCCCCCAAGGTTGTCTATACCTGTACTTGTGACTCCCCCCAAGGTTGTCTATACCTGTACTTGTGACTCCCCCCAAAGGTTGTCTATACCTGTACTTGTGCGTTCCCCCAAGGTTGTCTATACCTGTACTTGTGCGTTCCCCTAAGGTTGTCTATACCTGTACTTGTGCATTCCCCCTAGATTGTCTATACCTGTACTTGTGCGTTCCCACAACGTTGTCTATACCTGTACTTGTGCATTCCCCCTAGATTGTCTATACCTGTACTTGTGCGTTCCCACAACGTTGTCTATACCTGTACTTGTGCGTTCCCCCAAGGTTGTCTATACCTGTACTTGTGCGTTCCCCCAACGTTGTCCTTACCTGTACTTGTGCGTTCCCGCAACGTTGTCCTTACCTGTACTTGTGCATTCCGGCAACGTTTTTTATACCTGTACTTGTGAGTCCCCCCAAGGTTGTCCTTACCTGTACAAGCCGAGGTATTAACTTGACCATTGAAATATGAAAAAACATGATATGACCCGTAGATAAGCCAAACCAAGAAGTGAAAGGCAACGACACACCGCGAAGACGGACTGCAAGACTGTACTGGTACTTGCAGATATTCAATAATATAAGATGAAAAACGTTGTAATTATATGGAAAAAGTCATTATAATTTCTTATAAAGATTTAACAAACCAGTCATCCACTCCCTTAATGTGAGAAGCTGTTTCTGTTGTCTTTTTATTCTCATAATGATCATTATGTTGCCATAAACAACAAATCTTTTTTTCTGGTCATCAAAATTCGGCTCATCTGCGGACATATACAGCTTCTTATGGCCTTACTATACATCATGGCTTCCTGGGGAGACTTCATTGTCAGAATGTTTTTAAAAAAATCTATATATGATGATAGGAATATCATAAAGTCATTAAAGAAGGTCATTACACATTAGAATGCAGGCTACTCACTCACTCACTCACTCACTCACTCACTCACTCACTCACTCACTCACTCACTCACTAAGGAGTCTTGAAATTAAAAGTGGTCCTCTTGCCCCCTTCATTCTACATCAGAAGAACAGATTCATAGATCTACGAAATCAGTGAAAACCTCGCTAATACATTTATATGGATTTTTAAGCGGAAAAACGATGTGTGATATCTAAACCTATTCTTCAATCAACATTCTACAGAAAATTGGTCAACTTCTCTACTTCCCAGATTTCAACACCAAATATTTATTGTAATTATTTCTTACAGATCAAGATTTACAAAATCAGGAGCTCACCCACAGCATGAGAAACAGGAAGAAGCACCAAAGAAAGTGCCATCATCAGAGAATGTCAATAAACATGGAACCAAGACATCAACATCGGCATCCAATCAAGACATTGCAATGGATGACCTAGACTCACCATGGTCACCACCATCGCCAACGTCTGAGGACTCGGAGTTGGAACTGGCACTGGAGCCTTCCCTGAAACCAGCAAACGACCTTGAACCTGGAGAGCTAGCGAGTGGTAGTTCCCCTGATGATATTGAAGACTGGTATGGCCCAATGCCACCAAAGAAAGTTCCTTCTAACCTGTCTGCTTCACATAAATCTACAGGGGTCAAATGTCCTCAGTCAGGGGACATAGGGATATCAGAACAACAATCAAAAGATGAACCAAATCTAACCAAGCCAAAAGATCTGCCCCAGGAGTCCCCCTCTAAGACCAGCACATATAATTCTTACAGAGGTTGCTGGATAGAAGTTGGAAAAATATCCAAAAAAGGGCCCAAAAGCATGACACCTCAGTATCGTAAATTTATGATGGGCAAGCATACAAAATGTTTAAAAAGTGAAATATCCGATAAAGAGCAAGATTCAGGGATAAATTCAAGTCCAGATAAAAAGGTGAAAGTAGATAAAACTGACAGGAAGTCGACCAATGATTCTGAAAAATGTGCTGGCCTGAAGTCATCTGATGACGTAAGGATGCGGAGGCTGGAGGAGGCGTGCACTATGTCCCTCCATACTGTCCCCAAACACGGCTTCACCAGAGAGATCCTTGAACCCCGGGGTCCTGGAACTGGTACTCCAAATGTCAAACCACATCAGATGTCCGACAAGAAGTCCGTCCGCAGCCTGGAAAGAAATCGAGCTGAGGAGACCCTCCAGCTTGACACGGAGTCCAAGCTGAAATCTCCAAAGAAAACCCCGAAAAAAAATCCATTGTATATCAACCCTGAAGAAGACACCCCCACCAAGGATGAGCATGTCGATGCTGGTATTGAGGGGGACTCTGCATCTGGTTCAAGGCCCTTCTTCCTGAGGTTCACTCCTCATCGCCTCAGCTATCAGTCTCCTCTAGCTGTGTTCACCAGTATGGAAGAGTCCCGAATTGCTGCTGACTCTATTCCAAGCAAGAAAAAGATGTATCTGCCATCAGAAGACATCCCAGCTGCTGTTGTGTCCAAACTGACCGGGATGAAGAGACTGGCAGAGAGGAGCTCTTCAAAAATACCTTTGGAGGATAGAAATGACCTTGACTTTATTGATTCTGAGCTTGAGAAATCATATGATGAAAAATGTCCAGACTCAGGTGAGTGAGTGAGTGAGTGAGTGTGTGTGTGAGCGTGTGTGAGCGTGTGTGTGCGTGTGTGTACGTGTGCGTGTGCGTGCGTGCGTGCGTGCGTGCGTGCGTGCGTGCGTGCGTGTGTGTGAGTCAGTTGGATTTAACGCCACTTTTAACAATATTCCAGTTATGTCGCGGCGTGTTAGCTTAATGTGGGAGGAAAGCCCGAAGTGATGCAGGTCTCATTTACCACTTCGGTGAAACCCACAAGCACAGGTATGGTGCTGACAAACCTAGAAACATAATCGGGGCAAACCTGGATTCGAACCCACAATCATAGGTTTCTGGCATGCCCAAGAGACGTAACCCCGCACAATGAATCGCGGCACCTTAGATGACTCAGGTTATGTTTTGAGACCACATAAACATATCGGTAATTATGTTTGTCCATTCCGTTTTCTTCATTTATTAAAACGACCTACTTTATTTTCTTACATGACATCTATCATGATAATATTGGACCTACTGACAGGTTTTGAAATTATAGGCATTTTGATATTTTGAACCATGAGCTTAGTGTTTGAGTACATACCCATTATGAAACAATTATGTCAGAGAATGTGTTTATAGTGGAGAGAGGATGTGAGCAACATACATTCTACCATGACAGTTTATGATTCTGCATTCCGACTGGTTTGCCAGCAATAATAAAACTAGTCCATGGGTTACTGAACGCCTCTGTGATCCGCCTGGAAAGCAGAAGGTCTGGGGTCGATCCCTGGCTGCATCATAAAGACGTTAAAAGATGGTACTTGTTGTTACCCTGCCTGGCGCTCGGCACATTATGGGGATAATGATAAGGACTGGTTGGCTGGCTATACATATTAAACTGAACACATGCACACACAAGCAAACCTCCCCCCCGCCACACACACACACACACACACACACACGTCGCTATATAAGTGCAATAATCTTCAACATGGCGTTAAACCCCTTTTCACCTCACCTCAGGATACTGGAATTTTGTTGAGTGTGGCATTAAGCAACAACATTCCACTTTTAGTCAATCCCAGTACTCTTACCATCAACAGATTCAAGGACAAAGAAGGTGACACCCCTTGTGCCATATCCAGTAGGTGACAACTCCTATACCCAAAGTGTGTCAGAATGTAGTAATCTGAACCTAGATCCAGACGATGATCCCAGGAGGCGACATGGATCTGGGGGCCACATGACTGTTCATAGGGATGGCAGCCGGAGCAGGTCGTTGACAAAGATGAGAGACAGCAGCAGTTTCTCCACTGACCAATCTTCTTCCAGCAGGATGACCGACAAAAGCACCACTTCAGACACCACAATGGAGACTAGTGATTCAAGCTTCAATTCTCCAACCAAACTTCTAAGACATGGCAAACATCATAAGGGCCGCCATCTATATTCTAGTAAGAGAAAACTATCTTCATCTCCAAACAGAAGTAGTCTGACGGAAACATCAGAATCACAATCAGTTTCTTCGAACAACAGGTCAAAATCTACAAAAAAGTCAAGGTCAAGGTCAAGGTCTATGTCTCCAAGAACAGGCTCCAGATCTCCATCACCAAGTGCATCATTGTCGCCTAGAAGAATTAAAAGAAATCTTCAAAGGTCAAGGTCTTCATCTCGGTCTTCATCACCTGGAAAAAGATCTCCCCTGAGATCACGATCCACATCACCTACCTACCTTCTACCTTTTCCTGCTGCATCAAGGAAAAGGGTACGATCACCAAGTAGGCCACCAAACAGGTCTAGGTCTTCATCACCGAGCAATAGATCTGCATCTCTGAACAAACGGAAAAGATGCAGGTCTCCTAGACGATCCAGGTCAAGGTCACTAACCCCTGTCTACCCATCACAAACCCCTGACTACACATCGGTCTCGTCTGGCAATCACTCGAGGTCTCCTAACAACAGCCAAAGACTAGAAGATGGGGAGGCCCCATCTCAAACCAGTCAGACATTGAACCGTAGGAAAAGTATTCTCACCTCAACACCCAAGTCTGTACCTCGGCAGAGGAAGGCCTTGTCTCATGGACAGATGCAGAGGGTTCAGCAAAAGAAACAAGAACTAGAGGCGGTATATAACACATTTTATATTCATTCATAATTTATTTTATTATATTATAGTTTTTTATTATAGTGAAAACGGGGGTATATATAATGAGGCAGTAAATGATTTTGTTGTCAGGTTATTTTGTTTCCTAAAACACTCAACTCAACAATTGTAGGTTTTGGTTGTTCATTCAATAATATTAGGTCAGATTTGTTTTAAAACTTTGTTTACAAAGCCACCGAATCCAAAAAATTTAAATGTGAAGAAAAAGAAGTGAAAACAGAGTCTTTGGCTATTGGCGGTTCGCTCAAACATTGTTTTCATACATGGTTTGTAAAGTTACTTCATTCAGAAACATTACATCTTAATGTTGCTTATTTAAAGAATGACATTATGTGATAAAGAAATTATTACCCAGGTTCAGTTGATGAATCAGTGATGAACTGCACGGCATGTTCAGAATTTGTGTGGCAGTGGACATCACTACTTGTCTTTGTTGTAGCCTTCAGCTGTTAACAACAGTACTAGTCTTTTTGTTGCCTTGTTGACAACAGTACTAGTTTTTTTGTAGCCTTGTTGACAACAGTACTAGTCTTTGTTGTAGCCTTGTTGACAACAGTACTCGTCTTTGTTGTAGCCTTGTTGACAACAGTACTAGTCTTTGTTGTAGCCTTGTTGACAACAGTACTAGTCTTTGTTGTAGCCTTATTGACAACAGTACTAGGCTTGTAGCCTTGTGGACAACAGTACTAGTCTTTGTTGTAGCCTTGTTGACAACAGTACTAGTCTTTGTTGTAGCCTTCAGCTGTAGATATCAGTCCTAGCCTCGTTGTAGCCTTCAGCTGTGGACAACAGTCCTAGCCTCGTTGTAGCCATCAGCTGTGGACAACAGTCCTAGCCTCGTTGTAGCCTTCAGCTGTGGACAACAGTCCTAGCCTCGTTGTAGCCATCAGCTGTGGACAACAGTCCTAGCCTCGTTGTAGCCTTCAGCTGTGGACATCAGTCCTAGCTTCGTTGTAGCCTTCAGCTGTGGACATCAGTCCTAGCCTCGTTGTAGCCTTCAGCTGTGGACAACAGTCCCAGCCTCGTTGTAGCCTTCAGCTGTGGACAACAGTCCTAGCCTCGTAGCCTTCAGCTGTGGACAACAGTCCTAGCCTCGTTGTAGCCATCAGCTGTGGACAACAGTCCTAGCCTCGTTGTAGCCATCAGCTGTGGACAACAGTCCTAGCCTCGTTGTAGCCTTCAGCTGTGGACAACAGTCCCAGCCTCGTTGTAGCCTTCAGCTGTGGACAACAGTCCTAGCCTCGTAGCCTTCAGCTGTGGACAACAGTCCTAGCCTCGTTGTAGCCATCAGCTGTGGACAACAGTCCTAGCCTCGTTGTAGCCATCAGCTGTGGACAACAGTCCTAGCCTCGTTGTAGCCTTCAGCTGTGGACAACAGTCCCAGCCTCGTTGTAGCCTTCAGCTGTGGACAACAGTCCTAGCCTCGTTGTAGCCATCAGCTGTGGACAACAGTCCCAGCCTCGTTGTAGCCTTCAGCTGTGGACAACAGTCCTAGCCTCGTAGCCTTCAGCTGTGGACAACAGTCCTAGCCTCGTTGTAGCCATCAGCTGTGGACAACAGTCCTAGCCTCGTTGTAGCCATCAGCTGTGGACAACAGTCCTAGCCTCGTTGTAGCCATCAGCTGTGGACAACAGTCCTAGCCTCGTTGTAGCCTTCAGCTGTGGACAACAGTCCCAGCCTCGTTGTAGCCTTCAGCTGTGGACAACAGTCCTAGCCTCGTTGTAGCCATCAGCTGTGGACAACAGTCCTAGCTTTGTTGTAGCCATCAGCTGTGGACAACAGTCCTAGCTTTGTTGTAGCCATCAGCTGTGGACAACAGTACCAGTTTTGACTGTTGTTGCACCGGACAGAATTGCAAAAACATCAAGTGAAGAAACAAGGAAATACATATTGTAAAAAGAGGTTATAATTATGAGGCAAATAGCGATGAAAATGATGTAGGAAGTGTTGTTGTCTTCAACCACTGGTGGGTTTCTGTTTCTTTATTCACTAAGTGGGTGTTAGCCTAGTTGAAAATGTGTTTGCTTGTCATCCTGATTGTCTGGGTCTGATAACAAGTATTCTTGACAATAAAAGTGCTAAACAATAAAACATGTAATGAGACTGCTTCTGTTTTTGCATATAATGCATGCTGTTTCTGGTTAATTAATTCCATTTCTCCATGCAGGCTTTCAAGAGTGATTGTGAGACCATCTGTAACGTGACCAAGGTCCTGCTGAGGTGAGTGCTGCCTGCTGCATACAGGTAAACCCTGTCAATCCAGAAACCCCTCTTTCCGGATGATCTTGTTTAGCAGGTCTATATAACATAGATGAGATAATACTTGATCATCCAAAAGGAAATTTCGGTTACATCGTAAAAGCATAGAGAAACAAGTAACAGGTTCATGATTTTAGTTAAATACACACATATAAACACCACGATAAAACATTTATAAAGCAATGAAAAATCAAGTCTTTGTAGTCCCTTTTTGTAAATAATATCTGTATATGCAATCCATGAAAGTTTAGAGTCAGTAATACAATTATTTGTGCATTAAAAAAAAAAATATATGTTATATAACACAACCTTGAGGAACTCCCGTTGACACATGGCCAGAAGACAAGCAGGTTCCGTGGTCAGTTAACAATAATATTAAAGGGACTCTACTCCAAACCCATGATTCGTTAATCCAGACATTTGATAATGTGAATGATTTAACCGGTAACTGTGTTTTCTGGATAAACAGGGTTTCACTGTTATTCAACTATTGATGCATTTCAATTGCCCAGAGTCCAAAACCAAACTCATTCACTCTTTCTTTAATTGATATTTGTGCACTGTGCCAAGTCATAAAAGTCAAGTTTAAAAGTTATCCTATCTCACACTATGCATTTCTTCCTTCTTCTTTTGATCCTTGTGTGGAAATGTGCTAAAACAAAGTTTCCAGCTTCTTAAAAACATTTCGCCCGAACACATCCCAGCATCACCATAGTCCCCACCCAAACAAATGGCTCACTCACTGTGACCTTACACAACTTGATCACCTGACTACCCCAGCCACATCATTCTCTTTCTTATTGCCACTGTGTGGGGACGTGTATTGAGTAAAAGAAAATTCATTGGTTTTTTTTAAAGAGTACTTCCTCTGCAATCGTATCAATCTCATTAAAATGAGACCTTAGTTCTTGCTACCGCTAAACAAAGATCTTAAGACATCCCATTAGGGGTCACGTCAGAACGACCTTACATCCAACCAATCAGTGCGTCGCTTACCAGATTATGAAAGTGACAGTCGGAATGTGATTTCTAATCATGCAATCTCGAAAACTTTAACATGGGGTATTCCGAACGATAGTTACGGGTTTAAGGACTGAATCCTTACAATCTAGACCATTCAAGAATGTTTTTTGTTCAGGTTTCAAATTTGTAATCGAGAATTTGTCAAAATATGTTTCGAAGCGTAGTCTCCAATTTGAAATTTGTGCCGTAAAGCACAAGAAAGCTGCCTTCTGACTGGTCATTCCATTGGTCGGTCAAAGTTCGCACAAGGTCGGTCTGACATGACCCGTAATGGGATGTCTTCAGATCTTTGCTTAGCGGTAGCGAGAACTAAGATCTGATTTTAATGAGATTGCAATCATATCAACATCCATTATTTGAAGAAGGGTATGGGAACACATAATGAGAACACAGAACACCCAGCCTGTAGAAGTTGCAGACCAGTTGTGACTGCCATAGCCTTTGCAATCTGGACTACAGATGCTCACAATGTTCTCAACGCACAGAGGAAGCTTTTTACACGTATTTACACAAATGTAAGAAACGTAATATCGACCGATGATCTTAATCCAAGGACACTGATAATTGGCCTTTGTCTGCAGCCAAGAAACCAAAGCGTGTAACCAAGCCAGCCCATCAAGCCATCTACCATGTCTTCACTATCGGTAGAAAATGACAGTGTTTCTGACAGCTTCCTACATGACGATGTTCCTGCCAAAACGAATCCGTCGCCTGTCCAGAGTGTGCCTGTGACCACATCTAAGATGGTTCAGCCTGCAGTCACGGACGTCTGCATGGTCATGACTAGGGACAGCATAACACCAGCCACGACTATCCCTGATGTTGACCCTCCAGGCCCCTGGCTGTCAGCCGAGAGTCGCCTATCAGCCCCCGCTCCTCAACATGATAGTCAGGCTATCAGCACATAGCCTGCCTGTCACACACCTAAGAGGACACCTGCAGTATTGACTTCACCGAGGATCGCTAATTCATCTTGGCTCTCTCCTTTGAATACGGAAAGGAAGAACCAGGATCGATCACGCACCTTGAAGTTCGTTGTCACTCGTTAAAGAATCACTAGTTTGGGGGATTGACGTTCGAGGGTGACCATCTAAGGATTGACGTTAGAGAGACTGACGTTCCAGGTCTACAGATTTACATTCACGGGATCGACACTCAAGGGATCAACACCTGAGAGATTGATGTTCCCAGGATCAACGTTCTAAAGATCAACATCACACCAAAAAGAATAAGTCGCAGAACACTCAATTTCAACAAGATGATCTCCATCCTTCTGAGGACGATTATCACTCCCATTCAGCGGATTGATCATCAGGACGGAACCGCTCTCCTTCTACTAGCCGTTCGGATCACAATTGACATCAGGATCATTCCCGTTCCAGTGATGTAACTATCAACAGTTGTCCATGGATCACCATCGATATCAGGATTGTTCCTTCCTCAGACTTACAGCGATGTAATTATTGACAATTGTCCGTGGAATCCTAAGAAGCTGGAGAGTCTGCCCGATGGCTTTTTACCTGTATTACCAAGCCAATCATGAAGTTCCTGCTTGTTCAAGGGATCATCTTCGAGGTGTATATAAACACCTGCATTCAAGCCCATGCAGATCCAGACACCCTCATGGAACACCTAGGGTTCACACAGCAGCTTCTTCATCAGCTAGGTTGGCTCGTCAATGTTGCAAAGTCTGAAACGTCTCCCACTCAATGTCTGCAGTTCATCAGGGCTCTATTCAACACAAAGAAGGGCATGATGTTTGTTCCCCGGACAGATGGTTGAAGATACAAGGTTTAGTGCTGTTGACACTCAGACAGCCGCTACCAGTACGCCGATGGCAACAGCGGCTAGGTCTTCTGACGTCGGCACAAACACTCACAGAGAGTGTCAACTCCAGCTACGACCGATCCAGTGTTCCCTGAAGCCCTTCCTCCAGGCAGCTGCCGGGTTCTGATCAGCCTCCCAGTATCAATACATCAGTATCTCCAGTGGTGGCTGGGGCGGTAGGGTAGCCTAGTGGCTCGATTCCCCACATGGGTACATGCTTATCAATTTGAATATTATTTAGGGACTGGTTGTGCATGCGTGCGTGCGTGCGGTCATGTTAAACTCTGGCATGATATCTCAGCGGGCTAGCACTCTAAAAGTAGCATTAGTCCTGACTAGTGCAGACAGACAGGCAAACAGACACACACACACACACACACACACACACACACACACACACACACACACACACACACACACACACACACACACACACACACAGAGGCAGACAGAGACATACCCACTTCAGACTTTAGATTTTCCTCCCTCATTGAGCTGACATGCCGTGATATAACTGCAGTACAACATAAAACCCCGTAATTCACTCACTCACTCACTCACTCACCTTTGTTCCAGTAAGGATCCTAGTCTTGAAAAACAGCTGTGCAACAGTGCGAAGGACACACTGACAGACCTTGGTGCCAAGTTCGTCAACCAACTCCAAGAGTTCATCGATGCACTAAGCTCCCATGTTCCAAGGTCAAGACTGAAGGTCCTTTAGCATGGCTGAGATGTCCAGATGGAGCTGCCCTGACAACTGACAATCTGACTACTACCCAGACAACCTTACTTATTGATAATCATGACCACAGATGGATGATTATCAAACTGTAATATTTTGTTTTTATTGTTTATGGTTATGGTTTTTGGCACCACAATTTGCATTTGACAAAGAAGAGGGAATTAAATGCTTGTGCTTGAAGTGAAATTAAAACTGGCAAAATCTGTCTTTTAGCGACTAGAGGGCTATGAAGTATGTGCGTGTGAGAGGATATTGATAAATTATTAGATTTTTTAAAGGGGCTGAGTGTGCTTGAAGGATGTGTGTGCTTGTAGGATGTATGCTTAAAGGATGTGTGTGCTTGAAGGATGTGTATGCTTGAAGGATGTGTGTGCTTGAAGGATGTGTGTGCTTGTAGAATGTATGCTTGAAGGATGTATGCTTGAAGGATGTGTGCTTGAAGGATGTGTGTGCTTGAAGGACTTGTGTGCTTGAAGGACGTGTGTGCTTGAAGGATGTGTGTGCTTGAAGGACGTGTGTGCTTGAAGGATATGTGTGCTTGAAGGATGTGTGTGCTTGAAGGATGTCTGCTTGAAGGATGTGTGTGCTTGTAGGATGTATGCTTGAAGGATGTGTGCTTGAAGGATGTGTGTGCTTGAAGGATGTGTGTGCTTGAAGGATGCATGTGTGCATAGGAAGGGAGTACTTCAAGAAAATTATGTACACATATTTTTACCTGTAATGGCACAGTGGGTGGTGTGTATGTTTACCTGTAATTGCCCGATAGATGGTTTGTATGTCTACCTGTAAGGACCCAGTGGGTGGTGCATATGTTTACCTGTAATTGCCCGATGGATGGTTTGTATGTTTACCTGTAAGGACCCAGTGGGTGGTGCATATGTTTACCTGTAATTGCCCGATGGATGGTGTGCATGTTTACCTGTAAGGACCCAGTGGTAGGTGCATATTTGCCTGTTCAGCAGAATACCCAGGTTTGATGCTAACATAATCAAACCAATGACACCTGTTTTTCATGCCTCCTGCAGGAGTGCTGGATGCATGTGTATTGTGGTACAGTAATTTATGTTGAAGTTTCCGAAGTTTGACCACATGTGTCCAGGGCTGTTCTTAGTGTTGTATGCACTGGTGTGCGGTCTTTACGAAGTACTGACTTCTTTATCAACTGTTTTATCAGTGTTTTATCTTTGCATTTATTTTGCCTGATTGTTGGTGCAACATGGATTTTTAAATGTAAATATGTTTTGTTCTTCTAACTTACTGTTTTACTGCTGTAATTCAATCAAATGCATAATCGGTGTGAACAGAAGTGTTTACTGTTAACAATATTTCTCAAAAGTGCTATTTTTGTAAGAATGTAAAAGGATATATTATCACTGCTGCCTATGATGTTATGGTTCTTATTATCCCACGCCACAACTGATATGAGATATGGAAGCTTTGTCCGTCCATTCCTTAGACCAGATATTAATTATTTCCTTTGTGTTCTGCTCTGTAGATGAGTACAAACCAAAAAAGACAATTCAGATTATTTTTGCAAATCAAATAAAAAAAATCAAAGATGATCAAGAAGAGAAAAGTACATGTAACGATTTTGTGAATCAAAAACCATTTAGTTTATGACCTCTATGTCTTTCTTATTTTCCAAACATTTTATTAGCTCACCTGACTGATGAAGGGTAGTAAAAATGTTTCTCCGAGTCTGGAGGTGTTCAGGACAAAGCAATGATGGTGCTGGTTTTGTTCTTGTATATATAATGCAATCACTATTCTTGTTGCTGAAACTGTTTTTCAGATACTGTTGACTAAAATATACTCATACTAATTATGGATATTTATCACCATTAGGAAGTTTAGCATCTTTAATTTGGTAAAAAGGTGTCAAAATTGAAAGTTCATCTTTTGTACCCGTAAACCTTTTGCAATCAAAGCGCAAAAATACTGTATTTTCTGCTTCGTTCTGTGATCACGTGGCAATGGACACGCTAAAGATTAAAATGTTTACTGTCAAACTCTACATTCCCTAATTACAAGCTGATTACTGACAGAATGGGGGTCAAGCAGCGTTCAGGTTGGGAATGTTTATGTCAAAAAGTTCTTACACAAAGTAAGAAGAATTGAGTGTTTTATTTGTAAAAGTAAAATGTTTTATGCATATTTTTTAAATACATAAATCTTCAAAAGAAATGTGTTTTTAAGATGGTGTATGTTTTGCTGTATAAAAGTATGAAAACAGTCGACAAGTTTTACTTTTAATTTGTACATTATCTTTTTGATTTATTTTTATTTTATTTTACCAAACCAGAGCATTCTGTGACTAATTTTAGACCAAAACTACACAGATTATAATGCAAGTCATGAGTGATAGAAAAGATACCAGATAACTGGGATGATTCTCATTTCACTATGGCTGTCTCTGTGTGCTGCAGGAGAGCGTCAATCTCATTAAAATCAGACCTTAGTTCTCGCTGCCGCTAAACAAAGATCCTTTGTTTAGCGGTAGCGAGAACTAAGGTCTGATTTTAATGAGATTGATGAGAGAGTATTCTAGTGTTTGGGTTCTGTGTTAGTTCCTTGGCTTTGTAATGTGCCATGATTCTTTCTTACTGCAATGAAACCTCTTTAACTGGACAGGATTGAGTCTATACAAAACAACATTCAGCTATCCATAGTTCCAAGGCAAGAAGGGTATTGAAATCAAAGCCAATAGGTTTCAAGTGGGTATTAAATTTCCTTTGGACTTATGTTTTTTTATAAAAAATTAAAATTACTTTTGACCAAAAGCAACTTAGACAACTCCAATTACGGGAAATGGAAAAGAACATGAGATTTCATCACCGCATTCTGTAAGATATGGTAAATAATCAGTATACAAATCTTTATTCAAAAAATAAACAAAAACAATCAACTATCTTTCTGTATCTTGCCATGTTAAAACTTTCTTTCTATTCATTAGTTGAAGTACTAACCTGGATGTTTACATTTGAAAAAAAAATTTTAAAAAAATTTGACCACCTACATGGAATTTTAGGCCAAAACCAACAAAATACATGTATAAGGTTTCAGTGTCTTTCAGTTACTCAGTGTTACATAGACTTCTCCATCTCTGGCAAGTCATGCCAAATAACCAGGTGTTTCAACACTGTCTCAAGCATGGAAGCATCCATTTGATTTTCCGGTTGAGGGCTGTGATTTTTTTCTACAAAAATAATCAAGCCAGTTTTACTGAAATTTTTTTACAATTGCCCAACATTGTAGGAAAAATAATAATATGCCCTTTTGTTGCTGACAAGTGTCCTAAGAACACAGTTAAATATATTTGGGTTTTTTATTTTAAAAATTAATTGAGCCCCTCACTCACTCAGATAACGATGTTTTATTGTGATTCCGCTTATAGGCTTTCCTACATTCAATTTGATGGCACTGTTTTATTTTAATCACAGATATTTCTCAAAATATATTTTATGCATTCATAGCTTTCTGTAAATGAATTAGATGCTTTTGATGGAATGGGTTCTTAATTTATTCGTAGGATCAATCACTTTATTCCCAAACAAACTGTCAAAATGAAACTTCTTTCCTGCGCCTATATATTAATTTTCAAGTGTTAAACCAGCATAATGATGTCATGCTATTGTTGCAATCTCATTAAAATAAGATCTAAGTTCTCGCTGCCGCTAGCAATAGCGAGAACTAAGATCTGATTTTAATGAGATTGGCTATTGTCGTTGCAGTTGATTCTGAGCCAGGAATTCACTGGACATTCTGAACCGTTGTTTCAACAAATAAAACTGCAAATATTGGTCAATAGGCACAATTATAGAGAAGTTATCTATCAGCCATAAAATTGTTTAGAGTCTAGAGAAATCATTCTAATCTGTTGATTCCACATTCGCCCTTCACAGCTCATTTATCCTACAGAATCAAGTGCTACAGTAGAACTTGTCAGCCTTTCTGTGACCTGTAACAATGTATTTAAAACTGTATATCCAGACCAATCAACTGAAGATGCCCAGTCAAATGTGTTGTTAAACAATGTTATTTTTACAAAGGGCAATAAATAATGTTATGCATGATGTCACAATGTTTTTTTTTCATTTTATTTTGTTCAGTTTCTGTGTAATTTGTCTATATATACTAGTATATAAACTATTACCATCAATATAAATATTTGCACTACTGTCAAAAGGCCAAAAGAAAACTAGAGCAAATTGTAGTCCAAGCAAGTTTGATTCAAACCGTAGTTGAGTGGATAAAGCATCGGCCAGCAGAGGGGACGGTTGGCTTGGAGTCACAGTATACTGTGTCTGATTGGGGCATCCAAGTTACACTACGGCATGGTTTGTTAGTTGTTTAAGGCCGCACTCAGAAATACTCCAGCTATATGACGGCGGTCTGTAAATAATCGAGTCTGGACAGGACAATCCAGTGATTAACATCATGAGCATCGATCCACACAATTGGGATGCGATGACATGCATCAACCTTGTCAGTGAGTCTGACCACCCAATCCCGTTAGTCGCCTCTTACGACAAGCACAGTCGCCTTTCACGGCAAGCATGGGTTGCTGAAGACCTGTTCTACCCCGGATCTTCATGGGTCCTGTGGCATGGTATCTCAATGGGCCAGCACTATAAAACCGGCTTTAGTCTGGACTAACACAAAAGTTATCACTGTATATGGGGGAGGCATCAAAGAGCGATAAAGTTCTATTTTTTTCAAATATAAAAATTAAAAGTTTGAATATTAATTTTGGACTGGCCATGTGTGTTGGGGTGGTGTATAAATGTTACATGTTATGGGGGAGAGGGGGGTTGGGGAAGCATAAACAAACGTTACATGAAATGGGGGTAGCGTGGTCAGCCTTGTAATGGTGCTTGGTGCGACGTGGAAAAGCCTTGGTACGGCCAAAGATGATTCACCTGTCTGCAATCGGCCGATGGCGTTGTTGCTTGGGCTTCCGTCAGTCTTCTGTAACTTACTGTATGATTGTGATGGCATGCAAATGAAAAACCAACATTTTTATAGCCCAACAAGTGGTGTTGCACGTGCACGTGATGCTAGTGTGTTTTGGTGAAGGCTGTCACGTGGTTGTCTTTTTCCGATATTCCCATCTTTTCACCAAATTTCTGGAGATCCTCATTATTTCCACACAAATCGATCCCAATCCATGCAGAAATGACACATTCACTTTTGGTATTTATTGTGTATAGGTGTTGTCACCACTCTGTCAGATATTTACGATCGTACTACTTTTGCGTTTCTTTGTTTATTGAGTATATGATACAGTCCCAAGAACAATTCCATCGCCCAACACATACCTACAGTCGTGCCCCGCTTATACGGACTTCATATATCCGGAAACCTCGGTTCCCGGACGATTTTCATTCAAAACGAAATAATTACTATATAAATTTACCCGTATATACGGAAATTCAGTTTCCGGAACCGGACGGTCATTTTATAATGAATTTAATGAATTACAAGTACCCCGTCTACCGGAAGACATTGATGAAAAACGTATGAATATTTGGCATACTTGTCATAACTTAATGGTATTTTCCTACTTCGGACCTATTTTTTCGAATATATTAATTAATAACCACTGACCTAAAAAGATCAAATGCCCAAATGAATAAAGTGCTTAAAGTATATCATTAATTTATGGCCTCTTGTGGTATTGGACTTGAGATTATGGTTTGAACCATAATTCATCTTCTACATGTCAGCGTTTTTGCCAGTTTCCATGAGCTTTCGCGTGCTGGTACAAACGGGACTGAATAACTTGCAAGAGCCACACTAGTGCATCTTCCCGAGGCAAGGCCGTTAACTAATTTTATAAACCAATTCATTGGGATCTCTATTAAGTAAGAGAGTTCTTTCTATAGGCATTTAAAACCTATTTTACTTTCAAAGTAAAACCTATTGTGAGGTTTTATCTTCGTTCGGGAGGTTTTACTTTGAATGTAAAACCTCAAATCCCAGGTTTAACCAAGTAACTGAAAACATGACAACAAGTAGCAATTCAAAATTTTTATTCAATTAAAATTGAATGTTATGTGTACAGTTCCGTGTGGAAATTTAAAAGCGACATCACTTCAGAGTCTGGTGAAAGGACAGCGAGGTTTCAAAACACGTGCTTTTAAATACGTGCTTATCAATGCTGCACAATTTGCACGTGCAGTAACTGCTAGCCGTTACGTCACAACTACCTCTATGTAACAGTTGGATTGTTTAAAGTCGGAAATCTTGTAAAGCAAAAAAACACCTTTAAAATTTGCGAATTTTCGTTTTGAAAAGTTTAAAAGAAGTGGAAAATTGCAACACAAACATTTAGAAACCGAAGATTTCACTTTCATTTAAAAGTAAGTATTTTAGTAAGTATTTAGTTAACATTTAATCAATTTAGACGGTTTATAAGTATGGAAAAACACATTCCTTCGGTTTTGGTAGACAGAGCATGCCCTGGGGGTCGGGAAAAACCGCGGGGGCATGCTCTGTCTACCAAAACCTCGTAAGCGTGTTTTCTCCAATACGTAAAAGTTAAGGTTAGTGGAAACTGCACTATTATAATCAGTTTACTCCTTTGCTTCTGAAAGATGTGCCAGTGTGACGGTCAGAAATACGATATATATTGACTTATGAATATTTTTAGTCCAAGGGATACAATTTGGTTTACCTTCATCTAATCAAGGAAGTGTCATCATGAGCATCGATCCACGCAATTTGGATGCGATGACATGCATCAACCAAGTCAGCGAGCCTAGGCTAGGGCTGGGACGAGTCCACATTTGCTACCCGGGTACCTGTCCCCCTATTACCTGTCCCCCTATTACCCGTCCCTACCCGGGTACCCGCTGTAGGTCTCACGAGGTAGGTTCAAAATGTCCGATTGGGAAACGTTTGACCGTACTCCTGTCAAAATAAATTTAGATACACGTATAAACCGATCAGGTCATGCATACACTGAAGTTGACTGAAGGTTTATCTTTATGCAAACATAAAAAGTCAGAAGGAATGTGTGCATTATCAGAAAGAAATGTGAACATTTGTCACTAATATTGTAACCATTGAATTCTAGATAATTTTTGCCAGTAAACAATATAATCATGTGACTAATCACGGGTAGTCGGGTCCTACTCAGTAACCACCCGACCCGAGGTACCCCTCCCATCCCTATCACTTACGACAAACATAGTCTCCTTTTACGGCAGCATGGGTTGTACATGCTCTAACAATAACGACAATGAGCTGAAAAAGCTGCTGACCCGAAAAGAAGGAGGAGCTGGTGAGACCTACCCAAGCGAAGACACAAAGCAGTCGGAGGGGATGACTGCTCGGGGACATACGTACGTTCATAGCAGTTGAATGAATATACAGGTAGGCTGACTATGTAACCAATACGATCGAGAATATCTTCTTTACGAAACGAGAGCACTTTCTATGAGATCTGGGAACACTTTCGCCCCGCAAGGCAGCAAAGAGAGGCACAATATGAATTGTATTTAACGAAAAGTAGGCCTAAAAATAAAGGTACTCACGGTTTTTATGTCTTTTAAAACGTAAAAGTGTGTAAAAATATGAACAACACAGACTTGTGAAACTGAGCATAACCAGGTGTTAGTAGATCAAGGTGAATGTCCATGACCTATGACACCTTGACGACAGGTGAAAACAGGTGCTTGAAACCAGCGTGCATGTGATTTGTCAGTGGTTAGTGATTTGTGAGTGGCATTGTGGGATAGTGAATCATCGTCAAAATATCAGAACGTAAAAGTAACATATTCCCTCCTCAAACAACAACTTACATGTCATTATTATTATGTACATAAACATAGCTGTTATTTTTATTGTTGTTTTGATAACGTTTTCCAGGCTAATTTGCATAATGCCTATAGCCTGGTTCTGCCATGTCAATTTGGCCTTAGTTTTATTTTTGAATGTTGAAAGTGCCTACAAATTACCTCCTGTAAAGTACATTTTGTATTGAGTACTGAGATAAAACTAGCAAATCCAGACTAGTACTTTTCCAGTTGTTTTGTTATTTCGTATTTACATCTACGTAAAGCTTTGTGTCGATTATTAAATCCAGCAAAACAGGTTTTTTTCATTTCCATGAGTACTTTAGTGTTGTAGCTATTCACTTCAAATATTAACCTACGTGTAGGTCGTATGCATACTACTAATGCATAATCCAAAAGAGGAAGTTATGTAAACCACATAAGCCACACGTATCACACAACAAAAAAGCAACGCCGAGATAATATGAAGTCCTCCCTTGAGTCGCAAATGACGGGTACTTTGTTTACCGAACTCGGTAAAGAAAATCAGCATCGATCAATCCTAATTAATATGTCATAAAAGTCGAACAAAGAACAAGAAAAACCTTGCGTAAGACATATTTAATAGGTTTGTAAGCGTGCGCCATTACGATCTATTAAAAATTAACTACCGCAATAATATAGCGTACCATCCTACTTTTAAATGTAAATAAGTCACAACTTTCATGTCACAAATGACACTTTTCTACGACCTCATGTCCGCAGAACCTTGTATCCTAGGTTTAACCCTCCCGGAGAATGACAACGTGTCACTTTTGTGTTCCCCTTCATCTGTTCATTGTTTCTCATAAGTTTTCCTGAATGTCACTACTGGGGGCTAGGGGTCGTCCCGTTAGAAACATCAGCTCTCGTGTATGCTGTGGGCTCTGCTATGCACTTTTACATCTTCGATTGGCTAAAAATCACATTTAAAAAATCTATATACCAATCCATTATTCCTTAACTAATAATTGATAATCCAAACCTGGCCCCCACGGGAGATATCCTTGGGTGAGATCAAGCATCACTTAAGAATTGACCTTTACTTTGTGTGAGATCATTGGAGTATGAACCTTCCTTGAGTGGGGGCCAAACTCCGATGTTCATACAGTTTGGCCCCCCCACTCTATGAAGGTTCATCCTGGACTTCCATGTACAGTGTTCTGTGAATGTGAAGGATGTGATGATTGCTATAACCAGCACACCAGAACTGCACAGAGAGTGTTAGATGAAAGTGACTGATGTGACTGATCTGATGTGTCAATATAGACTCAAACAGACTTTGCCTATGACTCTCACTCATAAATATTGTGACTCAAATTGATTCAAGAATGGGACCTGACTGATTATCCTGGATAAGGATGTGTATGATGCATGTTCTTCATCTGATTGTTTTGTAAGTAACATACAACCCATCAATCAAACAATTCAGTCATGGGTTATGTTATTTCCAACTTGTGCATTATATTTATATATTCATTGAAACAATAAGTTAAAATACTTTTATGGATATTGTCAAAGCACTCTTTTATCCATACAATTGATTAGTAGACATCTGAAAGAATCTCTAACAAAGGTTTACTTATCCTATTTTCAAGATATAAATCAAAGTAATTATTACTTAATTCATATTAGAAATTTCAAAATAAATAATTGTTTTTCATCTACTGTAATACATTGATAATTCACAATTCAAGTGTAACATGGTATGGATTACATTTCGTCTGGATAAAAGGTTTAGAAAATCATAATTACCTATGTTTTAATACTTAAAAGAACTTCTACCACATGTCTGACCAACAGTCTTAAACATATATGTTGTATATCAAGTGTATTTAACATCTATATACTCTGAAAAGTTCATTAGTGTTTCTTGCTGACTACAAAAATGAAGCCGATTATGAAAATTGGGCCAATTTTTTCTAATCTTTTTTTTCAAAACCCTCAAGGGTGCCACAGTGGCATCCATTAGTTAATTCATATGTAGTGTCTGAACAAGTGAAATCATACGCATGACTGACGCAAAATCACGCACGACAATGGTATTTATCGGAATTCCTGATTATTTCGGTTTGTTTCAATGAAAATTATAACAACAAATAACAGTACATAGCTTGTCAGAATGTTTCTGATTACTTACATGTCACATTTATGTATATACTATCCCTGAATCAACGAAAGTCCCCTCGTAAAATCCCGCGTACCGTTGACAGTGAACACGCCATTTTGTAAAAGTCGGTCACAGGTAGTGATGTCATACGTCAACATTGTTGTACATATTTGGTAATTTCTTTGAGGTGAAGGTCCTTGAAAGAGAGTGCACGTGATCATTGTATCCTCCTATTTACAGTTTTAGTTATGATGTAGATTTTGCATAATCTTTTATACAATTTTTCGCACAGTTAATTTTACTTTGGATATTTGTCAATGTTTAAAATGATATCACACGTAGATATAGGCCACAACATGTATGAACCTTTGATAATCTCCTGTTTGTTTGAATATTGTTTACATAAGAATTGATAGGTTTATAGTGTCGAATACGATATTTCTTTCCTTTGGACAAGTGTTACAAGATGAAGTGTAAATGTAACTGCAGCATGTACGTATTTCTTGGGATGTGTAAAAGTCAATATTATAAGTTCATATAACCAATGTCCACGAATAGCCGTTTCATTATAATTTATAACTAAAACTGAATATAATACTTTAACAAAATGGATAATATTTTTCGTTAAAATATATGCACACATTTCCAAAAGAATTGTCTTGGTCTTGGAATTGTTTTTATGTCGTTTGATACACAGAACAGTGATATCTAACGATTCGCCAGGTGCGCGTTAGTCACAAACAATTTACGAATTATTCCTCTCGTTTTGAATATTATATAATCAATGGGTTCATTCTTTTTTCAATATTGTGATCACAGGACATTAAACTGTTTACTTTATTTCTCCAGGAATTGTAAAAGTATAAAACCCATACCAGGTACCCCGTCGGTTCAACCTAAACGATTATCCTGATAATTCTATACCAATAGGGCTTTCTTCGCATCTTTTAGTGTGTAATTCTGAGACGAGATGAAGAGAAATAATAACATAATAATGAACAAATATATGTCCAATACTGAAGATAATTTTTGTTGTTTTGAAATATTCTTTTGGGTATGCTCCATTATTTACAGGATGTTATAACATACCTGGGCCCACTTGCACAAAGCGATCTTAGTGCTACGACTATTGTAAGCCTATGTTAAAGTATGGGAGTTACGATCATCTAAGCGCTAAGATCGCTTTGTGCAAGCGGGCCCTGGACTGAACCTGGCTCGATTATTAACAGGCTGTCATGAAATACATGAACTAAACCACATGCCCCATTATTTACAGGTTGTCATGACATGCCTGGACTGAACCAGGTTAAATTATTTACAAATTTTCATGACATACCTGGACTGAACCAGGTTCAATTATTTACAAATTTTCATGAAATACCTGGACTGAACCAGGTTCAATTATTTACAAATGTTCATGACATACCTGGACTTAACCAGGTTCAATTATTTACAAATTTTCATGAAATACCTGGACTGAACCAGGTTAAATTATTTACAAATTTTCATGACATACCTGAACTGAACAAGGTTTAACTATTTACAGCTTTGCATGACACACCTAAAGTGAACAAGGCTTGATTGCTTACAGGTTTTCATCACATCCATGGACTGAACGATGCTCTATTATTTACAGGTTGTCATGACATACCTGGACTGAACCTGGTTCGATTTTTAACAGGCTGTCATGACATACATGGACAGAACCATGCTCCATTATTTACAGGCTGTTATGACATGCCTGGACTGATTTGTTTGTTTGTTGTTTAACACCACACTCTGCAATAATCCAGCTATATGACTGTTGTCTGAAAGTAATTGAGTCTGGAGTCATACATGAACTTAACATCATGCCCCATTATTTACAGGTTGTCATGACATGCCTGGACTGAACCAGGTTAGATTATTTACAGGTTGTCATGTTTGTTTGTTTATTCTCTAATGCCGCACTCAGCATTATTCCAGCTATATGACTGGTCTGTAAATAATCGAGTCTGGACCAGACAATCCGGTGATTGACATCATGAGCATCGATCCACGCAATTGGGATCGATGACATGCATCAACCAAGTCGGAGAGCCTGACCACCCGATCCGTTAGTCGCCTCTTACCACAAACACAGCCGCCCCTTACGGCAAGCATGGGTTGCTGAATAGCTATTCTACCCCGGATCTTCACGGTTCACATGTTGTCATGACATATCTGGACTGAACCAGGTTAAATTATTTACAAATTTTCATGACATACCTGGACTTAACCAGGTTAAATTATTTACAAATTTTCATGACATACCTGGACTTAACCAGGTTCAATTATTTACAAATTTTCATGAAATACCTGGACTGAACCAGGTTAAATTATTTACAAATTTTCATGAAATACCTGAACTGAATAAGGTTTAACTATTTACAGCTTTGCATGACACACCTAAAGTGAACAAGGCTTGATTGCTTACAGGTTTTTATCACATCCATGGACTGAACGATGCTCTATTATTTACAGGCTGTTATGACATGCCTGGACTGATTTGTTTGTTTGTTGTTTAACACCACACTCTGCAATATTCCAGCTTTATGACTGTGGTCTGAAAGTAATTGAGTCTGGACCAGACAATCCAGTGATTAAGATCATGAGCATCGACCCACGCGATTGGGATCGTTGACATGCACCAACCAAGTCAGCGAGCCTGACTACCTTATCCCGTTAGTCGCCTCTTACAAGACTTGGTCATTTACAGGCTGTCATGACATACCTGAATTGAATAAGGTTCAACTATTTCCAGATTTCCATGACATGCCTGTCCTGAACCAGGTTAGGTTATGTAAGGGCTGTCATACATGGACTGAACCATGCTCCATTATTTACAGGCTGTTATGACATGCCCAGACTGAATCAGACTCGTTCATTTACAGGCGGTCCTGAAATACCTGGACTGAACCAGGGTTGATTTTTTGCTGGATGTCATGAAATACCTGGACTGAACTAGGGTTGATTATTTGCTGGTTGTCATGACATACCTGGACTGAACCAGGGTTGATTATTTGCTGGATGTCATGACATACCTGGACTGAACCAGGGTTGATTATTTGCTGGATGTCATGAAATACCTGGACTGAACCAGACCCAGTCATTTACAGGCTGTCATGAAATACCTGGACTGAACCAGGGTTGATTATTTGCTGGATGTCATGAAATACCATACCTGAACTAGGGTTGATTATTTGCTGGGTATCATGACATACCTGGACTGAACCAGGGTTGATTATTTGCTGGATGTCATGAAATAGGTGGACTGAACCAGGGTTGATTGTTTGCTGGATGTCATGAAATACCTGGACTGAACTAGGGTTGATTATTTGCTGGTTGTCATGACATACCTGGACTGAACCAGGGTTGATTATTTGCTGGATGTCATGACATACCTGGACTGAACCAGACTCAGTCATTTACAGGCTGTCCTGAAATACCTGGACTGAACCAGGGTTGATTATTTGCTGGTTGCCATGACATACCTGGACTGAACCAGGGTTGATCATTTACAGGCTGTCCTGAAATACCTGGACTGAACCAGGGTTGATCATTTACAGGCTGTCCTGAAATACCTGGACTGAACCAGGGTTGATTGTTTGCTGGATGTCATGAAATACCTGGACTGAACTAGGGTTGATTATTTGCTGGTTGTCATGACATACCTGGACTGAACCAGGGTTGATTATTTGCTGGATGTCATGAAATACCTGGACTGAACCAGACCCAGTCATTTACAGGCTGTCATGAAATACCTGGACTGAACCAGGGTTGATTATTTGCTGGATGTCATGAAATACCTGGACTGAACTAGGGTTGATTATATGCTGGGTGTCATGACATACCTGGACTGAACCAGGTTTGATTATTAGCTGGATGTCATGACATACCTGGACTGAACAAGACCCAGTCATTTACAGGCTGTCATGAAATACCTGGACTGAACCAGGGTTGATCATTTACAGGCTGTCCTGAAATACCTGGACTGAACCAGGGTTGATTATTTGCTGGATGTCATGACATACCTGGACTGAATCAGACCCAGTCATTTACAGGCTGTCGTGAAATACCTGGACTGAACCAGGGTTGATTATTTGCTGGTTGTCATGACATACCTTGACTGAACCAGGTTCAATTATTAACAGGCTGGCAGACCCGGACTGAACCAGGTTCAACTATTAACAGGCTGGCATACCTGGACTGAACCAGGTTCAATTATTAACAGGCTGGCATACCTGGACTGAACCAGGCTCGGTTATTTACAGGCTGTCATGACATACCTGAACTGTTATTCACTGTGTGGTTAAACATTGTTATTGTACTACTGGCCGCATGTCCACCCATACGGATGTACTTGTCTGTCGGTAGGTCAACCTTCTGTGATAAAATTAGAGCGTTTTCTGAAACTCTCTGTATTATGGGGATTTCCAATGAACGATTTCATGCCCCAAATATTAATATTTCTAATTTTTACCCACAAGCAGTAATGACTAATGCTCACAATAAATGCAACTGTCGACTATAACAAAGTTGGTATCGACTATTTATGAATGTGATTTTTGTTCCAGGATGGTTAGCATGATCCACTGTCTGGGGAGGTTAAGGAGGAACCCATTGCAACTGATGCTAACCCTGTGCCTAGCGTATGCTGTGTATGTGCTGGGAAGCAGGTACGGTTTTACGACTGCTTCTGGTGGAGCCGATGTTGCACTCCTGTCTTCTTCAACTAATGGAATGACGACGGCGTCCCCAATACTGCGATATCTCAGAATTGCAGATAATAATGTTGATGTTTGGGATAATTTACATCAGTACAAATTCTCAATGAACTCCAACCACTGTAAGGACAGGGCCTCCATAGTGGTGATAGTGCATACTGCCATGTACAACTTCAAGAAGCGACAGAAAATCAGGAAAATCACAAGTGGATCGGACGCTAAACATGGATCAGTACTGACTGTTGTTTTCTTTGTGGGGAAAACTAACAATGCTTCATTACAGACAGAAGTTAAAAGAGAATCACAGAAATATCGCGACATGGTGCAAGGGAACTTCATAGATTCTTACCACAATATGACCCATAAACACATCATGGCCTTTCACTGGGTTCTCACATACTGCAAAAATGTGAAGTACGTCATCAAAATTGACGATGATGTCATTTTACATTCTAACAACGTCTTGAGGTACCTGTTGTTTAACCCTATTCCTGCGGGGAATATATTATGCTTCCTTATCGTGCGGAGCAAAAGACTTAAAGTCGGAAAGTGGGCCGTGGCTGAGAAGGATTATCCGTTCCCCAAGTATCCGCCATATTGTGGAGGGTTTGCCTACATGACAACACTTCCTGTAATCAAGAAGCTATACAGAACCTCAGCTAACATCCAGTCAATATGGATTGATGATGCGTATGCTACCGGGATTCTAGCTCTCGCATCGGAAACTAAACTAATAGAATTGCCTAAAGGGACAAGATTGTAATGGGTTGACTAAACCACTTTATGAGTGAGTGAATGAGTGAGTGAGTATGGTTTTACGCCGCTTTTAGCAATATTCCAGACACCAGAAATGGGCTTCACACATTGTATCCATGTCGGGCATCGAACCCGGGTCTTCGGCGTGACGAGCGAACGCTTTAACTACTAGGCTACCCGACCGCCCCTAAACCACGTTATGAAACAGATGGGATGTTCGTATTGTACCGTCATTAACTGTCAATCAACAGATGGTGGTGCTAGAACAAGGAGAGATATGAACATAAGGGAGCGTTTGATTGGCATTCTAGAAGTTGGTGAGTAACTAAGACAATGTACACCTTAATGGATACCATCTTCACTGGCTCCCCTTCCCTTAGAACCATATTCCAAGCTAATGGTCCCATCCTCCTCTCCAACAGGCACCCCCCCCCCCCCCCCCCCCCCCTCCCCCAACACACACACACACACACCCCACCCCCTCCCGAAGGCGTTATCTATAAGATTAATTGTGACTGTGGTGACGCGTACATTTGTGAAACCTCCCTCCCAGTAGATACCCGCATCAAAGAACACAAGACTTCAGCAGCCAAAGCAGACAACTTGGCCCTCTCAGACCACCAGCAAAAATTCCTTAGCCATCCAATTCATTTTGACAAAGTCCAAATCCTCTAACCAAACATCAGGACTTCACCAAAAGAAACATCAAAGGTATAGAAATCCGCCGACCCAAACATTTGATCAACAGAGATCAAGGGTAGTACATCTCGTCTGCCTATGAATATCTAATCAAGCCATAGACTGTTTTAAGTAGGGCCCAATCAGCTTGTCACAACTGTATATCCCTTTTATCCTATTTTCACTGTATATCTGGCTTCTCTACCCGTGTGCTTCATTACCCGTGTGCTATTTGTTATTCGTACTGTACATTTGGCTTTATCCAATTATCTGCTTGTTATCTGTTACCGTTGTTGTCTATGTTAATCTGCTGCTTATCACGACATGTCATGCATATATACCTCTCATGTCTACCTTTATGTATGTATGTATGTATGTATGTAAGTATGACGTGGTGTGTGGGCGGCGCAACGCGGTGGGGGGAGTTAAGGGGGAGCGCACTGTTTAACTTAGGACTTTCGAAGTCAGTTGCCCTGTATCCTGGCATTGTGGTGCGCTCCTCACTGAAACCGCCCACGGCCGTGCTCCGCGCCTGCATCACGAGGTATGTATTTTTATTCTGTTTCAACTGAATAGTTTTATGATTGATATGTTTTTATAGTGTCTCGTAGGTCATATTTGGCCGGATGTTATATTTTACTGTTTTGTATATATCGTATTACGAAGTGTATATAACATGTGACACTTTAATAAACAATATTCTCTCTCTCTCTCTCTCTCTCTCTCTCTCTCTCTCTCTCTCTCTCTCTCTCTCTCTCTCTCTCTCTCTCTCTCTCTCTCTCTCTCTCTCTCTCTCTCTCTCTCTCTCATCACTTGGTTGTTGTCACACCAGTTTGATACCGGTGTAAGAATCTACTACAACCAGGGTATTTTGGAAGAAGGGTTTTTAATATTAACTTAAGAAATAGTTTATTAAATCAGGGTTTAGGTTAAAATACAGATGGATATGAGAGACTTGACTGCGCAGGGTGAGGGCATTACCCACAGGGCAAATGATTATTGATTTTGCTTCTCTTAGTGATAGAGATAACTTTTCATCAGTAAAATGGAATTAGCAGAATCTGGTCTTGCAATATAAGTGTTAGAGGGCAAATGAATGGATGGAACAAATTATCAGTCTTGAGGTGACCAAATATTTCTGAGTACTACTGCTTGATTGGAATGTTTAATTAACATGATTAAGTATCTTTTTGGTGCCTTCCAGTCTGACAGAGTATTTGGTTTTCATCATAAAGTTGTTTGAATTATGAGTATGCCCGTGTTGACCAATGACTTTAGGAAAGTAATTGAGTGGCTTAGTAAAGAGGAGTCTGATAGTAAAACTGATCGGAATGGAAATTGGGGTTCATAGGGAAGTGAGCGTTCGGAATCATTTCTCATGATGTCAAATATGATTTCGGTGGGAGGAGCTACAATTATCATCGATAGTATTTAGTGAGTTGTCCGGTCGTAGTGCGGGGATTCGGAAACTCAGGCTGAACAGAGAGGTTCTCTCTGTAGATTGGAAGTCCGGGTCAGAAAAGTAGCAGAGTTAACAGTGGATCAGAAAAGCTATCAGGCTTGTCAATGCAACATTTAGGTATGTGTTGTATTTAAGTAATACAGTCAACAAGATAATAACTGAGGACCTTGTGTACATTTGCCATAACTTCTATCTTCAATAAATGGACTGGAGCACCCAAGTTGACTTGTGATTTGAGAGCTACATCATCCCCAGAACCAAAGAGTGGTTAACCAGAGCAAGTGACCAAAGGAAGAAGGGTACAGTACCCGAGACCTAAGGTTACACATCGCTATATGCAATAAACCCGAAGCTGTTATCCATAAAGTTTACGTTTTATGAATGAATGAATGAATGAATGAATGAATTCATTCATTCCTCCAGAGTTGAATTTCATACATAGACAAATACATTATTTATAATACATTATTGAGATTTCTTGACTATATAAAATGAAATTATGTCATACAGTGTGATGAATACACAATTTATCATGTACAATTTGTGAGCGGTATGGTATAAGTGTCCAGTAGATATACATAAGGTATTTCTTCAAATTCCATATAAAGTGGCAGAAAGACAGTTTGATGTATTCCCAAGTTTCATCATCTGTTTCGTCAGTCATGAGCGAGCGAGTAGAGTTTTACGCCAGTTTTAACAATATCACGGCAGGGGACACCAGAAATGTATATGTGAAAATAGATATGCTTGACAGTGTTTCTCGGTGTAGATGTTCATGGCTTGACTGGGCCAGTGGGGTAGCCAGGTGGTTTAAGTGTTCACACATCACGCCGAAAACCCGTTTCGATTCCCCACATTGGTACAATGTGTGAAGTCCATTTCTGGTGGCCCCTGCTGTGATATATCTGGAATACTGCTAAAGAAACTCGGTAAACACCAACTCGCTCACTCTGAAGCAAAGTGATTCACAGGACTTTTGCTGGCAGATTCAATCAAAAAGCAGAACAAGACAAAGAACTGCATCTTTATTGTTTGTTTCTTGTTTACCGCTGTACCAGAGACCATATGATATCCGGACCAAGGAATATGAAGCACCCTGTGAAAGAAGAACTTAGTTTGAATTCAAGGACACAATAAAACTTAGTTTTCAAGTTAAGGCTAATTAAAATTTGAGGTAGGTGACATCATATTTCTGAAATCCTGGTCCTCCTGAAATGACCATCTCATACCTGGACAACCACCTTTAAGCTGCACAGTCACACTGTGAACAAAATCAAGGGAAGCCTAAATGGGTAAGTGACTGAGTAAGGCTAATTTATGTTTGCAGTACTTCAGAATTCTCATGCCAGGGTACATCAGAAATAGGCTTGACACGCATCATTTTGGGAACAGAACTTGGGTCTAAGGTTTGATGAGCAAACATTTTAACCACTAGCCTACCCCGCCATCCCCAAACGTTTGAGGGAAGTCTGGTTGGTTACTTTTAATTGAATTATCATGGCCTTAAACAACGTAGGCCTACTGAAACAGGTGACTATTTTCCATGGTAACAGAGCAAGGGTTGCCCTGAATCATTTGAGGCTTCTGTGCAGAGTAGTGTCCCTTGTCATACCAGGATCCTATGATCATGGGTTAGAACTGCAGAATCCCTCTGATTTTGATCTTTGATTGTCAGCACAGCATGCTCATGGATTATACCAAGGTGGAAATGTCGGACACCTACATCATTCAGGCTTTCATCCCACATAAAGAACACATGCTACGTTATAGTTGAAACCAAAGCAGCGTTAAACCATACATCAGTACAACATCTCCCTACAACAGCATAAACATCAGCTTCATCACCAACTTCAGCTACAACACCATATACAACAGCATCTATATGTATAACAGCCCTATAAGGCTAAAAAAATAATAGTCTTGATTCGTAGGCTTCACCCGCATCATCATAAAGTTCGCCGCATGTTTCGTTTTTATTTCCATCATATACAAAGAGAATCCTTGAATATTCCAAGTTTAACGGTAGTCAAATACTGAATACATTTATGTAGGGAGGGCCTTTCCCAGGTTGAGTGTACACAATTGTTTACTTCCTTACACAGCTGTTTTGTTACATACTAGTTTGAACCCCCCATCAAAATAAAAAAAGATCACCTCCCGCCTGCACTATATTTTCAAAAGCCATTGCCTGAGAACCAATTCTTGTATTTTTTAAGCCTAACTGGTCCAAGGTAATAATGTACGTGCCTATGTGTTTCAGGCTTAAAGGTAAATTCCACATTATTTTTAAACAGTTACTCTTCATCACAACAATGATGCAGAAATAAGTCGGATACAAACCCAAATTCCTCATCATGAGAGTTTTCCAGACAGAATTTCACTGTATGATCCAAGTCCTTCTCAATATCAACCAGAAATGACGGCAGTTTTTCTTTAATTGACATAGTCTGAAAATTCACATAAGTATTAATGTACTGTCATGTTAAAAATGCTATTAATATTATAATGTTTAACTTATTGCTGCTAAATAATAAAACAAGTACATGTATCGTAAGTAGCATATTCAAACTGCTATTACCGTATTCGACGTAATAAGCGCCCCACTCTAATAAGCGCCCCTGGCGATATTTGCTAATATATTGGCTCGTGAACAATCCCAATTAGCACCCTTTCCGATTGATCAATGTACACAATACTTATTTATTCGCGTATAATACGCACTCGTGTGTTATAGGCACCCCTAATTATGGGCAATTAAATTCTGGAAAAATATATCTCTCGTATATAAACATTTCAGGCTGTCAGCATAAACCACGGAATTTATCTTTCAACTCTGTTTTTTTCGACAAAGAGCCCCCTATTTCTAATATTGAGAGCGCCCTGTGCGCTTATTACGTCAAATACGGTAATATTATTATGTTTAACTTATTGCTGCTAAAAAATAAAACAAGGACATGTATCGTTATGGGTTACATTTTCTTTCAATAATCTTGTGCATGTATTTCCCATTGTGCGTACACTGTAAGATCAGTATGGGCAAGTACACCCTGAACCGATAAAACACGCACTAAGTCATGCTCACTGATGCATTCCTATTACATCATCAGAGTGCATCATGTTTCAGTACTGTAGACAAACTGGGACTGTAGGCAGAATGGTATGTTAGTGAGTGAGTATGGTTTTACACCGCTTTAAGCAATATTTCAGCAATATCAGGGCCAGCAATATGGGCTGCACACATTGAGCTATTTAAAATGCTACAACCTTTTGATAATCAGGCAGGAGTAGAAGGGGGATTTGTATAGAGATCAGATATTTCTTCAGCTGCAGCTACAAAACCAGGGCCGACTTGCACAAAGCGATCTTAGCACTAAGATGATCGCAACTCCCATACTTTAACATAGGCTTACAATAGTCTTAGCGCTAAGATCGCTTTGTGCAAGTGGGCCCAGATATTTTATAACTAGGAGCATGAAACCTTTTTAAGAAAGACACCTTGCAACAATGTAGCATTTTGTGGCAAGCAATTTCTGTTTTTAAAACAGTCTGAAACATAATTATATTTTTCAAGAAATTTCGGAGACAATATATCTTTTTGGATAAAATCTCTGGCCCCCCACAGGACTCCCCGGACCCGTGGTTAGTCACGTGATATATTGTTTAATGACAAAAACTCACAATATAGCCCAGCGGTTACACTACAAGTCCCTAATGTTCGCATTTCCTTCTGACGATGCACACATTCCTTTTGACTTGTATATGTTTGAGTAAAGATAAAGCTTCAGTCCACTTCAGTGCACGCATGATCTGATCGTTTGATACATGTATCTAAAAAGCTTTAGCCGGGGCTGCAGTAAAACAATTACCAATCAGACATTTTGCTCCCAACTCTTGAGACTTGCAGTGGGTACCCGGGTAGTAAATTTGGACTCGTCCCAGCCCTTGTCAGTACCTTACTGGCTTGAATCCTTTGGTTGGAACGTCTTGTTAGTTTATCCCTTGCTGCATACAGGTACTAGCACCTGTACCGAAACATCACACTGACAGAATAAATATCACTACTGTGTCCACTTTCAAGACATCAGGCCCACTTAAGCATAATAGCTAGAACATGGAGATCACAGTTTAGATGTATTCAGGTAAACATCAATGTAGCAGAAATCCATTATTGTTTTTTCGTGGCAGGGCTTGTGGGGTGACCTTGTGTTTATTTGTTTGTTTGTTTGTTGTTTAACGCCGCACTCAGCAATATTTCAGCTATATGACGGCGGTCTGAAAATAATCAAGTCTGGACCAGAAAAAAACAGTGATTGACATCATGAGCACCGATCGACGCAATTGGGATACGATGCCATCCATCAACCAAGTCAGTGAGCCTGACCGTCCGATCCCGTTAGTCGCCTCAGCCTTTTACGACAAGCATAGTCGCCTTTTACGGCAAGCATGGGTTGCTGAAGACCTATTCTACCCCGGATCTTTACGGGTCGGGTGACCTTGTGGTTAAACACTGTCACACTGATGTCACGGGGTCTGTTCTCCCCATCAAAACCTCCAATCAGTTTGTTTATTTGTTTTGCTGTTGTTTAATGCCACACTCCAGACATGGACAGAATGAGGATCAATTTGGATACAATGACATGTATGAACCATGTCAGAGAGCATGACAGTCGCCTCTTACGACTCTCATGGCTTGTTGGATCTGTGCTGGTCATAACAGTGACTTAATGAATCGGGTGGTCAGACTCGGTGACTTGGTTGATGGTTGCATGTCATTGTACACCACCTGTGTGGGTTGTTGCGCGTACTATCAACTGTTGGTCCAGGCTTGGTAATTTACAGACTCAGTACAGATAAAATATTGCTGAGTGTGGTGTTCAACAACAAACACAAACAAGAAAACATTTCAACACAACACAGTATCATTTACAGATGGATATGTCATCTAAGTATGTAACGAGACAGACACATTGCTGATATTACATCATTATGATGAAGCAATATCCACACACTTTAACCCTGTATCCATTACAACAAAGGCGGAATCTCATCTAACAGCTCTGAATTTCTTCAAATGAATGTGACTAATATAACACTGAGTGAGTGAGTTTAGTTTTATCGCTGCTTGGAACATTATCTCAGTTAGATCACGTGTGTCAGTTTGATGTGAGAAGAAAGGCATGCAAGTCTTAGACGTTTACCACTTTGGTAAAACCCTTGAGTATGGGATTCGAACTTATGGTCATAGGTTTCGGGCATGCCTAAGGGACGCAACTCTGCACAGCGAATCGCGGTGCCTCACACGACTGGGCCACCCTTCCCCCCAGTTTACATTAACACTCTGTCAAAATTCATTGGAAGCATGTGGCTATATGTAAGCCTATTGTACCTTTGATCAGATGACAAGTACCGTTAGTGACTGGCAGAGAGAGTCCCGCAATGCTCCGGCCGTGATAAACAAGTTACACCTTCCCGACCTTACGTCAAGGCCACAGCAGAGATAACATGACCTCATAGATGTAATCTACTTAAGACATTATCCCATTACCAATGCAGAGTTCAAAAGTCTGGCCAAAATGAATAAAACCGTCAGATTTATATCCAATTACTTTAAAGCTCTGAGCCATTGACGCATATGATTTGTTACTGACTTTTTTTTATTTTTATCATTTTTTATTTCAAATATTGTTTTTGCAAATGTCCCTTATTCTTGAAAGTGTGACACATTCTCTTAATTTTCATTGCCATATATTTCATATCTGAAATGAATCAACACTGACCATGATAAACCTTTCCATTCTTCCATGAAGTTATTAAAAGTTATTTGAATCCATGAAAGCGATAACGTCGGGGTTCAGTCTCTATTCACCTACTGTGCTGATAGCCTACAGTAAAGCTGATTTTTAGTGCACTTTGCCTACACTGTGAAAAATACACCCCTTTCATCAATTGTGGACTAGACTATTAATAAACCATGTTTTTTTTATAACTTTACTCTCTGGATATTGACAAATCTGTGAGTTGCTTTGAAACATGTTGTTGTTTATATATTTCATCTCAACACCCAGTAGATGAAAGGGGAACTCTATGTTTTCATTAGTGAGTGAGTAATTAGTAATTAACCCTTTGTAGATCAAAAACAAAAGTTGAAAATGTAAATGAGTGAGTGAGTATGGTTTTACGCTGCTTTTAGCAATATTCCAGCAATATCATGGCGGGGGACAGAAATGAGCTTCACACATTGTACCATGTCGGAAATCGAACCCGGGTCCTCGGCGTGATGAACAAACACTTTAACCACTTGGCTACCCGACCGCCCCCGAAAATGTAAATGAATGGTTATGTAGTCTAATGATGGCTAACCCACAGTGTGTTGAGTTGATAGAGTCACAGAGTGAAAGTAGACTTAGATTGTGATCAATGTCTGCAAACAGTGTTTAATGTTTATCAGTGTAAGTGATAATTAAGTATTTCAAGAGTTTTACAATGTAAAATATTCTTTAGTGTTAAAAATGCATTTAATATTTTCATTGTAAGGATTTAAAATTGTCAAATGTTTTCATTATCAAGTATGTATTTAAATATGTAATAACATTACAATGTGAGAAAGTTTGATCATTTCATTCTGATCAACTGTCAACCATAAGATTTTACATGGTGATATGCGTCAAATGTTTATTATCAATGTTAATATATACATACATATATACAATAAACTATAAGTATAAAATTATTCCTTGTTGGTCGTTGAAAGGATTTGCTATTGTAAGCCCTGAACCATGAAATTGTTTGGATAACACTGTGCACTGTCAGCAATAGGAGAAGTTACCGACGTCGGGGTAGGACAAGTTGAATGAACACTCGATCATGATTGAGTCATGATTAGGTAGCCATGAACTATGTATCTCTATGTACTTGTTGGTTAGATTTGGTAGATTATCTTAAGCAAAACTGCAATCTGATATGGAGAAACTTCAAAACACATATATGACACAAAAGCTACAAGGATGGAGTTCAAGCAGTCAGACTTCCAAACTTTGTTTTGTAAAGAACATTGTATGAATAGGAAGTTCCCAATGTTGAAAATACCTATAAAGATATATTATCTTTGTAATACTGTGCCAATATCCTGAACAAATCTTCTTTTGAATCTAATATTTTCATCACACTATAAATCACTCAACACTCAATGCCAGCTTTCACCCATAAGTTAGATTTGACAAATATTGACTTGGCTGTATTGGCTTGACATTCAAAATGCAATAAAATATATACGGGGGAGGGGGGCTGTTCTAAACCATTAAAAAGTATTTCTTTTATTTGAACTTAGAAACGCATATAGTCACTTTACAGCTTAAAATTTAACACTAAACTTACATTTTGACACTCTTTCTCCTAATTATAACATGTAATTCAAATATTCCAGTTCAGTTTTATTGCAGTGTAATCTTACACAGTGTAGCCCCACCTCCCCCTTGTTCCCATGGGTCTGAATATATATTATATCTACTTAGATCTATATAACTATTGCTCAATGTTGAATCATTACATGGACACTAATACGTCTCGAGTCCATGTTCATGATGAAACTGTTATAAAACAAATCATATAAAAATAAAGCTCAATAAATAGTTGTCATTTGTATCATTTAAATATTCGAATAATTATTCTTCAAAACAATTGTATGCTGTTATGTCAAACCATGTGCAAAAACCATGAACTGTCAAAAACCCAAACACGTGTGCGAATCCTGCGTTGTTTGGACACGTGACTATTCATTGTCGTGAAAAGGTAATAGTTTGAAACAGTAGTCAGGGGTTTTAAACTATTGAGTTATGTTTCTTTATAAGTTTGGTATGGATCCGTTTAAACCATTGCAGATTATCATTAAACACCAGCTGACGATGACATAAGCGTATGTCGCAAAAGTAGTCGTAAATCAGTCTGTCTAGATTGATTTCTGGCAAAATGGCACCGCCCCTTCAAAACGAAAACAAGAAGTGACCTCCTGACTGCTCCCGGATTCTGTTGAACTTAATGTTTTAAATGTCGCCATAGACCAAAATGGCGGATTTATTTGAGAAGAAGACTTCGGCGAGGGTGTCTTTGGATGACACGCAGCTTTTAACATGTGTGATAGAGACTGCTCAGAAAAATGGCGACCATATCGTGAGTAAAGAACAGTAGATCAGCTGGTCATGCATAACGTTGATGTCACCGAGGGGGAGGACGTCCGTTCATATCCCCGCCAAGTTTTGATTTGGCTCACCTTTCTGCAGGGAACATGTTAAATTTTAAATCTGGTGAAAAGATGAACGTCAGCATGTTCAGGAAATTCTAATTGCCACTTGAGCGTGAGACTGGTGAGAGATGTTAAATTTAAGAGAACATATTGTATTGGAACACAGTCGCTATAACACATTTACACGTTTGCCTGAACAGTAGTGTTAATATTTCTCTGGTTTACTCATGAACAAAAGTACTGTGATAAGAAAATTTGAATAGATTGCCTAAGTATTGAGAACTATCAATTGACTAGATAAGATCAAATTTTGTTTGAAAACATGTCATCCCAAAATATGTCAATGATGGTGTCACTGGTTATGTTATTATAACCCAACAATGAGAGAATAGAAACATAAAACACTTCACGTCTTGTCCCTGTTATGATCATGGTCATTTATAAGAAGTTTGGGGGTTACAATGGTTACATACCAAAACTCGAGAGAAGCGAACATTTTTACAGATTTCAATTAGCACTGTGTTGTAGATCAAACTCACATTACCAGCTTGAAGCTAATCTAGGCTACCGTCCGAATACAGTATCACAAACTTTTCAAACATGTGACAATACCCTATGGCGTAACTTGTAGTGTTTTGTTGCAAGTCACACCAGCGAAACATGGTCCTGGGACGTCAGGGGTCGTCAAATGTGCATAAGCTCCTCCCAGTTATCTATCATCTCTACACGAAATGTCATTGAATACGCCTTGCAGTGTTGAGAGTTTTGAATATCTGTTTACTAAATATAGCCTGCGGCGGCACATTCTACAGCAAGGGCTAGTTTACGAAAGCACTTTTATTTTATATATATTTTTTATTTCGTTTTTCTCGTAATTCAAGTGGCTAAAATGGTTATAAATGGGAACTAATAATGGGAAGTTTATCCCCTTTACGATCATTAGGGTTAAGCAGATCTACCCGTTTAGTGGCTATTATAAAGTCTATAGCGGTTCCTAATTTTCTTCACACAAAAACGTCAAGTAAAAAGGATGAAATGGTTTTGTGTCAAATACTTTGGCTACTGGAAACTGTCCTGTAACATTCACACAAGCCACTTTCACCGGCTACATTTTTTCAGTACTGATTCAAAAGTGAACTCACTGTTGTGTCGTCACTAGCCATGCTCATGCCTCCCTCGTCCTTACTATTATCCACATCATCCTTACAGTGTTCCCTGCCACACTTTTCTGTCACAAAATCCACTCGAGTGTGTCAAATGGCATCAGGATCATTTGTAAGTGTCCGTAGACTAAAGTCACGAGACACCATGCCTACCCGTAACCTTCGTAAGTGTCCGTCACCCATTCGACCCTTTTCGTTCAGTTCCGTAACGTCGTAGGTTTGACTAGGTATATTTGCACTTTGGTTCACAGTGTGGACGTTAGCTCAGTCGGTTAGCTGTCGGGCTAACAATCAAAAAGTCGCGAGTTTCTCACAAAAACTGGTTGTTTGTCTTTGAGACATGTGACCTACGGCAGAGATCGTCCTCACGAGAAGTTGTACTGTATTCTAAAGGTGCTCCCCATTTTCTTTGTGATACTTGATAACAATTGAACGGAATTTCTTCAAATTGCATTGAATTAATTCGTTAAGAGAGATAGCTAAGCCATACTGTACCTCACAACTGACCCTAAGGATCATAAAGCAGTTTTGTGATCGGCAAGTGGTTCCCAACCCTAAGTGAGTGAGTGAGTGAGTTTGGTTTTACGCCGCTTTTAGCAATATTCCAGCAATATCACGGCGGGGGACACCAGAAATGGGCTTCACACATTGTACCAATGTCGGGAATTGAACCCGGGTCTTCGGTGTGACGAGCGAACGCTTTAACCACTAGGCTCCCGGACTGTCACCCTCTGATGATGAGGGTAATGAAGGTGTCCATCTTGGGATGGATCTTGCTTCATATGGAGGACTTGATTTAGCTACATAAAACATGCACCAGTGCAACCTCTTATTGAAAAATGCAGCATAATATTTATCATGTTTATGTCCACATACACCAAGTGTAAAAAATTTCAAAGTGTAAACCCTAGCTAGTCCAAACACAAATTGATATCAAACTGTGGGTATTTCAAGATCGTGTGCTCATGTTCCTTTTACGCGAGTTGGTTTTATCTTGAAGCAATTTTATGTGCATGTCATAGTTTTGATGTGAAATTCTGTTGTATTGGAAATGTCATGCCATACGTCAATTTTCAAAAAATGTTCAAATGATCAAAATAGCTTTGGACTTATTTTGTTGTTTTCCAGGAGTACATTCTCCGAGTTCAGAGGGGGCCATTGAAGGAGAACTCCTGGCAGGTGATGAAACGCTACAGTGACTTTGATAATCTTGAGTCTCAACTTCGTCAGTCCAACATAGAACTTCCTCTGCCACCAAAGAAAGTGTTTGGGAACTTTGATAGGGAGTTCATCGCTGTCCGGCAGAGAGGGCTAGAGGTGTGTTCAGCAGATGTATTACTGACATAGACAGTGTTAGAAGATAACACTAATCTCTGGCTTGTAAAATTCTTATATGGCTGGGCCCAGTTCCGAAAGGCAACCGCAGTGCTCAGATGAACGTAACTCCCATACTTTAACACAGTCTTACGACAGTCGTAGTGCTGCAATTGTTTTATGGAACAGGGCCTTGGTCAAAGACCACAAGCTGTACTGGCTGGTTCAATCTGACAGAAACCGTCTGAGCATGTTGAGTGACATTAATATCTGCGATAATTAAGTTATACTTATTAAAAGCAGTTGTTTGTGATTCACACCTCACTGTAGTATTTGAGTACACACAACATACAGTCAATATTAGCAGGATCAGGAACAGAGAACTCTTTTATCCACCGTGTGTCCACAAAACCCAAATTATGAGTGAGGTTTAGTTCAAATTCCCCGACAAGACCACGGCTAGCTATGGTTTTTGACAACTTGTCTGAACACTTTCATAATCTGGTAAGCGATGCTCTGATTGGTCGGATGAAAGGTCATTCTGACGTGACCCCTAATGGGATGTCTTCAGATCTTTGTTTAGCGGTAGTGAAAACTATTGTCTGATTTGAATGAGATTGCACATTTATGTACAAAATGTTGAGTGAAGTGGCATGTTTTGAGTGGGTTTGTAAATCTGAGGTAAGAAAACATTATGATAGCTTTTGAACAAAGTAAGGTGCTCGAGAACAGGGTTGTTCGGGAAATCAGAAACAAACACATATGTATATTGTTCGGCATTATACAGCAGAAATATTGAAGCCCTTTCAACTCGACCGTGTTTGCAATTGTTATATCTGATTGCAGCAATTACTGGCGATATTGTTGGGGAGCCACCTCCTGTCAAGCAGCATCACGGTGAAGAGATTCCTCGACCCCAACAACTACCAGGCCAATCACCTTGGTAACATCTTCACTATTATCTACATCATTATGCCTGTGAAGATCTGGGGTAGAATAGGTCTTCAGCAACCTATGTTTGCTGTAAAAGATGACAATGCTTGTCGTAAGAGGCGACTAACGGGATCGGGTGGTCATCATATCCCAATTGTGTGGATCGATGCTCATGATGTCAATCACTGGATTGTCTGGTCCAGACTCGATTATTTACAGACTGCTGTCATATAGCTGAAATATTGCGGTGTTCAATGTTAAAAAAAACCCAAACAAACATAATTACATCCTCAAAATAATCATGATGAAAATGATTTATTGATCATTTTTCTTTATTCATGATGTCAATCATCATGATCACAGCCTTTTGAATATAACTTAAAGTAATTGGAACAATTACAAACTGGTTGTGTAATTTGAGTGGTTGGTTGGGTAGTCTAATGATGAAAACGTTTGTTTGAAATGATGAATATTTGTGTTTTAGTTCCCAACATTGGTATAATGTGTTTGGCCCATGATTGTGTCGCCTACCTATATTTCTAAAAGTGGGGTTAAAATTTACTCAGTCACTGAAACATTTGAGCTGTACTTAAGATTCAATTCCACAGACCGATCTAGCCATTTGCTTCTAAATATCTTGTGTATGACCTTTCTCTGTCTGTTTCAGAGGTTGCCCTTCAACATGTCTCGATGATCTTCCGCTCTGAACCCAACTGGGATGTTGTAGAACCATTTCCTGATGCAGGTAAATAATTATCACAATCATCATAGACAGCAAAGACATTATCTTATATTTTGTGTACATGGTGTATTTATCTTATTTCACATTAAGGCATAAATACAAGACACTTTTTTGTGGATAACAACTTTTTTTATTCTTTGTAATGACGTTTCAGAGCTACTTCTTGCCTTATTCATCAGGTGAAAGAATACTAAGCCTATTCAGTTAATATATATGTTCTTGATGATATGGTTACACAAGGTGGGATTAATGTAGAAAGAGGTGGTCAGGTAGACTAGTGGTTAAAAGTGTTCGCTCGTCACACTGAAGACAAAGGTTCGATTCCCGACATGTGTGAAGCCCATTTCTGCTGTCCCCTGTCGTGATATTACTGAAATATTGCTAAAAGCAGCGTAAAACCATATCACTCGCTCACTAAGGTACAAAGATAACAATATAAACCAATGAGATTAACAGGAGAGAAGCCAAATACCGTATTCGACTTAATAAGCGCCCATGGCGCTCTCAAAATTAGAAATAGGGGGCTCTGATTAGAATATTATTTTGGTGGGAAAAAAACAGAATTGAAAGATAAATTTCGTGGTTTATGCAGACAGCCTGAAATATTTATTTATGACAGATATATTTTTCCAGAATTTAATTGCCCATAATTAAGGATGCATATAACACACGAGTGCATATTATGCGCAAATACATGTCTTGTGTACGTTGATCAATCGGAAGGGGTGCTAATTGGGATTGTTCACTAGCCAATATCTTAGCAAATGTCGCTGTGGGCGCTTATTAGAGCGGGGTGCTTATTACGTCGATTACGGTAAGTACAGTGAAAGTGTCGTTATGGTGCTGGGTGTAGTGACATGGCGCTGACTTTGGCAACAATAAGGCAATCATGTCCATTTGCGGTTGAAGGTATGATTAAAGGTCAAGATTAAGGGGCTGAAACAAGGACTGGTCACCCCAGAGTTGGTATACTGTGTCTGAGTAGGGCATCCATGTTTGACTGCGGCATGGTATCTCAGTTAGCTAGCACTATAAGACCAACATTAGCCTTGACAAGTACAAACAGACACAAAATAACACACATGCATACTCGTCACTGCAATCGTGAAATCACCTTGAATGTGACATAAAACCTCATTTCACCACCCCTCTCTTTTTCATGATCATGCGTGAGTCAGTTTGGTTTTACACAGCTTTTAGCAATATCTCAGCAATATCACGGTGGTGGACACCAGAAATTGGCTTCACACATTGTAGCCATGTGGGTAATTATGATCATGATGATATCAGATATACATCACTGATGTTTGGCCCCATGAAGATGCGGGGTAGAATAGGCCTTCAGCAACCATGCTTGTCGTAAAAGGCGACTGTGCTTGTCGTAAGAGGCGACTAACTGGATCAGGTGGTCAGTATAGCTGACTTTGTTGAAATATATCATTGTATCATCAATCAATCAGTAAATTGTCTTGTCCAGACTTGATTATTTACAGACCGCGATCATATATCCGGAATATTGCGAAGTGTATCGTTAAACAACACACAAACAAACAAACACTGACATTTGCTTCACCTTGTTCCAGGGTGGAGGATTCGGAAGAACTACATCCTGGTGAAACCACTCAGTCGTCCCAAACAGAGGCAGATGCTCACATGGGTAAGTCTGGAGACATTAAGTTCTACAGTACAAAGATGGTCACTATCACTTCAACATAGGGCCATGGCTGTCATAGTGGTCTAAGTAACCACAGATTGCAGAGTTACTTCCCTTGCCTGCCAGATCCTCAGATCTCAAAACATTGGTTTTACAAAAGTTGTAAGCACCTATTGCCTGTCTTAGATTAGACTTTTCTCCTACATTAAGCTGACATGGTTGAAACAACTAGAATATAGTCCAAATTGTTTTCAAAGCAAATTCACTGACTGAAAAATTGGTACGTGATCTAGACTACCAGTTGTCAGACTTTCATTTTTGTGGAAGCCTTGGTGGCTGAGTGGGTTAGACCGCTGACTTTGTGTGCTGGTGATTAGGTGCCTCGCTCTGGCGGAGGGGGGCTTCGATTCCCAGACGGGACTCAACCCCCCCAAAGTACGAGAATCTGTACTTTACCAAGAAAGTGTTATCCCAAATATAACATTTGTTACAGGCCTCATGTTTATTCATGTTTATTAGTGAGGAGAGATACATCCCTATATAAAAGTAATACATTGTAATTCTTATTTTAAAAATTAGTCTATATATATTGGGATGTCATCCTGAAAAATATTCAAATGTATAAAAAAATGTTTCACAGACCAAGATGACCAATCAACAAGTCAAGGGGCCATTTGATCATGGAAATTATGCCAAAGCAACATTAATGTCCAAGCCACCACTATTTTGCAACGGGATATTTTGAAAATCGCGAAACAAAACCCACTTGTGCCATGCTGCTCTTGTCTGAGCCAGGCAGGCCTGTCCTTGCAGTATTAATCTGTTGACTACTGGATGTGAGAGCTGAGTATCGCCTGGTGTGTGCCTCAGTATCTATGATATCGTAGGTATCGGTGAATCGTTACAGCCCTACTGGATGTACATTTGTTTTATACCTGTACTCTGCAGAGTGACTATGGCCCAGACAGCACAATAGGAGAGAAGGAACTGGCAGCATTGATGAAAGTGTTAACTTCCGTTCAGGTGAGGCTGATATTGAATGTAAATCACATTGTTTGGATCCTGGGAAAGGAGAGGTCCCCGACACCTGGTGTTCATCAGGAATATATGGCTTGCTTCCCTCGGTTAGTGTTGACTGCTGGGATATTATTGAAACAGTGACCGATTTCCCTCAAGTCAAACGTCACCAACAATATTCCATGACAATAATTTCATCTGAACAACACAAAACGTTAATTATTTGCAAATGGTCCCAAAACTTCCTGAAAATCCCTAAAAAACTAACATTTGCTTAAGATTCCAAGAAAATGGCCATTATAGGATGTATTTTGCTGAGAAAAGCGTTCCTGGCCAGCCAACTTCCAAATCCTTTTACAGGTAAAATAATTCGATAGTAAGTGATTAATTATAAATTTGGAAGGTAAAATGCTTCAAAAGACTTGTTCATTTTGTATGGCTTAAAATAATAAAAGAATTGGTTCTCAGGCAATGGTTTTTGAAAATATAGTGAGGGCGGGCTGTATATAACCAAATTTTGTTTACAATAATTTTGGTGAAGTCATGTTGTTCTTAAGTATTGTAGCATTTCACTGCCAGGGCAGTGTGTTCAAGAAGTGGAATATTTAAAGATTTTAAAGTAATTTTAAATTAAAATGAAAACGAAATGTGTAGTGCACTTTATGATGATGTGGGCGGTGCCTGAGAACCGAGACTATTATTTTTTTTTAGCCAAAATAAGATGAATGTCAAGGAAAGAATACACTCATCAAATTAAGGAAAGTTTCCTAAAAACATTCACAAGAAATTGTAAACCTACGGAAATTTGATTATGTAGGTGGGTTTCAGATGAACATTTTCAAACCTGGTAAATGATTATAAGTAGAGCCCTTTAGCAATCCTTGGTTTCATCCAGCCAGGTCACTGCGGTCCCCTGTCACAGCTTTTTTTACCATGGAATATTTTTCTTGAAAATATTAGAAAAGTATTTCATTATTGTCCTTCAAGATCTGCTGTACTCTGATTTAATCTGATCTTATTTAAGTGATTCTAACGTCAGAGTTTATAGTGTTGATCAAGCACACATTTAGCATGTACTGTAAACTACAGTTATAATGAATTCAAAAGGACCACTAATATTAGTTTGTTAAGACCTGAGTTCGTTATAAGCATTCTGACTGTCTGAGATCTGAGATCAAGTCACTTGTACATGTTGTAGTTCAATCTCAAATTCAGCATCAGAGTCGGGGAAGGGTGAGGAGAGGAGGGCCGTGTTTTCAGTTTGTTTCACTTTGTTGACAATGTGGTCTTCCGCATCTTCCTGAGGCAAGAGAGTTAACTGACTATAAAAGTCCAGGTTCCACCCTTGCTGAACTAGGCTATTATGGAGTTACATTTTGGCTGGACAAATGAGTCTATGCATAGTCAAATCACAATTGCACACCAAAATCAAAATCCGGTTTGTAAACTGTCATGCAGATTTCGGTTGATTGCAGGATTTGCAAAGCATGTGCACCGCCAACTATTTGTCAACAGATATTTTCCAAATCTTTTCATGTTTTTAATCAAGGTGCTCACGTGATTTGATGCACTTCGCGATGTAAGACCCACTTTATCAAAATATAGATCTTGATTATCAATCAGATCGTCTTGACTGGGCACTGCCATTTTGTTTGAAGCAAATGCAAGTTACGAGAGGATGGAATCTGATTGGTCCACAGGAGAGGCATTGAAGGGACATAACTCGTAATAGCCTCTAGTGTCTCGAGCCCAGGGATTCCAGGCAGACACTTTACCACTTGACCACGGAGGCGGTGTGTGCAGCCCAGGGATTAACAGTTCATTATAAACATAAACATTGATAGATTGTAGTAAGTTCGCTCTATCCGTTATTTGTTATAAGCGTAGCTTACTGTATTTTAACCTTTTAACTTTTACAGCACCCTTACATACATCCGACAATATTTGCAACAGCCAATGAAAATGGAGGAATGCTGATTCGTCAATTCAGTGAAAATGGCAGTCTAAGAGATATGATTTGCAAGTGCAAGCCTAAAGGACACTTTTTAAAAAAATATGGAAATCCCAAGAACTTATTGGCTCTTAACATGGGGACGATAAGAACATTTGGAAAACAGATATTGGAGGCTTTAAAATTTTTACATGACAAGGGATTTCCTTATGGTAAGTAGGTTTCTTGATATTTTGTATTTCTGGAGTAAATGTTTGGCATGTTGTCAAGGTTAACATACCGTTCCTCATCAAAAGGACATTTGATTTTGTCTTGAAAACACCCTGGAACGGGTAACTCGGGTACTTTGGTCATGTGGGTACTGAGAAGGACCCGGGTACCCACAGGGCTACCCGGACCCGTGGTTAGTCATGTGATAAATTGTTTAGTGACAAAAATGATCTAGAACTATGTGGTTACATTACAAGCCACAAATGTTCGCATTTCTTTCTGACTATGCAACCATTCCTTCTGACTTTCATATGTTTGAATAAAAATAAAACTTCAATCTACTTCAGTGTATGCATGACCAGATCGTTTTATACGTGTATCTAAATACATTTTGTCCAGGGCTATGGTCAAACTATTCCCATTCGGACATTTTGTACCTATCTCTTGAAACCTACAGCGGGTACCCGGGTAGGGTCGGGTAATAGGGGGATGGGTACCTGGGGAGTAAATTTGGACTCATCCCAGCCCTAATGAAAACACTCTTCAGCTCCTCAACTTCTTTCTTGATGTGTTGCTGGAGACAAAGTAACGTATGGTTCTGGCAGAATCCTTGTCAACACTATGACCTTACTCAATCTCATTGAACTCCGATTCTAGTTCTCGCCTCCACGAGATAAAGATCTGAGAACGTCCCCTTACAGATCATGTTACAACTTGTCATCCAACCAAACAGTGCATTGCTTACCAGATAGGGAAAGTGACGGCCTGAATGTGTTTTCCAGTCATGTAACCTCAAAAAGGTTAACGACCCATGAAGATCCGAAGTAGAATAGGTCTTCAGCAACCCGTAAATGGTTGACTATGCTTGTTGTAAGAAGCGACTAACAGGGTCGGGTGATCAGGCTCACTGACTTGGTTGATGCATGTCATCAATCTCAGTTGTGTGGATCGATGCTCATGATGTCAATCACTGGATTTCTGGCCCAGACTCGATTATTTACAGACCGCTGTCATATAGCTGGAATATTGCTGAGTCCACCGTTAAACAACAAACCAACCAACAAAAAAGGTTTACACTGGGTTTTCCGAATGACAGTTTCGGGCTGTACGATTGAATCCGTCAAAATCATCATCTATCTCTCTCGCTTCAATGGGATAAACATTTGAAGCATAAGAGACTTTCCATGGCCAGTAGGAAGTAACATCTGTTAGACATTCCAGAATTTTATTTTGTTCAATCATCTAATTTTGATAGATATTCTTCAAATGGAAGTCACCAGTTTGAAAGTTGAGTCATAAAGCTGAAGAAAGCTGCTTTCTAATTGGCTAATGTTGACTTCCTGTTAGTCCTTTCATTTGTCGGGTCAAAGCTCGCAAATAGTTGTTCTGACGTGACCTGTAATGGGATGTCCTCAGATGTTTGTGTAGACTAACACTTAGTCAATGAAAACATTTCTTTAAAATAATTCTTTCTTTTTATCTTCAAAAGAACCACTTCCGCTTCTGCTGTTTTCATGTTTGTAGAATCAAGGATACTTGCCAAGGCTTTACGTAAAACAAATATCTCTCTATATATGAATTCGACTCTCATGGCGCGGGACAAATGTGTGTGTAGAGTGAGATGATGTGTGTATTGCAGGCCACCTCCATGCAGGCAACATCATCATCAATGGCAGCACGTGCCAGCTGCTGGAGCTGGAGAACTGGCTGCTTGGTCTGCCCTCGTATCATCGACCCTTCTTCACTCAGTTCAAGAAGATCCAAGTATGTCACCTAACTGTTCCTCCCCGTGAAGTTTCCCGGCTTAGACTTGGTCAGCAACCCATGCTTGCCGTAAAAGGCAACTATGCTTCTTGTAAGAGGCGACTAACGGGATCAGGTGGTCAGGCTTGCTGACTTGGTTAATGCACGTCATGGAATCTTAATTGTGTACATGGTATAGGTCGATGATCATGATGTTAATCACTGGATTGTCAGGTCCAGATTCAATTATTTACAGACCGCCGTCATATAGCTGGAATATTGCTGAGTGCGGCATTAAACAACAAGCAATAACAAACAAACATATAGCGGCAATATTGCTAACCAACCTACCTTGCAGACTGAGGATGCTTGTACAAACCAGTCCAAAAATTAGCTGTTGCTAGGATGCAAACTGTACACATAAAATGGAGAAAAAAACATAGAGGTACTTTACAATACAGCGATGTACCTTTGCACAAAGAACTAATCCATTGGAGAAAATTATCTACGAAATATTTGCTGATTATGTGCAGGTATTCTAATGCTGTGTGGACGGCATCATGGCCATTGCATTTGTGGAAATATTCCTAGGTGGTACGAGTGGCCCAGTTGTTTATAGCACTGCAATTTACTGTGCAGAGTTGTGTCCCTTAGATGTATCAGGATTCTATGATTAGGAGATCTAATCCTACATTCAGACAGATTGTGATTATATATTATCCCTAGTTTGTCAGCACCATACCTACCTTGCTCTAGGGTTTCAACAAAGTGGTAAATATCTAAGAGCTTTAGTCATTCAGCCCACATTAAGGGGACACAATGCCATGGCAGAAATACTGTTCATATATCAACTCCATCACAAACTCCAGCAAGGAGGGAGGGAAAGATTTTGAGATTTGAAGAGTGCTTCTGTTATTGCTGGTTTTGCACTCAGGTAGTGCCATTGCCTTTACCTATATTTGTTGTACTTACAGACTACAGAAGCAATAGATGTGTACAGCTTCGGACATCTACTGTACGAGATGGCATTCGGTAGACAACTCAACACAGCGTCTTGTGACAGCTTCCCTCCAGACTGCCCGGCACAGATACGTGAGTCTGGACAAACCTGTTCTCATGGACTCATAACCTGACCTCCTCCGTGGTCTAGTGGTCTGGAGAGTGGAAGGTCCAGGGTTCAATCCCCGGCCACGACATTCCAAAAGACATTAAAAGATGCACCTATTGTGGACTATGCACCTATTTAGCAACAAGAAAACAAATTTGTCATGATGTTTTCAAGGGTAGCTGTTTTTGGCAGCTCCTTTCCTGGCTTACCCTTTTGTTGCACAGTGCATCTTTCTCCCACTTTAAGTATTTAGGTGCATACTTTCATTTTGAGGGCTCGTTGGGTAGCCTAGTGGTTAAAGCTTTCGCTCGTCACGCCGAAGACCCAGGTTCGATTCCTGACATGGGTACAAAGTGTGAAGCCCATTTCTGGTGTCCCCCGCCGTGATATTGCTGGAATATTGCTAAAAGCTGCATAAAACCATACTCACTCACTTTCATTTTGCTGTTGCACTATTTGAGAGATTTCACATTGATACAAAAGTTATCTGCAAAATTATTTTTCTTAAGTGAGAATCCCTCACAATTTGTTCCTTCTTTCAGGATCTGTGCTAGAATCAATACTGACGACTGAGGCCTGCAAGAATGGGCTGCCCAGTGTATCTGACCTCATGTCTCATCCGTGAGTAGCACCTTTGACACAGGAACTATTCTGTGTAGGGAGCATTCTGTGTAGCACCTTTGACACAGAAAGACAGGGAGCATTCTGTGTAGCCCCTTTGACACAAGAACTATTCTATGTAGGCCCTTTAACACAGGAACACAGGAAGCATTCTGTGTAGCCCCTTTGACACAGAAACATAGGGAACATTCTGTATAGGCCCTTTAACACAGGAACACAGGGAGCGTTCTGTGTAGTCCCTTTAACACAGGAACACAGGGAGCATTCTGTATAGGCCCTTTAACACAGGAACACAGGGAGTGTTCTGTGTAGGCCCTTTGACACAGGAACACAGGGAGCGTTCTGTGTAGCCCCTTTAACACAGAAACGCAGGTCTCCTTCTTGGGGGTTGGTTATATAATACTATAAACTTTTGATGTTAATATTTCCTACGGGCAGGATTATATGTCAGTGAAGAAGATGAGTCAGTGTGGCTTTAGTGTCAAAGATACAGTTCAGAATAAGTGACTCAGTGTCTTAACTTCCACCCATGCTTTTGTGGATCTTGTACGAAGGACAGCCAGTAAACTGATGGTGTAATTTCAGGCTGTTTGCTGATGTAGCTCTGGGTGTTATGGAGAAACCACAGCTGAAGGTTCCCAGCAAACTGAAGGAGTTTGTGCGTACAGCTCGAGACCAGTTTGAACAAAGGCTCAAAGAGGAACAAAAGCTGGTAAGGATGGAGAATCTCGACCGTGTGTACAGTAAAATACGTTCCTTACGAACATGCTTATTACAAACTATGGTTAAAACGAACTAAAATTAGTGGTCCCTTTGAGTTCGTTATTACTGTAGTTTAAAGTCGATAAAACTTGTAGGCTTGCTGAGGAATTTTAAACTTCTATGGACATGTGTTGATAAAGACACTGAGACGAGATTCTATTTATCATCCAACATAATTTGTCCAAATTGTTCAGTTGGTAAACAGTATTCTAAGAAGCTTCGCAAAAAGATCGAAAGCACTGACTAGTTTATCCTGCGATAAAGTTCACTTTTTGAGTTACATCGTAATGGCCTGATGTCATGATGCTGTTCAGGTTACCTCCCCTATGAACTATCATATCCTTGGTGAAATTGTTCTCTAAAAACTGTCAAGCAGGATGACACATCTACTAGGGCTTGGACGAGACACCAACTGTGCAATCTGATACACATCACGATACCTTGCTCACGATCCGATACGTATCACGATAATTGCATATGCTCTTATCTGTGGTCCCTAAGCCATCTTTTTCATAGAAAGGATGGCCAAATACCTGGCACACTGATGATTTACAGTTGGCACTGTCAAGTATGGCGCAGTGGATGAAAACATTTAGTTTTCACTGCTCATTTTCACAAGTAATTAGTGTTTGGTGTGACATTTATTAAAGCATACATTTATGTAAAAATTGATACTTTTACTTAGTGTGCAATGGTCATCAATACTTGTATTGAGAAGTAAAAAATTGCGATCCCTCTACCATCTACATCAATTATTGATCGGCGAAATAGTTTCTTTATACTTGTTGAATAATTGAATGTTATAACCCTTTGTTGAATAATTGAATGCGATACCTGTGAAGATCCGGAGTAGAACAGGTCTTCAGCAACCCATGCTTGACATATGAGGCATCTGTCCTTGACGTAAGAGGCAACTATGCTTGTCGTGAATGGCAACTTATGGGATTGGGTGGTCAGGCTTGCTGACTTGGTTGATGCATTCATTGTATCCCAATTACGTAGATCGATGCTCATGATGTCAATCACTGGATTGTCGGGTCCAGACTCGATTATTTACACACCGCCGTCATATAACCCGAATATTGCTGAGTGTTGCGTTAAACAACAAACAAACAAACAAACAAACAAACAAACAAACAAATTATTACCTGGGAGAAATATAGCATATATGACGTCAGCCATCCCTCATGCAGTAGGGGTTTCCCAAGCAGATTCCAACAACTATGTCCATGGTACAGCAGCCACAAAGTTGTCTGAGGCGGGTGTTGGTGCTCTAGGTATTATGACTGTCTCTGGACACAGGCATGAGCAATCCATGATGAGTTTCATACCTACGTGTACACCTGTTGCTCAGTGGCGTTTGACAACTTACTTCAGTCAAACAAATCGACCAATGTTGCTCTTCCTCTGCCATGTTCGTCCCACAATGACCCCATGTCATTCCCCAGGCCGCTGTCCGTACGAAGATGCCACCAGCTTGTAAGCGCAATACTTCATGACTTGTAGTTAGGATTATGGATAATCACACACTGAAAGGATAATAAAATATTGCTTTGTTAAACTATAAACGACCCATTTAACCGACGTTTTGTTATGTTTAAAAATACTTTGTCGTTTAACGTAAGGGTACAGCCTGTCAGTTAGCCCTGTTCCGATGAGAGCCAGCCACCTGAAACTAGTCACTAAAACCTGACATTACTCTTGGGTTTTAGCACAACACTTCTTATCAAGGATTCTCAATTTAAGGCACTGCTAATTTCAAGTTCTTTTTTAACCCATCTCTTATAAAACACAGGGTTTAGTCTTTAAAAAGCGCGAAGACCCTTGCAAACTTTATTTCTTTCTAAGCAGTGTCTGGAGTACAGCTAACCAGCTTCATTGGCAGAGAGCTTAGTGATTTCATTTGATTATGACATCATGTAACAAATGACATCACACTGGTCTGCAAAGCATTGTGATGCAATTTCATTGAACATATCACTTGATTTCACCCCAGAGATATCTCCTGTGGAAGTTTGGGATGATAAATTAACATACAGTTAAGTACAGATATCTTCTTTATATTTTGCTTGCAGATTTCCAAAGTGAAGCGCATCTCGAAGGCAAAAGAATTCCACATGTCAGAGGATGAGAAGAAGAAGAGGCGGAAATCAAGGAAGGTGAGACAGTGATGCAATTTTGTTTTGTCTGGAATGGATATTAGATGTCCACAATGGCTGTTGTGTGTACATGAACACTGCAAAGACCAAACCAGGGCTTGACTCACTTGCTTCATTGATATTTCTGTGTAATGAATGGGATGTAGCCATGCTAAAGATTTTGCATATTCAATTTATCCAGGCCATCTGCCCGAGACGAATGGAAGGACAATTCTGTAATTGTCAAAGATTTCAAGATTTACATTGTCGATGCTTCATGGGTTTGTAAGCAGTATCTCTCTCCATCAGCCATGAATACATATGCATGCTATGAAGTGTAATATTGATATATGACTGTTTGTAGTCAGGTGGTGACGGGGGCACGGGTAGCCCAGTTGTCTAAGGCGCTGTGATTCGCTGTGCAGAGTTGCATCCCTTGGACACGCCAGAAACCTATAATTGTTGGTTCGAATCCCGGTTCGCCCTGATTATGTTTCTAGTTTTGTCAGCACCATACCCATGCTCGTGGGTTTCACCGAAGTGGTAAACGTCTGAGACCTGCATCACTTCAGGCTTTCCTCCCACATTAAGCTGACACGCCATGATATAACTGGAATAATGTTAAAAGCAGCGTTAAACCCAACTCACTCACTCACTCACTCACTCAGGTGGTGACATTAGGTCTGTGCACAGACTCACACAAGGTGCATGAGTAATAGTGCTGTGACTTGATGCGCTGGTGTATTCATGAGTGATGGAGGAACGACTTGTTTGTACAAACTGATGAAGTAGGGGCAGCATCCATTTAGGACAGATTAACTGATAAGTAATATGAAAGAATCGGGTGTTCTTTGATTTCTTTTTTGTGCTGCATTTTGGAAATGGGTTGCAGTTCTGATGGGTGTGTTTAGGTAAAAATGGAATTTTTTAAAACTTATCCTATCCCACACTTTGCATTTCTCCCTTCTTCTTCGATCCTATGTGGGAACGTGCTTGAATCATGTTACCAGCTTCTGAAAATAAAAAAACAAACCACCCCTGCATCTCCATGGTTACATCCAAAAGCTAGGTCAATTACATGCCTCTCTCATCACAGAATTGTTGTCCTTCACCAAGTTGTTCGAGTATCCTAAATAATATGCCACAGTCCGCCATACCCTCCCACTCGTGTCTACTATTTTGGCAGCCATGGACGCACTCTCTGTCTCTCTCTCCACTCATTCCCAAAAAGAGGCCTTTACTCGGGGATTAATCAACCTTACACAAGACAAGCTTACGCTGATTTTGAACCTCCTCACTCACCACACCGGCTCCATGACAGCTCTTCGTCGCTGTGGTGTGCTGCAACGTACATTCTTCCTGGGATGACCTATTTAAGGCCAAACTGTATCAGCAACCCAGGTGTTCCCGCTCCTTATTTGCTGACACGATACAACAGGTCTCATGGGATGTACAGAGAGACGGTGGACCTTCTACGTCTCCAGAAAAGACAATTGGAGGATCAACAGAAAAAGAATCGCCAATATCCCCAATTTGTTCCTGCCCAGCACGATTTACGAGAGCTTATTTCTTCCCGGCCTAATCCCTTTTGAAGGCGTGGCAGAGGTCGAAGAGGTCAACGGGGCTCGAAGCCCTCCTCGGGTCAATCGGTCTCCTTTACCAGACCAAAGGGCGCCGGCAAACCTTCCCAAGGGTGAGGTTTCGGCAGGAACTTGACTCCTATTCAAATAGGCACGACTGAGAACTTCCGCCTCCAGCCGTTCCCGTTACAGCGACATCCATAGGCGGAAGACTCAAGATCTTTGCAAGAAATTAGACCATGCTCCCAGACCCCTTCATGATGGAGCTGCTTCAACAAGGGTATCGCTTACCGATGATCCCACCGCCATCTACGACATTCCATCCCCCTCAGAGAACGTATCTGGCCAGGCAGCTACCAACATTGACATTCCTACCCAACATCTCCAATTCATAGGAGCCCTGTTCGACACTCGGCAAGGTCTGATGTTCGTTCCCCACGACTGGTGGGTGAAGATTCAACGTTTCGTACCATTAGCACTCAAACAGCCGCTTCGACTGCGCCAATGGCAACAACTCCCGGGCCTCCTAACTTCGGCGCAGGCGCTCATGTACGGGGTCGACTTCATTTGCAACCTCTTCAATGTTTTCTCGCGCCCTTTATCAGGATCAATGATTGTCACACGCCGATCTCTCTACCGCTCAATCTCCACCCTCATCTTCAATGGTGACTGGTCACGTCGAACGTTGGCGACGGGGTCTCCTTGACGCCATTCTTCCCGTCCCTCCATCTGTTCATCGACGCTTCAACCGTCGGTTGGGGAGCACATTTTCAAGATCGGCAAGTAGCAGGGCGGTGGTCCAACATAGAACGTTGCCTTCACATCAACAATCTTGAGTTCAAGGCAGCAATTCTCGCAATTTCGCATTGGTCGGACCTCCTCTGGTCCTCCTCCCTCCTCCCTCATGACCCAGTCCGCGGCGGTGGTGGGATGGGATCCAGTAGGATCCAGTAGGATGGGATCCACGAAGTCGAAGTCCATACTCTCACTTGCTCTCAAGTTCTTTCATCTCATCTACTCCCTCAACATACATGTCTGCGCTCGGCACATTCCTGGGATATCCAACGTCATAGCAGACTCCCTGTCCCGACCAGACAGACCATCACCAACCGAGTGGTCTCCTCATCCACAATCGTTCCAATGGATTTACCAACTTTATCGGGCCCCGGAAGTAGACCTCTTGCAATGCTCCATCTTTGCGTTTGGCGCATCTGCAGAAGTCCCTCGTAGCAAAAGGTTTCTCCCAGCGGGTAGTGAAGACCATCTCTGCTGCCCACCGTGCTTCCACCAAGCGCCTTTATGACCACAAGTGGATGGCTTTTGAGACTTATTGTCACGCTCGTGATATTTCCACTCCTACCTCAGCTTCATCTCAACAGAATGCCGAATACTTACCTGCGTTTCGACTCGGAAACTTTGGGGGTCCACCTCGCAGCCATTAGCTCCGTCATCTCAACCACTTCCAGTGCAAAGGTTTCCATGGTTACGGAGCTACAATCACTCATCCGTTCCTACAAATTAGCCGACCAAGCTGCTCGTTTTCGGCCTCCTTTGTGGGACCTAAACGTTATTCTTCCAACACCTGGTTTCTGGCGATTACGAACCACTGACTGAGAAGGATTTCAAGACAGTTACGGTGAAGACCGTTTTTTTTGTTGGCTTTGGCCACCGCTGCACGGGTTAGCGAAATTCATGCTTTGGATGTCACTAGGGTTCAATTTGACAGATCAGGAAGTGGCAAAGTGTTCCTGGGGCTTCGTTGGGATTTCAAGACGAAGAACCAACTTCCTGGACAACCGGACCAGTTATTTATGATTCTCCCGCTCTCGGCTGTTTTGGGATCGAACGACCACAAAGACCTGTCCTTGTGCCCGGTTCGGGCGCTTCAAATATATCTCGATGCGTCTCGCCTCCACAGACGTTCCCGGGAGAGACTTTTCATCCCATTGTCGACTGAGTCTACATCGGAAATTTCTCGTACGACACTATCCTTCTGGCTCAGCTCCATCATTCTGCAAGCGTATACTTTCGCCAGTCTGCCTCCACCTACAACGTCCAATCCTCACGAGACTTGTGCGGATGCATCTTCCATGGCCCTCCAGAGTAACTGCACCCTTTCAACCATCATCCAATTGTATATATTGAATAAATCATTGAACATTTATGTGGTATTACATGTTGTTTTTTTATGTTCGATTTTTTCCCATATCGAGTCCCTTTTGGAGGGTGGATTACATGTGAGAGGCACGTAATTGACGTAGCATTTGGACGTGACCATGGAGATGCCGGGGGGCTTGGGTGGCTATTCTTATTTTCAGAAGCTGGAAACATGATTCAAGCATGTTCCCACATAGGATCGAAGAAGAAGGGAAAAATGCAAAGTGTGAGATAGGATAAGTATATAAACATACAATTTATACTAAAATTTCCAATTTTGAAAAGATGGATTTTAAATCTTGTTAGTGAACCAACCATAAAGATAAAATTATTTCTGACAACATTTGATAATAATTCCTTTTTTAAAAGTCATTATCTGAAAACAAAAAGTTTCAGAAAATTATAACCCTTTCAAAAGTCCAGGTTTGAATAGGTCCCCACAATTGTATGCTGGTTGTAAGAGGCAAGCACATGGATCAGGCTGGTTGGTTCGTTTGTTGTTTAACGCCGCACTCAGCAATATTCCAGCTATATGACGGCAGTGGGTAAATAATCGAGTCTGGACCAGACAATCCAGTGATTAATATCATGAGCATCGGTCCACGTAATTGGGATCGATGACATGTTTCAACCAAGTCAGCGAGCGTGACCACCCGATCCTGTTAGTCGCCTCTTATGACAAGCATAGTCACCTTTTACAGCAAGCACGGATTGCTGAAGACCTATTCTACCCCAGATCTTCTCATATAAGTAAGGGAATTAACAGTCGTGGTGCTAAGATTGCTAAAGAGGATTCATTATTAGCAGAGACGTACAGATGGATCAAGGGCATGGATTGCTTGCTCCCAATATGAATCACAGGATTGTCTGGCCCAGACTCCGTTATTTGCATGCCACCAATAACTGGAATATGGATGAGTGTGGTGTGAAACAACAAACAAATAAAACAAATTATCATTCTTGATAATTTTCATTTTAACAGAAAGCTCTAGAGAATGGTGATGCAGAACCAACATCTCCAACATCACCAACATCACCAACTTCTCCAACATCGTCGTCATTCCCGGCTCCCACATCACCTTCTGCAGCTAGTCCAATGTCCACCACAGGGGCAGGTGGGTACACAGTTGTCTCCCCTTACACTGACTCTGTGATTTGCCTTCTATTCTTGTTCCTGTCTGATTTCTGTAGGCTCCGGGGATTAATTCTTTCTTGTAGCAAAACTGTATCATGCCTTTACTCTTACTGCTTTCTTAACATGTTTCATTTGTGTGGTTAAGGAAATGTTATTGAATAATATTCCACGTAATTATCAAGATGGAGTTTGATTAATTGTGTCATGCTTTGTGAGCATGATGACTATTAGCTGTAAAAAGAGGAGCCCTCAGGCAAAATTAATAAAACATTGGAGCAGTAGGTGTAATATTTTTTATTACATATCCAAAATTTGGCAACACAGGTGCCAGATTTCTTTTCTTTTAAAGAGAACAAGTTCACTTGAAGAATAACATTTTGCCTGTTTATTTTGGAGGATAGTTTTTATCACAGAACAAATTTAGAAAATGAACGTGATGAAGAAATTATATCTTCCAGTTGTTATTTACCTGAAACAAATTCCCATAATTAGCCCACAATAAATTAGTTAGTTGATTTTCATCCACATTTATTTAAAAAACTGAGGATTTGGAGATTTAATTGTTGCATTTTGTTAGGTTTATAAAAATAAAAGAATTGATTCTCTGGCATTGGCTTTTGAAAATATAGTGCGGGTGGATGTTGTTCGTTTTAAAAGATTTTGTTGTTTAAGCTAGTGTGTAACCAAATTTAGTTGACAATGATTTCGGCAAAATCATGTTGTTCTTAAGTATCGTTGCATTTCACTGCCAGGGTCGTGTGTTCGAGACATGGAATATTTAAAGATTTCTTATTTCTTTTGAAAATGGAAATAAAAACAAAACGTGCGGCGGACTTTATAATGATGCGGATAGTGCCTGAGAACCAAGACTATTATTTGTTTAGCCTTATGTTTATACAAACTCATCCCGGCATCTGTGGTTAACTTTGGAAAGGTGTGATTTACATGAAGCATGAATGTTTGGTTTGAATACAGTGTGGTGTGTTTCATCAAGTAGTAAGACAACGCTTGTCATTTTCTTTGTTGGCAAAGGTGGACATTGAAATGACAAAAGGTGTTTGGTAGTGGGGTAGGGGTGAAAATCTAATAAATAGTTTGGTATAACCGTAGGTGCATTTAATGTTTTGTGTTTGTTCAGGGCGCACATAGTTTGCAAATGAGTTGCTACTCCAGGAGTAAGGTAGCAAGACTTGGTAGAAAAAGACTGTTGACATGAAAATAGGGGGACATAGTGTTGCATTCGAAACAGGTAGTGTGGCGTTGTAGTAGTTGCTTGCTGCATCGTCTGCTGTTACACCGTCACCAGTTACACCATCACCACGTCTAACAAGTCACCACACACACACCAATCGTATCACAGGTATATCTTTTTGAGCCCCCTTTTCGATAAATTCTCCCGACATCACCATGACTAGACAGGGTTGAGTTCCGATATCTTTATCCATCCAATTAATCAGCTGCTACAAAGGCCTTGTCTAAAATTTCTGTATTTCATCTTTTATATAGAGAATCTCGGCCGACTGTCTTTTGATATCAATTATATCAACACAAGTTGATAAAAGTGGAAAATTTCTGAGGCTTGCCGAGGATTTTTGCAATTTTTATCAACAAGTGTTGATATATTTGATATAAAAAGACACGAGGGTGAGATTTTTTTTATCATCCAACATCATTCTTCCCACCTTTTTAATTTGTAGACAGTAATTAGCAGTGTCTTCAGTGTACAAAGTACTGCTAACAGCTTCAGTAGCAGAGCCATTAGTGATGTCATTTGATTGTGATTGTCATGGTAACCAGTGACGTCACAATGGTCTGCAAAGCATTTTGATGTAATTTCACTGTAGCGATATCTACAGTGTAGATATCACTTGATCTCATCCAAGCGATATCTCCTGTGGGAGCCAGATTTGGATGATAAAATGTGTTGCAATCCTTCATTAATGCTTTCAAAATCCTCTACTGACAGTACAGACACAATACAGTAAAAGGCATTATAAATGTACTCTTCTGTACACGCTGTAGTGTGCTTACGTATTGTAGCATATCACTGCCAGGGTCTTGTATTCGAGACGTGGAATATGTAAAGATTTTTTAATTCTTTTGCAAATGGAAATAAAAAACGAAATGTGCGGCGGACTTTATGATGATGTGGGCAGTCCCTGAGAACCAAGACTAATACTTTTTGTAGCCTTAGGTAGATTTGTAAGTGGTGAAAAAGAAAGGGGGGACTTTTAATCCTATTATATCCTAAATTAGTAACTATTTGGAGTATGTTGAGGTCCCCAATTTCCTTTGCCTGTCATTAGATAATCTTCAAGACTTAAAAAAAATCCAAGACAGGCTCTGACTTTCACAAATACATTTGTAAGACAGTTTGAGCAGCAATTAATAAAAGTAGCCTCAGTCCTTCACCCATCTCTCCAACCTTGCATATGAATGGGGCAGATAACTCTTATTCAGTGTCCAATCCTTGACCGCTGTTTCTTTCCCCTACAGGCGACAACTAGCAGAGACCTCACAGAGATCGTAATTCACAGTGTTAGGTATAAACTGCCTGTCTCATATGGGTGCATGCTGAATGTCTAGTACTACTGTCTCTACAACTATCTATTTCAGCTTTTGCTTCTTTTGCAACTTCTGTTGGCTATGGCAATCCACGCTTCATTGCATCGTAGTCTGTCTGTTGGTAGATGTTGTGCATCTGTTTCATGCGTACCAATAATCGCCTGTGTTATTGTTAATCATTGTATACAGTCCTAGTTAGGTATGTGTTTCTGCTGCAGATTCTGTGTTGTAACGCAAATGTTTTCAGACTGGGTTATGTGGGTCAATTAATATTTTAGACCTAGACACGCAGAAAATGAATAAAAGTGATATTAAACACTAATTTCTCTGTAACATGCAAGCATATTAATTATGTAAAATTGTGCTGCATTGTGCATGTAAATGCTTTGTTGTCTTGGTCATGTACATATATTGTAGGGGCGGTCGGGTAGCCTTGTGGTTAAAGCGTTCGCTCGTCACGCCGAAGACCCGGGTTCGATTCCCGACATGGGTACAATGTGTGAAGCCCATTTCTGGTGTCCCCCTCCATGATATTGCTGGAATATTGCTAAAAGCGGCGTAAAACCATACTCACTCACTCACATATATTGTATGTTGCTCTGATGAATGTGTGGCCTTTTGTGTAAATTGTCAGACATTTATATTCTTTCACATGTATACATTAATGTTTTGATGTCAAAGAATATTTGACCATGTTGCCAACAGACCTGCTTTGGATGAATCTTTTCTCTCTTCACTTTTGTTTTGTTTCAGCACATTGTTGTTGGCATATAAACCGTTTGTTGGGAGATGAGTTTCACATATAGTGTCAGGCTCTCATTGGTGTTAACTTTGAGCAGTAGCCATTTTAATCACCACACATGCTATGGCTAAGAATGGCATATAGCAATAATGCTGCTAACCTCAGTTGTCAGCCTTTTGCTGCTATTTGTTATTAGTTAATAAAAAAAACCAATAAACAGAAAGTGAAGACGGTATGATCTTGATAATTTAACAATTGTAATTAAACTGTCTTGTGTATTATCTAAGAAATTAGCAAACAAAGATCTTAGTCTTGAATGTGAAATGAAAAGTCCTGTTTACATGTGTATGTACAGATTCTCACAATCTCTGGCCATCTGCATACTGTCAATTAACTTCTTCAATATTCCAATACTATCTTCCTATCAAATGGTCAACTTTACTAACAACTAATTATATATATATATATATATATATGTGACTTTCAAAAGAATTTCTGCAAAAATTATCAAAATAACCCAATGCAACTAAACTATTTAAATCAATTATGTATACATGGTGTACATAATTTAAATATTTAACACCTCATATAACAATAGTATACTACATAAAAGTGGTTATATAGCTGGTTATACCACCCTGTATAAACAATGTATATTAAGGTTTCTACGTTCTGTAAATGATCAGGTGGCCCAGTCGTCTAAGGCGCCGCAATTCGCTGTGCAGAGTTGCATCCCTTGGGCATGCCAGAAACCTATGATTGTAGGTTCGAATCCCGGTTCGCCCCGATTATGTTTCTAGGTTTGTCAGCACCATACCTGTGCTCATGGGTTTCACCGAAGTGGTAAACGTCTCAGACCTGCATCACTTCGGGTTTTCCTCCCACATTAAGCTGACACGACGCAATATAACTGGAATACTGTTAAGAATGGCGTTAAACCCAACTCACTCACTGTAAATGATTACATGTTTCAGGCATTATGTAATTATCTCAAGTGTCCTACTGAGTTGTTTCATTATGACGATACTTGTGCACACATACTTCATAGTCTTTAAACAATGGGGGTGGTGGGGTAGTGGAGTGGATTAAGCTTTCACTCATCACACTGAAGGATCAGGTTCATTTCCCCACATAGTTACAATGTGTGGAACCCATTATTTAGCTTTTGTTTACTTGATACCTGTTGAGATGATGATCGAATGCCCTTTTTTTGCCCCGTTCTTGAACATATGCAGCAATTTGATTGTGTTGTGTCTGACAGTCTCCATGCTGCAACAATGTTGCAGTCAGTTGCACATTTCCATCACCTCCAGTTGAAAATACTTTAATTGATTTTTGTTTCTGATGTCACTTCTACAGGGAAGGATGATTGCTTGATAAACAATGTTGTTGTCGGTCTCATAGCATCAAAGAACACGTTTTACTTTTTACTTTTACTGCTTGGACCCATTTCTAAACAAGAAATCCTACTTGGTGTATTGGCCGATATACTTTGGGAGGTAGTGGGGGGAGGGGTATTGGGTTTTTATTGAAAAAAACAAAAAATTGTCCCTAAATTGCAAACTAAACTACAAACTGAAGATTGAAACTACAATTTTGCTTTAGACATTTGAAAAACAGAATTGCCTGCCTCCAAAATAACATTGTGGCAAGGTGTTTTTCTGAATAGAAATATTCAAGCTCATAGTTTTAAATAAGAAAATATCTAATTTTTATACAAAATCCCAGGCCTCCCCCCCCCCCCCCCCCCTCCCGAATATCTCTTGGCTGCTCCCTAATAAGTCTACAACTGTTCAAGAGTAAAGGGTGACTATGCTTGTCGTAAAAGGCGACTAACGGGATCGGGTGGTCAGGCTCGCTGACTTGGTTGATACATGTCATCGATCCCAGTTGCGTGGATCGATGCTCATGATGTCAATCACTGGATTGTCTGGTCCAGACTCGATTATTTTACAGGCCGCCGTCATATAGCTGGAATATTGCTGAGTGGGGCGTTAAACAAACAAACAAACTGTTCAAGAAAAAGGAACTATTTTGACAAGTGCTTGCTAACTTATTTCTGTTTCTCTTTTCAGCACCTCCTCCTCCACCTCCTCCCCCTCCACCATCTTCTGGTGCTCCTCCCCCTCCCCCACCCCCAGCTCCTGCTCCCCCACCCCCCTCCAGTGCCCCGCCACCAGCGGCATCAGGAGGGCGTGGCGCGCTACTCAGCTCCATCTCTGGCTTCAGCAAGGGTGGGTTGAAGAAGACGAAAACCTCAGACAAAAGCAAACCTAGATTGTGATTGGCCAATCAGCAGTGTCAATTGTGATCATCCAGTCAGGTGTCATGCTGTAGTTGTGATCAGCCAATGAGATGGCAGCTTGGTTGTGATCAGCCAATCAGAAGAAAGATATAAAATATGACAGTTTGTGCCAATACTCATCATTTTTCAGAATGTATTAGTGTATAGATTGTTGAATATGTTTTACAGTTTTAGTGCTTTCATTTTGTTGTTGAGTTCCGAAACATTTTGGAAGATGTTGCATCTGTGATGGCAAAGAACAAATCATGTCCATGAATTAATCAGAATTATAATGAAGAGAACATATATGATAACATAAATTCATCTATGTAAAAAAACAGTTATGTGAACTGTATTCGCTGTAATAAGAGTCCCAGGCGCTTACAATATTGGGGGGGGGGGGGGGGGCATATTCAAACAATGCACACATTTGTAATTTGTAATGAAACTGCATTAGACCTCCTGTAGATCCATTTCGATAATAGTCACAGGGCAAAATTTAGGCTGTTGTTTTCATATTTGCAATATACACACTAAAATACAGACTGATATGTAAATTGTCAGTGTGACTAGGGTGAAAGTATAAAGATTACTTACAGATTGGTCTGGAAGTTGGTCAGAGGCGCTTAATTTCAGTAATTGTTTTTCATTTATTGAATGGATCATCCTGCAATAGCGTCTAATTTGATTCCATGAGCACCAACACAGAAATCATTTTAGAATTTAAAAAATATATTGATGTCATCTGGTGTGATGTAAAGAATGATTAGTTTTATGATTGTTCTTCACTGAAATATAAATCTGATTAAAATACTGAAATCAATTACCAGTACTACAAAATTTTGCATCTCAAGAATTTTGTTCAGTCTGTTAAGCCATGTTGGTTTTTTTTGTGATGGATTTAAAATTGAAATTCAGTGAACACAATGGTGAAGACTTAGTAAATGAGATTTGATTGGTTGTTGTTTTTAAATGTAGATTGGAACCCTCAGTTTAGAGGTGTCGGGGAGACATATAATATACTGAATGAATTCCCAAATATCATGAAAATACAATCATTTGAAACACACCTCCAATCGTGTGTTGTCCTTACTCTACCAATGGTGATATCCTTCAGATTGGAAAATCTTATATAAATGTACCATTTATCATGTGATGCCATGAAATGTGAAAAAAATGTTTCTTATCTTCATTGAAGAAAGGGTGTGGATGACCCAGTGATCTAAGGAACTGTGATTTGATGTGCAGAGTTGTGTCCCTTCACCCTTCCAGTATCCGATGACTGTGGGTTCAAATTCAATGTTAGCCTGCTTATTATTCTTGGTTTGTCAACACCATACTCGTGGTCATGGGTTTCAACATAATAGTATATGTAAAGAGTGACTCTATATTATTGTGCTTTCTATTTTATCACGGTATTGGTAAATCTCGTAATCCACACACCCTGTCGAATGTTTACTTTACCAAACCTAAGCATGATATTTCATAGCTTTATTGAATACAGGATCCATTTGTTTGGACGAAGTCCCTTGACCCAACCTAGATCGTATGCATACTTATTATGCATAATCCAAAACAGGAAGTGATGTAAAGCACATATTCCACATGTAGCCATACTACGATAATAGAGTTGCCCACCCTTGAATCACCAATGACAGGTACTTTGTTAACCAAACTCAATATCAAAATCAATCCTCATTGATGTGCCATAAAAGTTGAACAAATAAGAAGAAACGTTGTTTTTTTATGACATATTTAGTAGGTTAGTAAGTGTGCGCCATTACGATCTATTTTTTAATTACCGGTAACTACCCGATAATATAGCGTACCATATATTATGACATCCGTAACCCACTTATTTATAACAGCGAACAGGCTATGTCTGTGTTATTTAATGGTTCCATTAATGTCAATATTGTCTCACTTCAGTGGAAGAGTTGTCTTTTATTGCCTAAGCTAACAAGTTTGAATTAGTTTTCTACCTATTGAAAAATAGAGGAGAAAAATGCCTGGTGACCTATAATATTGAAGAATTAACAGATGAGGAACCGTTTATTTCTTATGGCCATATCACTATGATGTTGTCTACTAGTGATAACATTCCCAGGATTTGGAGGATCAAATATTGATATAACCCTGTGATGTGTCCATGTGAGTCTGCTCATCTGTGTGTGTTGGCGTTACTGTGTTGTTCATGTGAATATACTGATGGAAATTCATAAGGGAACACTAAGTTTTAGACACTGTAAAATTATATGCTATCAAGGATTCCCAATCTTGTCTACCAAATACGCGTTTAACAATGCACACAAACACATCTCAATATTTGATTGTGATGTGATGAATTTGTATGCACGCTATTTCAAATTTACTGTCAGTAAGGCTTATTTTCAAATTTGTTTCATTGTTCTTTCACCGAAGTTCGAAACGTCTTCGGGTTTTCCTCCAACATTAAGCTGACACAATATGATATAACTGGAATACTGTTAAAAGCAGCGTTAAACCCAACTCACTCACTCACTCACTGTTTCATTGTTCCCGTAGGGGGTGCGGATGGCCCAGTCGTCTAAGGCGCCGCGATTCGCTGTGCAGAGTTGCGTCCCTTGGGCACGCCAGAAACCTATGATTGTGGGTTCGAATCCCGGTTCGCCCCGATTATGTTTCTAGGTTTGTCAGCACCATATCTGTGCTCGTGGGTTTCACCGAAGTGGTAAACGTCTGAGACCTGCATCACTTCGGGCTTTCCTCCCACATTAAGCTGACAAGCTGTGATATAACTGGAATACTGTTAAAAGCGGCGTTAAACCCAACTCACACACACACACATTGTTCCCTTGTTTCCATCAGGATAGTTGCATGGTGTGTTGTTATGAGCTGCATCCATTCAGAATGTGATAACATGTGTTAAGTGTTGTTTTAGTGACTGTTTCAATTGGTGGAACCATAGTGACAGTTGCATTGTGTGGGGAAGTACAAGTCATTCAGTGAGTAATGAATGATTTGCCATAATGTTGTTGTGTAACACTCTCTGTTTTGTCTAACACCTTCTGTTATGTCCCTTAAAGGGAACTAGGGTTAGACAAAATGGCTGTCTTAGGAAGTTTATTTCAATTGTTCATACACCACTTTGTGTGTCTGTTAGGCTATCAAAAAATAATAGTCTCACTTCTCAGGCACTGCTCGCATCATCATTAGGTCTGCTGGGGGGATGTTTCGTTTTTAATTTAATTCTTTTTTGAAATCCTAATACTTCAAAACAATGTGAGGGCATGGGTGGCCCAGTCGTCTAAGGCGCAGCAATTCACTGTGCAGAGTTGTGTCCCTTGGGCAGGCCAGAAATCTATGATTGTGGTTTTGAATTCTAGTTCGCCCTGGTTATGTTTCTTGGTTTGTCGTGATCACTTCGGGCTTTCCTCCCACATTAAGCTGACACGCCGTGATATAACTGGAACATTGTTAAAGGTGGCATTAAACCCAACTCACTCAAAACAATGCAATCCATTATAGCATGCAGTTACTTCCCTTTACATGCGTACTGCCAAGCTCCTTCCCAGCGCGTGACACCTTCGTTACACTCTCGGTAACATCGCTGCCACCAGTGTGGGCGCGGCCATTACAAGAATCTTGAAATTTGCCCTCCAACCCCATATGTAGTAACGTTTATACTTTTGTTTATGTCTTTGGGAATGCCATCATATTTCAATTTGAAAAGGTTTACGACTGACCATGTTTTCGAGATGAATTTACTTTGTTGTTTTGATAATCAGATTGGTTCGAGATTGCAGACTAACGGAAAATCAACCAACTTCTCCCTTACATTCTTACTATGTCAATAACACGATAGTTTTAATGAAACAGAGATTCAAAGTGACAAACGAAGAAAGTAATTTAGCAGCGACAAGTGTATTCGGCGTCACGACAGTCGTCACTTGTTTGTAAACATAACGGTTATTCGGTTGCGAGTTCAACTCCAAGCATGGTTGTGGCCACCTATTCACAGTGGGGAGTTTTGACTGGTGGCAGCGATAGTATAGAGAGCTCCGGGAACGTACTATCGCTGTGAGGAGCTTGGCGTACTGCTTTACTGCACATCTCGTGTTATGGTCATGGTGGCAATAGCAGTTTGTATACTTGTTTATGTTGGGAGGCCCTTTCCCTGGTTGATGGTACATTGTTTATTTAGTCACATACCAGTTTGAACAAGCAACAACAACAAAAACACTGCCCACCTGGACTATATTTTCAAAAGTCATTGCCTGAGAACCAATTCTTCTATTTTTATAAGCCTTACAACAAGTTTTATGGTGTATACTAAAATGAAAGTAGTACTAGTCTTAGAACTGACAAACTGGACTTACGTTGTTTAACCACCACCATTTTGTGATGTATTTCAGTCTAACAGTTCAAGTTTCCCACCCAAAACAGACAGTGTCTCAGTTTCAATTAAAGATTTTCTTTAAATATTTTTTTGTTCTTTGAGTTATGCATAACAAACACCAAGTGCAAACTGTATGAATCTGTGTATCTATGTTCGTTCAGATTGCTGAAAGTAGTTCAGTGGGCATGGCCTATTTTTCTTTTTAATCCATCGAGTTATGAACACAAAGATTTTTGCCTCATTTGTCAATCCAAATGCTGGAAATTACATCAAATTTATTTATTCATGTAGTGAACCTCAACATCAATAGTTAGGCTGAAAATGGGTAAAAGATTGTCGGGCATAGTCCACCTTGGATGCCTACCTAATAACACAGAGGATGCTTCATTCATGGCACTTTGTATGACATCGAGTTCTGCTCTGGAAATAGGCTGTATAATCTCTCCTTCATTGTTACAAACCAGAACTTCATTTCTTCAGATACTGGTGATTATCAAAGTTATGGTAAATTTGGAAAGTTTTTATGTTTTGAAAGTCTCTATCTGAATCTAAAACAGGAAGAGCAGAATACTAAGCATTGTCAGTTCTGTCTAAAATAATAACTTTTCTTAGACATATACTGAACACATTCTTTCACAAACCCCTCAATCAGATACTTGTCTTTTTGAAGAACTAAAGTTTCCTCTTAGAAAAATACACCTACTTTACTCGTATATACTGTTGTATACTGAAAATCATGCAATTATTGTGAGCATGAAATTAATACGAAAAGTTTCCATTTCTTGCAATAATGAAGTGACACATTTCTTCTGGACATATTGGAGCATATTCTCGTGTCAGGTTCACTGCGTGTGGGTGGAAACAATGACATAGATAATATAACAAAGCCCACAATAGCGGTGGTTGGTTTGTTGTTTAACGCCCCACTCAGCAATATTCCAGCTATATGACGGCGGTCTGTAAATAAGCGAGTCTGGACCAGACAATCCAGTGATTGACATCATGAGCATCGATCCACGCAATTGGGATCGATGACATGCATCAACCAAGTCCGCGAGCCTGACCACCCCAACCCGTTAGTCGCCTCTTACGACAAGCATACGGTAAACAGTCTAATGGAGCATTAGATTTTGTGCTTTTCAAAACATGGATGAAGCTGAAAGAAATATAAGTTACTTAGTTTGGGACCTTATTTTTATAAGCATTCTGTGTTTAGTAATGATATGAAGTAAATAGAAACCTGCTTTGTTTGCTTGTTTATTTCACATGTTTTGTTACAGCGATAGACTGTTTTTAAACTACAGGTCAATGTCACAATGCTGAATGTAACTGTTGCAAAGTTGTCAATGAAGTCTTTGAAAGGCATTTAGAAGTGATACACATAAGGAAGAGAATTTATGGATGTCAACTTCTTTGTTAGAAGTTGACATCCATAAATTCTCTTCCTTAAAGTTGTCAGTGTTTCTTTAGCACAGGTTTTTTAATTTTTCTTTTAACTGTGGGCATAATTCCTTGGACTGTACAACAAAGTGTTCTGTGACACAGTGTTGCAGTGTAGGACACTAAGGCCATTGTGTTACCATTGTATATAGACACTGTTTAAGATACCATTTCCGATGCTTGTCTGCCAATAACAAGTCTTGTCTCACATGAATGAGATTGAAAGCTTCTTTTTTTTATTTGTTGTTGCCATCTTGACTATCATTTGAGATGATAACATATCAACAAAGCTAACACTATAGTTGGCCATTAGTCGGTCATTACTCGCTTCCTTATTGTGCCAATCAGTCATGATTTGTAAGTGATCAATATGTTGTTGATGGGCACAGTAGAGATGGTTTTCGAGGTTCACCCAAACCACAGAAAACCTTTACATGTCATATGACTTTTCTCACAGTCCCTTCCTAGACACCAGTTAAGTAACACTAAGCACTCTTGTTACAATGTATTTTACAAAAGAAACCCATATTTGTTATAGCAGAGCTTGCATTGCATTGTCAAAAAACAAGTGATCAGGCCTCTTTTTTTCTCTTTTTTTTTTGGCATATGGATCCTCCGACCCAAAATACTGAAAAAAAATGTGAAACAAATAATAATCATAAATTGAAAAAGATCTTTTTCATCATTGCCGCCTTTCAGAATTTAGAATAAAAAAACATATTTCTGAAGTCTTGTAATGCACTATTGAGATGACTCTGACATCAAAACTGGAAGGAATTGCTTCTGCAATGATTTGGGGACAGTCGGGTAGCCTAGTGGTTAAAGCGTTCGCTCGTCACGCCGAAGACCCGGGTTTGATTCCTGACATGGGTACAATGTGTGAAGCCCATTTCTGGTGTCCCCCGCCGTGATATTGCTGGAATATTGCTAAAAGTGGCATAAAACCATACTCACTCACTCACTTTGCAATGATTTGCTGGACAATGCAGTGTCGACAGTCAGGGGTAGTCATGCCAGCCCTGTCCGCGTACCTTGCAATGTCATGTCAGAAATTTATGTATATACGTATATTTTTCCCAACCAAACTCATTTTGGGGGGATCCGTAAAGCAACTAAAAAATAAAAGGCCTTTTAAACAGTAGTTTTGTTCAAAGTGTGCATTGTACTGAAGAGTGGTGGATATTTTCTGCCGCCTACTGCTAATTCAGGTGTTTTTGAGAATTCACGTCTACAGGTTGTTTTCCCGTAAGTTGATTGTTCGTTGTCTGGAAGCATCTTGACTGTTTGAAAATAATGCCATGCCAGGACTAAGTAACGTTTTTATTAACTGAAAATAGCATCATAATGTCTGCCTTACAAATCAGGCTCAAAACAAAACTATTATTGCATGTGGGTCCAGGGGAGTGTCAAAATAGAACGGATATAAAGTACCCTGGATAACTGAAGATGTAGGCTATTTAGCTTTTGAAAAATTGTTGATGTGTTGGGTTTTATAAATTTCTGAATTTCCAATGTCTGAATGATGATTTCACATCTCAAAGAAGTAGGGTTGGTGTTACTGACTTGTATCCATTCGGAGATGTCACATCTGCTACAGGTCTCATGATTATTGCAGCTGCTAGAATACTATGCACAACTGCAACAGATGTCATATTTACTCCCATAAAGGCCACAGTAAACTGATTATTTGATAATATTCCAAATTGTAAAATATTTGTCAGGAGTCAATTTTGAAAAATATGTTATTCTTTTTAAACAAATTTTTCAAGGCATCTTGGACATTAACTGTCGACAGATGCGATTCAAAGAAGCATAAATGTTGGTCGGCCTTCGAGTTTGGTGTATTTAATCAAGTAAAGAACCAAGACAATGCACGTGACTTTCCTCATCTGTGTTTGGTAGTGAGGAGGTCAGTAATTATGGCCTAATATTTGCCGTTTGCTTTATCTGTATCTTGCCACTTAAATGTTTACTCATTTTACACCATTTAACTGTGATCTATATTTACGATGTGTTGGGAAATTATCCTTGAAAGAGAATTTTATGTTGTCATCAAGCACACTCTTAGATGTAGCAATATGGTGATTAAACAAAACATCATGCTATTCTATCAGCACTGAAAGCCTGTGTCCCTTACAGTCCTTTAAGGATGCTCAAATTAACAATGTCATGGTATAATTACAAATCACAGGTCTGCAAGAATTGCCTCTGTGTGAATTGTTCCAAAACAGTAGTTGTCCAGAAGAGGGAATTTTAATCACCTTTTTCCCCATAAGGTGTTGTAGATCTATGACCAGGGTTTTACTAAGTACACAATATTGCATCCCATTCTCATACAAGTTTGTTTGTTTGTTTGTTTGTTGTTTAATGCCGCACTCAGCAATATTCCAGCTATATGGTGGCGGTCTGTCTATAATCGAGTCTGGACCAGACAATCCAGTGATTGACATCATGTGCATCAATCCACGTAATTGGGATAGGATAACATGCATCAACCAAGTCGGCGAGGCTGACCACCTGATCCTGTTAGTCGCCTCCTACGACAAGCATAGTCACTTTTTACGGCAAGCATGGGTTGCTGAAGACCTATTCTACCCCAGATCTTCTCATACAAGTAAGGGAGTAAACAGTCTTGGTGCTAAGATTGCTAAAGAGGATTCATTTTTAGAAGAGGCGTACTGATGTTTTGGATCTTAGTAAATCTTCTACTGAGACACTTGTACATGTATTACAGTTGGGACACAAATGGTCCAAGAGTCTATGTTTCTAACTGTTGGAGGAGTTATTTCCCTTAGCAATGGCAGGATCCACTGGTTGTGGGTTCGATTCTAGGATTCCCCCAGATAAATGTCTTTGTACCATTTGTAGGTGGCCAAAGCGGTAGTTGTCTCTAACCTGCCTCACTCCTCGTATGTAACTCGCAGATAGCACTGAAATACTGGCTTGGTGATCTCTGGTGCCCCAAGCTCGGTTAAATGTAGCAGGGCACTGGGAGTCATTCACGTGAAGACCAGCTGTTAACAGCTGTGACCTAGGCCCTATTCCACAAAGTGATCATAGCTCTAAGATGATAGTAACTCCCACACTTTAAGATAGGCTTACGACAGTCTTTGCGCTATGATCGTTTTGTGCAATGGGCCCTTTTCATTAAGCAGCCATAGCACTGCGTTGATTTTATGCACCACATTCAAGTATATGAAAAAATACAAGATTGCTTCGCGAAACAGTTGTAAGGATTCCTTGTGGTAATTGCCAAGTTGACCCAAAGTCTTGAGATCAATTGTAGGTACACCACTTTGTTGAAAGGCACCATGACTGTCTGAGAGCCGTCATGAGGCAATAGTTCCTACTCCTACTACCAACCACTGGCTTGATCTTGGACCATTTTTATCCACAGGCCAATAATTTATGACTATTGTCGTATACAGATTTCACTCTCACCACTTGAACTCATGATGATGTGCAATGCTAACATTTGGGACTTACAAGATACATTCAGATATGTACTGGTATATATACACTTGCATATATACTGATTTATGTAGAATGCCATTGTGAAGCATGTTAACTCACCTCAGGCTTGACTTTGTTTAAACCCTTTGACTACACTCTTTTTGCTTACGGTTTTTGTAGTCTTGCTTACCAATCAGCTTTGGTTGGTCAAGATGTACATGATAAATTTGTTTGGCTCGATATTATAATGTTTTTATTTGACATAAATATGTAGACAATGGGGGAAACAAGTAGGTGCTAATTTTGTTTGTGTTAATATTTTTTCAGCAAGATGTACATGTTTTTACTTCTGTCATAGTAAGAAGGTTTTGGTTTTGTTTTTTGTATTTTCCGTATCAGAAAAGTATCATTTTAAAAGTTAGCAGTTAACATTTTCTAACATTTTCTAGACGTATCTTTTTACTTTCTAATAAACCATTGTCAGTTTAGTAATAATAAATTTTCTTCTGATTGTGTTTTTTGTCTTTGGTCAGTCAAATCTGTGAACCAAAAATGAAAAAAGTTGCCTAAGTATGAATTCCATTTCATGAACAAAAGCTCTGTTCATTATATTATGTTGTATTATCAGCAATGACAGTTTTCAAGTAATAACATGGTTTATGTTGATTCGGGCGCACAGGTGGCCCAGTCGTCTAAGGTGCCGCGATTCCCTGTGCAGAGTTGCATCCCTTGGGCACGCCAGAAACTTATGATTGTGGGTTCGAATCCTGGTTCACCCCGATTATGTTTCTAGGTGTGTCAGCACCATACCTGTACTTGTGGGTTTCACCAAAGTGGTAAACCTCTGAGACCTGCATCACTTCGGGCTTTCCTCCAACATTAAGCTGACACGCCATGATATAACTGGAATACTGTTAAAAGCGTCGTTAAACCCAACTCACTCACTCTAGGTTGATTGTACCTACACCGGAGTTGTGTGAAATAGTCGGAACCATGTACAACAAGACCCTGTTCATCTGGACAGTTATTATGGACACCTTGTTAATTTGACCATATTTGTTGTTGACACCTTGTTGGCATGGACATTTATTGTGAACACCTTGTTGATCTTGTCAAAGTTATCATGGACACCTTGTTTAAATGGACACATATGTATCTGAAAATTATTAGTCTATAAACTTCCCTACACTGCCTGCTTGCACAGTTCTGACTGACTGCTAAAACTGTGATGGCAATGTTGAATACCATACTTTAACACAGACCTATAACAGCCATAGTGCTAAGATATTTTTACAAGTGGATTTTGGAAGACATTTGGATCAATTTTGTTTAATAAATCCAAACTTGGATTCGTCAATGCAGATTGATAGAAACACAATGGTCTGGATTTACAAGTCCTTTATAACTTGCCCATGTGTCTTGTGTTAAAAAATCAATCAATTTTCTCTGAAAATTATATTTGCTTGTAGTTTTTGATTGATTTTAAGATATTTGGCACCATTAACCACTATTTTCAACCGTACTTATATCCTCTGTAGGAATTAATGAAAGGATTCATTCATTCCTTCATTAAATGTATTTCTAAGGTAATTGGTGACTAGTGTCATCATTTCATGACAGAGTTCTGTCGATGAGACACCAGGGATTTATCCAGGATTCCAGGCTAACTGCACTTTGCAGGGAATTTTGGGATATTTGATTTATTTAACTCAAATTTTTGTCAGTGAAATACAAGTCAACTGTACAAAGCCATAACATTAGTTTTGACTCTATAGCATGCATTGGGACATTTGCAATTCCAATTTAGGAATATTTACTGACATTTGCTGCAGACTCGAGTCAGCCCTATGCAGGCCTGGATAAATTCCTGGGTACCATTTCATTATTGAAGATGGCCCTGAAACTGTCTTGCTTTTGGTTACACTATTCCCAGAAGCAGAGTGTTGACAGCGACACGCCAGTTAACACAAGTCTGTATGTTAACGAGGATTGGTGTATTACATTCATCTTTTATTTGAAACAAGGCACAGAGTTGAAGACTGTTTAGTGATTGTTATATATGTGGATGTGAAACACTTGACTACACAATATCATCTGTATTGTTAACGACAAAATAAAAAAGTATTTTGTGTTCATTTGTTGTTTGCTTATATTTGACCATGTTACATTGATAAAGAGCAAGTGTCTCAGCCTTGTCCTTGTAACTTCACATGATCAAATAATACTGGGGATCTAACTGATTCTCTTCTTATATAGTTGGTTGCTTTGTTGTTTAAGGCCGCACTCAGCAATATTCCAGCTATATGACGGCGGTCTGTAAATAATCGAGTCTGGACCAGACAATCTAGTGATTAATATCATGAGCATCGATCCACGCAATTGGGATGGATGACATGCATGCATCAACCAAGTCAGCGAGCCTGACCACCCGATCCCGTTAGTCGCCTTTTACCACAAGCATAGTCGCCTTTTACTGCAAGCATGGGTTGCTAAAGATCTATTCTACCCCGGATCCCTCTTCTTATATAGAAATAGATAGGAACCTTTTAATGAAAATACTGGGAAATTGGACATTTTTATCTTATTTTAAAGGATTCTTTTGTGATGAAAATACTGGAGAACAAGTCAAAGATTTCTTATAAAGATATAGAAAACTCATAATGAAAATACATGGGGCATTTTCTTGTAATGATATAGATGGAGAAATACATGTGATTCTCTTCCGATGAAACGAGGCTAGATACTAGAAACTAGGCACCATTGACCACGCCAATCAGTGAACTGTTGTTGGTTCAATTATCTTAATGCCTTTGAACTTCCTTAATGCCAGACAACAGAATAAACATATAAACTGTGTGTTGTTTTTAGGAAAACACTGTTCATTGTAACTAAGGAAGGCCTTTACTCAGTGCTAAATAAGCGCTGTGATTTGTGTTTGATTGGATTAAGGTGACTTTAGCCTGTCATTCCACTGGGGATTTTTTACTATGATGAATGTGTGTATTAATGATGTTGATTGTTATCTCAATGTGTTCCAGTTAAAATATACATATTCGCTTCCACATGTATGTAAGTATACAGCGCTACGATGTATATATTGATGACCATATTTATTCAACCGTGTATATATTATTTGTATTTGATTAACTTAAAATGTATGCTCTCTACATCACTGAGTGATTTATGAGAAATAAACATTGTTCTGTTCTGGATGGGGTGGGGTGAGTCGCATTGATTTTGAGTCGCATTTTTGGCTAGGGGTCAGCAGTCGTATTAATTTGGAGGCGCATGAATTTCAATATTTACAGTATATATGACCTTGAATGCAGAAACGAATGACAATATGAACAAAACACTCTTGCAAGGTATAATGACCCTGTTCCACACGTTCTGTCTTGTTCCAACGATCGAAAAAGCTAAAGTAACAATAGTATGTATCACATGTCAGAATCTCCTTTCTGCATGTGCAGGGAAAGCCACGATTTCTTGGCAGTTATTTTCCCCAGATTATGGCGCGTTTGCTTGAAATGTTCATGTACCTTAAACTAATCAATATGATTAATACCACTCCACAAAAAAAAAAAAAAAATTGCCGCAGACACTTCAGTGTCGGCCTTAGAACTATTTATTCGTCTCAACTTGAAAACCAAGCATTTTAGATTGTTTCACGTTTTAGGATCCCCTGACTGAAGATCAAATGAGCTTATGTCGTTGCACTTTGACATCCGGTAACCTTGCATGAATTATCCTAGCTATTGTGTCATTAAGATTGCTCATAGAATTTCGATCACATTTAAAACATTACAATTTTATACATGACTACCATTTTGAAAATGTCATTTGTGCCCATTACTCAGCCATTGAAAGTATCATCTACGTAGACGAAAGCATCATCTACGTAGACGAAAGCATCATCTACGTAGATTATAGTAACATCTACGTAGATGAAAGTATCATCTACGTAGATTATAGTAACATCTACGTAGACGAAAGTATCATCTACGTACACCAAAACATCATCTACGTAGATTATAGTAATATCTACGCAGATGAAAGCATCATCTACGTAGATTATAGTAACATCTACGTAGATGAAAGTATCATCTACGTAAATGAAAATATCATCTCCGTAGATTATAGTAACATCTACGTAGATCAAAGTATCATCTACGTAGACGAAAGCATCATCTATGTAGATTATAGTAACATCTACGTAGACGTAAGTATCATCTACGTAGAAGAAAGCATCATCTACGTAGATTATAGTAACATCTACGCAGATGAAAGTATCATCTACGTAGATTATAGTAACATCTACGTTGACGAAGGTATCATTTTAGACTGTGACACTAGTACGCTTCCATACATGTCCGCATGTATCACTACGAAATTACATATGCAGCAAACAAGTGGTGTGTGAAAAATGTTTGTGTATTGAGCCAAAATGTTGTGGAGAGAACACTTGGTGATTGTAGTCATCTCAGTTATCGGTACATACGAAAAGTCCAAAGTGAAGCTCAGCTACCATCAATAAAGCGTATGTTCCCGGTTGGAATCGATAACGATCTGACATCTCCTGCCTATGGAAGAGACGAGAATGCGAATCACATCCTGGGGAATGGTAACTCAATCCGCCTGCAAAGCAAAAGCCAACTGCTGCAACGTCTGGGCTTGTGGTTGATGTCGGCGTAGGCGTCTATCCGATTCATCCGTGGGGGAAGGAAAACGATGCATATTATTATCATTAATTCTCACTGAGCATTTCAGTTTCAAGTTCAAGCCATTGTTTTCATTGTTTGCAAGCAGCCTACAGCATGTCTTCATTGCCACAAATAATGAAACATGAGGTCATTCATTGTTCATTACGTCACAGACGTTGTTTTTTTTATGTATTGTAGTTCCAACAATAGGGTGGCCCAGTCGTCTAAGGCGCCGCGATTCGCTGTGCAGAGTTGCGTCCCTTGGGTACGCCAGAAACCTATGATTGTGGGTTCGAATCCCGGTTAGCCCCGATTATGTTTCTAGGTTTGTCAGCACCATACCCGTGCTCGTGGGTTTCACCGAAGTGGTAAAGGTCTGATACCTGCATCACTTCGGGCTTTCCTCCCACATTGAGCTGACACGCCGCGATATAACTGGAATACTGTTAAAAGCAGCGTTAAACCCAACTCACTCACTCCAACAATAGGCTGACTGAGCGAACGTTTTCACTTGCAATCGTGAAAGTCACATTTTTCTACATTTTTGCAGAAATTTGTTGAAGTGATTGTCTGTCCCTTGTGCAAATGGGGTTTGAACGTCCCGTTCAAAACCATGGCACTTACATAGCGCCGTGCATGCATGTGTGAGTGTGTGTGGCTGATTGTACTATTCACGAGTCGTCCGCCGTGATATCATGCCGCAGTTTAACAGGGTACCCCACACAGACGCAATACACAGATTCCGAGCAGTCCAGTCCGTGTCCGTCCCTCTAAAATGCCGAGGCATGGTTACAAGTTCATCTTATACCGTCTCTTTGTAATGACGCAGCCAGGTATAAACACCACCGACCTCCACTCTCCGGACAGTCGCTCTATCAACAAGACCAATGAGGAGGTCCCCTTCATGAAATAACGTTGAAAATTAATTCACTTGTGACAGATAATATGTATTTCCGGACAAGCTTGTAGGATATTTTCTAAGTAATGTGTACATTGGAAAGGCAATGATTAGCTTAACCATTTGAACTTATTGTTCATGAGAAAATGCTTGTCAAAACCCATTGATTATCACCGACGGTATATGGGTGCCGATTCACTTCAAACTGAGTAAGAAAGTTTAAAAAATCACGGTATGGAATCATGACAGATATGAATCACACCCTCCATTTTGAACGGATTACATAAACATGTCAATATCAAGAGACATAGGAATTGCATGGTCCACGTGAAAAATGTTTCGGGTGTGTTAGGGTGCTAGGCTTTGGTTCAGAAAACGTTCTATCTCCGGCAGTCATTTTTCAAAGCTGGTCTTTCTTCTGACGACAGACCATAACAGTTATTTATCATTTAACTTAAGCATTTATCCATGACATAAGCTTATGCATGACATAAAAACATGTATGTCATACCCCAATGACATAAGTATGCAAATTAGATATGCAAATTAGATAACCGGAAGAGCGAGCGGTTTGATTTGAAACTATATATTATAAGTGAAGTTACACCAGAGATATAATCAGATTACACAGAATCGTTGTTGTTACGGTTATTAAAGTTTCAATTATTCTGCAAAAGTCTGTTCAAGTATTTTGTTTAAAATAATCCGAGGAACTTTTTTTCTCAGCGAATTGTTTATTTTGGTTTACATGGCTATGGAAAACATGTATCACTACGCACGATCTATACGTAAGATTTCGACAAGTTGCTGATGTTAATGTTTAATGCAATTATTCCTTAATTTGGAAGCAAAAATGTGAAAATGATAAATAGAATTCACCACTCGTGTTTTTTAATATGGGACATATCAACCTCGTCCCGTTTATCGGTATTTGCCTCGCCAAAGGCTCGGCAAATACCGATTAACTAAGACTCGGTTGATATGTCCCATATTAAAAAACACTCGTGATGAATCCTCTATATATCATCGTCCCCTACTTTTTGGAGAGTATATGTGCTGTGGAACCCCACCGATTTGCCATACCCTAAAGATATTCGAGAAGAAGACATGATAGATAGATAGATAGATAGATCATCTTTATTTCCTCCAGTTGATGAAGATACATTGATATGAGATATAAATATATATATATAACAGCTGATATATTGTATGTACAGACAGTTTCACATCGTTATCAAATAATGTTTCTTAGTAGGTTTTTCCACATTTTAACAGTTTTACATACACGAAGCATGATATTTGCCCATAGATTGTATTCAATTGCCATAGTACTTTCTGTTGGCAAACCGCCAAGTAAAAAGGACAGAAAGGTATCGTCATCATCGTTCCAGATACTAGAAAAAGTTGTCACATCTAGCAAATCAATAATAGACTCAACAAGAATATTTCTTTGTTGTTGAGTCTTTTTACAATACATAAACACATGTTTGATAATATCAAAAGCAAATGTGCCGCATAAACATTCATCAGATTGTATACTGTAGGTGCTAAGGCATAATAAATATGCTAAATCATAGAAGTGTTCCGGCCTTTCAATTGTTAGTAACCAAAGTCTGTGTACCTTAGGTGATCGTATAAGAGAGTATCGTTTTAGGTTTTCTCTTGAATGAATCTCTGCATGAATTATGTTATGGTCACCTACGCTTATTTGTTCTTTAACTCGACTCGCCCATGCATGTTTTGAGGGGAAATGAGAATAAATGGTATATGTGTTTATGTCATTATTGAGTTCATACTTGTTTACAAGTGAAAGCATGTGGTACAAGGGTGACATTTTACATTTATCATCTTTTTCTTTAATTGTATCGAGTTCAAACTGAACAAGTCTGTGCTGAAATAGTCTTTTAAATGCAAAGTTAATGTCACTATTACATAGTCTTCCCAGAAATAAGAGAGCTCGTTGATCAATGTACGCCTGGAGAGAAATTAAACCCAGACAATCTCTGGTGACGACGGAAGGAGTGCGTCTAGACAGTCCTTGAATCTTTTTACAAAAATAACGTTGAATAATTTCAAGCATTTCGTATTCCTTCGGTGACAGTTTACCCCATACACTACAAGCAAATAATCCACATGGTAAAATTACCCTTTCCCATATACGAACAGCTGGGATAGGATTTAAGCCACCAAAGTATAGTCCATGATTATAATTTATATTGACTAACATTCTGAGTTTTTCACATATTAGATGGGTACGTTCTAAGGTTTTCTTTGATGTACTTAGAAGCAATCCAGCATAAGTTACATTTTCCTTTTTAGGAAGTACTTGTGAACCAATGTAGACACATTGAGAGACAGATTTGCGAATATTCCCAAACAGTAGAAATGCACTTTTACTGGCATTATATTTCAAATGCCATCTATTAGCATAGGTGTATATATTATTCAGTAGACATTGCAGTCCGTCAGAGGAGCTGCTCAACAGCGTAGTATCGTCTGCTAATAGGATGCCGGGTGTATTACCCCATGGAAGACACAAGCCACGCCCTAAATCATCAAGTGAATACAACAAGTCGTTAATATATAGAGTAAAAAACCATGCCGATAAAACGCGACCTTGGCCAACACCTTGCTTAACATGAAACACATTTGAGGTAAAACCTCCAATGCTTACACATGACTGCATTGAGGTATATATTGTGCGTAGAAGTCGCCATAATTTTCCATTAATACCAAAGTTATACAGTTTAAGAAAAGACCATTAAGCCAGACTCTGTCAAAAGCTTTCTCGTTGTCGAGAAAAGCGCAGTAAACTGGAGACTGTCTTTCGTTATAATAAGCTATGCTTTCCATTAATGTAAACAGGGCAGTTTCTGCCCCAGCCCCTCTCCTAAATCCAAATTGAAAGCGGTGGGGGAAGCCTTTAGATTTGTTTGCCCACTCTTCAATTCTATTCAGCAGAAGTCTTTCGAACAGTTTACTTAATACTGGAGTGACGGTAATACCTCTGTAGTTAGTGGGGTCGTCTTTACGTTTACCATGGCCTTTATGGATAGGTAAAATCTTTCCAACGTTAAACATTTTAGGTACATATTCATGAGAAACAATTTTATTATAAAATATAACAAGGTGTTGGATAATAGATCTACCAGAGTATTTGATATGTTCATTAACTATGCCATCGGGACCAGGCGATTTTCCACTTTTTAGACGTTTTATAGTTGCCAATAACTCATCAGATGTGAAAGGACAAATCAACGTGGAACTAACGTCACTGTTCCCTTGGTCATTATACGAGTTATTTTCAATCTGTTCCATGCGAATATACACATAATCAGTAAAATCTGAGTCAAAATTGATATCATGATTTGGCATTGATAAATCCTTGAAATATTTGGAAAACAGATTACAAATTCCTTCCTGTGTATTACAGGACTCTTCATTATACACAAGCGTCTGGGTTTGTTCCTTCTTTCTTTTATATTTCTTGGTTACTCTAAAGTACTCTGTTATATCAACCTCAGCTGCTTCATATATTTCCTGAAACTTTTCGTCTTTCAGTTTTTGTTTGGAACGGCGATGCTGCTTCCTAAAGATACGTTTTGCTCTTTTATACTCAATGTAATTTGCATCCTCTTTATCATGAGATTTACCATTATAGATCCATTCACTACGGCGTTGTCGCATTGTACGATGCAACGTATTTAAATTATCTTTTTTCCAGTATGGTTTTAAATGAGATTGGAATTTTGAAGATGGTATACTTAGTTTAGCTGCAGCATGTAACGCTTGTAGGATATAGTCGTGATAACTTTCAATGTATTCATGAGGAGATGCGTACTGAGTTTCGTCAAACTGAGCACATCTAAAATAGTTTTCAGTTTCATATCGGTATAACATAAAGTCTACGTCATTAGCTTTACGCCAGTTTAGATGTTCACCGCCATGGTGGCGTGGCTGGGAATCAGTACTCAGACATAGGAATATCGGACAATGGTCTGATACTGAGTATTGAACACCAGTATCTAAAGTATAACCAACAACGTTACTAACATGTTGGAGATTAATGAACACATAATCTATCATACTTCTTATAGTTTTACATTTACTTGTGAAGGTAAAAAAGGCATTATCGTCAAGGGGTACGACAGAGATTAGATTCCGTTCAGTGAGCACTCTTTGCAGATATTTCGCTCTGCGTTTCAATATAATTCCATGCCGCAGGTCTGCATTAAAATCACCCAGAAGAATTGTCTCCCCTTGATGAGAACATCTATCATAAATCTCCAGTACATTATTAACTTCTTCTATGTATACACTATCTATCTATCTGAAAAATGTGTGATTCGTTCAATGCCTTCAGCGTAATCCTTTCAACGGGACCACAGGGGTGCTGACTTTCGGTGTCCCTCCTTGCAACGTTTAGAATAATCAAGATAAAAGAATTAGTTAAATCAGTGTAGTGAACATCTAAATGAAGAATACTTGTCAATAATGTAATTAGACTGGGATTATCAAATCAGCATTGTTGAATTTATCGCATTAAACAACACAGCGAATTATCGGTGTTACGAGTCGAATGTCTACAGATATTGGTGTAGTGGTCCGTTACTTATATATATACATCTTGTGTGCATAGAGTTAGAGACCGCCGCCGTGGCCTAGTGGTAGAGCGTCCGCCCGGAGAGCGGAAGGTCCGGGGTTCGACTGGTCGGCTCGGAGTCAGTATGATGTGTCTGAGTGGGGTAGTCATGTTAAACACTGCGGCATTGTGTGTCCGGACTAGTACACGCAGCCACACACACACTCTCTCTCACACACACACACACACACGTGCATGCACGTCGCTATGTAAGTGCAGTAATCTTGGACGCGACGTTAAACCCCATTTCACCTCACCATAAATTTAGTGGGTATATTCTACCATTTTTATACTAAAACTATAAAACTTTCTCTTAACGTGCGCACGTGTTTGCTTCTTTTCTGGTGTAATCCTATCAAAATGGAGGATGTAATTCAGATCTGCCGGACAGCGATTCCACACAGTGAACAGTTTAAGGGTTCTGCAGGAGTTTGCCAGCATTGGTGACAGCCAGATTGGAAATAGGTTTGTGCACGTGACTGTCACATGATGGAAGACAACCAAGCAGCAGTCGTTTACCTCATATAGCAATCCAAGTTGTTTTGTCTTCAAATCCAAGTGTATACTTTATATCTGTTCAGCACAGATTAACCTGACTTCGATAACGACCGCCGCGTTATACGAACTATATGCGGTTGGATCTGGCGTTACACGGTCTCCGTGAATTCATGCAAAATCACTACTCCATTGCTGACTTTGGTCTTGTGTAGGTCGCGGAATTGATGGAGAGGACACGTTTGTTACAGGTTCGGGAAACCATTGATGACAATAATACATTGGTGTTGAAAGTGAAGTTTTAATACGAGATTTCTGTACAAGTCCATGGAGTCTAAAGTCCAACACGAAAACAGCCGAAGAAGCAGATTAACTTAATGTTATTGTTATTTATATTCTTTTAGTACCAGATGAATGGTTTTCTGATATTGGTAAGATATGTTTCACTGTATATCCCACAAGGACAGATGTACATATAGATTCATGTAGATGTAAAACATTGGTGGGCCTTACAGTATCTAACATACGTAAACTGGCAAATGGGTGAGTGAGTGATGTTTTACGCCGCTTTGGACAATATTCCAGCACCATCAGGGCGGTTTTTAGCAAAGCAGACAGAGAAGTCTCGCTAATTCCGTTCTTTCGTCATGTCGTCTAGTGCGAGGAAAATTCATGGTTCCGACATGATCAAAATCGGGACAAATCTGGGATTCAAACCCACGATCAGCGGATCACGGCCTGGATAAGGGACGCAACTCTGCACAGCGTGATGCCGCGCCCCAGACCATGCACTGGACCGTCTTTGTCCCAAAGTACTGTTATTATAGGAAGGCACTTCTGATACGCAATAAGAAAATGTTACTGGGTTTAACTGACAGTTGAATAGTTACGGACATATCATTTTTAAAAGTCGAACTGACAAACTTTCAGAATTATTCAAGTAATTTGTATTTATTAATTTGTCTGTGCGCCATGGAAGGTTTCGGAGTTACTGGCCAATCAGCGTTCTCCTGAAAAGGAGTAATGAACTTAAATCAAAGGTAAAATATGTATCAGTATAATCAAGCAATACTTTTCGGGAACTTTCGTTTGACAAACTTCGGATGAAGAACAAGTAGATAGTGACACTCACCACAGCAATGTCGCTAGTTCTACATGTGTGTCTCTCCAAGAACGATAAAGAAGATGCCGATGAAGATGACGAGAGAGACACGGGACTTTGGGTGTGGAGGTTGTCTATATCTACTATGTGGAAAATCAGTTGAAATAGAATTGAATGAAGAAGATATTTAATTCAAAATGCTATACAATATACACGTTCTGTAAACGATCGTCGGACACACACTAATATCTAATTGAATTGCATTTCATTGATTGGACCAATCGTTTAGCAGTTCCAAATAGGTCTCAACATAGTACTTATTTCGTTTATCTTTCAACCCTCCCCGATTATCCAGGGTAATATATACTACTAAAACATGTTAAGAACCACCGGATTCTTTCATAGTACTACAGTCAACCTGTCAAGCCAGCATGGCAGCATCGTCACTGTCATACCATGACAGATTAACTGTAATAACATGAAAGAATAGGATGGTTCTTAACTTCTTTTGAGTAGTATATCTCCACTCTATTATCATAGAATGTGGATATAATATCCCGAATTATCGAAAATGAAAAAACATTAACTTAGTATTTGTTTCATTAATATTTTATAATGTGGCGTATTATTTAAATATCATAGATTTATGTTCAATATAATAGATTTTAGTTCAATATATGTATCGATGTTGTGTGACTTATGTCAGCATCATTAACTCTAATACACGTACATATGTTGCTAAATATTAAACACACACACATGTTACACAGTTCTCTAAGTTAATCACAAAAATAATATGACAGTAAACACGATTCAAATGTTTATAAATATCACAGAATATTTGTTCACATTGCAAGTTGTAAATCCACCAATGCACACAGAAAATGACAGTAAATACCATATACACAGTATCAGCAGTAGAGACGTCGTGGTCGGCGAGGTGGTGTAACATGGGGGTATTATTTGTAAATATCTAGAGACCTAATCGGAAAAGAATAAAGCCTTTCGTTCAAATACACCCGTGGATGTTGTATCGAGTATATGTATGGAAACAAGTGGACGTTGCCCCATCGATCATCTGAGAACTTTGTCCACATTTTCATGGCCTTGTGGTCGACATACTGGCTCCCTGATGGTTACTCGAGTGCTGGTGTTCGGTGATCAGTCCCCTGCCTTTGTGAGGCCGAGGGAGCATGTCCAATAAATACTCAAATGAAATTAAAATACATTAAATATTTTTCCACCCAAACTAAGAAATACATTCTAAAATTCTAATTTTGATACCCGTTTTCATAATTCTGGAACGGCCCTTACAACCAAACTCTATTCCTGAATTTACCAATTCATCACCCGATACCAGCTAAATACCAACGCCATCTTCTCATCCACCCTCACCTCATTCCCATAGTGATCCAAGCAGTTTCAATTAAGCTCAGAGACAGACCACTGGGACTAGGATTTTCGCTGGAGACAGATTATATTTTCTGTCAATGCTGCTTAGCATACATTTTTGTATTTGAAATTAGGAGCCACACAATTTTTTAATTTAGAACATCCAACATGTCCGGTTTACTTTCGGGGTAAAATGTTCCATCATATTCGGAAACAGATGATATTTTTCAAATAAATATTTTCAAATATCGACCCCTACCTAAACCTAGCAGTCGACCATTTACTGTATCACAATGTTTTATATTCCTGAATTCAACTTCCCAATTAAAATATTCCACAAGTTGATATACCGGATGGTAATTGGGGTATAGATTGATCGTTGATCCTTTGTTCCGCCCGACGGCGAAGCACAAAGCAGCCAATCCTGATCTCCGGATATACGTGATCACGAGACGGGTTCCGGGATATAAACTCGCAATATCAACACACGCTTTCTATTGGTTTCTTTTATACTGGCCATCATCGCATGGCTGTATACACACTCTCTTTAACAAAGCATGTAGATTTCTCGGTAGAAATATAGATCAAATGTTTCGTTCCAAAGGAAGGATCAATACATGCAATTGTCAGTTTGAATATAAATAATTGATCAGCTTCGATTCGCCCGGTCTAGATCGAATGCCGAGAATTCAACATAGCAGAAATGAGATCAAAATCATCTGGATGGCCTATCACACTATTGTCTCGGGGTACGGTCATTATTACAGGAAACGTTTAAGTGAAATTGTACATGGTCACATTTGAAAGTCACGACATACTACTGAAAGTTGAATGAAAGTTTTAGAACATACAAAACAGCAGTTTTCAAGTCACATTTGAAAAAAAGGTTCACAAACAATGTATCATATATACAAAAGGATAAACACATAATTATACTATATAAAAGCAAGAAAAATGTACATAATCTCATAAAAATATACATCTGAAGGCCCCGGTAGGCAAAGACACCTGAAATATAAGTAGTTTCCCAATACAGCAGTTTAAATAATCAGCAATTTGTCTGAAAGGATATTAAATTTGTTTTAGTTTTCGATGTTTTTTAAAATTTTTATATAGGTAGGTTCAATGTCAGGTTTTAAAAAACTTCTAACATGAAGTCATTTAACTCATTGTCCAGACTAATGATAAATGGGCATTTTAAATTATTTACATTTTTGAGTTTTCAAAGATTTTATTCTCGAATGCCATGAAAGATAAATCGTGACAAAAATCCATCATCTCCTACAAATCGTTAAATTCTGAAATCCGAAACATCCAGTTCACATTTTGTTGTTTACGTTTTGTTGTTTACGTTGGTCGAAGATGGTGATCTGGGGCTTCAGTTTGAAGTGTAGGGAGGTGGAGGGGTCACCCCCGAATCAGCAAGGGGCTGGACCTTCCCTCCCTGGGCGCCATAGAGAAGCTGTTGTTCTGGGGGGACGTACATCGGAGGGGGGTAGTTGGGGTTAGGCTGGTACCCCGGGGGTGGGCGTGGAATCGGTCCCTTGTAGCCGTCACTGTAGTAATCTGCGTAGGGGTGTCCCGGGTAGGCGGGTGGGCCTTCTGAAACAAGTGTCATACAATCAGTTAAGACATCTTGCGCTTCACCGGCTGATGTACAAGCTTAGGGGTGTCGATGCTTTGCGATTTAAAAAACAAACAAATTAATTGGTATTATATTCCAGGTATACTTAAACATATAAAATCATATAGAATTTGATTTTTTATGATACCGTACACGATACGCCGACCTAATTATCGATCTTGCTATAATTCTTCATCGATTTTAGAAAGTAATATTTACTATGTTTTGTTTAAGTGACCCGGATTGACTGCACAGGCTAACATGTCGTTACCATGACAATGAACAAACTTCTGAATCTGATTGCGTAACAGTTAAAGAACGAACCCACATTAACCCATGAGAGTTAAACGCTAACTGGTTGATAGCAACGGCCTCTTGTTAGCTTTGTTGGTTCAATCAGAAATAGCCTAAATCTTACTATGACGCCCCCACTAGCAGTAAAACGGTACTAGAAATAAGACTTAAAAGTGTAATTTGGGTTTAACGCCGCTTAGAACAGTATTCCAGTTATATCATATTGTGTCAGCTTAATGTGGGAGGAAAGCCCGAAGTGATGCAGGTCTCAGACGTTTACCACGTTGGTGAAACCCACGAGCACGGGTATGGTGCAGACAAACCTAGAAACATAATCGGGGCGAACCGGGATTCGAACCAAAGATAATAGGTTTCTGGTGTTTCCAAGGGACGCAACTCTGTACAACGAATTGTGAAGTCTAAGACGACTGGGCTACTCGTGTTCATAAACAGGAAAGGGAATTGACAACGTGATGGGTTGATCAATCCATCTCTCTTTAGTTACCCACGAGAGGATACTTCCCGGGGTAGAATAGGTCTTCAGCAACCCAGGCTTGCCGTAAAAGGCGACTATGCTTGTCGTAAAAGGCGACTAACGGGATCGGATGGTCAGGCTCGCTGACTTGGTTGATACATGTCATCGATCCCAATTGCGTGGATCGATGCTCATGATGTCAATCACGGATTGTCTGGTCCAGACTCGATTATTTTACAGACCGCCGTCATATAGCTGGAATAGTGCTGAGTGCGGCGTAAAACAACAAACAAACAAAAATCCAGTCAATGGTTTATAAAGACATGCCATTGCACAAATCAGGTACGTTTTGTCATATCTGTGTTTCAGGATTGATGGCATATTGATGCATGTGTTGTTTCCAGTGTTTGAAGATCCCCTGTAATGTGATTGAGTACCTGAGTTACATATCAACATATCATGGCGTCAGTTGCGGTGAGGTACGACTGACTGACGTGAGCGGATATGCTGCTGAGAAACCAAAGATCCCAATCGGGTGGAACACCGACCCACGGGTTTTAACATGTTAGATATCTAAGACGTCTTGGACCAAGTTAAAGGGAGCTTACACCTGCGTTCTGGTACCGATTTCCAGTGAAGACCATGTGCTTCGTACAAGTGAAATTGGCACGTTCTTTCTATGTAATCCGGATAATCATGAATTGTTAAACTGAGAAGCATTATATAATTTGCGATGGCAGGCAGACTAGACAAGTTAGAATTACTTGAATCAAATTTGCCGAGACTGGCGATTTTCCTAAACCCTGAACACCTGTGATATTCGTATCCGTGATGAGATATGTCAGCAACAAAAGGCCCTGGGCCCCGTTCCACAAAGCGATCGTAGCGCTACGACTATCATAAGTCTATGTTAACGTATTGGAGTTACGATCGTCTTTGCGCTTCGAGCGCTTTGTGGATCGAGACCCAGAACTGTACTCTCGGTTGTAATAAAATATTGTGATGAAAGATAACAAAGGTTGCCGAAAAACATTGATATACGGCGAAATCACTGAATACGGAATCGGGGCCCGTTCCACAAAGCGGTCTTAGCGGTAAGAGGATCGTATCTTCCTTTCTTTAACAATGATTCACGACATTCGTGACCAACTCGTGTTATTCCGGGACAAGCCGAATAGCGACTCGTGCCCTTCTCATGGTCATTTTTGCGACCGGGTTCCGTCTTGGCGCAAACGGGCATACCTAAAACAATTGTCAACTCGTTGCTAATGGTTCACATATATTTCCCCATATATTATATATATTTCAGATGCAATTTAAAGCACATCTGGACATGAGGAATTATACAGTATGATTGAACACATTTAACTGTGTCTTGGGTATATTTTTAAATGCAAGACTTGTAAAATCAAAAATTATTTCTGAGGGGTTCTTTGACGAAGAACTTGAAATCATACGCGCATTCTGATTGGTTTGTCGTATTTTCGCACATAACATTCATCGATAGGGGGACGAGTCTTCTTGCAGGTTACGGAAAGGGGCGAGTGGTGACGAATGTGATTCACGAAAGTCTAGCGCCAAGGTCGCTTTGTGGAACCAGAGCCAGATTGAAAACGAAATCAGGTACTTCAAGGTGTGGGCCGTCACGAAATGGCTTCCGATGTTCGCTTTTAGTCTTGAATCCTTATGTATAGTTCACTGATGCTAATAATGTATAGTACCGTCACTACCAATATGCATGTTTGGTACTTACTCGCTTGTGACACAATGTTGACCTGTTCGTTCTGTCTGGGCTGGAGACGGCGCCTGTTGCGTGTCTGCTGTTTGATGCAGCAGACGATGATTGCAATGATGGTGGCAACAAGGATGACGCACCCGATGCCGATGCCGACTATCATGGAAAGTGGGTCACAACATTTCTGGTCGTTGGTGCTGCCGCAGCAGCCATACTCACAGTTGTAGGAATGTCCCTTTATCTTGGAGAAGCATGACTCTTCGCCAAGACCCAGGACGAGGTCTGGAAGGAAAGATTGACGTAGTATATAATAATGCTGCAGTGCTGTGTTGTATGGTGATACAGCAATTCCATGTTATTATAAGCGATTAATAGCGTTATTGTTCAGGGTGCCATTATCCTCCACATTAGCAGTGGTGGACACCGAGGGTTGGGGTGGTGATAGGGGGGGGGAGGATGGAATTGTTCTTGGGGTGGTCATCCGTCCTCTTTATACATCTGATGACATTTGATTCGCTGTGCAGAGTTGCGTCCCTTGGGCACGCCAGAAACCTATGATTGTGGGTTCGAATCCCGGTTCGCCCCGATTATGTTTCTAGGTTTGTCAGCACCATACCCGTGCTTGTGGGTTTCACCGAGGCGGTAAACGTCTGAGACCTGCATCACTTGGGACTTTCCTCCCACATTAAGCTGACACGCCGCGATATAACTGGAATACTGTTAAAAGCGGCGTTAGACCCAACTCACTCACTCACTCTGATGACATTTTGTATGCACATTGACTACAATGATAACATGTTGATCTGATTGTTAAAGCAAAGTTCATAATGGGTGATATAACGTGTTATTGAATGTTTTGGCAGGCTTTTGGGCCGACTCAAACTGATGATACAAATGGAACGCCCCCACGCCATCAACCATTGGTAATCTTTGTCTGGTCCAGCCTGGACTATAAACAATATCTAATGATATAGCTGGAATGATGCCGAGTGCGGCGTAAAACAGTATGAAATTGAACATGGTGTCTGTTGTATGTGTTTTTTCTTTCCTCTTCAATTGTATGTCATTGACCTTTCTGATCAAGTATAACATCACATACAAATACAAGCGAGCTGCAAAAACCTTTGTGGTTCAATGTCGTTGTGGTTTTGTTCATTGTTTAAGATATTATCAGGTATTTCTTGCATGTTTCTATAGTAAAACAAGATCTAGATCTAGACGCACACTCATCTTCCCGAGGCAAGGGCGTTAACTGACTGTAAAAGTCCAGTTTCCACCGGACTTTTATTGTCATTTAATTCCTTTGCCTCGGGAAGAAGGACATGTACTACGCAAATACCGGTATGATGAGAATGATTCAGATACAGATAAAAGTGTATGTCAACAACCCAGCAGCATCCATCAGTGAGAGTATGATGTTATTAATTAACCATGAGACATCATGGAAAGCATTGTAACACTATTAATTCATTGACAAACGTTAAATACTAATTAGTAATTCAAATATGAATAGAATAGAATAAGGGATCATAGAATATATTTATGGCTGCGTACTTCCTAACGTGTCCTTACGTGTGCACATCAGAACTAAAACGTAGTCCATCAATTCGTTAAATGTGTGACTGTAAGTGTATTAAAGGTGAACTCCAGTTGGTAATCAACTTACAGCATGTAGATCTGTAAACGAACAAATCACCTAAAGGTACGAATGTTAGTTATATTTAATAAATTACTGACTTCTAATGATGTATCTAATTTTGTAGATTGTGCTACATATTTTAAGAAATCTCTCAAATAGAAGCACGGAGAGTTTATTTGTAACGCCGAATATGTGCAAAGTGTGATCTAATTTCTGCTGTGCCCCGTCGTTGCTCGATTATTGCTAGAAGCGTACAATCGTTTTCACTCACTCTCAAATAACTTTGCTGTTTACATCGTATTGTGTACATTATGTATTATAATGTTCCTGATCTGACTACTAAGATAATTGTGGAGTCAGTTCATTACACGGACCTTAAACAACAAACCGACATAGACATACAAGCAGAGCTCCAGATAAGCTTTTGGTGTTTTAAAATCATTGGGTATCAGTAATTCTATCTGGGTATTCAAATTTCTATTACCCACTAGTTTTTTCACATGTGGGTATTTAAGTTAAATATTTAAAAACACTATTCATCTAGTCCCTGCAAACTGGTGTCGTGTGGGTTAGAGAGCTTTATAGGACTCAAAAATACCACGATACTTCCACAAGAAAGTGTGATGGCAAATGATCATGATGTAACTGTTATCGTGGAGTTTGGCAAGGTTGACGGAATGCCCGTTTATAATTTCAAAATAAGTTGCTGATTTGCTAATCGAATATGCAGGGTTACTTCACAATATTTTGATGATACGCACAAGTTTTTGTAGCGTAACTGTAATGTTCGTTGCGTATTTGATACGTTTGGATTTTATTTTACTGCATATTTCTGCATTTCTGATGCGTGTTTTACGCAGATACGCAGCTTATCTGGAGCTCTGCATACAAGTATATTGTTTTCCTGACGTCTTCCATGTCAACACGGTGTCACATCTGATGCAGATATATCACGCACTGTGTGACGATTCACCATCTGGCAGGCCAGAGACAGAGTGAGTTCGGTTTAACGCTTTAAACGGTATTTCAGTTATATAACGGTGAGTGAGTGAGTGAGTGAGTGAGTCGGGTTTAACGCCGCTTTTAACATTATTCCAGTTATATCACGGCGTGTCAGCTTAACGTGGGAGGAAAGCCCGAAGTGATGCAGGTCTCAGACGTTCCCACTTTTGTGAAACCCACGAGCACGGGTATGGTGCTGACACACCTAGAAACATAACTAGGCGAACCGGGATTCGAACCCACGTTCATGGCAAGACCAAGGGGCGCAACTCTGCACAGCGAATTCGGTGTCTTAGACAGCTGGGCCACCCGTGTAACCGACACCGACATATCTGACAGGTTACAACCCGTTTTGTAATGAAGTTGCAAAGTGTAATATTATTACAAAACGGGTTGAGAGTCTTTTATATATGCAACTTTATTACAAAAGACTCTCAACCCTTTTTGTAATAATCATTACACTTTGAAACGATTCCAATGTTAGGTCAACCTTTCATCGATATGATGACGACCAATCTTAACTTAAATACCGTTTGTGTTCCTAATTGAACTTATAAGCAAGTTATGGGTGCCAATTGAACACTTTCAGCATCATTCACCACGTTTATTACACTTTGCAACTTTATTACAAAACGGGTTGCTATGTGCATTTCACTTTGTAATAAGACTCTCAACCCGTTTTGTTATAATTATTACACTTTGCAACTTTATTACAAAACGGGTTGTAACCTTAACAGCTCATTGTACGGACACGCAGGCACAAACCAGACGGCGTGCAATATTAATGTAGCCGTTAGTCGAGCAGCTGATACAATGGCTGAACACTAGCTTCGTCCCAGGAGCTGCCTCCCCGTCAGGTACAGATCGATTTACAGGGACCATTCAGTCACTGATTGCGCATGCGTGAGATCAGTCAGGTGTGTTGCCTCAGGAAGTAAGCAATCTATCCGCTGTAGAGCCGATGTACTCCCCAGGTGGGACTGTAGGTCTTCATTTGAAATGCTATAGATCGTACCGTCTAGTTCAAAATGACATTCTATCGTTATCCCACACAAATGTCTATTTGTCCGGTGTTACTATTTCAAAAGATATATAAGGGCACGGGTGGCCCAGTCGCCTAAGGCGCCGCAATTCGCTGTGCAGAGTTGCGTGCCTTGGGCACGCCAGAAACCTATGATTGTGGGTTCGAATCCCGGTTCGCCCCGATTATGTTTCTAGGTTTGTCAGCACCATCCCCGTGCTCGTGGGTTTCACCGAGGCGGTAAACGTCTGAGACCTGCATCACTTCGGGTTTTCCTCCCATATTAAGCTGACACGCCGGGATATAAGTGGAATACTGTAAAAGCGGCGTTAAACCCAACTGACCCACTCACTCAAAAGATATATAACGTCGTGTGAACAATGTGGATTAAACAAACCTTTCAAAAAGTCATGATATATATTTGTTCATATGCTGTATGTTTGACTTTTTAAAACACAAAGTGATCCCAGATTAAATGAAAAAGAAGTATTATGTTTCTAGGTAATCCCATTATGACAATAAATAGTTACGTTTGCATGTAAGTATATGTCACGCATCCAGGCGAGATGAGTGAGTGAGTACGCCGCTTTTAATATTATTCTGGCAATATCACGACGGGGGACACAAGAAATGGGCTTCACACATTGTACCCAAGTGGGGAATCGACCCCGGGTCTTTGGTTCGCGAACGCTTTAACCGCAGGGCTACATCAGGCGGCGACATGATGTTCGTCCCATTGTTCAGCGACCAACGACAAGCTTTGTTCTCAGGTTCTATACACAACCTTTGACAATACGTTTCATGGTACAACTGTCCATTGTTGAACTGCGACTCATTAATACCCTCCAGTGAAATACGGTATACCAGTATAACACAGAGACTCTGAACAGGTTGAAAGCAGGTTGCTGGGCAATCCACAGTTGTCAGTGAGACCGATTGTACCGCATTGTGTCTAGATATCAAGTATAAAATGAATGCTGATGTGTGTGTGTGTTGACAAACAGACTTGTCTTTGTCAGCGTAGCCGTGCCATGAATAATGTAATACTCTCCAATGTTCAGTCAACTGGAGATCAACATAAAACTAAAAGCGAGCCTCTCATGCTATGGAATACGTCAATATACTGCAGTACTTTCAGGTCGATAGAGATAACCGTATAGCTTCATTTTTGAAAAAAAATAGGGGAAATGGTACCACAGTGCTTTAAGACGCAGGAACTCGCTGTACAGAGTTGCGTCCCTTAGCCGCACCAGGAGCCCCTGGTCTTTGGTCAGGATCCAAGACTGGCCGTGATTACGATTCATGCCAGCACCGTGACGTTGGTTTTAACGAAATGATCTGCCGCGTATGGTCAGGGTCACTTTAGACTGACATCAAATACTGTTTATTAGAAGTTAACCCCAACACAGCACTCTCCACACATACTTCTCCAACTACGTGAACGACAACTACCACAATGCACAGCTAAAATAGAAAGACTCATAACTCTAGATTTATCAATTTTCATCTGGTACCAAGCGAGAGAATTGGGTTTAAACTTTAACGCCGCATTGAACAATACTGTGACATCATACGGTGAAACCTACCAGTGAGTGAGTGAGTGAGTGAGTTTGGTTTAACGCCGCTTTTAACAGTTTTCCAGTTATATCACGGCGTGTCAGCATAATGTGGGAGGAAAGCCCGAAGTGATGCAGGTCTCAGACGTTTACCACTTCGGTGAAACCCACGAGCACGGGTATGGTGCTAACAAACCTAGAAACATAATCGGGGCGAACCGGGAGTCGAACCCACAATCATAGGTTTCTGGCGTGCCCAAGGGACGCAACTCTGCACAGTGAATCGCGGCGCCTTAGACGACTGGGCCACCCGTGCCCCCGTAAAACCCACGAGCACGGCATGGTGCTGACAATCATGGTAACATAATCGGGCGAGTTTGGGATTCGTACCCACAGTAACCGTTTCCTGGAACGACTGAGGGACGCAACACTGCACATTGAATTGCCCGGCGCCTTAGACGACAGAACCACCCGTGCCCGTTGCTAGTAGTGAGTGAGTGAGTGAGTTGGGTTTAACGCCGCCTTGAACAGTATTCCAGTTACATCATGGCGTGACAGTTTGATGTGGGAGGAAAGCCCCAAGCAGGTCTCAGACGTTTACCACTTTGGTGAAACCTACGATCTGGAGTATGGAGCAAAACCTAAAAACACGAGAAACGTAATCGGTTTAACAGTTATTCGAACCCAGGATCATAGGTTTCTGGCGTGCCCAAGGGACGCAACTCGGCAACAACAGGGCCAACCGTGCCACCTAATGTCTTTGTTAGTAAAAAGTACATACATTGTACGGTGCTTCAATTTAAACTTGTTTTATGAATAAGTGAGTGAGTGAGTTAAGATTTTATGTCACATCGGCATTATTTCAGCCATATCGTGACTTTCAAAGGTTATACATAATAAATACGTGTAAACTATAAAAAACCTGTCAACAAGGGACAGTCAAATAACCAGACTTATCACAGATTATTATTTAAAACTAGCATGGAACCATAAAAATACATCACTAGACAGGACAAAACATTATAAAAAAGAGCTATAGATCGCCAGCAACTGAAGGTAGATCGTTTTATGAATTAAACAAGGTACACGCAAAGAGGACATCCAAGCATGAATATATATATCTTGTTCCATATCTGATCAGGGGCGGTCGGGTAGCCTAGTGTTAAAAGCGTTCGCTCGTCACGCCGAAGACCCGGGTTTGATTCCCGATATGGGTACAATGTGTGAAGCCCATTTCTGGTGTCCCCCGCTGTGATATCGCTTGAATATTGCAAAAAGCGGCGTAAAATTAAATCAGGCCCTCCTACATATCTATTACTTCTGTTATACCACACGGATGAGCGTCACCACATCCTGACACCGTTAAGGACATGTACGTGTACTACTGGACGCTTCATAGCGTACACTGGTTGTCAGTAATTAAATGCCATAACATTGACACAGGACCCGTGAAGATCCGGAGTAGAATAGGTCTTCAGCAACCCATGCTTGCCGTAAAAGGCGACTGTTCTTGTCGTAAGAGGCGACTAACGGGATCGGGTGGTCAGGCTCGCTGACTTGGTTGATGCATGTCATCGTATCCCAATTGCGTGGATCGATGCTTATGATGTCAATCACTGGATTGTCTGGTCCAGACTCGATTATTTACAGACCGCCGTCATATAGCTGGAATACTGCTGAGTGCGGCTTTAAACAAAAAACAAACAAACATGTCCAAAACGAGTAAGTGTCGAAATGAAGTCAAGTTCTCATACATATAAACATATCTGATAACAATCATGACAAGTTCTAAATGTTAAGTTTCCGAAATTATGTAGAGCTAGTGGACCGTAAAGATCCCTAGGCCCACCTTGTTCTTTACGAAACAGCTAACAACACACTGAGCGTTTTACTTTACGTGCAGACTGATGTTTTTCTATGCAATAGGTCAAAACACATGAGACCGCCTCCGTGGTCTAGTGGCAGAGCGTCCGCCCGGAGAGCGGAAGGTCCGGGGTTCGATCCCCGGCCGCGTCATAGCAAAAGACGTTTAAAGATGGTACTTGTTGTTACCCTGTCTGGCGCTCGGCATTAAGAGGTTGAAACAAGGACTGGTCGGCTCGGAGTCAGTATACTGTTTCTGAGTGGGGTATTCATGTTAAACTGCTGCACGGTATCTCAGTGGGCTAGCACTATAAATCGGCATCAGTCCGGACTAGTCCAAGCAGCCACACATACACACACACACACAAACACACACGTACATGCGCGTCACTATATAAGTGCAATAATCTTGGACGCGACGTTAAACCCCATTTCACCTGAACTGTTACCTATACACTTATCGACGAAGCCGAAACGTCGTTTAACTGACAGGCGACTTCAAGGGGTGTGAGCACCATTGCAATCATGAGTAATCTAGGTCGTAAGGATTTCTAATATCTACCCTTTACAGAAATATACTACCCAATATCTCCCAGTAACCTTTAAATGTCCCTTAAATTGCCGCAAAACTAAAATACCAAGCCGCCAACCTGTTATCGTTAGTGTTGTTGCACAAGCTAAATCAGTCAGGCACGCAATCGATGACTTCCTCGTCAGATACCCACCCAGCGTTCACCCGGGATCGCCATGGATCCACCCCGTTACCTCGGCTCCAGGATTGGATAATCTATTACCAACATATTTCTCGGAATATACACAGAATTTTGTATCACAATATTTCAAGAGCTTACCTTGTATATAGAATAAAAGAAATGTTATTATCCAAGATGTCACCATTTTGTTCCTGTTCAAAATGTCCGTCAGTGCCGGAAGTGACGGAGAGGGTTGTGTTGGCTATAGACGATCAGGTCGTTGCTTGGCAACAAGTAAACACGCCAAGGTTTACAATCGATGACAAAATTATACGTCTCCGTGGCTGAAGAGAGAAGAAATCCATATCATTTCAGTGTGTGCTGGCTGCTTCATCGCGTGGCTTTACTATTCTCTATTGTTAAAGAGGATACCTTCAACCAGCGTCAATATATGGTTTGTATTGTACTCGGTAAATTGAGCTGGGTTGTGTGTTACACACTGATAGGTGACACATGAGATAAAGGTTTTATAGAGGACAGGACGTTTCATTTAATAATTTATTCATCTGCCATCAAGGCGATATATCTTACCGTGGCGGAAATGGTTAAAATGCGTACGTGTGTGCATGTGGAAATTATTAATTATCTAGAAAACATTTATAGGTGTCTTCCTATTTTTATTCCCTTATTTTCTTTATATTAAACATGGCGCGCTAGAGGTACGCCAAACCCAAGACGATCTCATTTGTGGTCATAACATCTGCAGGTCACGGGTGATCCAGGGGTTTATATCGCCGAAAATAGCTGAGCAGAGTTATGTTCCTTGATCGTACCAGGATTCGTTTATCGTGGGTTCGAATCCAAGAGCGTCCTGATTGGTATCCGTGATTTATCAGCAGTATACCCGTGTCCATGGGTTTCTTCAGGCTTTCCTCCTACGCCACGTCTGAAGTGACGGAACACATGATTCTTACATAATACTATAGTAAACCTGTCTATGCCAAGATGCATTTTTTATTTCGCTGGAGAAAAAAGGCGTTCCCTAAAGCTTCCCTGACGTTTTGAAAAGCATTGAACAGGGACTGATGTGCTCAACACATAGTAAGTGAGCGAGTTGGGTTTAACGCCGCTTTTAACATTATTCCAGTCATATCACGGCGTGTCAGCTTAATGTGGGAGGAAAGCCCGAAGTGATGCAGGTCTCAGACGTTTACCACTTTGGTGAAACCCACGAGCACGGGTATGGTGCTGACAAACCTAGAAACATAATCGGGGCGAACCGGGATTCGAACCCACAATCATAGGTTTCTGGCGTGCCCAAGGGACGCAACTCTGCACAGCGAATCGCGGCGCCTTAGACGACTGGGCCACCCGTGCCCCCCGTGCCATCATGAGCTGTAAATAACTTTAAAGTGATCAGACCAGTTTTCAATACCAATATTATTATGACAGTGCGGAGTTGTCCCACGGTTTAAGAGTTGACCAATATAGTTTACTCCATACGGTACCCCTCTGCGTGTAATCGGACACATCGGAAATGGTCGTTTAAGTTCGTTTTGGAGTAGGGGAAGGCTCCTAGGTGCCGTCTGTGTGTGCTCTCACGCCGACTTCTTGACATAATATATGTTTTTAATGTTCTGCACTTTTTAATATGATTAAAATGGATCAAGTGTTTCTCATACTGATATTAATTCTAAGTCGATTAAATGGTTTGTTTACGGTAGACGAATTTATATAAGACCATAGTGTCATTGCCAAACCCTTTAGTTCAATTCTAATTGATCCAGACAGCACATATTTTTGAGGATATCATCATCGCATCTCTCTTTTTTGGGTACCGTTAATGAAGAAGAAAATATTTTATTTATTGGAAAAATAACCTTTTAATTATGTTTCATAGAGAGAAGATTCTAGAGGGTGTGCAACGCGTCCGTCACGTGTGTGACAACCGTCTGATTTTTTTTTTTATTTAAACATATTTATTCACAAGGAGTGAACGGGATTGGGGGACAAGTCCTTCCAACTTAGAATGCCCCCTCCCTGGTATTTACAAAATTTTCACAATTTCAAATTCAATATATATGCAAACAACACTATACATGTAGATGAGAGAGAGAGAGAGAGAGAGAGAGAGAGAGAGAGAGAGAGAGAGAGAGCGAGAGAGATACATTGTTGAATGAACAGTTCTTTACACAAATCGTTTAGTTGTACATATATATAATGTTGTACTGCCTTAAATATAGCTCCATTTTCTGTAACAACGTGATCTGCATTGCCGTATAACAGTAAGTGTACATCAACAGGTATGTTATGAACAATATTTTTAAGGCTGTTTAACATAATTTCACTCTGATGACTAAATCATAATTCAATTGACTGCACATGTATCTCAGTTTTGTGTGTAAGATATTATATTTTCTTTTTCCATAAGCGAAGTACGCAGGTGACGTGGGGTGGTGCTTTTGTAACGAATTTTTAAAACAAGAAATCGTAGAATTTCGATCTGATAACGGAATAGAGTTCCACAATCGGATAGACGATAGGTAAAAGGATTCACACGAATGTCTTAGTCTTGTGAGAGGAACACTGATGTTTTCAGAGTTTCTGAGACTGTATGAGTTTTTTGCAGCAACGGTTTTGGGTAGAATATCTGTTAGATAGGAAGGGGCCATGTTATGATTAATTTTGAAGAAAAGACAAAGTTTGCGTTTCTTTCAACGCTCAACTAAGGGTTCCCAACCGGTTTCGTAATATAATGAATGCCTCGGGGCATATTTAGGTAGACCAGTTACAATGCGTGCAGCTTCTAATCGTAATTGTTCTAATTTCTCACTTTGTCCTTCGGTGCAACCATCCCAAACCTCACATGCGTATTCAAAGTGTGGTCTTATGAACATTTTATATATATTGTTAATAGTATTTCTGTGAAGTAGATGTTTGAGTTTTCTCATTGAGGAAATCATCTTGAAAGTTGATTTAATTATGGTATCTATATGACAAGACCATTTGCCACTGGCTTCAAGTATAACACTCAAGTGCTTATGACTGTTTACAGAGCTGATTTCTTTTCCGTTGAAATATAGTTTGTTGTCTTTGCGAGAGAATAGAACCGATTTGGTCTTTTCGGGATTGTAAGTTATGAGCCAAAGTTTCGCCCATTCACTTAAGATTGCTAAATTTGTGCTTAAGGAACGTTCCAGTACACTGTTATCATTGGATGACATACAAATCGATGTATCGTCGGCAAACAGTCTTGTCATACAGTTTAATTTATCAGCAATGTCATTTACATAAACAATAAAGAGTAAAGGGCCAAGCACGGACCCCTGTGGCACGCCAGCCTTCATGTAGCTTGGTTTGGATATTTCCCCATTCACAAATACGCTTTGGCTACTATGGCTGATAATCCATCTGCAACGCGCTGAACACGGGTGTGCACAATTTCGCCACTCGTGTGCAACGCATGACACACCCATTAGAGAGGGAACAAACTTTTGACCAAAGGAGGACCCATGTTAAGATGAGATTGGAAGTAGTAACAAGGAGATTATTTTGATATCCTGACGATCTATGATATGTACTTGCTGATGTCTCATTTTCAGATGTGATTTTGTTGGAAAATATGAAAAAAAATACCTGAATGATGCTGGAAAATGTTATTGTCATGAAAAAATTGTGTGAATTGACATTAAACGTCTGTAGTACGACTTCCAGTGAGGTTTGGTGGAGCATTGTTTTATTGGACCCTCATTACATGATGGTTGGGTCTCTTTGTCTCAGCTCAGTAGCCGTGACGCTGAGGAAGAGCAGCATTTACTTAATGAGAGTATGTTATATCATGTAGGATACATCTGGGGAGAGGGTTCTACTAGTTGCCGTTCTGCAGGAAGAGCAGCATTAACTTAATGAGAGTATGTTATATCATGTAGGATACATCTGGGGAGAGGGTTCTACTAGTTGCCGTTCTGCAGGAAGAGCAGCATTTATTTAATGAGAGTATGTTGTATCATGTAGGATACATCTGGGGAGAGGGTTCTACTAGTTGCCGTTCTGCAGGAAGAGCAGCATTTACTTAATGAGAGTATGTTATATCATGTAGGATACATCTGGGGAGAGGGTTCTACTAGTTGCCGTTCTGCAGGAAGAGCAGCATTAACTTAATGAGAGTATGTTATATCATGTAGGATACATCTGGGGAGAGGGTTCTACTAGTTGCCGTACTGCAGGAAGAGCAGCATTTACTTAATGAGAGTATGTTATATCATGTAGGATACATCTGGGGAGAGGGTTCTACTAGTTGCCGTACTGCAGGAAGAGCAGCATTTACTTAATGAGAGTATGTTATATCATGTAGGATACATCTGGGGAGAGGGTTCTACTAGTTGCCGTACTGCAGGAAGAGCAGCATTTACTTAATGAGAGTATGTTATATCATGTAGGATACATCTGGGGAGAGGGTTCTACTAGTTGCCGTACTGCAGGAAGAGCAGCATTTACTTAATGAGAGTATGTTATATCATGTAGGATACATCTGGGGAGAGGGTTCTACTAGTTGCCGTACTGCAGGAAGAGCAGCATTTACTTAATGAGAGTATGTTATATCATGTAGGATACATCTGGGGAGAGGGTTCTACTAGTTGCCGTACTGCAGGAAGAGCAGCATTTACTTAATGAGAGTATGTTATATCATGTAGGATACATCTGGGGAGAGGGTTCTACTAGTTGCCGTACTGCAGGAAGAGCAGCATTTACTTAATGAGAGTATGTTATATCATGTAGGATACATCTGGGGAGAGGGTTCTACTAGTTGCCGTACTGCAGGAAGAGCAGCATTTACTTAATGAGAGTATGTTATATCATGTAGGATACATCTGGGGAGAGGGTTCTACTAGTTGCCGTACTGCAGGAAGAGCAGCATTTACTTAATGAGAGTATGTTATATCATGTAGGATACATCTGGGGAGAGGGTTCTACTAGTTGCCGTACTGCAGGAAGAGCAGCATTTACTTAATGAGAGTATGTCATATCATGTAGGATACATCTGGGGAGAGGGTTCTACTAATTGCCGTACTGCAGGAAGAGACCGCGAGGTTGGGTATAAGATGGCCGTTGCATAATGGCCGCCAGGAGAGGTAAAAAGTGAGCTTTGACTGAGTCAGTTAAAAGGATAAAGCAGTGCTGTTTTCATAGGTCTGTTGAATAAACTCCAAGCGCTACTGTCAATATCTTCTTCGCGATCCTTGATACGTCATTGTGGCATTTACAATATCTACTGAACAACAAAAGTTCCTGTGACATTGAATAAGATTTAATGCAAAGTTATGTTTTTTACCAAATCTGAATCAATTTCGGTTTGCAACAGATAAAAGACTCCTGTAAGTGTTCAAATGGTTTAATTTGCCATACTGACTTCAGAAAATGCATGATTTCATTAAAAAAAACATGAACTTGCCAACATGTCAATTTACAAATCAATAGCGTGTGTGTCCACCTCTGGTTGCGATGCAAGCAACACATCTTGGTCTCATGGAATGGACTAGGCGTCGCACAAAGCCCTGTGGGATATCTGTCCATATCTGCTGGAGCATTTATCTTATTCAATGTCACAGGAACTTTTTTTGTATACTTTGGTTTACTGATCAAAAGCAGGACAGGATTTTGATGAGGATAAGTGCTCTCCCTTGCAGTTTGGACATCTGATCTCATTTGTGCATTCTGAACTCTCGTGAGTTTCACTGCAACGGAAGCACCTTGCCTTGTTAGTGCAAGTTTTGGCCCCGTGACCAAATTTTTGACACTCCACTCCGATGTTAAAGTAACCAGCTTTTATGAACTTTGGAAGTGTTGTCACAGAAAAAGTAAAAAGGTAGGTTTGGGTATTGATAATGGTTCCATCTTGAGTTTTTCCGGTAAACCGCCTAACTGTGGTGACACCTTGATTTATAGTTCGGTTGATATCTCTTCTTCTGTCATGTCTGACAGACAGCGAGCTCGATCACGAACGATGCCCCTACATGAGTACAATGTCTTGTGCGCTAAGACAACAACCTGTGTGTTTACAAACTGCTGAAGACCAAGCAGATTGACAGACTGTTGTCTCTGTGCTCATTCCACAAGGATGAATCCACCATGGAGACGTGTTACATTTTTAACTTCACCACAGGCACTTGGTATGCCCTTCGAGATCGCAAACAGGTTGAGTTTTAAAGGACTTTCATCACCAGTTGAAATCACTAAGAATCTTGGCCAAGATTCAGGAAATATATGAGATAATTCATCATCAGATGATGAAGAAAGGTTTGCTTTAGATGAACCAGTAGATGGATTGGTAGCCATGGTATAGTAATAATATTCAGCACCCCTGCTCCCCACCCACCATCGAGTGTCAACAAGGACGATGTTGCAATGGAAGCCAGCCTGCAACATCAGAGTTACAGGGATGTTATACTCCAGAAATAGTGACATGGATAGCTGTTGTTAATAAAAGGAGAAATGTCAGGCTGGTTCGGCCCATGGCATTTTCCTATAAAAACACAGAATTCAGCAGTCCGTATCACCAGATTGGCCCATGAGCCACCGCCTTCTGGCATAGGACTCTAGGCAAAATATAAATTGGCATAAATAACATTACCATATTTCATGATAACCGATTTATTTCCTTTGATGTTTTTAAATACAAGTTTTCCATGCACAGGGCATGGCGTGACCAGCCGATTGATAAAATCGGGCCAATTCTACCAACCGTCTAGGTGAACCTAGGGTCGAAGTGGAGTGTTGGGCAAAAGGGACACAGGTTCCTGGTTCCAGTGCCCTCAGCCACCAGAATCCCGTCCTCCACCGACAGAGGGGCGCAACCCACGGCAAACGGGTTGCCCAATTCGGTCGCCTTTTACGACCAGCAATGGGGTGCTGTGGACAAATTCTACCCCGGGTCCACACGGGGGAAGAGCTATTAGTGCTACCCAGCGCTCACCACGAGGAGGTTGCTCTTCAGAGTGCCATTTACATCAAGAGTACAGGTTTGATGCGTGTCTTGTCACACATTACCTTTCAGAAAGTGTGCATATTCTGCTTATAGGGAGACTAGTATGGTAAACTGCATCTCACGTTATGGTCAGGGGAAAATGTATGTTATTATCATGACTTATGCGACTCTTGCTCGGGGCCTTGGTGGGGCTCTCAAAAGGTTTTGTGGTGGACGTTCGGACAACATTTCCAGATTTGACGCATTTGATCAAATTGATGTCCAATGCCATAGCCTATTTTGTCTTGTACCGTGTGTTCATGTGTCTTTTCGGGTGAAGAATTGGCTTGCCTTTGCATGTGTTTGGGGCGCGTAGCACCGCTCGCCTTTTCGCGATTACCTGGTGATGTTAGATCTTGATGCATGGACACATGCTCCTGAAGTAGTCGGAATTGTGCAGTCGACTCTGCTTTTGGCAGGGATGTCTGATGATTATTTGTCGCTGTTAACTGCTAACATGAGAGATTATGTCAGTGTATAGTCATGGAACATCACATGCATGTCAATTTCTCATTGCTATATCATGACGTATTCGTGACCGACCAATCATGTAGCATACAGAAATACCGTAGACTTCAATGTACATTTTTGTCATGATATGTGATTACCTTTTGGTGTACACTATTTCTGGTTGACAAATCTATTCTAATGAGGTGTGGCCAGTTTCCACAATAAAATTGAAGTTCAGTAAACAGTGGCTATTGTGGGGATCATATTCATGATGGTTCAGCCGAAGACCATGTAGATCTATTCACGTCTTCGGTTCATCTTGATAAAATTACAAGAAAAACGGCACAAAAATAAAAATTAACCAAACATCCCATAGAGACGCAAAATACAGCATACATGAACATGAGTGAGTGAGTGAGTGAGTGAGTTTAATTAAAGTCACGTCGGCAATATTTCAGCCATAATGTGACTTGATCGAGTTGGACAATATTAATAAAAACTGTCGACGAAGGACAGTATAATAACTAGCAATATATCACAGATTGACTTAAAACTAGTTGTACATGTACATGAACATCCTTGTAAAACTCCAACTTTAAACGTCGTCTATTTGGTAAGCTGATATTGGGTACCGAGTGTTTCAGGGCTCCACCATTACATTCGGAGACCCGTGAAGATCTGGGGTAGAATAGGTATTCAGCAACCAATGCTTGCCGTAAAGGGCGACTATGCTTGTCGTAAGAGGCGACTAACGGGATCGGGTGGTCAGGCTCGCTGACTTGGTTGATGCATGTCAAAGTATCCCAATTGCGTGGATCGATGCTCATGATATCAATATCTGGATTGTCTGGTCCAGACTCGATTATTTTCAGACCACCGTCATATAGCTGGAATATTGCTGAGTGCGGCGTTAAACAACAAACAAACATTCGGAAATAATCCAGCTAATTAACGTGCTTTTGTTTGCCTTGACACGATTAGAGTCATCACCGCTCTCGCTGTCACCGCTATTTAGAGACACTAAACGATCAATCTTTGCCTTATGTTGTTGGTTGGTTGGTTGGTTTGCCTTATGTTCCTACATGTACATGTATGTGACGTTACTGTAAGACCCGTGAAGATCTGGGGTAGAATAGGTCTTCAGCAACCCGTAAAAAGCGACTATGCTTGTCGTAAGAGCATCAAAGTTCCCCGCCATATGTGATGCCTCACAAACGCATAATTATGATGTAACTGAAAGGCGTGAAGGAGCATAATTATATTTATCTCAAATAACAACGCTGTTGTGGAAAAAAAATATTATTTATTTTGAGTATTGGGCAATACAGTTGATACATTTGCATAGGGTAGGCCTATTTAAAAATAGTTTCTTGTTTAACGCCGCACTCAGGCAGTATTCCAGCCATATGACGGCGGTCTGGACCAGATAATCCAGTGATTGACACCAAGGGCATCGAACTACGCAATTGGAATATGATGTTATGCATCGACCAAATCGGCGAGCCTGACTACCCAATCCTGTTCATCGCCTCTTACGGCAAGCATGGGTTGCTGAAGACCTATTCTAACCTGGGTCTTTATTTAAAAAGTAGATCGAAGGAAATGGAAGCAATTTCTGGCACAAATGTAAACATGTGGAAATAGTATCAAAACTGCTAACAACATTGGCAGATGCACACACTAAAATAATAGATCACATTCTTTTTACACTTGGCATTTGGTTATGATAATGTAAATGAAAATACTAAGGGCTCCATATGGCAAAAAAAGTCATACTAGATAGGTCTTTTTGTCACAACCACAGATACTCAAAATATTATCACGTAGTTGGAGAAAATTTCAATACCGGGACTAATCAATAACGGAGATTCCTCGTCTCTTGTTTTACGTTTTTTGGTCAGTTTCTTTTTTGTATTTCTTTCCTTCAAAGAATAGTAATTGTGATCATGATGAGTTGAGTTACTTGGTCTTTTTTTATGTTCTGTTTTTTATCCAGTGTCAGTAAATGTTGTGGAGTGTGGTTTACTTGTAACAATGACTGGTTTGAGTTCATATGATGATGATTGATTGGCTTGTCGTTTAACGCCGCACTCAGCAATATTCCAGCTATATGACGGCGTTCTGTAAATAATTGAGTCTGAACCAGACAATCCAGTGATAATATCTTGAGCATCGATCCACGCAATTGGGATCGATGCCATGCATCAACCAAAGCCTGACCACCCGATCCCGTTTGTCGCCTCTTACGACAAGCATAGTCGCCTGATATACTGTTAAGATGTAACATAACAATTCATTAAACTACTAAACAAAAGTATAACCGCTTGTCCATTCGGACCAATCTGACCCAAACCATTCCGCTGATGAGAGTCAAATATTGCATACGAATCAAAATCCGTAAAAATCGCAATGGATACATCAGTAAAAGTTACCAAGAGTGACGGGGAAATCAATATTGCTTGTTGAAATGATTCTATGAAATTTGTTTTCCCTGCTTCAATATTTTGAGCACCTGTGACGGAGCCATAAAACTTATGTTATGTAGACAATATCGCTTGAGGCATTGGCTGCTGGGAGCTGAGTATGACTTTGATACCCCTCGTAGCCTTCGGTGTTAACTATGTGACTGTAGAGAGATGTGCCTTCATCCAACAAATTATCGAGGTCAGTGGAACACGGTACAGACGCAATTAGATTTGAGCCATGGGGCACAAAATATATGAGTGACCAGAGCTACGGCTGTACATTGAATTCCATTTAACGGTTGAAAAAAATACTACAGCCTTGATGCAAACATTTGCCGACACACTACTCCGATTTTGCTTTGAATTTGCTACCAAACATTTCACATGTGGCTGTGTGCGGTGCACTGATTAAAAATAACACGGGGGACTGGGTTAATTCAAAATACGAAATATAACTATTCCAACTATTTCCAGTGAACATGAGCATCCAATCTCATGAAAATCAGATCTTAGTTCTCGCTATTGTAAACAAAGATCTGAGGACATCCCATTAAGGGTCACGTCAGAGTGACCTTTCATCCAACCAATCAGAGCGTCGCTTACCAGATCATGAAAGTGACAGTCGGAATGTGTTTTCTAATCATGCAAACACAAACTATTTAACACGGGGTATTCCGAACGACAGTTACGGGTTTTATGATAATATCCATACAATCTAGGCCATATATAAGCCATTCCAGAACGTTCTTCTTATCATTTTTTTTTAATCGAGAATACGTCAAAATATGTTTCGAAGCGAAGTCGCCAGTTTGAAACTAGTGTCGTAAAGCTCGAGAAAGCTGCCGTCTGATTGGCTAATCTCGATTTCTTGTCAGTCATTTCATTGGTCGGTCAAAATTCGCGAAAGGTCGTTCTGACGTGACCCGGGATGTCCCCAGATCTTTGTTTAGCGGTAGCGAAAACTAGGATCAGATTTTAATGAGATTGCATGAGCATCCAAACAATCAAAAGTGTGGTATGTAGAATGTTGAATTCAGCCATATTACATTTAAATTGAGGTGTCGTCGTTGTTCATGAATAAGCATATTCAGAACATATTTTATAGTGTGCTGTTATTTACGATCTCCGGAGTACAGTTATTCTTTTGTATACACCGTGAAAATCAGAAAATTAGTCCTTGAGGAAAAAAGGACATCGGATTACACATGAATGGTTTAATAATGTCAGCTTATGACCAGAAACGGTAAAATGCATCAATTAACTACATAAAGACGATTTTGAAGTATCTCCTATTGCTGGAAAAGAAAAGCATCAACATTCCACGCACATGATTTGTATGTTTTGTTTCCGCAAATGCGTGGCTTGAAATTTCAAATAAACCAACATGTCGACATACATGCTACAAAATTAACGTTTCCCGTATACTTCCCCGCCTTCAGGGCGGGGAAGAATAACGATAATAGCATTGTGAATAGTATTTTATCGTACATAATGTAATAAATAAGTAGTGCCGCGTAGGTCAAGGGGGCGGTCGGATGGCCTAGTGGTTAAAGCGTTCGCTCGTCACGCCGAAGACCCCGGTTCTATTCCAGACATGGTCACAATGTGTGAAGCCCATTTCTGTTGTCCCCCGCCGTGATATTGCTGGAAAACTGCTAAAAGCGGCGTAAAACCATACTCACTTACTTAGGTCAAGATATGGCTGGATGATAAACATATTTATTGTCGTATGAAATGTTTCAGTTATGTGTGTTTAACTCGTGACACTGTAATAAACTGTCTGTCTGTAAGTAAATTTGTCCAGTGACATAACAACTACAGCTTTATGTGAGCTGTATCTATCTTGGAATGATATGGAAATTAACATTTTCTATATAATGATACTTCTTGTTGCTGAGTAAACAGTTGCAGTTTGTATATGTGTTGAAGTTTACTTGTACAGAAAATCAATTGAGGCTGTGGAGTCCCCTGTCAGAACACTCGCATCAGCTCCGCCCACTCAGATTGCGGGCGTTCCTACCGCTAATGCCCCTTTAACCGTAAGTGATGACCATGTAATCTGTTTAGTTTGGAAAAGGTCCTGAGTGGATAAGTGAACTATCAACAAACAACATGCGAGTTGTGAACCGGAATGTTTCATTGTTCTGGATGCTGTGCGCCGCTTGTGCTTGTCTGTTGTTTGCTTACATTGCCTGGTTTAGAGGATTGCAAAGGGTTAGCGTCGTTAACAGGATCTGGAGCTCAAGGTAAACCAGTGAATCCTAACTTTTATCCTAGAGCTGAAATATAAAGCTGCACATATCGCTGACATTTACACACACACCGTGTGCGAAATACGCATCAGTCGGAAAGCGCTCGTTAAATCTCCAAAGTAGGTAAGTAATGACATTTACACATGTGAACATTTCACTCTTGTTTCCATCCAGGCATTTGATCGGTATATTGTAGACCTCGATATCTCGCAGGGACCTACAGAGTTACATCCATTCGTTTATATTTCGACAACACGAACACAACGGCCTTCAATTTGCCAAGGAAATGTTATATTGTTGTTTACCTTAACTTGAGGAAAACTTTTTTACTTTTTACATCACCGACTTCCTCCGTGGCCTGGTCAGCAGACGTAACATTTCCCTATTGCTCAATTGGTACTGAATGGTTTTTTTTAATTCATCATAAAGTTACATCTGTTGTTATCAATAGAATAACACTTGCTTCAATTTGAAATTGATGTGAATGCCTCGGGCAAACTGAAAACTGTTTCACAAGAGATATTAAGTTCAAGCTTTTTGAGTTCCTCTAAGCAGCATATAGTCTCTATGGGGTCGGTACCAACACATTGACAACGTCTTGGTCTTATATTTTCACGAGTGACGCAGTCACGAGTGAAAATATTAGACTCTCCCCAATTCACGAGACGAGATAAAAGTGGTATTTGAGAAAACACAATGTATTTTCTATTTATTATATACATGTTTTATTTTTATTACTTGCAATTTATATATTTTTTCGAAAACAGTGTCTGATAAATTACTAAGTTCTCCCTGTCGCCCCTTTACCACCGCCGTATAAAGGGGGTTTGCGTAAAGAATATAGTTCGTGAATAAAACTAGCCCTGTTAATATATGTTATGCGAAATATATTATTAATTATTTCATATCGAGTATTAAGTTCCGTGGACATTTTTGTTTGTCATAATTAAACATTCCTGTTTAAATGGATAACTCTTTAATGTTTTGATTCAGGAGAAAGTAGTTCCGGCACCTTTTTTATATCAGTCACTAGTGACTGATAACTTGATCTATCGTCACTGATATCATGTCGACAAGATTATAATATTTGACAGTTTACTGCGAAATCGGTTTCAAACTGTCATTTTGACACAATGCAGCATACCCGACTTATATCCGATTAAAGCATAACATCCGACCATAACATTTGTGGTTGAGGTCAGTCATCAGCAGAGATGAGTCCAGGTTTCATCTTGAGAGTAGTGATTGATGACCGTCATTGATGGAACAGATGGAACTTCGTGCAATGCTTGTCTTCAGTCTTCTGCATTTGGTGGTGGGAGCGTGTTGGTGAGGGGAGACACATCGTTGGAGCCCTTTAACAGTCAGTGTAGATGACAGAAAGTCACTTTTGTTTAATTAGCGTACGTGGTAGAATGGCTTGGTTTTGACAGGGGTGGTAACTGCGACTGGATGGTATGTGGGAAAAAGCATCCGGTCAGACGTGAAATGTGAAAGTGTGCATCGCTATGAGTTGTGATGATGTACGGCTGTTTGGGACGCTGTGATTCTACCATTGCATATGCATGCATGATATATGTATCTATGAAAGTGTAATTTAATAATTAACACGTCCCATTTTAATTCTGGAAACCCATTTGTCCAGAAACTCTCCATGCTGTGGCCAGTCTCTGTGAAAGCTATTTACAAAATTGAACATGCACAAGGTACACTATAAAATGTCGGCTATCGACCTAACCATCTGCACCCCCGACCTAGGCCAAAGCATACAATGGGAAGTACATGAGGAACCTCTAGGCAGTGACCGCTTCCCCTTAAACATAACAATAGGAGACATAAACATCCTAAATCCAACCCAAACCAGGAGCCAAAATTTCACTATGGCAAGGCCGACTGGGATAATTTTCAGGAAATCTGTAATCAAGCTAACCTAGCTGACCATGAACATAACGACCCCGAAATTTACTGCAAAAACAAAAATAGGGAAACCTTCGGTACCATGGTGGAACGAAGAAATTGAATAAATTAAAAAACGCATTTAATAAAGCCAAACGTGACTACAATCATCTAAACATAGCGCACAAACTAAACCACCAGGTACAAAACATAGTCAAAATAGCCAAAACTAAAAACTGGAAAAGATTCTGCGAGGAAATAAACCACCATACAGACGTCAGACCGGTCTGGCGCAAAATTCACGCCATTAGGGGAATCAAACGCCACACAAAAAAAACAAAAACAACCTATGATAGATAACTCGACAAACTCCTCTCAAAAAGCAAACAAGCGTATAGTCGACGAAGTCATCTATATGCCCCGCTCATTTTAACACGTTATGGTCCCAAACCAGGTAATTGACCCAACATTTCTCTTAGCCTATGTCAAAATAGCTGCAATGGAAATTCTAAAATAAACATTTCTAAAACTCCTTAATATCAAATGGCACCAGTTCAGTATGTGCTTTATAAATAGACATGCAATGTTTGGCAAGGAAATATTTAACAGTTTATTTTTTATACTCCATAAGTGAACCCACCCTATATTAAAGTGAGTGAGTGAGTTTTACATCGCATCGGCAATATTGCAGCCATATCGCGATGAGAACAAGTTTATTATTATAAAATATCTGTCGACAAAGGGTGTGCATGAGCTCCTCTCAGTGATCTATCATCTCCTCACGCAATGTCGTTGAGTAAGCTCCTGCATCACTAATGGCACTGTAGTGGAGCTGATGCTTGATGTAGTATGGTTATTGGATAAGAATGTAGCTATTTGATTGGACAGTTACCATCTTGTAAAACCCATTCAGGTCAGTTTGAACAGATATCACAGCATCATGTTAGAAGCGACGTCACTTGGTTGCGCTTCACAACTAACCTATGTTCACCCACTAACGTCCGATGGTGGTCTCATTCCGCTCCTGACACGAACAACTCATGTTACATAGTCCTGAAAATCTTTCTTTTGCGGTAAAGTATTTGCTAACAATAAGAGTGTTCGTAGTTTGTTTCTGAATAAATTACCATCATTTTATATTTTATGTATATTACAACAATCTATTTTAAGGCAAATAGACAAGTTCAGCACAGTTCAGACAGATCGATGGATAGTTGTGACAACTATCTCCTACCCTTCTCCAGACATCAAGTTCCTGGCAAACATACCCGGGTGGAAGGTTGTTGTCGTCGGAGACACCAAGACGCCAGCAGACTGGAGGTAACATCAGTGTCTATCTGTGTTTCAGTGATATACACCTGGGAAAATGTTACTTCACCCTGAGAACATGAATTATAACATGTCACCATTGATTTCACATGTAATAGCAATGCTGATTATGACAGGAATGACGCTCCACTCCGAGGATGTCACCGTACAACATGACACGCAAAATTCATTAATCAGATGAAGTCGGGTTCCTGATCCTTATCACAGATGAACAACTGAGGGATTGGGGGCACAGGAATATGGCGAATACACCCAGGAACATCAGGCCAACTGTTTGGGTTTGTTTGGTAATTTAGGGGTGTATCTCACGTGGTTTCAAGGTCGACATGATTTTACATCTAAAATATCATCAAACGAGTTTTAACTACTTAAACCCCCGTCTCGACAACCACTTACTTGCCACAAAATCTCAGTACATAAATGATGAGACCCTTGAAGATGCGGGGTAGAATAGGTCTTCAGCAATCCATGCTTGCTTTAAAAAGCAACTGTGCTCGTCGTAAGAGGCGACTAACGGGATTGGGTGGTGAAGATTGCTGACTTGGTTGATGCATTTCATCGTATCCCATGCGCGGATCGATGCTCATGATGTCAATTATGACTGTTATTTTCAGAACTCTGTCGTATAGCTGGAATATTGCTGAGTGAGGCGTTAAACATCAAAGAACAAACACACATGAATGATGACGTCAGACCACATCCCGGCAGTGACAGCCTCCGTCCAGAACAAGGCTATGATGGTTCTGCCTTGTCATACCATGAGACTAGATCTGGATCCTCTGGATCCTTGGGCATCACGTACAGAATCTGTGTGGATTGGAAGCAGCTTTGCATTGGGAGTGCCAGCAGGTTCCCCTTCAGCAGATCCGAGGTCTAACAGGGATGCTGCCCATGGTGTCTTGGCCCATGGATGTTTTACTAGCAACTGAACCTTTAACCTTCAGGTGTCATTTAGGACACCTGAAAATGACTTATAAACCCTGCAGCAACATGGGGATATTGTTAAGGTGTGAAAACATCTCTGGTTGTGTTACAATATTTTAAATATAACCTCAGCTGACGGACAATGGTGGTTATTTCTTGTTGTCAGAGGATTTTTCTTTCAGATCGCCATCTTCCCGAGGCAAGGGAGTTAACTGACTTTAAAAGTCCAGTTTCCACCCTTGCCGAACTAGGCTGGAATGACTGGGCTCGATCGTTGCGCCACCAGTGGCTATTACCAATTATGTCCCTTCTAAGCCTCTCCTATGGACCAATCAGATTCCACCTCTCGTATCACTTGCGTTTGCTTCACACAAGCGATCTGATCGATAAACAAGATCTATATTGTGATAAACGGGTCTTACATCGCGAAATGCATCAAATCACGTGAGCACCTTGATTAAAAACGTGAAAAGATTTGGAAAATATCTGCTGACAACAAGTTGGCGATGCACATGCTTTGCAAATCCTGCAATCGACCGAAATCTGCACGACAGTTTACGTACCGGATTTTGATTTCGTTGCGCGATTTTGATTGGACTATACATAGACTCGTTAGTCCAGACAAAATGTAACTCTATAATACCAGCCCAGTTCGGCAAGGGTGGAAACTGGACTTTTATAGTCAGTTTACTCTCTTGCCTCGGGAAGATGTCAGATCGCATTCGTTGGTCAAGTGGTAGCATGTCCGCCCGGAGAGCAGAAGGTCCGGGTTCGATCCCCGGCCGCGTCATACCAAAGACGTTAAAAGATGTTAACTTCTTGTTACCCTGTCTGGCGTTCAGGATTAAGGGGCTAAAACAAGGACTGGTCGGCACGGAGTCAGTATACTGTGTCTGAGTGGGGTATTCATGTTAAACTGCGGCATGGTATCTCAGTGGGCTAGCACTAAAAATCGGCATTAGTCCACACTAGTACAAGCAGCCACACACATATAATCTTGGACGCGACAGTTCAACCTTATTTTACGTCACCTCACCTCAATTTCGTTTATCCGAGCTCATTTGTCATTAGTCATTCCAGCACTTGCTTCATTAGTCACTGAAATATATGAAGGGGGTGCCCAACTTTTTCAAGGTGGATAGCATCACAAGTATACTATATATATATTCGTTGCAACACTCAATGATGCATAAACGATTAACGATTTCTTTAGAGTGAGCGAGTTATGTTTAATGCTGCTTTTAACATTATTCCAGTTTTATCACTGCGTGTCAGCTTAATGTAGGAGGAAAGCCCGAAGTGATGCAGGTCTCAAACGTTTACCATTTCGGTGAAACCCACGAGCGCGGGTATGGTGCTGACAAACCTAGAAACATAATCGGGGCAAACCGGGATTCGAACCCACAATCATAGGTTTCTGGCGTGCAGAAGGGACGCAGCTCTGTACAGCGAATCGCTACGCCTAAGATGACTGGGCCACCCGTGCCCCCGAGTCTAAACATTAAATGATCAGTTAACACTTTTTATTGTTTCAGGAACAAAAACTGTGTTTTTATCAGAAGATCAGCGTGGGCTGGGTTTTGACACAGAGTCACTTCTGCCTGAGGAGAGCTATGCAAGAAAGACGATGGGATATCTGTTTGCAATAGCCCATGGCGCAAAGGTAATTTATGAAACTGATGATGACAATCGTCCTCTTGATCTACTGAAAACTTTCAAACTTGATCCAACAATGTGGGGAATCTTGTACAGTGGGGAAAGACTCTTTAATCCCTACCGCCATTTTTGACAGCCAACATTGTGGCCAAGAGGCTATCCGCTTGGTTCTGTAGGAGAAAGACCAACAACAGAATATCTACTAAATCACTGGAAAACACCATCCATTCAGCAGGGTTTGGTCAACGGAGATCCAGATATGGATGCCATTTTCAGACTGACCCAGAAACAAACCCATTCTCGACTGAATGTGACCTTTGATGGAAGAACTCCACCAGCAATTGTTCCAGCTGGCGTTTTTGCTCCCTTTAATTCCCAGAATACCTTTTTCTTGTATGATGCATTATGGGCACTCCTCATTCCAACAACCACGACATTCCGAGTGTGTGATATTTGGAGAGGCTACTGGGCTCAGAGACTCTTGTGGGAGATGGGAGGAAATGTAGGGTTCTTCCCGCCTAATGCTGTCCAGAAGAGGAACTCCCATTCCTATCTCAGTGATGCAAAAGAAGAGAAGGATCTCTATTTCCAGACAGAACGCCTTGTTGATTTCCTGACCAAAAGGAGATGTGAAGCAAGTAGAACATTTTTTGGTTGTATGACTAAATTATCGACTGACATGGTACATGAGAACTTTTGGAAGGAGAGAGATGCAAAGCTGACTTCCCTTTGGATCAAAGACCTTGTGGCACTTGGCTACAAGGAACCAAAAAGAATTCAGTTTGGTTCTCTAAAGGACGGTGCTCGATACATAACAGAGGAGAAATTGCCAACACAAACTCGTATGACGGATCAACAGGTCAATGTCAAATTCTGGGCAGCTGAACAAACCCCACCCCAGATATATTCCCAAGCTACGCAGTCACCTGCGGCTGTGTTGCATGCTGCTGAAAAAGCTTCCTATTGTAGCAACGAATCGTGTATAACATCGAAACTTACAGATATCATTACATATCCAAATATTTTGTTAATTATAGTATTCAACTTTCCCCACTTTGAGAACCTCCAGTTTCTGGAGACAATGTACGGCTTGCACTTCCCTCACATCATCTATTGTGGAGCCAACAAAGATAAATTTGACACTCACGCTAAGCTCCTTCTCAAGCCCTTGACCTTCATCGAGGTCGATCATGCCAATGGTTGGCTTGGTCAGCTCTGTTTGATAGAAGCCATGAAAATGCAGTTCCGGGTTGACGGATACTTGTACATGGGCGATGATGTCTTGCTTAATGTGTGGAACATTCACATGTTACCATTGAACAAACTCTGGGTTTATAAGGCAAGAGTTGTACAACATTCTAAGAAGGTAATATCCATCGTGTCCTCTTTCTATCTTGTATGTGGATGTTAATAGGAGGTTTGTAATAGATTTTCAACAAAGACATACATAGCTATTAGTAAAAGTAAGCAAAAATGTAGTAAAGTTTGTTCTTGATTCGTTTTCTAATTATAAAAAAAGAAAATAATGGCGGTGTTGGTGATGTGTTCTCCCACCCTTTGGACTTTGTATTCTTTTCACCGACGTTTGTGACCATATAAACAGAATGTGAAGGTATTATTGTTGTGTTTTAATTGAAAGAGTAGTGGCCAGACTCTCAGCTGCTGGGATACCCCTCCTCCTGTTCCCGTCTCCCTCTCCTCCCCGTACTCACCGCTCTCTCTCCTCCCCGTACTCGCCTTTCTCCTCCCTGATCCCGTTACTCTCTCCTCCCCGTACTCGCCTCTCTCCTCCCCGTACCTGCCTGTCTCTCTACCTGTACTCGCCTCTCTCCTCCCCGTACTCGCCACTCTCTACTCATCGCACTCGCCTCTCTCTCCTCTCCACACTCCCCTTCTCTACTTCAAATACTCGCCTCTCTCTCTTCCCCGTACTCGCCGCTCTCTCTCCTCCCCGTACTCGCCTCTCTCTCTCTTTCCCGTTTTCGCCTCTCTCTCCTACCCGTACTCGCCTCTCTCTCTCTTTCCCGTTTTCGCCTCTCTCTCTTCCCCGTACTCGCTTCTCTCCTCCCCGTACTCGCCTCTCCCTCTCCACCCTGTACTCGCCTCCCACTCCCTCTACTCGCCTCTCTCTCTTCCCCGCTCTCGCCTCTCTCTTCTCATTGCACTCGACTCTCTCTTCTCCCCATACTACCCCTTCTTTCCTTCACATACCCGCCTCTCGCACCTCGTCGTACTCGCCGCTCTTTCTCCTCCCCGTACTCGCCTCTCTCTCCTCCCCGTACTCGCCTCTCTCTCCTCCCTGTAGTCGTCTCTCTTCTCTACATACTCGCCTCTCTCTCTTTCCTGTGCCCGCCCCTCTTTCCTTCCCGTACTCGCCTCTCTTTCCTCCCAGTGCTCTCCTCTCTCTCCTCCCCACATTCGCCTCTCTCTCTCTCTCTCCCCGTACTCTCCTGTCTCTTCCCCGTATTCACGTTTCTCTCTTTCCCGTTTTCGCCTCTCTCTCTCCTCGCTTCTTTTCTCCCTGTATTCGCCACCCTCCTCTCCCCCTACTCGCCTCTCCCTCTCCTCCTCCTCCTCCTCGTACTCGCCCCTCACTCCTCCCCTTACTCTCTCTCTCTCTCTCGCCTCTCTCTTCTTGTACTCCCCTCTTCTCTCCTCCCCGTTCTCCCCTTTCTCTCCTTCTACTCGTGACGTCACAACATGGCGATCATAACCTTGGTTTCGTGTGTTTGCGACAAGCGCTTACGGTCAAAAGGACATAACTCTGTACACCGGAAGCGGTCACGAATGTAAACACTGGCAGTGAGTTGGGGCAATTCTAATGTTGTTATGTACCTGGTGAGTATCAGTATCAGACTGCACGAAGGCGATATTCTAGAAATAATGGCTGAACCACCCCAAACATACCCCACGAGGTAAACAACGGCAACACTTTCGAAACATTGGGCATCACATCGTGCTCTTGCATATAAAACGTGAATAAACAATACATTATTGAACATTAATACAGTCCCTATACTAAGAGTACGCAACACTATAGCAACCAAAAAACCCTGAGGTACTATTTGTCACACAGTAGCGCACATTCTTACCGTCCTCGTGTCAACATCATCGTCGAATCTACTAGGGCAAGTAATTTTCAGGAAAGTGCACGAGGGCGTAAACCTTTTGTGTTCAAAGTCAATGTCATCTACAGCTCTCCACTCTAGAACATCGCCTTCGCTCAGTGGAGTATTGTAGAGAGCTTTGCATAGGCAGCACGACGCGATTTTTTTGGTTTTTTTAAGATATTGTTTGGTAGAATATCACTGTCTTTCAGTCTTTAATTGTAGAGAGCTTTACATAGACAGAAAGACATGTGATTTCTTTCTTTCTTTTTGAGTACCTGAATACACTTGTCTTACGGTCTTGTATTGTAGAGAGCTTTACATAGACAGTACGACATTTACGGTTCGCTCCGATTTTGTCGTCAGCACAAAACCAGTGCTCGTAAGTTTCATCAAAGTGGTGAACGCCTAAGACCTGCACATCTTCCCGAGGCAAGTGAGCTAACTGACTATAAAAGTCCAGTTTCCGCCCTTGCCGAACTAGGCTGGCATTATGGAGTTAGATTTTGTCTGGACTAACGAGTCTATGCATAGTCCAATCAAAATCGCGCAACGAAATCGAAATCAGGTTCGTAAACAGTTGTGCAGATTTCAGTCGATTGCAGGATTTGCAAAGCATGTGCAACGCCAACTCGTTGTCAACAGACATTTTCAAACCTTTTCAAGTTTTTAATCAAGGTGCTCGCGTGATTTGATGCACTTCGCGATGTAAGACCAATTTTATCACAATTTAGATCTTGATTATCGATCAGATCGCCTTGACTGGGCGCCGCCATTTTGTTTGAAACAAATGCAAGTGATGGAATCTGATTAGTCCATAGGAGAGGCTAAGAAGGGACATAATTCGTAATAGCCACTGGTGGCGCTACGATCGGGCCCAGGAATTCCAGCCTAGTTCGGCAAGGGTGGAAACTGGACTTTTAAAGTCAGTTAACTCTCTTGCCTCGGGAAGATGATCTCAGGTAACAAGAAACATCAGCTGAGCAAAGTATTACAGCACACACGACAAATCCCAAACTCCAAATATAATACACCCTGACGTTGAAAATTTACAAAAAACACACAAGTGACAGAGCACTCTGTTCAATCCCCACCAGTCCATTCCACATCTTCCGAATTGGTTTGCGATTATCCAAACACAAGCAACACATTCATTAATCTGTGATATTCCCCATTTGCTAGTGCCATGAGAGGGTTTCCTATAACTGCTCCATAAACTTCATTTTCAACAGCAGTAAGTATAAATTTCATCCTCATGCTCCCGTTCGACTCGAAATGCACCTCTTTACAAACTTATGTGACGTCATATATAAATCCGTGCTTGAAGGTTGCATCGTTGCATCGAGGTCCTGTTTATATTTTTGTTCACTTTCCTGTAACCTATTTTAAAGATTTGATTAATCCCAAATATTGTTTGTAAATGTGTTCAGAGAATGAAATTATGTTGACACATTTCTAGATTATATTGTATATATTCAAAGAACTATTTTTTCTTTGCGTAACTGAGTATGTGTGGGGAAACGTATGTGACCGAGAGCCGGCAAATACCGACAAAATAACTTTGTTGCAATGTTCTTCGGCGAAACCAGATGACTTCAAATTTAAGCAAACATTGTCACGATATTATTCGGCGAGACCAGTTAACGACAAAGTATGAAATTATAAGAATTGAACGTCAGTTTGTATGGGATCATTGAAGTGTGAACGATTTAAAAGCACTAACCCTTTCGTGTGCTCGGAGGTTCACACAGTTTAACCAGCGCTTTTAAATCGTTCACACTTCAATTAAACCATCCAAATTGAGGTTCAATTCTTAAATAAACGTCAAAATTTGACGTTCATACGTTTTTCACGAGACCGTGTTCTTGAAATGACATAAACACTGACGGAATACTTCCACATTCCTGGGGGAACCCCTGTGAATTCCCTAGCACGAATACGTACAGAAGCGTTCTTTCTGAACATTTAGACCCTTTAATCCTGAACTCAGCATTTTAGCATACATTGATATGCGTCAGAGTTTGACTGCACGATCGTTCATGAATATCCTCGCTACGACCCATCCTAGTGAACAAAACGAAGAAATGCACATCCCAACTATGGTAGTATCGACTGATCTTCGTCTAGGCTGGCCGTGACTGTCTACAGCAATCTATGAGTTTACCTTAGTGTCTATTTGACACATCTTTAATCACCCTTTCAATGATCGGCCAATTGATCAATGATGACGAAAACATGTAACCGCCATGGGTTCATTAGCAACTCCCGAAATCTCTCCCGTTATGTTTATCGTGTGGGCAATTTTGACGTAACTTTTTTTTTACTTGATGTAAATGTATTACGACGCGCTGTCATTGTGACTGACTTACTGGGGTAGTTCCTAACAGACCTTTCTCATCTAATGGTGATATTATTTGAATACATGTGTTGCGTAAGATGTTTCTGAAGAGCAAATTGTGCATCCATACGCTCATGTCACCTCTCTTTTTGAGGAACTATTTTATTCCGCGATATAGCTGGTTGTTGTATGGCTGTCTGTTTAAACATGAAGTCACACGTACTAAATAAAATTGTGTACAGATCTTGGCTTACACCCTTTGAGGTAAGAAATTGTGATAATAAATTATAAGAATTGACTTTCACTTTGTGTCAGTTCATTGGAGTATGAACCTTCATTAGTGAGGGCCAAACTGTTTGAACGTCGGAGCTTCACACTAAGGGAATGTCAATTCTTAATTGACCGTAAGCGCTTGTCGCAAACACATGAAACCACGGGGCGCGTTGCAAGCCACCAATCGCTTAGAGAAAGCAACTTACTCGCTCACCCGGGGTCTGCAACAGTTCGAAGCGCTTACGCACTCTTCCAAAATGGCGGCGCAACCACCGCTTGGTTGCCTTGACGTAATGAAGAACGTAATAGAAGAGGCTCGATGACGAGCTGATCAAATTTATGACTACTTTGAAGATGTGGATCCGACCGAGGACGATAGGGTGTCAGCTGCCTTTGCTCATTTCCTCGTTGATCCAGTCAAGAATTTCTTCTTCCGCTGTCAAAGTCAGCCGCCATTTTGGTTTGACGACGAAGCGACCTCAGTCAGCGATTGTTTCGCTTGCAAGCGGCGTAAAGTTAACGCACTGTTGTAAGGCGAATCGCTGTACATCGCTTGCAAGCGATTGGCGCTTTGCAACGCACCCACGGTTATGATCGCCATGTTGTGACGTCACGAGTAGAATGCGTTGTACTACGTCACACACATCGGGAATGGTCACGCGATGTTACACCCGTAACCCCAAGCTCTTTCCCAGCGCGTGTCACCTTCGTTACACTCTCGGTAACATCGCTGCCACCAGTGTTGACGAAACCACGGTTATGACCATCGCGTGGTGACGTCACGAGTAGAATGTGTTGTATGACGTCACACAAATCCGTAGGGAATGGTCACGCGATGTACATCCGCGATACTATGACGTCACACGACCACCTACGAAAAATGGCGATCACCATACAGCTGTAGGTACAATCCCTAAAACACACAACGTTGGTAATGACCGCCATTTTGTGACGTTATCACGAGGTATCACCTTTCCAAAATCCCCTTTGATCTATTGTTTTTTTACGATTCCATTGTTTTCTTCACGATCCAAGGATGGGAGTGCTGTTGCCAGCGCCACCATCATTGGATCCAGAACTATATCAACTAGATTACCAGATGACTCTTCAATTTTTACAGCAGAATCAAAAGCCATATTAACTGCTCTAAACTATATAAATAACCAGTCTAAACATAAGGAATTTATTATTTTTTAAGACTCGTTGTCCTGTATTCAAGCAATGAAAAATGTCGTGTCAGCATCCAATTTTACTTGAAATAATTGAATAAACGACATCGTCTTTTGTTGGTTACTCAGCCATTTTGGGATCGTTGGTAACACTTTGGCTGCTGCTGCTAAGGCAGCACTCAATAAATCTGTGACACCACTTCTTCTACCATACAGTGATTATAAACCTGTCATTAGATGTTACATCAGAGATCTAATGCAGAAGAAGTCGGACACCCAAGTGGGTATAAATAAATTACATGTAATAAAAGCAAATATCGGTTATGCCTACCTGGGTTGTCAGTTCAGATTTGAAGAGGTCGTATTAAGACGATGTCGTATTGGCCTTTCTCGATATACTCATGAATATTTTCTAAAGGTGAGGATCCTCCATTCTGCATCCCTTGTGATGAAATAATCACGGTCAAGCATGTCCTGCTTGACTGTATTGATTTTTCCATCACAGGGGATCAATATTTCAAAGTTTCAGCTATGAAAGACCTTTTTACTCAGGTAAGTTCTCATTTTATTCTTAGTTTTATAAAAGAAATCGAATTGTTTCATAAATTTTGATTGTTATGTTTTGAAAATAAATAAATTCACTTTTACAACTGGTAGAATTAATCTGTAACTGAGATTGTTAGTGGCTATATCCTCGAAGGGGGTTAAAGTAGTGTAAAATTATTGTTCCCCTGAGAGGGTATGAAATTCGTTATTCGACACTGTTTTGTGTTTTAATATCATCAGTTGTGATGAGCAAAGACATTGTTTATTAAAGAAACCACGTTCGTGACTTTATTTATAAAAATTATAGAGAAAAAAGCTTAACTGAGGTCACGGAGTTGCAACTTGTCGCATGAAAAAGAGCATGTCCTATTTCGTACAACTCACGTCCAACAAGTCAGAAGTTGGACCGACATGCCTGTTCACCCGATGTATTGTGTTGTATGCAACAAATTGCATACAACTAGTTGTACCGTGTGAATGCCCCTATAGACAACCCCCCTTGTTAGAGAATCGCTATATAGTTTTCCAGAGGGTGTATATATAGAGCGAATAATTTTACGTTATTTTATGCCTAAATGGTTAAGGAAGGAAATGATAATATTTCAAATCCGTATTTGAGCGTACTTCGATGCGAAAATGCTAGGCTACCAGATGTGCCACTAAGTTTTCAGACCCGTGAAGATCCAGGGTAGAATAGGTCTTCAGCAACCCATGCTTGCCGTAAAAAGCGACTATGCTTGTCGAAAGAGGCGACTAACGGGATCGGGTGGTCAGGCTCGCGGACTTGGTTGATGCATGTCATCGTATCCCAATTACGTGGATCGATGCTCATGATGTCAATCACTCGATTGTCTGGTCCAGACTCTCTTATTTACAGACCGCTGTCATATAGCTGGAATGTTGCTGAGTATGGCTTTAAACAACAAACAAACAAAAACTAAGTTTTCTAAGCTATTTCTGTAGGGACGTTTGCATAGACTACCCCCCTTGTTGGAGGGACGCTATATATACTCACACGCAAAAGAAACGCAAGTGGTTTTAAGCAAATAGGTAACAAACACGGAACCATAAATTGATACGAGTTTTAGCATGTAGTGAGGCCTGATGGTGTTATCAATATTTTTGGTTGCATTTTGGAAGCCCAGAGTAAGAACGCAACATAAAAAAACGAATCGCCAAAACGCACCATTTCAATGATTATGTGGGTATCATGCACCCATTTTTCGCGAAATCGAAACTGCACGAACTGTCACGAACTGTAGTGGGTATAAAACTGTGGCCGATTCTTGGACCTACATGTACCACTCCTTGGTCAACAATGCCACGCCTAACTCAAATTCAGAGAAACCAGGCTATCGGACGTTTGGAAGCTTGAGAGTCCGTCCAAGATGTTGCCCGTCATTTCAACGTTAACATAACCACAATTTACCGTCTCCTGCATCGATACAACGACCCAAAACATCGTTCAAAGCATTCTCAGGCCTAGTTTCGGACCCAAAATATGACATTATTAGATTGGCCAAGGTACAGCCCTGACCTAAATCCAATAGAAAATGTCTGGGAGCTTATGAAGGAAAGTGTCAATAAAAACATCTGACAATCATTGCTGAAATGAAATAAGAGGTGGTCCGATATTGGGACAGCATGAACCACGACTTTCTAACTTCTTTGATCAGTAGTATGCCCCGCCGCCTTGAAGCCTGCATTGCTGCCCATGGTGACTTGACAAAATACTAAGTGTTCACCTGTCTTTGAAGCTGGAGTTATGTTGTACTAATATTCACATTTAATACGTGAGTAATGAGTTAACATGTATATTGCATACTCGACTTTCTTTTCTCTTGCGTGTGAGTATAGTTTCCCAGAAGGTGTATACAGCGAACATGTTTAATAGTTAAGGAAGGAGATATAATGTTTCATACCCGTGTTTGAACGTATTTCGATACGAAAAATGTGCGGCTACCAGATGTGCAACTTAATTTTTCAGGCTATTTCCATGGGGACGTTTGCATAGACAACCCCCTTGTAAGAGGGAAGTTATATAGTTTCCCAAATCCGTTTTTTGTGACTATTTCGATGCGAATTGTTTTGAATAATTTTTATTTAATTAAGAAATTGTTTGTATTTTGCAGTGCTTAATATACTTGTTTGTAACTAGTGGCTCCTTTTCATGCTTTTTTATTATCAACATATATGTGAATTACATCCCCCAAATATGATCAATGTCAATATAAGACTTCAGCAAGTCTAGAACAAGTAAAATGAACAAGCAGCAACTTGGAAGAGAAAACACCATATTCATATCTTAATGTCTGATTTGTTTTAATTGAACACGTATTTAGCCAGATGATCAATTTGAAGACATCAAATTATATTCATTCTTTTCCTAACTGTAATATAGAGCTATATGATTGTATATGACAAAATCAATAGTTTTATGTATATATTATAACAACTGTAATTATGAACAACAAATTTATAATATGGCTGTAGTAGAGTGTATGTCAGGACTATTGTTTTGTTTTGTGTTTTTTACTTGCAATAGATCAGCAAAATATAGGAAGTAAACACCCCCGGAATTGTTTTGATACCATACAAGATGGAACATCAAATCTAAAGTGGATGTTTCTTTTTGAAAAAGGAACAATCATGTCAAAAAGCAGAACAATATACTCATAACTGTCAGTAAAATCAGCGACAAAGTTGCTCTCAAGGAACGTCAAGTGAATATTATTGTTTTTCTGATTTTGTTCTGAGAACTATCAACGCTTGGACATTTGTAGAAAGTTTTCAAAAGACATTCAAGCTTCTGCATTGCATGACAGTGATGTGACGACAGAATCACTCAATGATTTCTATTTTACAGTACGCTGGTTTGGTTTGGTTTGTTGTTTTACGCCGCACTCAGCAATATTCCAGCTATATGACGGCGGTTTACACTAGGCAAGTCATCCTACAAGGTGTTTGAATGACTGTTGTACCATACAACTCACTACATAAAAATCCCTTCTCTATTCAAAATCTATAAACAAAACGCTTCATGTGAAGAATGAGAAATAATAAACGTTAGAGTATAAGTATTTCTTTTTGCAGAATCAAAAGTAAAAACTGCATAATATATTTTTTCAAGCGATGTTTCAATGGCAAAGGTAAAAACTGCATAATATATTTTTTCAAGCGATGTTTCAATGGCAAAGGTAAAAACTGCATAATATATTTTTTCAAGCGATGTTTCAATGGCAAAGGTAAAAACTGCATAATATATTTTTTCAAGCGATGTTTCAATGGCTGCACCGGCAATGAGTTGAACTGATGCATGTATATGACAATTTTACTTTGAGCGTCTTTAATGCCACAATAATAAGTCTTAAAGAAACTACACTGTACTCAATTCACTACCATTCACATAGTTCTAAACCTAACCTATCTATTTGGCGCGCCTGATGACATTATAGACGGAACTAATTGAATATGAGATTGTATAAGAAGGCTTGGGGAATTATGCTCATAAAACAAAATTGGTAACTTTTGTTTTGTTCTTCTTTGTTTGGAAGTATAAAGGGAAGTATCGCATGTATGTCGGCATGTTGGTTTATTTGAAATTTCAAGCCACGCAGTTACCGAAACGAATATGAAATGAGAGTGACTTAATCTGAACATGTTTTACCCTATGGCCTGTCACATTCTGAAACTTAGTCACGTTTCGTAATGGAGATAACACATGCAATGTATTCATTTTGTTTTTGAAAGAGCTAAAAAATTTACGACATGATATATATTTCATTTCGCTAAAGTTAACCGGTGTATATTTTGTGCGAAAAAATATGCGCAGTGATTATCTCCTTTAGCTTTAGGCGTAGTGGAAAGCTTCATCACGCACTGAGTGACTGCCTCCGTGGTAGAGCGTCCGCCTGGAGAGCGGAAGGTTGTTACCCTGTCTGGCGCTCGGCATTAAGGGGCTAAAACAAGGACTGGTCGGCTCGGAGTCAGTATACTGTGTCTGAGTGGGGTATTCATGTCATGGGGGATACAGCTTTTTTTAAAAGGGTGGGTGCACAATTAAGATCTATTTATTGTCTTTTGTGGTAATTTATACAGAAATAAAGATTTTTTTCGAAATAAAAAAAGGGGGGGGGGGGGGGTGTAATGTATATTTCATACCGTTTCATGCTGCGGTTTACGGCGGTTATTGCCTTGACAGTTTATCTTAACTTCCGGCAGAGATTATACTACCGTATATGCTCTTTGCTTCTGGGTGCATAGCTGATCAACAGGTTGGTCTGTAGTTTGCAATTATTTTCTTAAACAATAATACGGTTGCATGATATATTCACGAGTGAGTGAGTGGGTGAGTTTGGTTTAACGCCGCTTTAAACAGTATTCCAGTTATATCGCGGCGTGTCAGCTTAATGTGGGAGGAAAGCCCGAAGTGATGTAGGTCTGAGACATTTACCACTTCGGTGAAACCCACGAGCACGGGTATGGTGCTGACAAACCTAGAAACATAATCGGGGCGAACCGGGATTCGAACCAACACTCATAGGTTTCTGGCGTGCCCAAAGGGCGTTCCACTGCACAGCGAATCGCGGCGCCTTAGACAACTGGGCCACCCGTGCCCCCGATATATTCACGATGCTTGGTTGAACATAGTAACATTCTTCTAAACATACTTCAAATCAGTTAACAAACCCAGTTAACTGAACGGAACCGTACAAAAGAGTGGGTGAAGGAGTTGGGTTTGAATAGTATTCCACTTATCTCACGGCGTGTCCGAAGTCATACCCGAAGCGATGCAGCTCTCATCTTCCCGAGGCAAGAGAGTTAACTGACTTTAAAAGTCCAGTTTCCATCCTTGCCGAACTAGGCTGGAATAACTGGGCTCGATCGTTGCGCCACCAGTGGCTATTACGAGTTATGTCCTTTCTATGCCTCTCCTATTGACCAATCAGATTCAACCTCTCGTATCACTTGCATTTGTTTCAAACAAAACGGCGGCGCCCAGTAGAGACGATCTGATCGATAATCAAGATCTATATTGTGACAAAACGAGTCTTACATCGCGAAGTGCATCAATTCACGTGAGCACCTTGATAAAAAACATGACAAGATTTAGAAAATATCTGTTGACAACAAGTTAGCGGTGCACATGCTTTACAAATCCTGCAGTCGACCGAAATCTGCTTGACACTCCACGAACCGGATTTCGATTTCGGTGCGCGATTTTGATTCGACTATGCATAGACTCGTTAGCCCAGCCAAACTCTAACTCCATAATGCCAGCCTAGTTCGGCAAGGGTGGAAACTGGACTTTTATAGTCAGTTAGCTCACTTGCCTCGGGAAGATGTGCAGGTCTTAGGAGTTCACCACTTTGATGAAACTTACGAGCACGGGTTTTGTGCTGACGACAAAATCGGAGCGAACCGGGATTCAAACACACTGTCATAGGTATGACCCTTGAAGATCCGGGATAGAATAGATCTTCAGCAACCCATGCTTGTCGTAAAAGGCGACTAACGGGATCGGGTGGTCAGGCTCGCTGACTTGGTTGATGCATGTCATCGATCCCACATTGCGAGGATCGATGCTCATGATAGCAATCACTGGATTGTCTGGTCTTGACCCGATTATTTACAGATCGCCGTCATATAGCTAGAATATTGCTGAGTGCGGCGTTAAACAACAAACAAACCAACCAACGGTATCTGGCATGCTCAAGGGACACAACTCTGCATAGCGAATTGCAGCGCCTTAGGCGATTGGTCCAACCGTGCCCCCGTACACAACTGTAAGAAGCTATCATACAAAAAAAAAAGATGTTTCAGATTAGATATGTATTGCGTAGATTCCATGAAGAGACAGTGGTAATATTACACTATCACAAACTAAAAAATATATGCACAATAAGTGATAATTAAAACACACAGGTACATTCAACATACAAAGGATGTGATAACAATTTTATATTAGAACAAGTGTATTACAATGATATGGAAATAACATGAGAATTGAGCAAAACTATGGTAATGTTGTACATACAAGGAATTTGTTTAAAATTGTTGATATGATAACAGATCTTGGAAGTTGTTTCTGGATAACTGTTGGTAAAAGTATTAAAAACTGTTCCTTTTAACAGAGTGTACCAAATTCTTTATCATGGGTGAGGATTATTTGTGATTCTCTTTCTTGGTTGTATTTTATACAAATTGGTGCATAATGTTTGCTTATCTTCTGAGACATCACATGTTTCACAGAGACGTTGTTCCAATGGGGTTGGTGGTTTTATATTTATATATATATATATATATATATATATATATATATATATATATATATATATATATATATATATATATATATAATAAAATAATAAAGTCCACGTTGGTCCATCATCTTCTTTATATCAGTTTCATACATAGTACTTTCGCTGTCTCATGACAGCTCTTCGGTGTGGATATATATATATATATATACCAGTTTCAGGTTTTAGTTTGTGATTACTTAAACGAAGTTTTATTAAATGTGACCTATGAGCTTTGTTTTTACAATATGTAAGATAATTCTCAATATTTATAGATGACTTTACCAACCTGTATATTCTTAGCTTGCTGTTTGATAAATGGGAATCCCTTGATATTTTTGCATTTGGACTATTTACAGTGGATTCATAACATTCGTGTTTATTATTTAAAAAGTTTGTTTTATTTAACCCAACCGACATTTTGACCAGAAATATATGTATTTGCTGCCAAAGCATATTTTAGAATGACATGTGTTGTGTTATCTAAATAGGACTTGTAATCAATTAATTTTTTATATTATTGGTACTAATAGTGGGTATATATCAAGTTCTGCCTGACAGGCCTAGTTACGTGTTTTCTTGCCTTGGTTTTCCTTGTGCTGACCATATAAAAGACTCTGTTTCTTTTATTGTGCTTTCAAAAGATAACTACATTAATAACAACCAATCAGTACTTTACACCATTTCTCTCCTCCATAGCTTACACTTCCTTCCTCTGCACATAACATTATATGGCGGGGAGCTATTGATGCACTGCAGCAATCTCTACTTGTGTGTATCTGCACAATATAGTACTGTCGTTTAGTTTTGATTGTGGGAACATTATGCAAACATACATAATATTCCAGAATAGGCTACCCCTGTAGCAGGTGACTGAAAGCTAGATCATAGGAGTCCGTTTCTAAAAATAGACGCCCTCATGCATATTCATGACCATCTCCACACGCGAGCCCGAAGCCCGGTCTCGCGTGTGGAGATGGTCATGAATATGCATGAGGGCGTCTATTTTTAGATACGGACTCCTGTGGCTAGATCAACTAATGGGTAACGTGTAAATGTCGTATTGAGGATGACCTAGACTAAAATCTAGTCTCTGAAATGAACATATCGTACATAAAAAAAACAGTTTTCAGTTATCTTAATAAAAATATAATAAAAAGGAGCCCAGTGACTCTCTTCATTCCTGATACTGCAGTGATCTAGACTTGCCAAACATTATAGAATTGCATGGGCTGTATTTGATATATATTTGTATCAGGGTCTGTAAGACAGACTAAGGATGACCCAGAGTGGAGAAATGAAAAAAACACAACGAATAAGAGAATTCAATAGAAAAAAACACTGGAACATATATGCTGAAACAGAAAAGTGTACACAACTGTAGTTAAATATAGGTGGCGAGAGGGGGTGATATGTCAGGAGTTCTAGCCTGTTTGGAGAAGATTTGAAAAGCGTTCAATTTAACTATTACCCCCACAGTAAACACTTTCTTGGCCTAACTCCTCTTACGGTATGGTTTACTTTCGAAACAAAATTATTATATGAATGAACATCGTGATATATGCAAGCTAGACAAATAATGTAACACGTGAACAAGTATTATATATTTGAATAAGTCCATTAATAACTAAAATAATGCTGTCAATGCTTTGGGAAAAGCCTGTGTAAGTCTATGTCTCCTGACCCCAGGATCTATCAGATAATGGACAGTCTCGCCACAACACAGCTGCTGCTGAAAGGGGATATTAACAATAACACAGTGATGTAGGTCGGCTCACTGACACTTTTTACCGTAACATGTGCCGATCAGTGGCATGAGCCTTCCCCATATGTCTTTTTGAGATACAGAAATCGGATATGCCACCCTGAATGCTTCGCTCTCTCGTTCAGAGACTTTATGGAAACTTATATGAGGATATGGACCAATTTTAACTTAATTTAACTAATATATTTTGTTTATATGAATGACTACTTTATACGTAAAATTTTCACTCAATAAACTCTTTCGCTATGGGTTGAAACAAAGTTGTGAGCACGTATATAATTATGTATCCCAACGTTTTACTGGAACCGAATCATGCATGAACGAATCATTAAAAAATAGAAACGGGAAAGTGGCAATCTCATTAAAATCAGATCTTAGCTCCTGCTACCGCTAAACAAGCGAGAACTAAGATCTGATTTTAATGAGATTAGGAATGTAGTTTACTTTTTAGGCTTTGTTGAATTTTGTTGTTCTGCACATCTGTGTTGAAACGCATTATTATATCGTCTCTATCGCTGAAGAAGAATGCAACAAATTCATTCTGTCGAATAATACCCGTTGACTTTTGCTCAAAGACGGGCACTAAGCTTCACATCGCAGCTGGTTTGTTTTCGTAGCGGTATTCAAAGGGGGGTAACTTTGCCAGTGCGCATTGCTTATGTCCCTTTGTTTTCCCGACAAGGCTGAAACGATATTGTGTTTGTTGAGACACTTACATCATGTACATGTTATAGTTATAGGTATTGATAAATCTTTGTCGCCATGCCGCTCCCAGCTGCCCTCGCGGCGAGGCTAGCAAAACGAGGTATTGTAAAGGAAGTGAAGAAGCCTGAGCCAATACACCCTGGTGAGTGCATATTCAAAACGTTGAGTGCTGCACGCTTGTCTTGGTCAACAAACTTGGCTGTAGAGATTTCCTTACAAAGTAATATGTGCACTGCTATGTTTATCGTCATGACTCTCGCTATAACGAAGTTGATAGCATGACACTCTATCAGTGAGGTCACTCTTGAAAATGGTTATAACTTGATCCGTATTTTATAATGTTGGCTATTGGCTTCGATGATAAGATTTGGTTTTGAGTCATTTGACTTCATGCTAATCAGCTGCTAATTATTTTAGAAAGTCAAAGATGTTTTTACAATTGCACCTGTCATTTACTTATAACTTACATCAGTACATTTATGGATCATTTTTATTTTTTGTGGTTTTTTTTTCAATGGATAACCTGATAACGATTACGAATTAAATCAAATCATGTGGTATAATGATGTATAACACCCTCACCTTGTATACATGCTGTATGTAATATTTCTATCCCTGAATAATGTTCAACAGCGGAGATTGAAGAGGTGTTTGCTGAGGATTACGATGAGCCGGCTAAACCTGAGCCTGAGGATCAGGCGCTGCCAACAAAAGCAGTAGAAGACTACGCTCAGCCCGGTGTGCTCCCCTTGAGTTCAGAACCATTATTGTATGAGGCTGCTGCTTGTCCAAACAGAGCCAACCCCTACCATCAGTGTGAAGCCTACTGCAGGTATGTACCATCTGTGTGAAGTCTACTGCAGGTATGTACCATCAGTGTGAAGCCTACTGCAGGTGTGTACCATCAGTGTGAAGCCTACTGCAGGTATGTACCATCAGTGTGAAGCCTACTGCAGGTGTGTACCATCAGTGTTAAGCCTACTGCAGGTATGTACCATCAGTGTGATGTCTACTGCAGGTATGTACCATCTGTGTGAAGTCTACTGCAGGTATGTACCATCAGTGTGAAGTCTACTGCAGGTATGTACCATCAGTGTGAAGCCTACTGCAGGTATGTACCATCAGTGTGAAGTCTACTGCAGGTATGTACCATCTGTGTGAAGTCTACTGCAGGTATGTACCATCAGTGTGAAGCCTACTGCAGGTGTGTACCATCAGTGTTAAGCCTACTGCAGGTATGTACCATCAGTGTGAAGCCTACTGCAGGTATGTACCATCAGTGTGAAGCCTACTGCAGGTATGTACCATCAGTGTGAAGTCTACTGCAGGTATGTACCATCAGTGTGAAGCCTACTGCAGGTATGTACCATCAGTGTGAAGTCTACTGCAGGTATGTACCATCAGTGTGAAGCCTACTGCAGGTATGTACCATCTGTGTGAAGTCTACTGCAGGTATGTACCATCAGTGTGAAGCCTACTGCAGGTGTGTACCATCAGTGTGAAGCCTACTGCAGGTATGTACCATCAGTGTGAAGCCTACTGCAGGTGTGTACCATCAGTGTGAAGCCTACTGCAGGTATGTACCATCAGTGTGAAGCCTACTGCAGGTATGTACCATCAGTGTGAAGCCTACTGCAGGTGTGTACCATTAGTGTGAAGTCACCTGCAGGTGTGTACCATCAGTATGAAGCCTAATGCAGGTGTGTACCATCAGTGTGAAGTCTACTGCAGGTGTGTACCATCAGTGTGAAGTCTACTGCAGGTATGTACCATCAGTGTGAAGCCTACTGCAGGTGTGTACCATCAGTGTGAAGTCTACTGCAGGTATGTACCATCAGTATGAAGCCTAATGCAGGTGTGTACCATCAGTGTGAAGTCTACTGCAGGTATGTACCATCAGTGTGAAGCCTAATGCAGGTTAGTACCATCAGTGTGAAGCCTACTGCAGGTAAGTACCATCAGTGTGAAGCCTACTGCAGGTATGTACCATCAGTGTGAAGCCTAATGCAGTGTGAACGATCAGTGTAAAGTCTACTGCAGGTATGTACCATCTGTGTGAAGTCTACTGCAGGTGTGTACCATCCGTGGAAGTCTACTGCAGGTATGTACCATCAGTGTGAAGCAAACTGTGGGTATGTACCATCAGTGTGAAGCCTAATGCAGGTGTGTACCATCAGTGTGAAGCCTACTGCAGGTATGTACCATCTGTGTGAAGTCTACTGCAAGTATGTACCATCAGTGTGAAGCCTAATGCAGGTTTGTACCATCAGTGTGAAGCCTAATGCAGGTGTGTACCATCAGTGTGAAGCCTACTGCAGGTGTGTACCATCAGTGTGAAGCCTAATGCAGGTGTGTACCATCAGTGTGAAGCCTACTGCAGGTATGTCCCATCAGTGTGAAGCCTAATGCAGGTGTGTACCATCAGTGTAAAGTCTACTGCAGGTATGTACCATCTGTGTGGAGTCTACTGCAGGAGTGTACCATCAGTGGAAGTCTACTGCAGGTATGTATCATCAGTGTGAAGCCTACTGCAGGTATGTACCATCAGTGTGAAGTCTACTGCAGGTGTGTACCATCAGCGTGAAGCCTACTACAGGTATGTACCATCAGTGTGAAGCCTAATGCAGGTGTGTACCATCAGTGTGAAGTCTACTGCAGGTATGTACCATTAGTGTGAAGTCACCTGTAGGTGTGTACCATCAGTATGAAGCCTAATGCAGGTGTGTACCATCAGTGTGAAGTCTACTGCAGGTGTGTACCATCAGTGTGAAGTCACTTGCAGGTATGTACCGTCAGTGTGAAGTCTACTGCAGGTGTGTACCATCAGTGTGAAGCCTACTGCAGGTATGTACCATCAGTGTGAAGCCTAATGCAGGTGTGTACCATCAGTGTGAAGCCTACTGCAGGTGTGTACCATCAGTGTGAAGTCTACTGCAGGTGTGTACCATCAGTGTGAAGCCTTATGCAGGTATGTACCATCAGTGTGAAGCCTTATGCAGGTATGTACCATCAGTGTGAAGCCTAATGCAGGTGTGTACCATCAGTGTGAAGCCTACTGCAGGTGTGTACCATCAGCGTGAAGTCTACTGCAGGTGTGTACCATCAGTGTTAAGCCAACTACAGGTGTGCACCATCAGTGTGAAGTTTACTGCAGGTGTGTACCATCAGCGTAAAGTCTACTGCAGGTGTGTACCATCAGTGTGAAGCCAACTACAGGTGTGTACCATCAGTGTGAAGTTTACTGCAGGTGTGTACCATCAGTGTAAAGTCTACTGCAGGTGTGTACCATCAGTGTGAAGTCTACTGCAGGTGTGTACCATCAGTGTGAAGTCTACAGCAGGTGTGTACCATCAGCGTAAAGTCTACTGCAGGTGTGTACCATCAGCTTAAACATGGTAAAGTCTACTGCAGGTAGCACAGATGCACATGTGATCACTTGCATGCTTTCACTTACTGGTACTATCTATGTTGTCACCTTAATTAATACAAAACTTAAATATACAACAATATTCTGAAAGTAATTGTATCATGCAATGCTTAGATGTGTTCTTAGAAACGGTTTAGCAGCTTTACTCATATAACTCTTAGAGCATGGGTTGTTTGTTTGTTGTTTAACGCCGCACTCAGCAATATTCCAGCCGTATGATGGCAGTCTGTTAATAATCAAGTCTGGACCAGACAATCCAGTGATTGACATCATGAGCATCGATCCAAGTCAGTGAGCCTGATCACGCAATCCTGTAGTCACTTCTTTCGACAAGCATCGTTGCCTTTGGCGGCAAGCATGGGTTCCTGGAGACCTGTTCTACTCTGATCTTCACGGGTCCTTAGAGCATGGACTAGAACTGTATACTAGTTGAGAGTTCTGTGGTTGTCTGATGGCGATTTGGTACGTGTTACTACAGACGATGTAATTGTTATTTGTATCCACAGAAAAAGATATGGCCTGAGAGAGTTCAAGACAGATCCAGTCATGCTGAAGAGAAGAGATCGCCATCTGCGGAAATACCCACTTCCCGAGGGCTGGCAGGAAGTTGCTGATCCAAGCACGTACGTTGTTGTTATCTTCTTATCCCACTATGAAAAATAACTCGAGATTTGTTTTGTATATAATGTAAGATTGAAACAGCATATCTATTTTTTCAGCAATTAAGCAGCCCCCTGTTGTCTGTTTCAGAGGGGAACTTCTTCTGTTTTGTGTGTTTCAGTGGGGAACTACTACTGTTTTGTGTGTTTCAGTGGGGCACTACTTCTGTTTTGTGTGTTTCAGTGGGGAACTACTACTGTTTTGTGTGTTTCAGTGGGGAACTACTACTGTTTTGTGTGTTTCAGTGGGGAACTACTTCTGTTTTGTGTGTTTCAGTGGGGAACTACTACTGTTTTGTGTGTTTCAGTGGGGAACTACTACTGTTTTGTGTGTTTCAGTGGGGAACTACTTCTGTTTTGTGTGTTTCAGAGGGGAACTACTACTGTTTTGTGTGTTTCAGTGGGGAACTTCTACTGTTTTGTGTGTTTCAGTGGGGAACTACTACTGTTTTGTGTGTTTCAGAGGGGCACTACTTCTGTTTTGTGTGTTTCAGTGGGGAACTACTACTGTTTTGTGTGTTTCAGTGGGGAACTACTACTGTTTTGTGTGTTTCAGTGGGGAACTACTACTGTTTTGTGTGTTTCAGTGGGGAACTACTTCTGTTTTGTGTGTTTCAGAGGGGAACTACTACTGTTTTGTGTGTTTCAGTGGGGAACTTCTACTGTTTTGTGTGTTTCAGTGGGGAACTACTACTGTTTTGTGTGTTTCAGTGGGGCACTACTTCTGTTTTGTGTGTTTCAGTGGGGAACTACTACTGTTTTGTGTGTTTCAGTGGGGAACTACTACTGTTTTGTGTGTTTCAGTGGGGAACTACTTCTGTTTTGTGTGTTTCAGTGGGGAACTACTACTGTTTTGTGTGTTTCAGTGGGGAACTACTACTGTTTTGTGTGTTTCAGTGGGGAACTACTTCTGTTTTGTGTGTTTCAGAGGGGAACTACTACTGTTTTGTGTGTTTCAGTGGGGAACTTCTACTGTTTTGTGTGTTTCAGTGGGGCACTACTACTGTTTTGTGTGTTTCAGAGGGGCACTACTTCTGTTTTGTGTGTTTCAGTGGGGAACTACTACTGTTTTGTGTGTTTCAGTGGGGAACTACTACTGTTTTGTGTGTTTCAGTGGGGAACTACTACTGTTTTGTGTGTTTCAGTGGGGAACTACTACTGTTTTGTGTGTTTCAGAGGGGCACTACTTCTGTTTTGTGTGTTTCAGTGGGGAACTTCTACTGTTTTGTGTGTTTCAGTGGGGAACTACTACTGTTTTGTGTGTTTCAGTGGGGCACTACTTCTCTTTTGTGTGTTTCAGTGGGGAACTACTACTGTTTTGTGTGTTTCAGTGGGGAACTACTACTGTTTTGTGTGTTTCAGTGGGGAACTACTACTGTTTTGTGTGTTTCAGTGGGGAACTACTACTGTTTTGTGTGTTTCAGTGGGGAACTACTACTGTTTTGTGTGTTTCAGTGGGGAACTACTTCTGTTTTGTGTGTTTCAGAGGGGAACTACTACTGTTTTGTGTGTTTCAGTGGGGAACTTCTACTGTTTTGTGTGTTTCAGAGGGGAACTACTACTGTTTTGTGTGTTTCAGAGGGGCACTACTTCTGTTTTGTGTGTTTCAGTGGGGAACTACTACTGTTTTGTGTGTTTCAGTGGGGAACTACTACTGTTTTGTGTGTTTCAGTGGGGAACTACTACTGTTTTGTGTGTTTCAGTGGGGAACTACTACTGTTTTGTGTGTTTCAGAGGGGCACTACTTCTGTTTTGTGTGTTTCAGTGGGGAACTTCTACTGTTTTGTGTGTTTCAGTGGGGAACTACTACTGTTTTGTGTGTTTCAGAGGGGCACTACTTCTGTTTTGTGTGTTTCAGTGGGGAACTACTACTGTTTTGTGTGTTTCAGTGGGGAACTACTTCTGTTTTGTGTGTTTCAGTGGGGAACTACTACTGTTTTGTGTGTTTCAGTGGGGAACTACTACTGTTTTGTGTGTTTCAGTCGGGAACTACTACTGTTTTGTGTGTTTCAGTGGGGCACTACTACTGTTTTGTGTGTTTCAGAGGGGCACTACTTCTGTTTTGTGTGTTTCAGAGGGGAACTACTACTGTTTTGTGTGTTTCAGTGGGGCACTACTTCTGTTTTGTGTGTTTCAGTGGGGAACTACTACTGTTTTGTGTGTTTCAGTGGGGAACTACTACTGTTTTGTGTGTTTCAGTGGGGAACTACTTCTGTTTTGTGTGTTTCAGTGGGGCACTACTACTGTTTTGTGTGTTTCAGAGGGGCACTACTTCTGTTTTGTGTGTTTCAGTGGGGAACTACTACTGTTTTGTGTTTCAGTGGGGAACTACTACTGTTTTGTGTGTTTCAGAGGGGCACTACTTCTGTTTTGTGTGTTTCAGAGGGGCACTACTTCTGTTGTGTGTGTTTCAGTGGGGAACTACTACTGTTTTGTGTGTTTCAGAGGGGCACTACTTCTGTTTTGTGTGTTTAAGAGGGGCACTACTTCTGTTTTGTGTGTTTCAGAGGGGCACTACTTCTGTTTTGTGTGTTTCAAAGGGGCACTACTTCTGTTTTGTGTATCAAGGGGCATTACTTCTGTTTTGTGTGTTTCAAGGGGCATTACTTCTGTGCTTTTCAAGGGGTGCTACTACTGTTTTGTGTGTTTAAAGGGGTGCTACTACTGTGTTGTGTGTTTAAAGGGGTGCTACTACTGTGTTGTGTGTTTAAAGGGGTGCTACTACTGTGTTGTGTGTTTCAGGGGGTGCTATTACTGTGTTGTGTGTTTAAAGGGGTGCTACTACTGTGTTGTGTGTTTAAAGGGGTGCTACTACTATGTTGTGTGTTTCAGGGGTTGCTTCTACTGTGTTGTGTGTTTAAAGGGGTGCTACTACTGTGTTGTGTGTTTAAAGGGGTGCTACTACTGTGTTGTGTGTTTAAAGGGGTGCTACTTCTGTGTTGTGTGTTTCAGGGGGCGCTACTACTGTGTTGTGTGTTTCAGGGGGCCCTACTACTGTGTGGTGTGTTTTAGGGCGTGCTTCTACTGTGTTGTGTGTTTCAGGGGGCGCTACTACTACTGGAACCTGGTGACTGACCAAGTAGCCTGGCTGTCCCCCTCTCACCCCAAGGCCCAGATCACACTGCCAGCTGAAAAGCTACAAGGTATCTACACAGCTATCTTGGTGTATTTAGACTTATCAATAACCATCTTTCATCAAGGGAGTGAACTGACTGTAAAACTCCCGTTTTCCCCTTGCCGAACTAGGCTGGAATTCTGGAAATACATTTACGAGTCTATGCATATTTGATGGCAAGGCTGATAAGTTTGGCTAGTTTGTGAATGATATCTAATATGAAGTGGTTTCATCTGTACAGACATTTGAAAGATGCATGTCATTTTTTGTTTATATTATCAAGAACATTGATTTTCTGTTGTTAAACTGTAAGATTCCTCTGAATGATAATAAGAGTTCAATGCATGTGCATTGTAAAATCAGAAGATGATTGTTCATGGTGAATGATCAGTTTGTAAATACATGTATATTGAGTGTGCACCCTACTCGGGGGCCCGGTGGCCCAAGGCACTGTAACTCCTTATGCAGAGTTGTGTCCCTTAGCCATGCCAGTAAAGGCAGGATCTGGTGATCATGTTTTCAAAGTAAGTGAGTGACTGAGTATGGTTTTACGCCGCTTTTAGCAATATTCCAGCAATATCACGGTGGGGAACACCAGAAATGGGTTTCACACATTGTACCCATGTCGGGAATCGAACCTTGGTCTTCGGCGTGACGAGTGAAGCTTTAACCACTAAGCTACCCGACCGCCCCCATATTTTCAAATCCCAGATTCATCCCATTATGGACCTTTGTCTGTCTATATCTTGCCATTGATTACCCTTGCTTGTGGGTTTTCATCGTAGGGTTGTAGGCCTTTACACTTGCCTATCTTTGGGCTTTCCTCCCACGTGAAGCTGATGCATCACAATAAACCTGTTAAAAGCTCAACATGATCCCAACATTGTCCATAGATGATTCATGATGCTTTAATTCATTAAACCGTGGTTAAGGATTTAGGAGCATCCCTGCAGCCTTAGTTCTTTGAAATTTGCTGCTAAAGTATTTTTGCTCTCGGGAGCCCCTAAATCTGTGGTTTCAACATTGGGGTAATAACCCCTTGGTTTTCGGGCTTGGTTTTGAGCAGTGTTTGTGATGTTTGTTACAGCTGTGCTGGGCAAGGTCGGGGGCATACTGGACATGGATGAACACAGTGATGAAGAAGACATGGACACAGGCAAAGCAATGGTGAGTGGCCAGTGCTAGATCCACTGTGAGGACCCATGGTCCTGGGTCTCCTTCCACAGTGAGACCCATGGGACCAGGGCCTCCTTCCATGATGAAACCCATGGACCTGGGCCTCCTTCCACAGTGAGACCCTCGGACCTGGGCCTCCTTCCACAGTGAGACCTATGGACATGGGCCTCCTTCCAGGATGAGACCCATGGATCTGGGCCTCCTTCCAGGATGAGACCCATGGACATGGGCCTCCTTCCATAGTGAGACCTATGGACATGGGCCTCCTTCCAGGATGAGACCCATGGACCTGGGCCTCTTTCCACAGTGAACCCATGGACATGGGCTTCATGTAAACTGAGGCCCAGGTCCATGGTTCTCACTGTGGAACTGATAATGGCTAGAGGACTCATGTACTTATGTTAAGAAAGCACTTTTTACAGTTCATTTTGAAACCATTTACCATGTTCTCCTGTTATAAGTGCTGGTATCATGTTGTATGAATCTAGGACCTCGCAAGAAGATGGTGGTCCTGGGATATACATTATGAGTAAATCTTTACACTTGTACTGTACTCGTGGGTTTTACCAAAGTTGTATCTCTACATTATATGTGCATCACTTTCCACCAACATAAGTTGGCATGCAGTGATAAGACAGAAACATGATGCATTACAGCATTGAACTTACCCCATATATATCTACACAGCCTTTGAAATTCATTCTTGTGCACTAGCCTGAGTATTGAATTGTGCTGAGGACAAGTAAATATCCAATGATGTAGTCCTCACTGACTTGATGCATTTGAGGGCTATGGTTCTGAACAAGTTGTCAGTGCTTCAATTTTGGTACAAATTGGAACTGAATAAAACTTACAGAACATGTAAACATAGTAAACATTTTGTCTTCTTCAAGCAGAACCTGCTACACACCCTGACTAATGAAATAAGGTTTTCACTTAGTCTTTACATTTAATAGGGTAGCTACTGCAGCAGTCTGTGAGGTTAGGATTCTGATTACTCTTCTCTTCCTGTTTTGGATTTGTAAACTGTTTACAAAATAGACCCGTGAAGATCCGGGGTAGAATAGGTCTGCAGCAACCCATGCCGCCCGTAAAAGGCGACTATGCTTGTCCTAGGGCGACTAATGGGATCGTGTGGTCAGGCTCGCTGACTTGGTTGATGCATGTCATCGATCCCAATGGCATGGATCGAATCTCATGATGTCAATCACTGGATTGTCTGGTCCAGACTCAATTATTTACAGACCCCCCTCATATAGCTGGATTATTGCTGAGTGTGGCGTTAAACAACAAACAAACAAAACAAAAATTTACAAAATATGAAGTACTCCAGCCAACAGTGCTCTAGTGATATGCCTGTTTTGGTAATATCCCTGTGCATCTTTGGGACTCTTTGCAGAGTGACGACAGTAGTTCCGACTCAGAGGAGGAAGTGGAGCAGAGGCGACGACGTGATAGACGTGAGAGGGACCGCGACTGGGACCGTGAGCGTGATAGGGACCGCAGTCGGGACCGGGATAGAGATCGAGACAGGGACAGGGATCGGGACAGGAGGAGGCGAGATGATAGAAAAGGTCAGAGCAGTCGATGTTCACGATGCAGTGGTTGATGATGTTGAAATAAACTTTGTAGATTTGTGTGAGTTCTCAGAAAATTTTGATACTTTATCATGCTTTTGTATTAAAGTGATCCCTCTCTACAACATTACAATTAATGAGCGTTATAGATGATCATCGGTTTAACCGAGGTGGAGTCCTAGGTGGTAGATGACCAACAAAACAGTATACATGCTCTGCCTACCTAACATGATTTTTGTTGCAAGTTTCAGAGGTTAAAAAACGACTAGAATAGAAGTTGTTTATGATTCATAGTGTAAAAAAAGATTTATCAAGTATTATATATATGCACTTTAAAAAAACAACAACATTGTATCCCTTCATCAATTCAGATGAATAAACAGGTATAACAAACTTGGTATATAAAAATATGAAATTTTATATAAAACATCACTTGACATGATGATTTACCATTTAAATTGTATTTCCTGCTGTCCAAGGCATTGTTTCATATGCTGAGATTAAGATTACTGTGTGTATTTTATCATAAACTAAGCTGAAATAGCAATAAGCTGTGCACACATTTCCCTCCAATCTACCAGTGATTCAGTTAAAAAGCACCCAATGATACAACTTCAAAGAAGCAATGGTCAGAAGAAATTGTGTCTGAAATTATTATTTTATCTGGAATAATATATTCCAATATTATGTTATTTTAGTTGCAGCTATTACTATATATATTTAAAATTATAAGAACCATACATATAGCACTTTGGTACAGGTGGTATGCAGGATATTATCAAACAATACGAACAGTGTAGAGAAATATGATTTTCTATCAGTTTACAGTATGTACATTGTGTAAGGAATCTTCATTACCTCATCGTTATATTCATAGCAACTCGGTGTACTGTTCAGCTTCCACAAATTTCAACCATGCAGCATCTTCCGAGGCAAGTGCGTTAACTGACTATAAAAGTCCAGTGTCAACTGTTGCTGAACTAGGCTGGAATTCCGGAGTTATATTTTGGTTGGACTAAAGATTCTATGCATAGTTTAATCGAAGTTATGTGATGAACGAGACATCTGGTTTGCAAACAACATGGATTTCAACCATGTCAACAGGCAGATTTCGGTCAATTGAAGGATTTGCAAATCTTTTCATGTTTTTAATGAACGTGCTCGATGTAGGACCCATTTTATTACAATACAGATCTTGATTATCGATCAGATCATCTTGACTGGTTGCCACCATTTTGTTTAAAGCAAATGCAAGTGATATGAGAGGTGGAATCTGATTGGTCAAGAGGAGGGACATAGAAGGGACAAAACATATAATAGCCACTAGTGGCGCTACGATCGGGCCTTGAAACTCCAGTTCGGCATGGGCGGGAACTGGGCTTTTATAGTCAGTTAATGCCCTTGCCTCGGGAAGTGGCCATGCAGCTGAAATGTAGTTTACAAATGGAAAGACTATGAAAGGCCGACAAGCAGATAACTGCAATTGTATTCATCTCTATTTTCAGGCCGGGGAAGAGATGGCCTTGACCCCATGGATCCGGCTTCATATTCGGACATTCCTCGGTAAGGAACATGATATTTTGTACACAGATGGGGGCGATGGAGTAGTCTTGTTTAAAGCATTCATCCATCATGCCAAAGGCCCAGGTTTGATTGCCCACGTGGGTACAATGTGGGAAGCCTATTTCTGGAATATTGCTTAACGTGGTGTAAAACCATACTCACTCATATACAGATGCAGAGGACGAATCAAAAAGGGTTCCCAGATCCCCTTTTGAAAATTGAATTAATTAATTAATTAATTGAAATAATTTCTAATCAGTGGATCTTGATTTTCTTTTTTGGACCTGCCATTCCTTTTCTGAGTTTATGTATGTCCATATGATTAGTTGTATGAAGGAAGTTGAGCGGTGAAAGATGAAGTTAATTTGACTTGTACTGATCAGGTATCATACAGATATTGCATGGTTGTAAAATGAGCACCCAAGTCATGGTTAGACATATCCACCACTGATGTGTTTGTAGGGTAATATCTGCCCTCAGATAAATCTGTTAACCATGAGGAACGTATCAACACAATTTGTGTTTAGTTGATGGGATGTCTACAATGTGAATTATCTCCCTTGTTCCTGGGTTTGATGAACACAATGCAATATTTGAAACCAGTGAGTGTGTTGGACACTGGTTAATATTTGAAACCAGTCAGTATGTTGGACACTGGTTAATATTTGAAACCAGTCAGTGTGTTGGACACTGGTTAATATTTGAAACCAGTCAGTGTGTTGGACACTGGTTAATATTTGAAACCAGTGAGTGTGTTGGACACTGGTTAATATTTGAAACCAGTCAGTGTGTTGGACACTGGTTAATAATTGAAACCAGTCAGTGTGTTGGACACTGGTTAATAATTGAAACCAGTCAGTGTGTTGGACACGTGGTAATATTTGAAACCAGTCAGTGTGTTGGACACTGGTTAATATTTGAAACCAGTCAGTGTGTTGGACACGTGGTAATATTTGAAACCAGTCAGTGTGTTGGACACGTGGTAATATTTGAAATAAGTGAGTGTGTTAGACACTGACATTCTCACACTCCTAAGGAACATCCCTGAAATCTGGATGAGTTGGGTTTTTCCCCCGTGTCTACCCCTGTATCATATTGAAAGTATATGTCAATATTGCAAGTAAGCTTGAAACCTCCGTGTATACAAGCACAGGACACAACATGAAAATATAAGCTGTTGCGCTGAGTGTGAGGTGTAATGAAGGGATGACAGTTCCTCTGCTGCTGAAACACAGCTCCTGTATCCTGTCATATCTTCAGAATATGTGTTCACTGTTGTCCATCTGTTGCAGAGGGGGCTGGTCTGATGGACTTGATCAGCGGGGCAAGGCCAAAACGGGCGTGGACGTGACAGCATCGGGGCCTCTCTTCCAGCAGCGTCCCTACCCCAGCCCGGGTGACGTACTGAGAGCAAACAGGGCCATCGCGGACAAGAAGGCAGATACATGACCTCACAATCTGAGGAGCAACAAACTGAGAGGATGTTTTTTCTGTCATAACATTTTTGTACCTGAGAAAACATTGATAACAAGGATTAAAACAAGATACACTGATAACAGCAATGTAAGTTGTATGAGGTTTTATGTAATGTATGGTGTGAATAAAATACATGTGTACAAGCAGGCTGTGTTTTTTCAATGTCAAATACTTGGTTGTTTGAAAGTTAAACCAAAGTGAGTGAGTGAGTGAGTTGGGTTAACGCCGCTTTTGACAGTATTCCAGTTATATTACGGCATGTCAGCTTAATGTGGGAGGAAAGCCCGAAGTGATGCAGGCCTCAAATGTTTACCACTTCTGTGAAACCCACGAGGACAGGATTCCCAAGGGACGCAACTCTGCACAAGAATTGCGATGCCTTAGACAACTGGGCCACCCTTGCCCCTGTTAAACCAAAGAGATTATTGAGACAGTGTATGTGTGATACTTATTTGCGGAAAACAAATTTAAGACTTCTTTTTGCCCTGAGGAGATTGTTGGAAATACATTAATTTGGACTCGAGTTTGATCACTGCCTGTAGGTTTGAAGGACAGTCAATGCTTTTGGTTGGCCTTGGCGAAGTTGCAATACATGAATCAGAAAATGAAAGTACTATGGTGCGCTATATTATTGAGGAAGTTAATTTATAATGGATTTATAACGGCGAATGCTTGCTAACCCATTAACTATGTCATACCCAAAATGTTTCTTGTTCTTCATTCAACTTTTATGACACAAAGTACCTGTCATTTACGTCTGTAAATAATCGATTCTCGACCAGACAATCCAGTGACTGACTTCATGAGCATCGATCAATGTTCAGTTGGGATATGATGACATGCATCATCAACCAAGTCAGCGAGTCTGACCACCCAATCCCATTAGTCGCCCCTTAAGACAAGCATAGCCGCCTCTTAGGACAAGCATGGGTTTCTGAAGACTCATTCCACCCAGATCTTCAGGGGTCTCTTCAAAATCTGATGAGACATATCGGCACAGTTCATGACAATAACATGTATGGGTGGTGGTGTTGGGTTCGGAGGGTGGGGTCATTCGTCACCACTCGCATGTTTCCGTAACGTACGAGACGAGTTGGTCACAAATGGTGGACGGGGATGAGGTGACATGTCAGCGAGCCTGACCACCCGATCCCGTTAGTGAGTTTGAGTTTAAGAGACACCGATCTGTTGCCTGTTGACGGAAGAATTATAAAAAGTCACATAGTGGGAATTTTGCGCAATATCACGCGACTCTTTGCCTTAAGGAAAATGTTTTTAACAACAGAAAATTAATTACATTTTTGTAATGCTATGTGCGTGTGAACAATCGTGCGATGTGTTTGTCATTGTTAGCCTCGTTCATCACGTCATCTGAGATGTTGCTGTTCTGGGAATCGAAATAATGTACTTCCTGTAAAGAATACACCATACAAATGTCCCATGTATGGCTTTATTTATAGTGACTTAAAGGGGTTGCCACTTTGTATAAAACCATATCATGTTGTTAGGGACTGGTTTAATTAGTCTCTGATAGATAGGTATACCATCACAATAGTATCGTCTTTTGATGACCTATTTCCTCAGTCAAATTTGTATGTAGTCTCTTTGAAAAGGATGTTTAAGATCAGACTTTATCACCCACTTAAAGCCCAAACTGTTTTTGTACCCATTTAGTCAGATTATCAGGTCAACAGACTCCACAACAACCTCCATATTCTTATTAATATCAGGTGATCAGTCGATCGTTCATTCAGTGAGCTATGGGGTCTGTGGTTGAAATCTTTCACGAGATCTTCTGAGATATCCAGGCAATTGTTAGTCTAATAAGTAATTGTAGTGAGTGAGTGAGTATAGTTTTTCGCCGATTCAACAATATTCCAGCAATATCACGGCGGGGGACACCAGAAATGGGCTTCACATATTGTAACCATGTCGGGAATCGAACCCGGGTCTTCAACGTGACGAGCGAACGCTTTACCACTAGGCTACCTGACAGCCCCAAGTCTAAATGTAAGCCATATATCTGTACATAGTGGTCTTGAGAGTAAGCACTCGTTAAGCATGAGAAACAATAGTTTCATTCGGGGCCCACATAAATATGATACCCTTACATCGTAGATAAGATCTCACTTTCTAATGATCAAATTCACAACCTGTGTCTTATAATTCGTGGCAGAGTACATTTTGTATGTGAAAATATCTTCTTCGTTTCCCTAATAACAGAGTCAGGTGTTTTGTTTTCAGGTTCTCCAGCCTTACATAACTTGTGAAAACATTAAGAGCTACCAAAAAATGATTCATACCGCCATTGTCTGATGACATATTTGACATGTCCGCTAAGTCTGTATTCAACTATATTTTGATAAATTTGTAAAAGAACTCAAGGATATTATGCACATAATGCAACAAACCAAACGTAAGGATAATTTAGATTTAATTAAAAAATAGACTTATTCTTGAAACAAATTGATTGATATATTAACTGTTATTTTGGTACTTGTTATTATTATTATAAAGTAATATTATTATCACACAAAGCCCTATACCTCTCGCCATGTGAGTCTGTAAGGGTTAATTGTAAAACCGTGGCAACTATCTTGAGACTAAAAGTTTATATTTCAAAACAACAACAAAAAGTCTAGAGGCGACCACTCTGTGGCAGGGAATACAATTCCTGTGAAGCGAGCCACTGCTTGATGTGATGTGAAGCAATATCCAACTTGGCCTCCTTTTTCACAGTGTGATACAGTGTAGTGGGTACAGAAAAGAAAGCTGGATGCTTGAGGTGAAAATAAATAGCAGACAAATATTCCTTCCATCCTCCAGCAGGTATGATGATGAAATAAAAAAAATAAAATATTTTGCCTTTGTTTTAGGCCATCCATGTTTCTCGCTACACTTCAGGTTCCGCGCGTAGGCAATGACTTAACGAAATGTGTATAAACTTGTTGGATTTTGTTTACGTGAACGTGACGCCGCCGCTTATCTATACTATCAAGTTACATTCCAGCAGAGTGCTGGATTACTAATATTTCCAAACAACAGACAGTTGCTGCATTGTCTGGAGAGCAATAATCGCCAACACCCCGTTATAGGGCACACATTCTGAAAATATATAATATATTCTGGAACCAAATAAGGAATGAATGTACATGTTATCAAGCACTGTGTAGTACATGGCGAGAACATTGTGTCTACAACACATCATGCACGACACACTGGCACGTTGCCATTTGAGTGTATTTTTTTTTAACGTGACGATAAACCCAATTATATCTCAAAGCCCCTGCAACACCTTTGGTCTCACGTTAATCACGTTACATAGATCCTGTAAATCACATTGTACACTTGCCACATCGCACCAGGCGGGTGTGAAAGGCGATATTAAGCCTGACACTGAAAACTTTGGGCGTTCTCACCTTTCCGATTTAATAGCCACTAACACGCATCTAGCGAGAGATAGCCTGTAGAAATAGTTACATACGATGGCTTTGCCAAGGTTGAGCAAGGTCACAAAGTTACTTTTTTTCTCACTGGCGAATCAATATTTAATGTGAATGGATATTTCAATTGTATGATAATATAACCATGTCGCAATAGTTTCCCGGGTTCTCCCACATTATGTTTCAGAGTTTGTCTGCACCATACCGGAACTGTGCGTATCTGAGCCCTGAGCTTAATTACGCGTTTTTGCCTATTTTAATTGAATAACATTACATGCAAATTAAAACCTAGGGCTAAAATACGAAGGGACAAAAACGTGATAGGAGGAATGAATATACCAAGTTTAATGAAACAATACTCACAAATGGAATGAGAGAGCAATAACAAAGACAATTTCTTTTTTCAACGTTTTCAAATTTATGAGTCAAGAAGAAATTGAAATGACAGCTGTCAACAAACCAGTATCGCAGTTATGCGGCGAATATGTCACACTGAGTATCCAGAATATCACCCACGTCAGTGGTTCAATGCGCCTTGTATGGAGACCTCTAACAGCAAGGTTACTATTGGTGAGCATTGACCATATAGTAGCGTGTTGAAGCACATCCGGTGGGGGAGATCAATCCACTTTAAACTTAATTTAAGCCATTTTAGCTTGTTTTAGACCCCCTTGTTCCAAGCGCCAGACAGGGTAACAACAAGTATCATCGTTTAACGTCTTTTGGTATGACGCGGCCGGGGATCGAACCCACGACCTTCCGTTCCCCCGGCGGACACACAACCACAAACAAAACCTCGGGGCGGTCCCATATCGGATTAACAACAGCAGTATGAGACAGGACTTCACAGTTGATACATGTGTATGTACCCATGTATTTTTAGTCTGGCATTTAACGACCGAATTGTGTGTTGTTTAACGCCGCACTCAGCAATATTCCAGCTATATGACGGCAGTCTGTAAATAATCGAGTCTGGACCAGACAATCCAGTGATTGACATCATGAGCATCGATCCACGCAATTGGGATACGATGACATGCACCAACCAAGTCAGCGAGCATGACCACCCGATCCCGTTAGTCGCCTCTTACAACAAGCATAGTCGCCTTTTATGGCAAGCATGGGTTGCTGAAGACCTATTTTACGCCCGAATGCATCTGTTTAGTTGGATAATCGAGACAGGTTATTCTCTGGCGTTGACTTTTCCTATTTACTTGAACTGGGTCCCCGAGCTTCATTTTAAGCTCAGAGGCATTTATCAATTAAGCGGAGTCAACTGCAAAACTACTGCTTTACCGGCAGCCCCCACCATTCACACAATTTGATAACAAAAAATATTCTGCCTGAATATGTGTCGTCTTAAAACGCGTATTGAATGACAGAATGAATTCTTCCAATCTGACCACATTGTCCTGTCACACATGTTATCAATTGAGATGAGTTTAGAAGTTTAGACAGTTAAGGTACCAAACACTGCAGAAAGTTCATAATAAAGCTGCCACAATTGTTTCCCGTACTCCAAAATGGTCGCGTATTTCTCCCGTACTAAATTACCTTCACTGGCTACCTCTAGAGGTTAGAAGTATCTTCAAAGTATTTTGTTTGAGATACAACTGCCTTCATTCAACTGAGGAACCTGTCTGATCTTGTTGATAAAAATATTCCTTTTCGAATGCAAAAATAAAAACATGTGAATCCCCGACAGAGCTATGCAGCTCCTGCTCTCTGGATCCCAAAACAAACTGCTCCCTGGATCCCCAAAACTTTAGGAATTACTATGACTATGAAATATGCTGCTGAATGCTTCTATCAATCATGGACATGAGCCCCTTTAACTCCATAATATCAGCGCAGTTCGGCAAGGGTGGAAACTGGACTTTTTTAGTCAGTTAACTCTCTTGTCTCGGGAAGATGCTGCTCTCTGGATCCCAAAACAAACTTCAGGAATTATTATGACTATAAAATATGCTGCTGAATGCTTCTATCATTCATGGACATGAAACCCCTTTAACTCCATAATATAAGCGTAGTTCGGCAAGGGTGGAAACTGGACTTTTATAGTCAGTTAACCCTCTTGTCTCGGGAAGATGCTGCTCTCTGGATCCCAGATGGACATGAGCTATTTTATTGTCAATCTAATCGTATTACTTGGAGCATGATTCGTGTGTGTGGAACTGGCGCCCTAGGACACATGCACAGTGTACTTCTATTACTCTCTGGTTACATTATCGTGTTAACTGTGGTGATATGTCAAACTGTTATGCCGTTTAAAGATTACTTTAAGTGCAATTTATACAATAGATACCTATACCTTCTTTCATCGAATATAAACTTTAAATACAGTTTACAGATGGAAAACGTAAACCCATAATGGCATAACATTATTTGGGCTCCAAATTTGCAAATAATAGCTTTATAGATGAATGTGCTAGATTTTCTGTCAAAAGGCTGTTTTCTAAACATATAGGTCGGCTCCTCGTTTCGGAAAGTAGTGTGTATTGAAGAATTGAATACTATATTATGTTTCTGACAAAACAAAGTAGAGCCACCCTTCATCCGAATGAGCCGTATCCTTCTGCGAGTGAGTGAGTATGGTTTTACGCCGCTTTTAGCAATATTTCAGCAATATCATGGCGGGGGACACATTGTAGCCATGTCGGGATTCGAACACGGGTCTACGGCGTGACGAGCGAACGCTTTAACCATCAATGCAAGAGTACTGAGCAGAGCAGCCATTTTTAGCAGTGTGTATTGGGTGTGGACCAGGGATATTATGAATATACCACATTGGAGACGACATTGAGACCGAGGTTATAATAAGTCCAAATAAGGCAAAGTAGATCCGCCAGCATTTATGCGCAGTACGATTGAATTGTAACCTGTTCCAGGCAGTTATGACAAGCCAATGTGGGTGTCGGCTGGTGAGTGTATGTAGCTCTTGGAAAAACTGAACGCAATTAGGCTTTCTGAAACAGGTATGTAATACACGTACGAGAATTAGTTGATGATAATTTATGTGTTTTATGGAAAATGCTTTGAGTAGCATGTGCCCAGAATGTTATTTGAAATCAACGTTTCAAACACACAAAAAACGTGGTCAATACGCAATTTCACAGGTAAATTTCTATGCTTGACAAGATCTGTAAACTTTATTGGGCTACTAAATTATTGTAACAATTGCAGTACTCCTGATATTGTTAAATTGTCATATTGTTGCGAAAGTACGGTGTGTCCCACCCACAATGTTATTGTTGGCGATGACGTTGGTTGCCAAGGACGTTGATGAAGATAGTTATGTCTCTACTCTGGTTCACCTTCCTTCATGCCACTTGTCAGAGTGGCGGGTGCTACCAGCATGCCAGGCCGTGTTAACTCTTAATAAAACAACCCGCTATTTTGCCTTTTAACGACCGAAATGTTTGTTGTTTAACGCCGCAGTCAGCAATATTCTAGCTATATGACGACAGTCTGTAAATAATCGAGTCTGGACCAGACAATCCAGTGATTGATGTTATGGGCATCGATCCACGCAATTGGGATACGATGACATGCACCAACCAAGTCAGCGAGCCTGACCACCCGATCCAGTTAGTCGCCTCTTACAAGCATTGTCGCCTTTTGGCATGGGTTGCTGAAGACCTATTTTACGCCCGAATGAACCTGTTAAGTTGGATAATCGACACTGGTTATTCTCTGGCGTTGACTTTTCCTATTTACTTGAACTGTGTCCCCGAGCTTCATTTTAAGCTCAGAGGCATTAATCAATTAAGCGGAGTCAACTGCAAAACTACTGCTTTACCGGCAGCCCCCACCATTCACACAATTTGATAAAAAAAAAGAATTCTGCCTGAATATGTGTCGTCTTAAAACGGGTATTGAATGACAGAATGAATTCTTTCAATCTGACCACATTGTCCTGTCACACATGTTATCAATTGAGATGAGTTTTTGAAGTTTAGACAGTTAAAGTACCAAACACTGCAGAAAGTTCATAATAAAGCTGCCACAATTGTTTCCCGTACTCCAAAATGGTCGCGTATTTCTCCCGTACTAAATTACCTTCACTGGCTACCTCTAGAGGTTAGAAGTATCTTCAAAGTATTTTGTTTGACATACAACAGCCTTTATTCAACTGGGGTATCTGTCTGATCTTGTGGATAAAAATATTCCTTTTCGAATGCAAACATACAAACATGTGAATCCCCGACAGAGCTATGCAGCTCCTGCTCTCTGGATCCCAAAACAAACTGCTCCCTGGATCCCCAAAACTTCAGGAATTACTATGACTATGAAATATGCTGCTGAATGCTTCTATCAATCATGGACATGAACCCCTTTAACTCCATAATATCAGCGTAGTTCGGCAAGGGTGGAAACTTGACTTTTGTAGTCAGTTAACTCTTTTGTCTCGGGAAGATGCTGCTCTCTGCATCCCAAAACAAACTTCAGGAATTATTATGACTGTAAAATATGCTGCTGAATTCTTCTATCAATCATGGACATGAACCCCTTTAACTCCATAATATCAGCGTAGTTCGGCAAGGGTGGAAACTGGACTTTTATAGTCAGTTAACCCTCTTGTCTCGGGAAGATGCTGCTCTCTGGATCCAAGATGGACATGAGCTATTTTATTGTCAATCTAATCGTATTACTTGGAGCATGATTCGTGTGTGTGGAACTGGCGCCCTAGGACACATGCACAGTGTACTACTATTACTCTCTGGTTACATTATCGTGTTAACTGTGGTGATATGTCAAACTGTTGTGCCGTTTAAAGATTACTTTAAGTGCAATTTATACAATAGATATACCTATACCTTCTTTCATCGAATATAAACTTTAAATACGAATTACAGATGGAAAACGTAAACCCATAATGGCATAACATTATTTGGGCTCCAAATTTGCAAATAATAGCTTTATAGATGAATGTGCTAGATTTTCTGTCAAAAGACAAAAAAACCAGATAGTTCGGCTCCTCGTTTCGGAAAGTAGTGTGTATTGAATAAGGTCTTACTATATCATGTTTCTGACAAAACAAAGTAGATGCACACTTCATCCGAATGAGCTGTATCCTTCTGCGAGTGAGTATAGTTTTACGCCGCTTTTAGCAATATTCCAGCAATATCACGGCGGTGGACACCAGAAATGGGTTTCACAAATTGTACCAACGTCGGTATATGAACACGGGTCTATGGCGTGACGGGCGAACGCTTTAACCAATGCAAGACTATACTGAGCAGAGCAGCGATACTTACCAGTGTGCATTGGGTGCTGACAAGTCCAAATAAGGCAAAGTAGATCCGCCAGCATTTATGCGCAGTACGATTAAATTGCAACCTGTTAGAGGCAGTTATGACAAGGATAGGTGGGTGTCGGCTGAGTGTATGTAACTCTCGCAATCAGGCTTTCTTAAACAGGTATGTAATACACGTACGAGAATTAGTTGATGGTCATTTATCTATTTTATGGAAAATGCTTTGACTATCATGTGCCCAGAATGCTATTTGAAATCAACGTTTCAAACACAATTAACGTGGAATACACAATTTTACAGGTGAATTTCTATGCTTGACAAGATCTGTAAACATATTGGTCAACTCAATTATTGTAACAATTGCAATACTCCTGATATCGTTAAATTGTCATATTGTTGCGAGGGTACGGTGTGTCCCACCCACAATGTCTACATGTTATTGTTGGCGATGACGTTGGTTGTTGGGCTGGGATGAGTCCAAATTTACTACCCGGGAACCTGACCCCCTATTACCCGACCCTACCCGGGTACCCACTACAAGTCTCAAGAGTTGGGAACAAAATGTCTGATTGGGAATTGTTTTACGGCAACCCTGGCCAAAATTATTTAGATACATGTATCAAACGATCAGATCATGCGTACACTGAAGTTGACTGAAGCTTTATCTTTACTCAAACATATACAAGTGTGGCGCAAAATAAATGTGTGCATCGTCAGAAAGAAATGCAAACATTAGCGACTTGTAGTGTAACCACTGATCTATAGTGAGGTTTTGTCATGAAACAATATATTATGTGACTTACCACGGGCCCGGGTAGTCCTGTGGGTACCCGGGTCCTACTCAGGACCCACTCGACCCGAGTACCTGAGTTATCCCAGTTACCCATCTAACGCCGCACTCAGCATCATTCCAGCTATATGACGGCGGTCTGTACATAATTGAGTCTGGACCAGACAATCCAGTGATTTATGACACCAACATCGATCCACGCAATTTGGATACGATGACATGCATCAACCAAGTCAGCAAGCCTGACCACCCGATCCCGTTAGTCGCTTCTTACCACAAGCATGTGTTGCTGAAGACCTATTCTACCCCGGATCGTTACGGGTCAGGTAGTTATGAAGTTCTAAATAGATAACCACATGACTCTTACTGCAAAATGTATTTTGGATGAAGACGAACTGGTATAGTATTTACGGGAGGTGTCGATGAGTAATATACTCTTCAATAAAAATAGAAACGCAGATTTGTGTGAGGTAGGAAATACATATATATTGGGAACCGTACAAGTTATTGAGGCAAAATGTTGTAGAGTGAACACTTGGTGATTGTAGTCATCTCAGTTATCGGTACATAGGAAACGTCCAAGGTAAAAAGTCAGCTACCACCAATAACGCGTATGTCCCCCGTTGGAATCGATAGCGGCCTGACATCTCCTGTCCATGGAAGAGACGAGTATGCGAATCACATCCTGGGGAATGGTAGCCCACTCGGTCTGCAACGCAAAAGTCAACTGCTGCAACGTCTGGCCGTCTATCCAATTTATCCCACATGCGCTCTATCGGGTTCAAATCCGCGGATCTGGAGGACCAGGAGCGAAAATCAACGTTGTTGTTGTGTAGACAGGCTCTTGTGATCCGTGCTGTATGCAGTCGAGCGCTGTCCTGCTGGAATTCGCCGTTGCCGTTTGGCTGCAATTGGGAGGACGTGTGGTTGGAGAATTTCGTAAATGTATCTGTGAGCCGTAAGATTGCCCTGGATATGGACCAAACCTGCCCTGCCATGATGAGAGATAGCCGCCCACATCATAACGCTACCCCCACCAAACCTGTCCACTTACTGTACGCAGTTTTGGGCGTGCTCTTCCATCCCCTCGACGGAGGAGAAATCTTGATTCGTCACTGAACCAGACATCTCTTCATCGCAGTTGAGGCCATACCCTGTGTTATCGCCACCAATGCAATCGTTGTTGATGATGTTGTCGACTCAATATGATGTGTCGAACAGGACGACTTGCTCGTAGACCCCTTAAACGCTTTCGTACGGTCTGGTCGCAGATTCTGCGCACTCCGGGTATTTGGGATGCGGTTGAGGTGGCTGTGGTCGTCTTTTCACGCAGGTGGCGCAGTCGGGTTCAGCGAACTTGGGCGGGGGTGGTTACTCTTTGTCGTCCCGACCTTGGCCGATCACGTGTTGCCCCATGCTGTTGAAACTGATCCCACAGCCTTGTGATGATGCTGGGGGCTACGTTGAAAACCCTGGCTACAGCTGATCGGGATTTCCCTGCCTTCAAGCGGCCTGTGACTGTTCTTTGCACTTCTGTTAATCTTGGCGTGTTGTTGAACTGTCACTGTTCGATCGACGCAGATGCAAGGCAATCAAAAACCCTGCAGTTTAATACCGTACATAGTGCTGCTGCACGTGCAGTATGTGCAGCTCCATGGCCCTGGCTGCGTTTTTCCCCGAATCGTACGTGTTTCCCGACTAATGGTTTGCATGTCCTTGTTGTGAGCATTTTGATCCGGGAAATTTGTCACTGACACCATAACACAATAAACCTCGTCATTTTGCACCTTGGTCCGCTAATTTTGCCTTTATGGCCCAAAATATCCGTGTTGCGTTTCTTTATTTGAAGAGTATATGTGGTAATGTAATTAAATCAAGGATTCCTAATAACACTAATAACATTTGTCAGTTCACATCTGTGTGCGGCATAGTTCAGTGTAGTTTTCCTGGCAATGCCTTGTATAGAGATAAAGTACATGTACTTGATATGCCATGACCATGAAAACACGCTTGGTTTTATAACTGCGATATACGATAAGTAAACAGTTATTTGAGACATCTGTGGTAGACCTACCCACGTCACATGTTATGTTGTCTGAATGTTCGTCAGGTATGGACATGTTAACTTAACATAGTTCATAAACAAAGGCAGTCCGCCAATTGTATGCGCTCAGCCGATATTTGGAGGTCGGTTTCTTAGAAAGACGTGGTATGATTTCTACGAAGTCTATTACTGTATTAGTAATCTGTGGGTTTCTTGGAAGTATTTTTCATATGTATGTGCAATCAATTGTTTGTTATTTTATAGTAAGGAATACGTAGGGGAAATGAAAAATAATTGTATAGTCATGCCGAAATAGTAATACTCCTCGCGATATCATGTTGCGACTGTCAATTTTTCTCTCACTCTGATGTGATAACACATGTCAATATTGAGTCATACTAGAAACTTCACAATCTAATATTTGAATACGTTCAACGAACTTTAATAACAGGTATAATGGTTGTCATGAATTCATACTGTAATGGTAATGTCCAGACCCGGTCTGAAGCCCACCATAGCCAACGTTAGCAGATCCATAGCACAGAACTATTCATAGCGCTACTGAACTTGTGATGTAATCAGATGAATCCGCTTTTTACCTACCATTTCGACCGCTACTGGTAATGGCAAATGCTGTGGACGCATTGGACTGATTATGGATCGTAATTCATTCCAATTTTTCATTCTGACGTCAACATTAACATAAATACCTCCTTCGACACTTTCTTCCTTCAAATTGGAGGATGCGATGTTACCGAGTGTGTTACGACAGTGTCAGGCGCTAGAAAGTTTGACGAGTGTGGTGTGGGAACTTTGACTGGTGTGGAATATTTTCTGATGTTCTGGAAGCGAGACGGACTGTATATAAGAGGACAGTGGCGTGTGTACGCAGCTCTCACGCATTTCGTCACGCTTTTCGTCGCTTCGGTACCAGCTTTCATGCGAGGACTGCTCATCATCCCTGATTCCCTGCCTGGCCCAGGGAAAATGCTCCCGGTGTGAAAATCAAATCTGTCACTTACACACAGGCAGGATGTTGTACTGTCTTCATCGTTGACGTTGTCGTTGTAGAGTTACATGATTGTTTTATTATTGGCATAATACTACAGAAGAGATGTTATATTTTACACAGACAATTCATATCATAACTTTATTGCCCCCATTCACATACAATTCGGATTGCAAGCATCAGTGCCTTGACACTTTTTAGAAATCTTGAAGTGTATGATAGACTTGGAACGCGGTATCTTAATTAACGTACAATAATTTTACCTGAATAAGTATAGGTTAAAGTTGTCTAAACAGCAACTCATTCTTAGTCCACTATCAATAGTATAAAGCGAATCACGTTTAGGGTCGTCTCCAGCAATTACTCTTACTTAGCCGTACATGTAAATATTATACCTAATACGTGGGCTGGTCAAAATGTTCTATGCCTAACAAACAAAACTAACAATTGTGAAAGTGTTTTTAATTCAATTTTTCAACTTAATCTCTCTGCTTCTCAATTCACATCTCATATCGATAGTTAAGTTTTCAATTCGAGCCGGGAAGAAGTTTTCTCAGGTCATTGTTGTCGTCATAGCGCTTTCCACGAAGGTGTTCTTTCAGTTTAGGAAACAGGTGGAAATCACATGGTGACAGGTCTGGCGAGTATGGAGGGTGTGAAAGCCCTTCGAACCCACATTGTCGCATAGCACCCTTTGCAAGGCGAGAGGTGTGAGAAGAGGCATTGTCATGAAGTAGTAGAACTCCAGCAGTCAGCATTCCTCGCCTCTTTTCTTTGATAGAATCTCATGAAGCAAATCAGGATAGTAGACACCAGTATTGGTCTTTTGACTTTCTAAATAATCAACACGGGTCACACCCTTTGCATTCCTGAATACAGTGGCCATAACTTTCTTCACTGATATTGAAGACTTGAATTTCTTTGGTGCTGGTGAAGCGGAATGCTGCCACTCGGGATCATCACCCGTTACTAATCTCTTTTTGAAATTGACGAAATCCTTCTCAATTAGTTCCAAATTTTGTCTTGCAATGTCAGTTCTCTTTTCCTAAAGATCAGAATTTAGAAACTTTGGGACGGTGTATGTGTGATACTTATTTGCGGAATACAAATTTAAGACTTCTTTTTGCCCTGAGGAGATTGATGGAATTACATTAATTTGGACTCGAGTTTGATCACTGCCTGTAGGCTTGGAGGACAGTCAATGCTTAGGGTTGGCCTTGGCACAGTTGCAATACATGAATCAGAAAATGAAAGTACTATGGTACGCTATATTATCGAGGTAGTTAATTTATAATGGATTTATAACGGCGAATGCTTACTAACCCATTAACTATGCAAAATGTTTCTTGTTCTTCATCAACTTTTATGACACATCAATCGATGCTGATTTTCTTTACCGAGTTCGGTAAACGAAATACCTGTCATTGGCGATGATATATGAATGACGTCTGTAAATAATCGATTCTCGACCAGACAATCCAGTGACTGACTTCATGAGCATCGATCCATGTTCAGTTGGGATAAGATGACATGCATCATCAACCAAGTCATCGAGTCTGACCACCCAATCCCATTAGTCGCCTCTTAAGACAAGCATAGCCGCCTCTTAGGACAAGCATGGGTTTCTGAAGACTCATTCCACCCAGATCTTCAGGGGTCTCTTCAAAATCTGATGAGACATATCGGCACAGTTCATGACAATAACATGTATGGGTGTTGGTGTTGGGTTCGGAGGGTGGGGTCATTCGTCACCACTCGCATGTTTCCGTAACGTACGAGACGAGTTGGTCACAAATGGTGGACGGGGGATACGTTAACATGCATCAACCATGTCAGCGAGCCTGACCACCCGATCGCGTTAGTGAGTTTGTGAGTTTAAGAGACACAGATCTGTTGCCTGTCGACGGAAGAATTATAAAAAGTCACATAGTGGGAATTTTGCGCGATATCACGCGACTCTGCCTTAAGGAAAAAGGTTTTAACAACAGGAAAATTAATTACATTTTTGTGATGCGATGTGCGTGTGAACAATCGTCCAATGTGTTTGTCATTGTTAGCCCGACACAGCACATCATCTGAGACGTTGCTGTTCTGGGAATCGAAATAATGTACTTCCTGTAAAGAATACACCATACAAATGTCCCATGTATGGCTTTATTTATAGTGACTTAAAGGGGTTGCCACTTTGTATAAAACCATATCATGTTGTTAGGGATTGGTTTAATTAGTCTCTGATAGATAGGTATACCATCACCATAGTATCGTCTTTTGATGACCTATTTCCTCAGTCAAATTTGTATGTAGTCTCTTTGAAAAGGATGTTTAAGATCAGACTTTATCACCCACTTAAAGCCAAACTGTTTTTGTACCCATTTAGTCAGATTATCAGGTCAACAGACTCCACAACAACCTCCATATTCTTATTAATATCAGGTGATCAGTCGATCGTTCATTCAGTGAGCTATGGGGTCTGTGGTTGAAATCTTTCACGAGATCTTCTGAGATATCCAGGTAATTGTTAGTCTTATTGTAGTGAGTGAGTGAGTATGGTTTTACGCCGATTCAGCAATATTCCAGCAATAACACGGCGGGGGACACCAGAAATGGGCTTCACACATTGTAACCATGTCGGGAATCGGACCCGGGTATTCAGCGTGACGAGCGAACTCTTTACCACTAGGCTACCTGACAGCCCCAAGTCTAAATGTAAGACATATATCTGGACATAGTGGTCTTGAGAGTAAGAATCACTCGTTGAGCATGGGACACAATACTTTCATTCGGGCCCACATAAATATACTCTTCAAAAAAAGAAACTTGACACTGACTTTCAAAATGTAATATAATGCGCTTGTTTCAAAATAGGACACAGAAACCATAATTGAAACACTGTTTTAAGATCAATGTACACAATGTTCAAAACATTAATCGTGTCACCTAGACAGACACACGTACACGATACAGTTAATGTCACAGGGGTACAGAAAATGTCAGTATCGGTTGTGCCCACCACGTGCATCAATCACCGCTTGACACCGACGACCCATAGATGCAATCAAGTTGTCAATAACACGCTGTTGGATGTGCTGCCATTCATGCTGAAGTGCACCAAGAAGCGCCGGAAGTGTTTGGGGCGGTGGATTTCTTCTGCGAACGCGTCAATCCAACTCGTCGCACAGATGCTCAATCGGGGACAAATCTGGTGACCGGGCTGGCCAAGGTAATGTCTGGATGTTGTTGTGCTGTAAGAAGTCCTGACAAACACGTGCAATATGCGGTCGAGCGTTGTCCTGCTGGAACTGTCCGACATGAACGTTGACGTGAGGAAGAACGTAAGGCTGTAGGATCAAGTCTCTGTAACGCACACCTGTCAATGCACCTGCCACATGCACGAGAGGCGTCCTACCACCGTGATGAATTCCGGCCCATACCATGACACTCCCGCCGCCAAATGGGACAACTTGGACCCCCTTAGACCCCCTTGATCCAAGCGCCAGACAGGGTAACAACAAATATCATCGTTTAACGTCTTATGGTATGACGCGGCCGGGGATCGGACCAACGACCTTCCGTTCCCCTGTCGGACACACAACCACAAACAAAACCTCGGGGCGGTCCCATATCGGATTAACAACAGCAGTATGAGACAGGACTTCACAGTTGATACATGTGTATGTACCCCTGTATTTGCAGCCTGGTATTTAACTACTTCAATCTTTTTCTTTTGTCTCTACTCTGGTTCACCTTCCTTCATGCCAATTGTCAGAGTGGCGGGTGCTACCAGCATGCTAGGCAGTGTTCACTCTTTTCGCGCATAAAATTAAAAAAAACAACCGCTATTTTGCCTTTTAACGACCGAATTTGTTGTTGTTTAACGCCGCACTCAGCAATATTCCAGCTATATGACGGCGGTCTGTAAATAATCGAGTCTGGACCACAAAACCCAGTGATTAATGACATGAGCATCGATCCACGCAATTTGGATACGATGACATGCATCAACCAAGTCAGCGAGCCTGAACACCCGATCCCATAAGTCTCCTCTTACGACAAGCATGGTCGCCCTTTATAACAAGCATGGGTTGCTGGAGGCCTATTCTACCCCTGATCTTCACGTGTCAGGTAGTTATGAAAAATAGATAACTACATGACTCTTACTGCAAAATGTATGTTGGATGAAGACGAACTGTTTTGGTATAGTATTTACTGGAGGTGTAGATGAGAAGGACACTCTTAAAAAACAACAACAACACAAAGCCAGATTTGTGTGAGGTAGGAAATACATTTATGCGATAAACCGTACATGTTATTGAGCCAAAACGTTGTGGACACTTGGTGACTGTATTCATCTCAGTTATCGGTGTATAGGAAAAGTCGCATATGTCCCCCGTTGGAATAGATAGCCTGAGATCTCCTGCCCATGGAAGAGACGAGTATGCGAATCTCTTTCTGGGGAATGGTAGCCCACTCGGCCTGCAACACAAAAGCGAACTGCTGCACCGTCTGGGGTTGTGGTTGACGCCGACGTAGCCGTCTATCCAATACATCACACAGTGGCTCTATCGGGTTCAAATCCGCGGATCTTGAGGGCCAGGGGAGAACATCAACCTTGTTGTTGTGTAGACAGGCTCTTGTGATCCGTGCTGTATGCGGTCGAGCGCTGTCCTGCTGGAATACACCGTTGCCGTTGGCTGCAATTGTGAGGACGTGTGGTATGAGAATTTCGTTGATGTATCGTTGAGCCATAAGATTGCCCTGGATATGGACCAAACCTGTCCTGTCATGATGTGAGATAGCCGCCCACATCATAACGCTACCCCAATAAAACCCGTCCTCTTCCTGTACGCAGTTTCCGGCGTAACGTTTTAACCGTCGTCTATAGACCCGTGCTCTTCCATCTCATCGGCGGAGGAGATTCGTCGCTGAACCAGACACCTCTCCATCGCAGTTGAGGCCATGCCCTGTGTTATTGCCATCAATGCAGTCATTGTTGACGATGTTGTCGACTCAATATGACGCGTTGAACAGGAGGTAGACCTGCTGCTCTTAAACGGTTTCGTACGGTCTGGTCGGAGATTCTGCGCAGTCCGGGTATTCGGAATGCGGTTGAGGTGGCTGTGGTCGTCCTTTCACGTAGGTCGCGGATGTAGCGATCTTGGGCGGGGCTGGTTACTCTTGGTCGTCCCGACCTTGGCCGATCACGTGTTGACCCATGCAGTCGAAATCGATCCCATAGCCTTGTGATGGTGCTGGGCGCTACATTGAAAACCCTGGCTACAGCTGATCGGGATTCCCGTGCCTGCAAGCGGCCTATGACGTTGTTTCTTTGCACTTCTGTTAATTTTGGCATGTGTAATTTCATTATCAATATCTTCATCCATGTCTATTTATATCAACCCCGTTACTTTAGAGAATTGTTAAGGCCTCGTCAACTCATTGATCCACGACTTGCATACTTCGTCTATCGTTAACTGTTTGATTATACTGCTGTCATACAAGCTGTAGTTGGAGGAAAATATGCACAGATGAATAAAACTGGAAATTCAATATTTTCCTCATCACGACATCTCTACAAGGAAAATGTGCAACATAGTTCAATGTAGTTTTCCTGGAAATGCCCTGTATACAGATAAAGTACTTCATTTGCCATGACCATGATAACACGCTGGGTTTTATAACTGCGATATACCTGTTAGGATAAGATAAGTAAACAGTTATTTGAGACATCTGTGGTAGATCTACCCACGTCACATGTTATGTTGTCTGAATGTTCGTCAGGTATGGACATGTTAAGTTAACATAGTTCATAAACAAAGGCAGTCCGCCAATTGTATGCGCTCAGCCGATATTTGGAGGTCGGTTTCTTAGAAAGACGTGGTATGATTTCTACGAAGTCTATTACTGTATTAGTAATCTGTGGATTTCTTGAAACTATTTTTCATATGTATGTGCTATCAATTGTTTGTTATTTTATAGTAAGGTATACATAGGGGAAGTGAAAAATAATTGTATATTTATAAAAATGCCGAAATATTGATACTCCTGTTGCGACTTTTAACGTTTTTCTCACTCTGGGGTGATAAACACGTGTCTGTACTGAGTCAAACTAGAAAAAATCTTAAATTTGAATACGTTCCGGGAGCTTTAATAGCAGGTAGTTTTCATGAATTCATACGGTAATAGCAGTGTGCAGACCCGATCTGAAGCCCACCACAGCCCACGTTAGCCGATCCATAGCACTGGCCCAACATCATGTATATGTGATAATGAACTTGCGGTGTGATCAGATGAACCCGGTTGTGCCCTACTATTGCAACTGCTACGAGTGATGTTGTTTATTCCGTAATGAGGCCACCGGCCCATTATACAAGTATATACTCACACACACATATATTTGACAGAGAGCGCCAAATTGTTTGCCTTATGATGTACAATAATGGACAGTTCAACTACTTAGGATAATTAATGACATCTTTAAAATATCTATTGCGTTTCTTAAGTGCTAAGAAAATATATTTCCCTAGACTGTTAAGTGAAGACGGATTCGAGCTTGAGAATAGCATTTGAAGTTTTTGCTGGTTTGGATGGGCACAATAATACTTTGGTACAATGCTGTCTCTTAAATCTGCTTAGAATGGACATTGGAGGCAGAAATGGTATTCTGATTCTACTATTAAAACTATGCAACATGGACAGAATCTTAATTTTATGTTAATATTGTACTGTCGACCTATTTCTATCATTAAATTAAAATCATTTAAATTTAGCTGAAGCTTTAAGATAGATCATATTGTGAATACAAAAAATATAATCTTCCAAACCATATTCTATTTTAACATGCCTGTAGAACTTTGAAAGAACCTGTTATATTATCGTTCCACATCTGAACGTGAATATCTTTACAACGTTTTACAAATTGGTCAATAAATAAATAAAAATAGCCGACCCCTTGATGGATCCAAACTTCTCCCAAACCATACTTAAATAACAACTTTTTAACATCATAAGCCCAGCCAGCATGTTTTCCCCGTTTCGGCCTTACTGAACCCGAAGTGGCATGGTACGCATCCTTAAGAATATTTGATTTTTGGCTCAGCAATCGCAACCAATAAGTGAATTATATCTTATATTGAAAAACCTTCGCAGAAAATATCCCAACATCCCCTCTCGCAGCCTTATTCGGGGTTTGACGATAAAGTCCCAATACTGATTTACAAAACGTGTCATGAATTATATCAACATCTGGGGATTGGTGGAAAAGCCATACCTCAGATCCATATAATAAAATTGGCCCGATTTTAATATCAAAGATATGAAGTTGTATACTTATAGGAAGTTCTTAAAATATAAAAGGTTTACGTTGTAATATTTGGATAACTTTCCAAGCTTGTTGCGCTGATATTTTTTGGGTTAAGTGCCATGAGGCAGATGAGGAAAAATGAACACCCAGATATTTATGATAAGATACTATTTCAAGATAATTAGTGTTGAAGCAAAACTTTTCATAACACCGTAATGGTCCACCATTTCTAAAAACAATGATTTTACTTTTATCAATATTAACCTTCAATTTCCATTTGTTACAATAAATAGCAAATTTATCTAAACGCTTTTTTAGGCCAACTGGTGTGACATCAATCATGACAATGTTGTCAGTAAACAGCAATATAAACAACAATTGGTCCATGGTAATTACTCTTTGTCCATCAGAACTCAAAAGGTCTACAATATCATTAATAAAAAAAGAAAAGAAAAAGGTCACATTTCCCTGCCTCAATCCACCTTACATATAAAAAAAATATGTATAGCCAGTATCCATCGAAATACAAGCTTTAACGTGTTCTCACATATTTTTTGTTAATCTATACAGTCTACCTTTAATCCCACCATGCCAAAGTTTATACACTAAACCATTGCTATAGACAGAGTCAAATGAAGCCTTTACATCTATAAATGCACAATAGAAACGACCACGTTTCTGGGATAAATACTTTTGGATTATAGTATTCAAAATAAATATATTATCTGAGGTCTGGATCCTTTCCGAAAACCCACCTGTTCCTTTATTATTTTATCCTCAAATCAGCCCATAATGTTAATCTAGAGCAGATAAGTTTTGCAAATATTTCCCCTGCAACTTCCAGTAATGTGATAGGTCTATAGTTTCCTGGATCATTGGAGCGCCCTTTCTTATAAATAGGCAAGATAACACTCCATTTCCACTGGTCGGGATAAATAAATTTCGATACAGGGTTGGGTATATTTTTTTGAAAATCCATTGGCAAACCACAACATCCAGGTGATTTTCCAGATTTCATATCATGGATGACTTCCAAGAGTTCAGGTTCAGTTATATCAGAATCCATAAATGAATATTCATCAACCGAATTATAAATAAGTTCGTCGGATAATGAATTTACAAAGTCGTCGATAGTTGTATACAAATCAATACAGTTATCAATATCACCCATTCCTCCAAATAGAGTCTCAAAGTGACAAAATCCAGTCCTTAAGTGTGATTGAGTTTCTCTTATGGTCTGGTGAACACGAAAACTTAGACCAGAACTGTTTACTGTCGTGTTCACAGAAGGCTACTATAAATTTATCAACAAACATATTAAATGCATCATCCATTTTCTCCATACATAAGTCTTTATAATATTTTCGAACTGATATGTATTTGCTGTCTGACACATTTACTGTTACTGGAATGAAATGCACGAAGCATTCGACGAGTGGTTGCACGTGCTTCCTGACATTCCTGGTCATACCAGTGGCATCCCCTTGACTTATTGTCGTTCGCACGAGCTGTGAGAATCCTGCCGCAGGTGCTTGCACAAGTTGTCATCATGCTTGTTAACATTGAAGCCGCGTTATCAATGTTTTGCTGAGTCAGGGTCGGTTCAAAATCCAATCTCTAAACTCAATGATTAACGCAGAAAGCGGCAAAATCAACGTACATCACAAATTTGGGTAAAGGTAAGGTTGCGTGCGTATTTCATAAGCTGCTATTTTTAGAATTTTCTTCGAAGTTGAGTTACATTGATAAAGTCAACAGTTATTCTTAAAACTATCAATACTGCCGAATACGCGGTTGTAAATAGGTTTATTCTCTTCTGCAATCATTTGTTATAATTTTCAGTGTGTTTAAATGTAATTTATAAGGGACAATATATCAAAAAATAATTAAATCGGACCCCACCCTATTTCTTTTAGCACTACGCAGTTACTTCCCTCGGACAAGTTTAACCAAGCTCCTTCCCGGCGCGTGACACCTTCGTTACACTCTCGGTAGTATGGAGAGCTCCGCGAATGGGATATCGCTGTGAGGAGCTTGATGTTTCACAAAAACAACAGTATTTGTTTTTAACAATCATCGAAATTTGAAACAGTAAATGTAAGATTGTTGTATTGGAGAATATATTTATGACATTGGGGTATTTTTCTGCACGGTAAATTTTGCGTTGACAAACTCTGATAATATATGTTTAAAGCTTTAAAAAAACTAAAATAACTTGTCAGGGTGAACCATTTCACATTGTCAATGTGATGTGTTTGGGACTGAAATATGTTTATTATCATTAACGTAGTTTCAACGTAGGTAGGAGGAACAATTATGATGTTATATATGTGTTACAATAAATAACTAAATTAATGTTTTAATTAATGTAAAGTACAGTGTACTTGTATGAAATATTGTCCAGCAATCTGAATGATTCATGGGGGATGGGGCGGGGCCATGGATTACTACTGTTATGCTAAATTAATATTATGGTTTAATTCAAATGTTACCTTTTTTAATTTGTTGCCATTTTTTGGACCAACATGAAATTTCTGGCTCTCTACGGTAGTGTCAAAAAGAGCTTTTCTGAAAGTTGATCAGACTAGTACGAGAAATACCATCCAATGAAATGTATTTCTAAAGGATTTCTGAAGCTTTATCAGTGACTTGTTTACACAACATGCAAAATTCTAAATTTTGCTGAGCATTGCTTGTCAATACACAATTACACAGGTTTTCTGTAAGATCTGTAAACTTTATTGGGCTACAAAATAATTGTAACAATTGCAATACTCCTGATATTGTTAAATTGTCATAGTGTTGCGAGAATACGGTGTGTCCCACCCACAATATCCACATCTTATTGTTGGCGATGACATTGGTTGCCAAGGACGTTGATAAAGATAGTTATGATTGTTGGTTTGTTTGTTGTCTAACGCCTCACTCAGCAATATTCCAGATATATGACGGCGGTCTGTAAATAATCGAGTCTGGACCAGATAATCCAGTGATTAATGTCGATGAGAAGTATATTCTTCAAAGAAAAAGAAACACAAAGCCAGATTTGTTTGCGAGAGAGGAAATACATTTATGCGAGGAACCGTACAAGTTATTGAGCAAAATTGTTGTGGATAGAACACTTGGTGACTGTAGTCATTTCAATCATCGGTACACAGGAAACGTCCAAGGTGAAGGTCAGCTACCATCAAGAACGAGTATGCCCCCCTTTGGAATCGATAGCGGCCTGACATCTCCTGTCCATGGAAGAGACGAGTATGCGAATCACATCCTGGGGAATGGTAGCCCACTCAGCCTGCAACGCAAAAGTCAACTGCTGCAACGTCTGGGGTTGTGGTTGACATCGGCGTAGCCGTCTGTCCAATTCATCCCACAAGCGCTCTATTGGGATCAAATCCGGGGTTCTGGAGGGCCAGGAGAGAACATCAATGTTGTTGTTGTGTAGATAGGCTCTTGTGATCGTTGCTGTATGCGGTCGAGCGTTGTCCTGCTGGAATACACCGTTGCCATTGGCTGCAATTTGGAGGACGTGTGGTAGGAGAATTTCGCTGATGTATCGTTGAGCCGTAAGATTGCCCTGGATATGGACTAAACCTGTCCTGCCATGATGAGAGATAGCCGCCCATATCATAACCCTACCCCCACCAAACCTGTCCACTTCCTGTACGCAGTTTCCGGCGTAACGTTCTCCCCGACGTCTGTAGACCCGTGCTCTTCCATCCACTCGACAGAGGAGAAATCTTGATTCGTCACTGAACCAGACATCTCTTCATCGCAGTTGAGGCCATACCCTGTGTTATCACCACCAATGCAATCGTTGTTGATGATGTTGTCGACTCAATATGACGCGTCGAACAGGATGACCTCTTAAATGGTTTCGTACGGTCTGGTCGGAGATTCTGCGCAGTCCGGTTATTTGTGATGTGGTTGAGGTGGCTGTGGTCGTCCTTTCACATAGGTGGCGCAGTGGAATTTAGCGAACTTGGGCGGGGATGGTTACTCTTTGTCGTCCCGATCTTGGCCGATCACGTGTTGCCCCATGCTGTTGAAACCGACCCCACAGCCTTGTGATGGTGCTAGGCGCTTCATTGAAAACCCTGGCTACAGGTGATCGGGATTTCCCTGCCTTCAAGCGGCCTATGACGTTGTTTCTTTGCACTTCTGTTAATCTTGGCGTGTTGTTGTGCTGTCCCTGTTCGATTGACACAGATGCAAGGGAATCAAAAACCCTGCACTTTAATACCGTTCATTGTGCTGCTGCACGTGCAGTATGTGCAGCTCCATGGCCCTGGCTGTGTTTTCCCCCTAATCGTACGTGTTTCTGATTTTGATGAGATTGGTTAGGTTAACATAGTTCATCGACAAAGGCCCTCAGCCGATATTTAGAGGTCGGTTTCTTGGAAAGACGTGGTATGATTTCTACGAAGTCTATTACTGTATTAGTAATCTGTGGATTTTTTGGAAGTATTTTACATATGTATGTGCTATGAATTGTTTGTTATTTTATAGTAAGGAATACGTAGGGGAAATGAAAAATAATTGTATATTCATGCCGAAATAGTAATACTCCTCGCGATATCCTGTTGCGACTATCAATTTTTCTCTCACTCTGACGTGATAGCACATGTCTATATTGAGTCATACTAGAAACTTCACAATCTAATATTTGAATACGTTCAACGAACTTTATTAGCAGATGGTTGTCATGAATTCATACTGTAATGGCAACGTCCAGGCCCGGTCTGAAGCCCACCATAGCCAGATCCATAGCACAAAACCATTCAAAGCGCTACTGAACATGTGATGTGATCAGATGAATCCGCTTTTTACCTACCATTTCGACCGCTACTGGTAATGGCGAATGCTGTGGACGCATGGGACTGATTATGGATCGTAATTCATTAATATAAATATCTTCTTCACCACTTTCTTCTGTCATATTTGAGGATGCGAGTGTGTAATGAAGGTGTCACGCGCTAGAAAGTCTGACTTGTGTGGTGTGTAAACTTGGACTTGTATGGAATATATTGTGATGTTCTGGAAGCGAGATGGACTGTATATAAGAGGACAGTGGCGTGTGTACGCAGCTCTCACGCATTTCGACACGCTTTTCGTCGCTTCGGTACCAGCTTTCATGAGAGGACTGCTCATCATCCCTGATTCCCTGCGAAGTCCAGGGAAAATGATCCTGGTACAAAAATCCACTCTGTCACTTACACACAGGCAGGAAGTTGTACGTGTTTATCGTTGACGTTGTCGTTGTAGAGTTACATGTTTGTTTTATTATTGGCATAATACTGTAGAAGAGATGTTATATTTTACACAGACAATTCATATCATAACTTTATTGCCCCCATTCAGATACAATTCGGATTGCAAGCATCAGTGCCTTGACACTTTTTAGAAATCTTAAAGAGTATGATGAACTTGGAAAGCGATATCTCAATTAACGTACATTATTTTTACCTGTATAAGTATAGGTTAAAGTTGTTTAAATAGCAACTCATTTTTAGTCCACTATCAATAGTATTAAGTGAATTACGTTTAGGTTGGTCTCCAGCAATTACTCTTATTTATCCGTACATCTAAATGTTATACCTAATACGTGGGCTGGTCAAAATGTTCTATGCCTAACAAACAAAACTAACAATTGTGAAAGTGTTTTTCATTCAATTTTTCAACACAATGTCTCTGCTTCTCAATTCACATCTCATATCGATAGTTTAGCTTTTCAATTCCAGCCAGGAAGAAGTTTTCTCAGGTCATTGTTGTCGTCATAGCCCTTTCCACGAAGGTGTTCTTTCTTGGTGGAAATCACATTGTGACAGGTCTGGCGAGTATGGAGGGTGAGGAATCTCTTCGAACCCACATTGTCGCACAGCACCCTTTGCAAGGCGAGAGGTTTGAGAAGAGGCATTGTCATGAAGTAGTAGAACTCCAGCAGTCAGCATTCCTCGCCTCTTTTCTTTGATAGAATCTCATGAAGCAAATCAGGATAGTAGACACCAGTATTGGTCTTTTGACTTTCTAAATAATCAACACGGGTCACACCCTTTGCATTCCAGAATACAGTGGCCATAACTTTCTTCACTGATGTTGAAAACTTGAATTTCTTTGGTGCTGGTGAAGCGGAATGTTGCCACTCGGGATCCTCACCCGTTACTAATCTCGTTTTGAAATTGACGAAATCCTCCTCAATTAGTTCCAAATTTTTGTCTGGCAATGTCAGTTCTTTTTTCCTAAAGATCAGAATTTAGAAACTTTGGCACCCAACGAGCAGATCTTATTCATCTGTATATGTTCATAAATAAAAGTTTCAATGGATCCATGGCTTTGACCTGTGTCTTCCTCAAGTTCAGCAATGGTAATACGTCAATCCACAGTATAAGTTTTTCTATCTCCGTGACTAAATCTTCATTGTTGGACGTTGAGGCACGTCATCATTAAGGCTTGTTCTCCCAGCCTTAATCATAGCTGCGTGTCAACGAAGCCCGATGGCATGAGACGTTGCTCAATCAGTGGTCAGGACTCAATTATTTACAGCCAAACATCATTCATATGGAGTATTGTTAAGTACAGAAACAAAGGGAGGACATTTCACAACTAATCAGAATGATTTCAAGGACGTTCTCTATTTAGGGGTGGTGTTTAACCTTTTTTTTCAGGTTTGTATATTGAAATCATTTTACTATGTACGCTCGCTACTATTCCAAATTTCTACTTTCAGCTAAAAGACTAACATACCGAGACTGAAACAAGAAGAATGACTTCAGGCATAGAGATTTTAATGCCTTCTATGAGGATCACCAAATTGGAGATGAAGGAAGAAGGATATTCTAAAGAAGATGATTCAACTAGAGCAGCAAATGTATATATAGATAGTTTCATAGTGAATACACCTACACGCTCTTTTAAGAAAAAAGAAGTTTCAATACCAATTCAAAACGCACTGAAAGAGCTGCCTGGGGAATTTTCAATAAGGATGTATTGTTTCTCCAGAGCTGTAGTGTCCAAGTGGAAGAAAATAGTCAAAGGATTGACTTTGGGCGGTGCTACTGATCATGTCGATGAAGATGGTTCAGCTGCTGCTGCTGCTGCTGATGATGATGATGATGATGGTGATGATGAAGAAGAAGACAAAGAAGAAGAGGAGGAGGAGCAGGAGGATCTTTATCGTGATCAGTTTCCTCGAGAAACACATGTAGATATTCTGATATTTCTTACAACAAACATACCCCATAGTCCACCAGATTACACATCTTTTCATCCTGAAATATATGCACTTACATCTGGAAATGCCTATGTTATCCTGAAAGAAAACATGTGTTGTAGAGAATTCCCAATAAAATGTGCCAAAAGGGTTCTTCAACCTAATTTAAAGGCCCTGTCATCCAAGCAACTTACTGGACCTCTCTCATCCCAGACAATAACATTTAAGCAGAATGAAAGTACCATGGTTACCTTCTGGGACTATCTGGGTCAAATCACAACATCCTATAAGATGCCACTGAGAGATGATGCTTCTCTATACTGGTTCTGCTTACGGACAAAGAAAGGCAAACCAAGGAAAGCATCAATGACTGTCGGGGAAACCTATCTCAGAATGTCTGCTGAAATGAGTCTGAAGGATATTGCCCTTCTCCTTTACCAACTTTCCCGTATTGCAAGAGGAGAGGAATCTAAGAAATATCCAAGTCGGGAACAGGAACTAGATGACACAGCCTTTGATGTGCTTTATCATGTGAAAATAGTAAAGGATAAAGAACGAATAGAATCATTCAACAATATTTTGATGGAAAACATCATTTCTCACCTTAGTGGTCAATCTAAGAATCTGAGTCTTTATTTGTCCCATCGGGATCTGAAAGGCTGGGAAAATGCAAATGTGTTCAATTTAAAGAACAGACGACAGTTATTTCACAAATGGGAAGGCCAGCCTCCAAACCTTGTAGACTTGCTTCAAGTAGTGACAAACAACACCATTCCAGGGCATTACAGGCAAATAATCAGCACACTTTCTTTGCAAATGTGTGGCTCTCATGAAGGTTATAATCGCACAAATCCCTTGCTGAAGTACATCCATGGCCAAATCACCATAAGTGGTGAATCTTTATTCTGCTATGGTGGAAAATGGCTGAGGATTGAGTATGAGTATATGGCGAGTTTAGAAGAGCAGTTCAGTCATTTGGAGCAGTCCCACAGACTGGGTGGCAATGTGCTTGTCTTACCATGGCTTTACTCTGGACATGACTGGCCAGAGGATGCTCCAAAGACGAAGACCAATGACAATCAGAAATCAACAGTCTTTGTTACAGGGGCGACATTAGTTCAGTGGATTGAAGAAACTTTTGAAAAACAACTAACGTTGACGGACGAGAAGAAAAAAGAAAAAATCACAAGAATTGTCACGTTCAATAACTATCTGGAAGGAGAGACAAACAATCAAAGAAAACAAATACTACTTTTCCTCAGAATGCACTGCCAACAGGCTGAACGACACTACAATGAAGGTTACATCCTGTATGATCAACTGCTCCCTGACACTTCGGGATACCTCCTTGGGGACCGGATCTTTATTTTTGGTCAGAACATAGAGCTGTACGACATCCTCTTCTACACACCAGAGAAGACCTATCTCATTCACGTCAAAGAGGGCTTTGGGAACACTACCCGAGATGTGTGCTCTCAGATTCGGAATTCCGCAGAGGTAGTGTTCAAACACTGGATTTGCAACAACAGTTTCGATATCTTAAAAAAATACTGGTCAAGTGTTACAGGCTATACGGGCTTGGACAAGTACCGCCAAGTTGTAAGACATCGGTACTTGAAAATGGGACAGGAAAAGTTCATACAACTCTTCAATCGGGAGGAAATAGTTTATGTGTTGGCAAACAGGGATACTAAAAAAACACCATCAACCATGTTTCCCAATGTTCCATATCCAAAAGAACGACTTATAGCCGAATTTAACTGGAAAACCAAAGAAGTTGTTGGGGAATTGTTGAGGTGTCAGTATCTCCGAAGAGATGATGCTGTCAGAATATGTGTGACAGATAAAGTCTTCAACACACTGGAGCAGGCAAAGAAGGAAATAAGACTTAGAACCAGGGCAATGGCGGAAAAGGCTTTCAACATTCTGAGGGAAACTATGAGCAACCATTCTTCTTTCATTGCAAAGATGGAGGTTGTACATCTGTATAGTAATTTCAAACGTTTTGTTACCCCTAGCAAACGACTCTCCCTGAAGATGTGTAGTATCAGGAAAAATGTTTTGAAGCAAGACTGAGGCAGAGGAAATATCTAGCTGTTGATTTATCATATCGGGATAACTGTTGTGCTCTCATTGATGACTTTAAAAATGTGGAAGTTGTTGTCAATCTACTGGAACAATGGGACAAATTCAACAAATGATTAATTGGGTTTAGAATGTTCTACCTTTACTTAATCTTTTTAATCTATAATGACATATCTTCAATATGAAACAAGTCATGATAACAATGTGAGTGGAAACATAAACGTAAAAAGAAGTAACAGAACAGGGGCCCGTTCCATAAAGCGATCTTATCACTACGACTGCTGTATTTCTACAAAGTATGGGAATTACGATCGTCTTAGGGCTAAGATCGCTTTGTGGAACGGGAGCCAGGGCACTAACATAAGTGATGCACACAGGGGTTTTATTTGTTTAGAAAGATATATTTCTGAGCCTGAAGCTGCTAAACTATTGCCATAACCATGGAATGATGGCATGATGTTACAGTTAAACAGTACCACATTGAGCAATTCAAAACCTTAACGAGGCCACCAAGACAGTGCCAAGGGATTATCATCTCATATGGGAACTCATTTGTATGCCAACTTAGATCATAATGGGAACTTCGGGTCTAGCTCTCATGGCGATATGTCGCTAAAATTAGAAGCTACCGCTATCCGATGCCTTCAACTGCATTATGTCCACTTCAAGACGGGGTAACGGGGGAATAAAGCCCCCGAAGCGGAAAATTCTCCCGAAACTCCGAGCAAAACTAAATCTACCGAATTCTCGACCGAGGACAAAAATGACGCCACAGAAGCGATCAGCAAAGGGCTTTAACGGAAAACCGATGAATTAAATTAAAGCAGTTTTTTATACAGGAAATGTACATGAGAAGGTCATACTTTTTAATTTACGGGGTGAAAGAGCGACGCGATCCTGAAACGGCAGCCAGGAAATTATTCTCCGAACTAAAAGTACACGACGCTGAGGATATGTCATTGGCCGCCTTCCACAGATAACCTCGCCTCAACACGGATGCATCATGGGGACCACCAAGCCCCGACCAAATTCTTGTTAGATTCGTCATCATGGAGGACCGACAGAATGTGCTGTTTGCTAAGCTACAAAAACGGCGTCTTCTTCGAGAATTGAAGAAATCTATCAGTACGGATTTACCTCTCCCATTCAAGAAACTCCGAGGACGCTTAGCAATAAAAGCTAATAACCTAAAGCCCCAGTCACACAGACAATGCGACCGCAATGCAGCCTCCTTGCGACCAAAATATTTGACAATCGCAATGAGGTTTCAGAGGTCTGAATGGTTTCACTGAGGTCGCTACAAGGTTTCAGGGCAGTCGTGACCAGTCTTTTGAACATGCACAAAAGACTGGCTGCGACAGATTTGGTCGCTCGGAGGTTTCATTGGTCTCCTAGAGGTCCCCAAGTGGTGTTATTTTTATCGCAGATTGGTTTTGCCTGTGAGGCATCGGTTTCGTCTATACTCGTCGACTCTTTGCAACCTAGTGGCGACCTATCGGTGATTGATCAGTTATGAGGTGGTGATCGACCGGCGCTTCATCGGTGACAACTTGCACCGAAATGATATGATTCAGAAAAGCACCCTTTTTATATGCATAATGTTTTTATGGGTGATCGATCGAAAACTAGTCATCAACCAGTCCACGTCCAGTTGCAACAAGTTACCGAAGATTCGCTGAATAGTCACCGATCGGTCTCAACCAGTTGCAAACATTTCGCCGTATTTGCGGTGAACAGTTGCCGATCAATCACTGACAAGTTGCAAAACCTACCGCTGATTGATGGCCGACCGTATACAAATTCCAAATATAGACAGAAGTAGTTGCATCGGTCTCAGCGATCGCCAGTCGGGCTCGCATTGTCTGTGTGACTGTAACTTTAGAAAAACTTCGGACTACAAACAAAATTCATGGAAAAAGGTATTGACATTATTCTTTATCACAGGAAGAACAACGATTCCAAATGGATCAAAATCGAACTTGATGAGGAATACGCAGAACAGTAGTAACAGGCTATCTATCTGTTTATTAACCTCCAACTCGGAAACTCCGAGAGTTGTGTGTGGCTGACAATGTTTATATTCTGTAGGATTCGCCAATCAGTGTCGAAGGCAGGACGCTGCACAGAGTTATTCAACAAGAAAGTGGTATTTTATTCATAACCATAAACTTTTGATTTAAGTCGAACTAAGGGAAATTTATTGATATTTGACAATGTAACTAATTGAACATGTACATTTATGGATGGTAACATTTGTCCAACTTATATCATGTATATGTTATTACCTATTTTGATTACATATATAATTACTAACGGGACCAGGTGGTCAGGCTCGCTGACTTGGTTGATGCATGTCATCGATCCCAATTGCGTGGATCGATGCTCATGATATTAATCACTGGATTGTCTGGTCCAGACTCGATTATTTACAGACCGCCGTCATATAGCTGGAATATTGCTGAGTGCGGCGTTAAACGACCAACCAACCAACATATATAATTAACATTATTTGATATATATTATTATGCTTATATTTATACTAAGACACAAGATCGAGTACATAAGCAAACTTATATCACTCTATAAAGATTATGTTTGTTCTCATTATAAGCCCATATGTCTCTGTCCGAGACTTTTCATAATCTTATGCAAAGCTTAATTTCGGCCTCAATGATATTTTATTTCGGCCTCAATGATATTTTATTTCAATCATCAAAAATGGTGCTCATGATAACATTATTTGATATATATCATAATGCTTATTTTTATACTAAGACATAAGATCTAGTACATAAGCAAAGTTATATCATTATTATAATAATTATTTTATTTCAATCAGCAAAAAAGGGGCTCATGACAATTTGAATATTCCTTCAGGACCTTTCAGTCTCAACGATAATTAAGCAGCTAGCAGGGTTTTTCATTTTTTCAAAATTCTAACCGGAATAGTTTGTTTTGTTTTTTATACTATGTTTTTTCTGTTTTTTTTACGGTTTTATTATTGAAAAAAATACACTTCATGTGGGTTACAAAAGATTTTACATAAACTTCTTTGAAGATGACTAATAAAATTAAAATTGTACCACTGAGCTGTAGGGGCCTGGCTGAAAAAAATAAGCGAAATGAGATCATAAGTATTTGGAGAAAAATGCAAGCATCAATTGTTTGTCTTCGAGATATCCATATTTCTGATTTTTTTAAAATATAATGAAAAATGAACGGAGTTTAGATAGTATAATAGCTCCATATACCTATAATGCTATAGGATCTATCCTTTTTAATAATATTTGTGAAATAAAGGTCCACAAAAGTTTTGTTGACGAAAATGGTAAGTTCATTATTTCAGATTTAACGATCATAGGTATTAATTTAACCCTTACAACCTTATACGGTCCAAATGACGATAAACCTGGATTTTATAAGCCTATTTTCCCAAAAATGGAAGAATTTGACAATAGCTAAACGGTCTTTTGTGGGGATTGGAAAAAAATCCCCGCCAACAAGCAAGGTTAGACTTTTTCATAACCTCACAAGATATATTAGACAAGAGATTCATCAATTTTGCCGGGATACAAATCGGATCACTCCGTTATTTCCCTTACTCTAACAAATGCTGGAAATAAAGATAGGGGTAAAGGATTTTGTAAATTTATTTCCTCTCTTTTATATCAAAAGGATTGTATTGATCTTATGAAAAATACAATTGAAGAGGCAAAAAATGAATACAAAGATAAATCTTAATGATAATATTGTTGATGACAAAGATTTGAAATTATCAATAAACGATTCTCTCTTCCAAGAAACATTGTTAATGAAAATAAGAAAAAACTTGAAATGAAAACTTGAAAATAATATTTCTAAGATAGAGGATAGTATTAGAAAAGATTTCAAAACATCAATGAAAATATATTAAATGAATTAAGCCAACTGAAACATAAATCTGAAAAAATTAAGAAGAAGAAATTCAAGGAATTAATATAAGAAATAGAATTAACTGGTATGAGGTAGGCAAGAAACCAACAAAATATTTTTGTAAATTCGAAAATAGAGTTTATACTTCTAAAACAATATATTCAATTTTAAATGATGATGGAGACATTATAACTAACTGTAAACAAATTCTTGAAGAGCAAAAACCATTCACTTTATTCAATATCATCTGAGGTTGAACATAATGACTTAAGAGACCTTGAACATATAATCACTCCCCAAATTGATAATGAAATGTTTGATGAACTTGAATAATCCTCACACAAAAAAAAGAAATAGCAGAAGTAGTCAGTAAAATTTAAAAAATAATAAATCGCCTGGTATAGATGGGTTCTCAGTTGATATTTTTTTTAAATTCTGGAAAGATATCTCTGTTTGGGTTTATAGATTTATAAAGGATACTTTTGAGCATAATCGACTAACACTTACTATGAATAGGGGTGTTATAACACCCAATAAAGACAGAAGAATACTTCAAAATTGGAGACCAATTACTTTATTGAATACTTTGTACAAAATCCTAAGTTGCTGCATAGCAAATCGTATTAAAAGATCATTGCCAAAACTAATACAAGAAAAACAAACAGGTTTTATATCAGGGCCAGTGAAAATATTAGGCTCCTATTTGACATAATGTTTGAATTAAAAAGTAAAAATAAATCAGGTATGCTACTCCTTTTATAGATTTCGAAAAAGCATCTGATACTGTATCCAAAAGATTTATAATGTAAGTCCAAGAAAAATATGGTTTTGGTCCTAAAAAATGGATAAATATTCTCATTAGTAATCCTACATCTTGTGTAACTCAACATGGTTTCCCCTCTTCTTTTTTCCAAATGAAAGAGGTTGTAGACAAGGTGAAGCAGTATCACCTTATCTGTTTCTTCTTGTGGCAGAAATTTTAGGCATAATGATTAAAACAAATGATAAAATTAAAGGAATCAGACTAAATGATAATGAATACAAAATTTATCAATATGCTGATGTTATAGAATTATTTTAGATGGATCTGAACAAACTTTATGTGATGCGCTTAATATGCTTGATACATTTTATAAAATGTCTTTTCTAAAGATCAATATTGACAAAACTAAGGTCCTATGGTTAGGTTCGATGTCAGGCAGTAGTATTAAATTTTGTCCACACAAAAAGTTAGATTGGCACAATGGTAATTTTCATGTACTCGGTATTACAGTAAATGTCGAATTTAATTACCTTTGTGTAATTAATACCCGTAAGAGACTAGAAAATATAAAACGATTATTAGCAAACTGGAGAAAAAGAAATTTAACCTTAATTGGTAAAATAACAGTAGTTAAGTCATTAGCAATGTCATCATTAGTCCATATCTTTAAAGCCCTTCCTTATCCGCCTGAAGGTTTTATGAATGCTTTAACCAAAGTATGTAATGATTTCACTTGGAATAATAAAAAGACAAGATAAAAAAGATCAATATTAACAAATAAATATGAAAATTGTGGTTAAAGAATGATTGATATTTGTAAATTCAATAACGCTTTAAAACTTTCATCGCTTAAGAAATATATAAACAAACAATAGTATAGCAACCCAAGCAATTTGGATAATGAAAACACTGTGTTGTATTGATGTCATGTTGTATTGATTTATGTAATGCTTAGCAATAATTGTAACTGATTTTAAGGTATACGTCTGTTAAAATCTATATTAGGAAACTTCCTGGGAGCCCTTATCAGACCTTGGGAGAAAATGTAGTTGAGAAAATTGTGTTCCTTTCATAAAATATATAACAATATGTAACCGTAATACCTTACTGGTGTAGTGCCCCACTAACAAACATAACATACTACCTTAGAAATGCTCATAATGTAACCATGCCACAACGATTTCTGAATTCTCGTTTGTACCATCCTCTATTTAACTGTGGAAGAAATCACCCATTCAACAAAGTTAGTTTGAAACTTTCTCTCGATTTAAATACAGAGAAGGTGATAGTGAATTAAAAACATTATTTATTTAGAAAAGGTTTTCACGAGGATTGAAACTGCCGATGTGGTAGCCCATGTGAAAATTCAAAGTTGTTGCTATCATTTTTTTCAAATTAGCTTGAATCGATTTGGTGCACTCAATCTTGCTAATTGTGAAAGATACTTGTGATGTTAATATTGACTTGTCGCTAGTTGCCAATGCAGTTCTACCTAATCATTTGAACAAAATGTTTTTTCATACATACAAACATACATACATACATACATGATGACATACATACATACATACATACATACATACATACATGATGACATACATACATACATACATACATACATACATACATACATACATACATACATACATACATACATACATACATACATGATGACATACATACATACATACATACATACATACATACATACATACATACATACATACATGATGACATACATACATACATACATACATACATACATACATACATACATACATACATACATACATACATACATACATACATACATACATACATAGGTGGCGGTCGGGTAGCCTAGTGGTTGAAGCGTTCGCTCGTCACGCCCAAGACGGTCCCCCGCCGTGACATTGCTGGAATATTGCTAAAAGCGGCGTAAAACCACACACACACACACACACGTATGTTTGATAAATACTGATGTAAATGTTACTGAATAAACCTTGCACTTAGTATCGTGTTGGTGTATAATTAATGTGAATACAAGGAGGTTTATCCAGCTGTCATCAATGGCTCCACAATGCCCAAGACATCCGGGTAGTTCTGGTGATCCTTCCACACCGTACCAAGCAGTGGAAAATGAGGGTCAGTTCCAAACTGGATTACATCGGGTTAGGGCATGGTTGAATTGTCAGGAAACCTACACCAGCCGCATGTACAGTGTTGACAGTGACATACCTAGCTGACAGGTGTCAACACCAGCCGCATGTACAGTGTTGACAGTGACATACCTAGCTGACATGTGTCATAAAACAGTGACATGTACAATGTTGACAGTGACATACCTAGCTGACAGGTGTCAACACCAGTGACATGTACAGTGTTAACAGTGACATACCAAGGTGACATGTGTCATATTACAGTGACATGTACAATGTTGACAGTGACATACCTAGGTGTCAATACCAGTGACATGTACAGTGTTGACAGTGACAAACCAAGGTGACAAATGTCATATAACAGTGACACGTACAATGTTGACAGTGACATACCAAGGTGACAGGTATAAACACCAGTGACATGTACAGTGTTGACAGTGACATACCAAGGTGACATGTGTCATATTACAGTGACATGTACAATATTGACAGTGACATACCTAGGTGTCAATACCAGTGACATGTACAATGTTGACAGTGACATACCTAGGTGGCAGGTATCATATTACAGTGACATGTACAGTGTTGACAGTGACAAACCAAGGTGACATGTGTCATATTACAGTGACACGTACAATGTTGACAGTGACATACCTAGGTGACAGGTGTCAACATCAGTGACATGTACAGTGTTGACAGTGACATACCAAGGTGACATGTGTCATATAACAGTGACATGTACAATGTCGACAGTGGCATACCTAGGTGATAGGTGTCAACACCAGCCGCATGTACAGTGTTGACAGTGACATACCTAGCTGGCATGTGCCATATAACAGTGACATGTACAATGTTGACAGTGACATACCTAGGTGACAGGTGTCAACATCAGCCGCATGTACAATGTTGACAGTGACATACCTAGGCGATAGGTGTCAACACCAGCCGCATGTACAGTGTTAACAGTGACATACCTAGGTGACATGTGCCATATAACAGTGACATGTACAATGTTGACAGTGGCATACCTAGGTGACAGGTGTCAACATCAGTGACATGTACAGTGTTGACAGTGACATACCTAGGTGACATGTGCCATATAACAGTAACATGTACAATGTTGACAGTGGCATACCTAGGTGACAGGTGTCAACATCAGTGACATGTACAGTGTTGACAGTGACATGCCTAGGTGACATGTGTCATATAACAGTGACATGTACAATGTTGACAGTGACATACCTAGGTGATAGGTGTCAACACCAGCCGCATGTACAGTGTTGCCAGTGACATACCTAGGTGGCATGTGCCATATAACAGTGACATGTACAATGTTGACAGTGACATACCTAGATGACAGGTGTCAACACCAGCCGCATGTACGGTGTTGACAGTGACATACCTAGGTGACATGTGTCATATAACAGTGACATGTACAATGTTGACAGTGACATACCTAGGTGACAGGTGTCAACATCAGCCGCATGTACAATGTTGACAGTGACATACCTAGGCGATAGGTGTCAACACCAGCCGCATGTACAGTGTTAACAGTGACATACCTAGGTGACATGTGCCATATAACAGTGACATGTACAATGTTAACAGTGGCATACCTAGGTGACAGGTGTCAACATCAGTGACATGTACAGTGTTTACAGTGACATACCTAGGTGACATGTGTCATATAACAGTGACATGTACAATGTTGACAGTGACATACCTAGGTGATAGGTGTCAACACCAGCCGCATGTACAGTGTTGACAGTGACATACCTAGCTGGCAGGTGTCAATACCAGTGACATGTACAGTGTTGACAGTGACATACCAAGGTGACATGTGTCATATTACAGTGACATGTACAATATTGACAGTGACATACCTAGGTGTCAATACCAGTGACATGTACAGTGTTGACAGTCACATACCTAGGTGGCAGGTATCGTATTACAGTGACATGTACAATGTTGACAGTGACATACATAGGTGACAGGTGTCAATACCAGTGACATGTACAGTGTTGACAGTGACATACCAATGTGACATGTGTCATATAACAGTGACATGTACAGTGTTGACAGTGACATACCAGGGTGACAGGGTGACATGTGCCATATAGCAGTGACGTGTCACCCCTAGTGGCACGTACGATGTTGACAATGACATACCTAGGCGACAGGTGTGAAAAGGTAGTGGCAGGTGTCCCCATCAGTGACTTGTACAATGTTGACAGTGACATACCTTGGTGGCAGGTGTCAACACCAGTGGCGCGTACAGTGTTGACAGTGACATACCTTGGTGGCAGGTGTCAACACCAGTGGCGCGTACAGTGTTGACAGTGACATACCTAGGTGACATGTACAATGTTGACAGTGACATACCTAGGTGACAGGTATCAACACTAGTGACATGTACAGTGTTGACAGTGACATACCTAGGCGACAGGTGTCACCACTAGTGACATGTACGGTGATGACAGTAACGTACCTCGGTGACAGCGGTCAACACCAGTGACATGTACAGTGTTGACAGTGACATGCCTAGCTGACAGGTATAAACACCAGTGACATGTACAGTGTTGACAGTGACATACCTAGGTGACATGTGTCATATTACAGTGACATGTACGGTGTTAACAGTGACATACCAAGGCGACGGTTGTCAACACCAGTGGCATGTACAATGTTGACAGTGACATACCAAGGTGACATGTGTCATATTACATTGACATGTTCAGTGTTGACAGTGACATACCTAGGTGACGGCTGTCAACACCAGTGGCATGTACGGTGTTGACAGTGACTTACCTAAGTGACAGGTCTGATTTTCTAGTGGCAGGTGTCACCACCAATTACTTAGAATACAATCTCTCTAATGGCTGCCATTGTATTTCTTAGGGCGACTTACAGACCTCTTTTTAATATCAGACCTCCTTCATTTAGTTCTTAGTAAATATTGACGACATGTTTATTTTGCTGTCTCGAATAGTTATCATTTCAAAGGAAGAGGATATGGGCCCTTTTTGATTCACTTGAAATGTAAAATTATAAAGAAAAACTTGCTAGCAGTGGTATGGAAATTATCTGACCTATTCAAAAGCCTTTTCCTATCACACACTGAATAGCTAATAATCATCACCCTCATTACCAGTCAGGGTGTCGTTGTACAAAGCGATCTGAGCACTGACTCCCACACCTTAACATAGACTTACGACAGTCATAGAGCGATAGTTGTTTGGTACAACGGCACCCTGGTAATCAGTCCATAAGGTAAGCAGCCTATACAGTCAAACACCTTTGTGTCAAACTTCCGGATGTCTCCAAGTAAAAGCTTCGTCCCTGCCTATTCCTTCTTTCGTCACCATTTTCGGTTGTGTCGAACCTCCCATAACTCGAAGTAGTTACGTATGTCCCTTCAACTTCGAGACAACGGTGTTTGGCTGTATATTCCGCTTTAAGTAATATTTCAGCAATATCACGGCGGAGGACACCAGAAATTAGCTTCACACATTGCACCCATGGGGGAAATCGAACCCGGGCCTATGGCTTGACTTACGAACGTTTCAACCACTGGGCTACCCCACCGCCCCAATTATCTAATTAAAACGAACACGCTGTACGTGTGACATTTTGTTTATAAAACCAGGTAGAGGAAGAACGTCTTTTTTTTTTCTTTAAAACCTTGAAGAAATATTCAACTTCTCAAGTTAAAATAGCATGATTATTTTTGTACATTGTCACCAGGTTGCATGCATGAAAATGAGTAAAACAATACCAAATTCATGTTTGGGGTGTTTTAAACACAAAATTACATGGACATCGCTAATACACGATTAGTGAGCGAGTTAGTGATTTTACCATACGTTCAAGGTGGAAAGGGGTAGCCTTGTACAAATATTGGGAATTGAAAAAGGGCCTTCTAGGGTACAAGTCGACACCCTACCCTCTAAATTACCCTGAAACAGGCGTCTTTACATGAGCCGTGTACATGGTAACTTAATATTCCTTTCATCGTTTATGTTTCAAGGTCTGTCCGTGGTCTAATTACAGAGCGTCTGCCCGTGCATGCACGTCGCTTCATGAGTGCAATAATCTTGACCGCGACGTTAAACCCCATTTCACTTCACCTCTTATCGAAAATGATATGAATATGACCATTTATAATAATGTTTAACCGTCGAGTCGAGTGTGAATGTACGAGTAATTTGGTACTGGGGATAAAACGGTATCCAGCAATCGACTCGGCGTATATAGAGATTACTCGAGTAATGCATCGTTAAACTGATTAAAATAAGAAAGACCTTGTTTCTCATGTGTAACTCATAGTCAGGCAGATAAGGTAGGTTCTGCATAGTCTACGAGAACCAGAGAAATAAGTGTCGGTGTTACTTCTCTCTTTAAGTAGAGTCGGAGGCACTTCTCTCCTTACGTCGAGTCGGAGGCACTTCTCGCTTTACGTAGTGTCGGAGTTACTTCTCTCTTTACGTAGAGTCGGAGGCACTTCTCTCTTTACGTAGAGTCGGAGGCACTTCTCGCTTTACGTAGTGTCGGAGTTACTTCTCTCTTTACGTAGTGTCGGAGTTACGTCTCTCCTTACGTAGTGTCGGAGGTACTTCTCTCTTTACGTAGTGTCGGAGGTACTTCTCTCTTTACGTAGTGTCGGAGTTACTTCTCGCTTTACGTAGTGTCGGAGTTACTTCTCTCTTTACGTAGTGTCGGAGGTACTTCTCTCTTTACGTAGAGTCAGAGGCACTTCTCTCCTTACGTAGAGTCAGAGGCACTTCTCTCCTTACGTAGTGTCGGAGTTACTTCTCTCCTTACGTAGTGTCGGAGGTACTTCTCTCTTTACGTAGAGTCAGAGGCACTTCTCTCCTTACGTAGTGTCGGAGTTACTTCTCTCTTTACGTAGAGTCAGAGGCACTTCTCTCCTTACGTAGTGTCGGAGTTACTTCTCTCTTTACGTAGAGTCAGAGGCACTTCTCTCCTTACGTAGCGTCGGAGTTACTTCTCTCTTTACGTAGAGTCAGAGGCACTTCTCTCCTTACGTAGTGTCGGAGTTACTTCTCTCTTTACGTAGAGTCAGAGGCACTTCTCTCCTTACGTAGTGTCGGAGTTACTTCTCTCTTTACGTGGAGTCAGAGGCACTTCTCTCCTTACGTAGTGTCGGAGTTACTTCTCTCTTTACGTAGAGTCGGAGGTACTTCTCTCCTTACGTAGTGTCGGAGTTACTGCTCTCTTTACGTAGAGTCGGAGGTACTTCTCTCCTTACGTAGTGTCGGAGTTACTTCTCTCTTTACGTAGAGTCGGAGGTACTTCTCTCCTTACGTAGTGTCGGAGTTACTTCTCTCTTTACGTAGAGTCGGAGGTACTTCTCTCCTTACGTAGCGTCGGAGTTACTTCTCTCTTTACGTGGAGTCAGAGGCACTTCTCTCCTTACGTAGTGTCGGAGTTACTTCTCTCTTTACGTAGAGTCGGAGGTACTTCTCTCCTTACGTAGTGTCGGAGTTACTTCTCTCTTTACGTAGTGTCGGAGGCACTTCTCTCCTTACGTAGTATCGGAGTTACTTCTCTCTTTACGTAGGGGGGGGTACTTCTCTCCTTACGTAGAGTCGGAGGTACTTCGTGACGGTCGGGTAGCCTAGTGGTTAAAGCGTTCACTCGTCACGCCGAAAATCCGCGTTCGATTCCCGATGTGTGAAGCCCATTCTGGTGTCCCAAAGAGCGGCGTAAAACCACCCACTCACACGGAGGTACTTCGGGAAAACCGGCCAGTTCCGGACAGTATAATATTAGCAACTACAGTCACTAAGGTACGCGTCAATACCTTACAATACATACAACAATGCGTCAATACTCCGATTTGTGTGAGTTAGTATTTCTGGTTTACGCTGTTTTCAGCAATAGTCGAGCTATATATCCGCAGGGTACATAATGAGTGGGCTTCACACGTAAAACATAGAAACGAAACCGCGTCAAGGGCGTGACGAGCGAACGCTTTACCCGCTAAGCTATCCGCACCGTCCAGTCGTGATTTGATTGAAGTAGACTCTAACGATATTCACCCCCTCCATCACAGCGTTGAATATAAGATGATATAATTCCTTCAAACATCCGGCTATATAGCCTGATGGTTCGGGTTTATTGTTCGGTACCCTTTCAGTGCAGGCAAAAAATGAACGCTTTGTCAATACGACAGACTACATTTGCTGCACATGTATAACTTCAGCCGATCTGCTGGGTGCGTGTAGTAACCTTACTTGTCAGCGAAATGTTTGTTTGTTTATTGTTTAACGCCGCACTCAGCAATATTCCAGCTATATGACGGCGGTCTGTTTATAATCGAGTCTGGACCAGACAATCCAGTGATTGACATCATGCGCATTGATCCACGCAATTGGGATACGATGACATGCATCAACCAAGTCAGCGAGCCTGACCACCCGATCCCGTTAGTCGCCTCTTACGATGAGCATACGTCGCCTTTTACGGCATCCATGGGATGGTGAAGACCTATTCTACCCGATTCTACACGGGTAAATGATAATCTGCGAAATGGAGAGATTTAACTAATCAATACTCGTTGTATAGGACATAGGCTGATCCAGGCAGAGGACTTTGATATTTTGGACCACTCCCTTTTAACAATGCTAGATCCGCCCTTGCTCATCACTGGATTGTCTGGTCCAGACTCGATTTTTTTACAGACCGCCGTCATACAGCTGGAATACTGCTGAGTGCTGTGTTAAACAACAAACAAACAAATCGAACAAGAGACAACAAGTTTCTGGCACGTCTAGGGGACGCAACTCTGCACACACATCACACGAACCGCCCCTTCCCGGTGAAATCTCACAAAGTCTGCATTTTAATCAACAATGCTGTCAGGTGAGTGAATTAATTCGTCAGTAGGTCTCTTTATCGACCAGGAGCACAGTTCGAATACGTGTTTGGACTTCATACTTGATACATTTGTATATACGAGTACCCTTTTAATTCTTTTGTCTGGCATACATAACCTGACTATCATGATGCGTGTGAAATTGTTACGGTAAACGTTAAGATCACTGATACGTGTGAATGTGTAAACTTTGTTGTCATGGTCAGTGAGTGAGTTGGATTTCACCCCGACATTCCAGCAATATCATGGCGGGGTATAGTAGAAACGGGCTTCACACATTGTACCCATGTGGGGAATCGAACCCAGGCCTCAGCGTCACAGGCGAACGCTTTAACCACTAGGCTACCCCACCGTCCCTTGTCATCGTTAACGTCATGATCACTGAAACGTGTGAAACTGTAAACTATGTTGTCACAATAATATGAGTAGTGCCAAACGTCATGACTTTTGTCCTTTAAGGGGTAAGCCATATACATGTACGTTACTAAGAGGTTATGCCGATGAAACTTGTCCATCGTGAACATGTCCAAAGCCCCGTTTACTGTCGGCACTGTTGCCATCACAACAAAACACGGTACTACCTGAAACCACGGTTATAATAATGTCATAATGTCTCTTAAATAAGATAACTGATATCAATAATTGATATAAAGATATCATCAAAAGTATTAATGATGTCTTTAATTGGATGTTTGATATCCGTAACGGGCAGAATTAATGAAATCTTGAATTGAATTAAAGATATCTCTAATTGAATTAAAGATATCTCTAATTGAATTAAAGATATCCCTAATTGAATTCAAGATATCTCTAATTGAATTAACGATATCTGCAATGCATTTGTGGATATGTATGACTTATTTCAAGATACCTTGAATTGAATTTAAGGTATCTTGAATTTATTTCTAATATATTTATGTACTGTAGGATGGTAATTGTTTAATGATATCTTAAATACATTTAGAGATATCACAAACTAATTTCTTGATATCACCGTAACATTTTAAGATATCTTCAATTATTTTTTGATATCTTTAAAACATTATTGATATCTTTAAATAAAATACAGATATCTTTAAAACAATTGAAGATATCTGTAATTCCGTAATAAATGTGAAAACGGCTTGCCATACGTGGCAACATGCGTATGTGTTGTAATAAAGGAAAGAGCCGGTCACAAACAAATGCATTGGCTCACAGTTTTAAATAAAGAAATATCTGGTTTTGTTGCTAAAAGAATAGCTAATTACGAAGTATAACCAAACCCCCCGCCACCGCACACACCCCCACCCCCACACACATTCCCTATTCATAACGAGTCCGTGTTCGCGGAATATAAATCCCATCTGTCGACCGTACATGTACGCATTTGCCTGTGACCGTTTGTTTTATTAACACGTTCCCGGGGTTTTTTTAACGACGCTTTTGAAATCAGCATTACCAAAGGAGAATTCGTAGCACTTTCTCAGCGAGTAGTGTACACATCAGATTTAAAGCGGATGCGAATCCAAATAATGGGAGTGGTGGCGGGGATCTCACAGCTGCCCCAACGCCACGTTTGAACACAGCAACAACTGTAGGCCGGGATCTGCACTTGTGTTTAGGCATTTCTATTGGACAAGATGCGTCACGTGGTTTATATACATCGTTATGCCTCGGAAAACAACAACGAACGCCAGCTGATTCTCTGAATCAGAATCACTATCAACTCACAACAGAATAGACGTTTCACAAGTTATCTGATGTCAGTGATGAGGCCTTAGCAGAAATAAGAGGTATGTCATCTGTTATCAAGGTTTAACTCAGACTTCGCCTTGAGTGCACATTGTGCGACTGGTTACGAGAAGTTGTCTCGCTGCAATACTGACATGCAGTGAGTTAATTACTGCACTGCGGTCCCACGCCGCCTGCCTCTACTGTAATCTAGGTCATGTTCTGTTCAGATCGCGGTGGCGACAGAGTATGATGGCAGAGACCACAGGACCATGCAACTAACGTAACGCAAGAAAGGAACTATGACCCTGCATCATTTTTTCTTTATTTGGATGATGATTGGGTCTCGTTTGTTAAAGTTAGATTACGATCACATCTATTTGATTATTACCAAGATTAAATATATTTTTCAGCTACAAAACCAGAATACTAGTATTGAGTTGACCTTATTGCCGATTTCATAGTCCTAGACCACTGAGGTACCATGCCGCGGTTTAACATGAATACCCATCTCAGATACAGTATACTGACTCTGAGGCGACATACCTTTGTTTTATCCCCTTATTGCCGAGCGCCAGGCAGGGTAACAACAAGTACCACCTTTAAACGTCTTTTGGTATGACGCGCGGCTGGGCTTCGGCGGACGATCTACCACTAGACCACAGAGGCTGTCCTCACAAACCTAGAAACATAATCGGGGAGAACGGAGGTTCAAACCCACGACACTTGCTGGCATTCCCGAGGGACGCAATTCTGCGCAGCGAATTGCGGCGCCTTAGACGACTAGGCCACCTGCGCCCCCGTTACATACCGTATTTCCTCAATTAGAGGCCCGGCTTCTATTAATAACCCCATTTCACTATGACCACGAATGTCCCGAATCATTATGTAATTTAGGTCCCGAAAAGGGATCATTAATTTTATCAATTTGGCGACCCGGTGTCTATTAGAGGCCCGGCTTCTATTTTTTGCACTGAACAATTGACCCGGCTTCTCTTAGAGTCCCGGCGTCTAATAGAGGAAATACGGTATACTGAAAAAAGAGTCATGACTATCACCTATTATGATTCTATGTCTATGATTCCAGTAATATTCATGCAAACAAACCCTAAGATCTGTTTCTTTTCTTACTGATGTTTGATACTGATATCAATCAGAGCAATTGAGGTTTTTTAAAGACTGCTTCATCAGCCTTCCGCATATTCAAACTCACTTGAAATGGCAAATAAAACAAACGCTCAAACAATGTAAAATTCATTTTCTATGCGATATGTTACTTCTTATAAAATAATATGAGGCAGATTGTAAGAGTGAGGGGACATTGCCGAAAATCAATTCAAGGAAACCAATTTTTAAAATGTCTTTACCCCTTGCAGAAATAGGCTTCCTGTGTCCCGTCCATGATTAGCCCTTTGCATACACCGGATGCCCTGTGCTTGTGGCACGAATCCCAGATTATGGTGTACTCTTATTGTATCTCATTCTCAAATGAAAATATCATATTAACGACATACCAAAATTAACATACAGTTGCAATATCCAAATCAAGATAACAGTTCAAATACTGTTGTCTTTTTTTCAAAATTGTTGTACATCAAGCAAAAATTATTTCTTACAATTTAAACATTAAATATAAAATCAAACCCTTTCTTGGACACTGCCTAAAACGTTACTTAATGGCTGCCTGGTTCTCTCCCACATCAGGGGCGGTCGGGTAGCCTAGTGGTAAAAGCGTTCGCTCGTCACGCAGAAGACCCGGGTTCGATTCCCGACATGGGTACAATGTGTGAAGCCCATTTCTGGTGTCCCCCGCCGTGATATTGCTGGAATATTGCTAAAAGCGGCGTAAACCCATACTCACTCACTCACTCTCCCACATCAAGCTGACACGCCGTGGAATACTGTTCAAAGCGGCATTAAACCAAACTCACTCACTCTGCACGATATCATGTTCGAAAAGCTGGGTAATCCTACCGTAGAGACGTGGGAATTTGAATTCTCCCAATGGGAATCAGTGTTGAACAACACGGTCAAAATAGAAACATTTAAACAACCACACAAATCCAAAAAGTGCCTACATGGAGTCATCGTTCAATAAGGCGTTAATCATTAACTTTGAGACTAATTCTGCTGTTTTTTATACTACTTATGAGTGGCTCGGTCGAATCAAACCCCGGTCCGACGACACGTCAGCAAATATTTTCACAGTCTGATTCAGGCACGAAAGCGATAACAAATTCCAGTGAGTCCTGTAATGGGAAAGACTTCCGCCCGTACAACCACTTCAAGGCAGATTCAAATTTATACTTTTAGAGACAGATTCACGAAACTTGATAATAAGGTCACCAAACTGGGCGAACGCGTTCAATCATGACATGGCTACGTTATGGGAGGCAAACGTAGATCACACACCGTGGAAGATCAGCTTGGGCATTTCCAGTCTTGATCTTGGCGAAATAATCTTGTGTTACCTGAGCTAAACGGCGAACTAGGAGAACACTGGGATGAATCCGAACGTCTGGTGCGTGAATTATGACGCAACTCGAGATGACGAAATTCATATAACGAGGGTACACAGTATTTACAGTAAAAAGAAGAATCCACCGGCGATTGTGATTGTAATAACAAAAGACAGGAATGATGTGCTCCGTAAATCGAAAGAAGGACAAGGGCGAGTCACGGAGGATCTCCTAGCATTATACCAACTACCCATACCCGTGAAGATCCGGGGTAGAATAGGTCTTCACCAACCCATACTGCCGTAAAGGGCGGCTATGCTTGTCGTAAGAGGCGACTAACGGGATCAAGTAGTCAGGCTTGCTGATTTGGTTTGTGCATGTCATTGTATCCCAATTGCGTGGATCGATGCTCATGATGTCACCAGAGACCACATAATAGATTATTATATATTATATGGTCTCTTATGTCACTCACTGGATTGTCTGGTCCAGATTCGATTATTTTCAGACCGCCGTCATTGATTGGAATATTGCAGAGAACTACGAATGCAAAGAAGATTCAGCACAACAGATTAATCGTCGGTAGAAAGGTGTATCAACACGATCGAAGGAACCATACTGTAATATGTGTGTCAGTTAGTAACAGTCGATCTACTATGACAACAGCTGCACAACTTAGAGAACCCGCTTGCAGTGATGTGCCTCATCGTGAACCCACGTGTTTACTGTTTGGAGCCGGAAGTGGGAATACAAGGGAGATCACTCCAACCACTACACCTGCCTACAACAACGAGTCATGAGGAGACGGCCTAGGCCAAACACAGCTGAGCAAACTTTCATGCAATATAGAAGGATTATATAAATTCACATCTGATCTGAATTTTAAAGACTTCCCCCGTGAGTATGACATTGGATGTTTATGTGAAAGTTTTGTCCAGAAACAATGTGATTTCACACAACTGTCCCGGGAGACCTTTACGGCAACAATGCAGTTTACCGGGCGCAGCCCGAGCTCTACCATCCGCTCAATTACCGCGCTATAGTGCCACCGCTGTCTCGTTATACCGTTACCGTGCCTCACGCTCTGGTGACTCTGGCTTCACGATCCAACACCCGTTTTCGGTCTTAGGGAAACTTACACATCTTTACAATCAAACACCCGTTCTCGGTCTTAGGGAAACTTACACATCTTTACGATCAAACACCCGTTCTAGGTCTTAGGGAAACTTACACAACTTTACGATCCAACACCCGTTTTTCACTACTCCCGTGATGTAATTTCATTTGCAGCGATATCTACAGTGTAGATATCGCTTGATCTCATCCCAGCTATATCTCCTGTGGGAGCCAGTTTTGGATGATAAATTAAAATTATCAATCGGATAATCAGAATTATCATCCAATAGGTCTTCAGCAACCCATGCTTGCTGTAAAAAGCAACTATGCCTGTCGTTAAAGGCGACTAAGGGGATCGGCAGGTCAGGCTTGCTGACTTGGTTGATGCATGTCATCGATCCCGATTGCGTGGATTGATGCTCATGATATTAATCACTGGATTGTCTGGTCCAGACTCAATCATTTACAGACAGCCGTCATATAGCTGGAATATTGCTGAGTGCGGCGTTAAACAATAAACAACAAACCAAACCAACTAAACAATTTCCAAGAACTATTTTTCACAAAGTATGAAGAACTTGTGTCTCTGAGTGCAGGGGATATAAATAACACAATCAGGGGAATGACAGAAATGTAGCAATCACTATGAGGGTTTTTAAGTCCAGTAGTTACATTATGACAACAAAGCAACCTCCATGGTGGGATGAAGAGTGAGAGACCATTAAACAGAGAAACTATGCAGCTTTAAGAGTGAGTGAGTGAGTATGGTTTTACGCCGCTTTTAGCAATATTCCAGCAATATCACGGCAGGGGACAGCAGAAATGGGCTTCTCACATTGTACCCATGTCGGGAATCAAACCCGGGTCTTTGGCATGACGAGTGAATGTGTTAACCACTAGGCTACCTGACCGACCCGGCAGCTTTAAGAGCTCACCAAGACTATGGAGAGGACATTGAGTTCTGCATAGATTGTGTTAGTCTTTATTCTCTTCTAATAAAGAAAATTATTATGAGAAACAAGGGAATAAGCTGGTTATTGAGAGACACAACCCCAAGTTATTTTGGAAAAAGTTTAAAAAATGTAGATGTGCCTCATGAATATTAAATGTTGTTACCCCAGACCAGTGGCTTGAGCATTTTCAAAATATTCCCAGTATTGAGAAACACATTGATTGTGATTATAACTCTCAGAGTAACTGATATACATGATGAGGATCCAGACTTATCTAACGCAGATATGATGATATGTGATGATTTAAATGCCTTTCACTTATGAGGAAGTCCTTATGTTTTTGCACAATTTAAAAAAAAGTAAGTCACCAGCGTCTGACAGTATTGTAAGTGAGTTTGTGAAATCATTGAGACATTATATTTCACCTATCTTTACCAAAATTTTCAACAGAATCCTTCACACTGCAGTTTTTCTTGGGGAGTGGGGGAAGAGCATAATATGTACCTTATTCAAGGGAGGTAAAGTGGATGAACCAAATAATTTACAGGGGACTATCTCTCATTGACACTTTATGTATCATATTGACTTCCACTCTGGACCAACGCCTCCAGTCCTGGTATGACAATAACAATGTCTTAAGTAAACATAAGCAGGTTTTAGACCGGGATATTCCACAACAGACCAAATATTTAGTCTTTAAGCTACTTTACAGAAATACATCTCAAAGACCAAGGGAAGATTTTACTGCATCTTTATTGACGTTTTGAAGGCTTTGGACAGAGTAACCCACAACATTCTTTTAAGAAGCTGAAATGGTTTGGGAATAAATTGGAACTTTCTACAATTACGAGCACTTATTGTACTCTAACTTGTCATGTGTTGGAATGGAGGATTGTCTTTCTGATTATTTCCCTTGTAGTGATGTTGGGAGTGAGTGAGTACAGTATTCCAGTTATATCACTGCGTGTCAGCTTAATGAGGGAGGAAAGCCCGAAGTGATGAGTGAGTGAGTTAAAATTTAACGTCACCTCGGCAGTATTTCAGCCATATAGTGACGAGAACATTATCATTAATAAATTTAGACGAATAAAAACCTGTCATCGACGGACAGTATAAATAACTAGACTATCACAGTTTAGAAGTAAAACTAGCTGCGTGAACAATTAAAAAAGAATAACCTATGATTCAACAATACATTATAAAAACCAGCATCCAAAGCCCGAAGTGATGAGTGATGTTGGGAAAAAATGCTGGTCAAGGCATATTCCTTAGTAGTGAGTGAGTGAGTGAGTTAATATTTAAAGTCACATATTCCTTAGTACAAGTAGTAGTGAGATACCACATGTATTTGTATTATCATACGCAGACGATGTATCGTTTGTTGCGAACAGTGCTTTACAACTGTAGCTATAAAAGATAATATATATTCTTGAACATTTTTGTGTATCCACTGGAATGGAAGTAAATCTAAACAAAACTAAAATTATTGTGTTTCGGTGAGTTGGAATATTGAAAAGTTACAAAAAATGGGATTTCAAAGGAAAAATTGAAGTTGTGAATTTTTATAAATATTTAAGTACTGTTTTCATCACCAAGTGGTTGTGGAGTAAGGCCTTCAGCTCAAGCAAACAAATCAATCGGATTCATTAACTACTTCCAAAAGAAAAATGGATACCTATCCTTCAAGTTGCCTTTAAAATATTTGACCGTGGTGTCGTTCTGATCTTATGTTATGGAGCTCAAGTTTTGGGAACAGTGTACATCAAATTAATTGAAAGTATCGAAACGAAATACCCCTTCTGTAAATGGTATCTTCGTCTCCCTAAGAATACACCATCTTCCCTAGGCGAGGGAATTAACTGACAGTAAAAGTCAAGTTTCCAACCTTGCCAAACTAGGTTTTCTGGCACCTTCTATGTCCCTCCTACTGACCAATCAGATTGCCCCTCATATATCACTTGCATTTGTTTCAAACAAAATGGCGGCGCCCAGTCAAGATAGTCTGATCAATAATCAAAATCTGTCTTGTAATTAAGCGGGTCTTACTTTGCAAAGTGCATCAAATCAAGTGAGCCCCTTGAATAAAAATATGATTTTTTTTAAAAGATTTGGAAAATATCTGTTGACACAGAGTTTGCGGTACATGTTTTTTCAAATCCTGCAATCGACTTATATCTGCAGATTTTGATTGGACTATGCATATACTCGTTAGTCCAGCCAAAATATGACTCCATAATTCCTGCCTAGTTTTGGCAAGGGTGGAAACTGGACTTTAATAGTCAGTTAACCCTCTTGTGTCGGAAAGATGAGAATACACTTAAAATATAGTACTTGGGGAGTGTGGCAGATGAAATAATTTCTGTGTAATTGTAAACTTGGAGGACACAATTACACTCCCTATAATATACGATTTTGCAATTTCTGTTTGTCCAAAAACTTGAAATATACCATGTAACGTTTACATGTGAAGGATATGCCACTATATGAAGAAAGTATCTCTCGCTATATTACACTGAATGTCCATCTGTAATATAATTCACACAGCTAATGCTAACAGATGATCTTGTCCTTCTTAATATGGGTTTATACTTTATACAAATTAAGAAATACCTAATACCTTTTTGTCATGTTTGTCATGTCATATATATGTACATGTTGTATGTATACAAATATGTGTATATATAATTGTATGTATTTATCTCTAGCATTTTTATCATGCTATATTAATGTATTGTGTATGTATTATGGGCTGATGGCCTTGTTACTAAAATATATTGTCTTATCATGTTTGAAAATATGAGGCTTTCATAAAATGGTTTCACCAAATGTTGGGTACTTGGGTCATTTATGCAAAATAGCTAGGTTAGGCCATCGTCACCCTTCAATTGTTATGTCACTGAATAAGGTGGGAGGGCTTGCTGCACTTGTTTCACTGACCCGTTAAGATCCGGGGTAGAATAGGTCATCAGCAACCCATGCTTCTCGTAAAAGGCGACTATGCTTGTCGTAGGAGGCGACTAAGGGGGATCGGGTGGTCAGATTCACTGACTTGGTTGAAGCATGTCATTGATCCCAATTGCGTGGATTGATGCTCATGATATTAATCACTGGATTGCCTGGTCCAGACTCAATTATTTACAGACCGCCGTCATTTCGCTGGAATATTTCTGAGTGAAGCGTTAAACAACAAACAAACAAACCCGTTTTACTCGGGTGCTGCCACAACAGAACGGCAGTGTGACATGTTTTCCAATGTACTCTTCAAATGACATAGACATATATCCATTTATTTGTTAACCCAAATCCCCAAAACGTCTAGAATGTTTTTGATTAATGTGGATGATAGGTGGTCCTTATTATAGATGAAAACAAAAAGGTTTCACAAGACGTATGACATGTTTTTGTTGATTATAAGCATAATGCCTTCCAACATTTCGACTGATACTGACCATATATGTTTCAGGTAAATGCAAAGACAAAGTACATGAACATACCCCAGTACCACAGGGACAATGAGCCTTGATTCACATGTATCACAAGGTAGTGAAGGGGGGGAGCTTGCCAGTGAGGCCAAAACGAAAATGCCTGCCATGAGGATCACCAAACTGAAGCTCAGTGGCAGAAACTATTCTTCAAAAGAAGAAAGCACTGAGGAGGCTGAAACGTTCATTAATGCCATCATGACGAAAGTATCCCGAAATCCTGTTGAAGAAAAGGTTGTTTCTTCATCTGTATCTGGCACACTTCAACGCCTTCCAGGAAAGTTTTTGATGAAGATCTTCTATGTCAGCCGAACCAGTCCCCCGTCTAAGCTGTTACAAACAGTTGGTACATTCTTTGCCAGTGAAGATGGTACAGACCAAAGTTTACATTCAGATATACACATAGATATTATTCTATTTCTTGTTAGACATATCTACTCTTCTGGGTCGGATTCCTCTGTCTATTTCCCGGAAATATTTGCATTAACATCTGGACGAAACCATTCACTTCTAAAAGAACATGTGTGCGATGAAGAATTCCCAATTAAATGTGCCAGACGTGTTTTGAAATTCAATTTGAAGTCCTTATCCTCCAAACATATCAGTGGGCCCACCTCATCATCAGCACTATCCTACCGACCTGATGAAGGAACAATGATCACCTTCTGGGATTATCTGGGTCAAATTACAACGTCAATCAAGATGCCACTCAAAGACGACGCTTCCCTCTACTCGTTGAATAGTTTTCAAACTAAGAGAGGCAAGCCAAGCAAGGTGTCTATGATTGTAGGAGATACCTATATCAAAATATCTCGTCAAATGAGTCTGAAAGATATAGCCATCATGTTTTATCGTCTTTCTCATATCACAAGAGGTAGGCGATCCAATACATACCCAGACAATAATGTTGAGACTGATGACGTCAATTTTGCTGTATTTAGTCAAGTGAAGGTAGAAAAGAAATCGAAAACAGTGGAAAAAATGAATACAGCGTTGAAAGAGAGACTAACCTCTCATCTCAAAAACCCAGAACAGAGTCTTAATCTACGGTTGTCCCATCGTAACCTGGACGATTGGAATGATGCAAACAGATTTATCCTCAAGATGAAGACACCACACAGACCCAAGCTTCAGTGTTTGAAAGCATGGGACAATGATCCACCAAGACTTGATGAGCTAATGCAAGTAGTTAGAGATGCGATAGACTCATCTGAATATGATCAGGTTATTGACAGGCTGTTTGTGGAGTTTTTCAGTTCTGACAAGGATAAAATTAGGAAGAAAAGATTCCCCTTGCTGACGTTTTTGGAAGGCCATTGTTCAACAGCGCAAGGCTTGTCCATGTTCTGCTACTGTGGAAAATGGCTGAAGATTGAGAACGAGTACATGGTGAATCTAGAAGACCAATTCAGCCAAGTTGAGCTGCACAACCGCCTGAGTGAAAATATCCTTTCGTTGCCATGGACTTGCGTTAGCGATGAAGAGAAGATGCCCACACGACAACAGACATTTGAAGGGGGATTGTTTCTAAGGTGGATGAAGCAAATTTTGCATAAAGACTCAAACCTGGATGACTTTAACATGAAGGCTGGGCAAAACACATTTAAAGGTGTAAAGATGGATGACTATATGGAGAATCTCAGTATAAGCTTTGAGGAAAGAGCCAGGCAACTTTTCCTCAGGATGCTCTGCCAACAGGCCGAAGAACACTACAATGAAGGTTACATCCTGTATGATCAACTGGTCTCTGACAACACTTCGGGATATCTCCTGGGGGACAGGATCTTTGTTTTTGGCCAGAAGAACATAGAGTTGTATGACATCCTCTACTACACTGAGGGGAAGACCTATCTCATTCACGTCAAGGAGGGCTTTGGGAATTCTACCAGAGATGCATGCTCACAAATCCGCATTTCTGCTGAGTTTGTGTTCAGATACCTTCTTTGCAATAACAGCTTTGATATCCTGGCAAGTTACTGGTCACGTCTCACAAAGGGAGGGGGGAAATATCGTCAAGTTGTGAGGGACAGGTACCTGAAACTTGGAGAGGATGGTTTTTATCAACTTTTTAAGAGGAATGAGATAATCTTTGTACTGGCATACAGGGATGCCAAGATCACAACCAACAACGATTCCTTTGTTCCATATCCAAAAGAACGACTTTCCAGAAGATTTGGGGATGACCTTAAACTAGTAACTGAAAAATTACTGGCATGCAATTACCTGAAAGAAATACATGGACAACCTGCAGTTACTGACAAAGTGTTCAAACCAGTCGAGCAAGCAAGGGAGGAGATTCAACTGAAGTCCAAGAAGGATGCCCAAGCTGCGTTCAACATACTGAAAGAAACCATGTCCAGCCATTCATCATTCATCGCCAAGATGGAGGTTGTGCATCTGTTCAGTCACTTCAGAAACTTCGTCACAGCTGGTAAAAGACTCAGCCTGAAGATGTGTCGTCTTCAAACGTCCTTTGAATGATAGAATGAATTCAGTCAATCTGACAACAATGTTCCATAATGTCAAACATGTATCAATACAGACGGGGGTAGACCATTCAAAGAACTAGACAATACAAAAAGTTCAAAATAAAACTGTCTCCGGTTCCCCAAAATGGCAGCATTTTACTCCCTTACAGAACTATTGAAAAGGCTTGACGCTAGTGTTATGCAAATGAACTGGCAAAAGGAAACAGCTCAGTCGGATGAAGGGAGGGCCCGTTGTTTTTATGCAATGAAGAAATTACTCGGTCGACGCTCGATGTAGGTAGAATAAGGGATAGTACTTTGTGTTTCCAAAGAAGGAAGGCATGAAAACTACCCCCAAGAAGTTTTACTTGATACCTCTACAGAGTCTAGAATCCGCTTCAAAGTACTTTGTTTGACTTACAACTGCCTCCACTCAGCTGACCCAGTGTACTTGTCCGATCGTGTTCCTCTTCAGATCAGAAAATTTGAAGCTCTAAAATATCACCAAACCAAAACTGAAATATTTTGACCACAGAGCATTCAACAATGCAGATCCGGCTCTCTGGAACTCTCTGCCGTTTCACATCAAGATTTCTGCATCACTGGACTGGTTCAAATGAGAACTCAAACATACCTGTTCAGAAAATACAATAGACTCCTGAGTGTTTGATGCAGTGTAGAATAGGTCTTCAGCAACCCATGCTTGCCACAAAAGGCGACTATGCTTGTCGTAAGAGGTGACTAACGGGATCGGGTGGTCAGGCTCTCTGACTTGGTTGATGCATGTCATCGATCCCGATTGCGTGGATTGATGCTCATGATATTGATCACTGGATTATCTGGGCTAGACTCAATTATTTACAGACCGACGTCACATAGCCGAAATATTGCTGAGTGCGGCGTTAAACAACAAACCAACCAACTATGTCAATCATGAAGATGTACTCTTATTTTTTCAGTCTCGTTGTAGCGCTTAGAGCATGTGCTATACGTGTGGAACTGCACATTAAAAAGCACGTTATTATTGCTATGGTTGTTTATGTTTTCTGTGATATCAACTGTAGTGGTATGTCACACTGTCATGCCGTTTAAAAGATAGCTGCAACTGCTATTTGTAAAGTAGATACTTATATTTCCTGGAACTTTCAATATGGATTCCAGATGGAGAAGAAACAACAGTGATGAAAAAAATAATTTGGCCTCCGTTTTTGCAGAACATTTTTTCTGGTCGTACTGGATGTCCTGGAAAAAGTCAAGTCAATGAATGTTTGAACACAGCAATCTTTGTCCTTTCATTTCTCACAAAACAGCTGACCCGTGAAGATCCGGATTAGAATAGGTCTTTAGCAACCCAGGCTTGTTCTAAGAGGTGACTAACGGGATCGCTGACTTGTTTGATACATGTCATCATATTCTAATTGAGTGGATCGATGCTCGTGATATCAATCACCGGATTGTCTGATCCAGACTCGGATTATTTACAGACCGCCGTCACGTAACTGGAATATTGCCGAGTAGGGCGTTAAACCACAAACAACAAGAAAGAAGTGAGCAAAGCTCACATACCCCCGTTATCCCCACTGGTCAACAACAAATAGTAAATAGTTTGTTAATTAATGAAGTATACCTGTTGCTTTAAGTCAGAGGAACTGCCCTTTCCTTTGTAACCCAATGTGGATGCATTATGTTTGAAATGAACACATGTTTTTGCAAATATATTTCAATCTAGTGTGGGATAATCAATGCTTAGCACAACATACATTCTTGGAATCCTTTGATACTGGAAATTAACTACAAAGCATGAAGCATACTTATTATACATAAATGAAAAATAGTAAACTTTCAGAATCTTATGAAAGATATAAAAAAACAATCATAGTGGTTAATGTAGCAAGTTTGCTGAAGCTAGGATACATAATATTGTAAACAAACTCTACCCAAAATTTATGTTTCACCATGATTCCATGGAAACGGCAAAATTTAAAAAATCAGAATCTTCAAACTAGCAAAAGGCACAAGTACTCATTGTGGTCAATGGGTGTAGCACGTTTGATGAAGCTAGGGTGCATGGTTAAAAAATATGGGCCGTACAAAAGCTCGGACGGACGGACAGACGGAACGCTATATACACCCGATTTACTTCGTAAACGGGGGTATAATAAAGAGATTATACAGCGGATACATCCTTCAAGGATTACTGACAGTACACTTTCCACACACCCTACATCCGAGGGATGTACGATTTGAGACTGGTGGTTTCTGAGTCACCTTGGCTGGCCGTACCATAGCGACACATAACCGAAAATCGGTGATCACATAAAGTGTTCGCGAAAAGAGTACGCATGTCCTGTCCTGGTAGCACCCGTCACCCACACAATTTGCAGGAAAATGTACGCGAAGGCGGTCTGTAAACAAGCCAGACAATCAAGTGTTCTACCCAAAATATAGTCACACGATAGCCCATTTACTGATTTTGTTGAAACGTTAGGAAACTGTTCGTTTTGCAAAGCTTTGGGGTCAAAGCTTTAATGCCTTCCTTCTTTGGAAACACAAAGTACTATCCCTTATTCTACCTACATCGAGCGTCGAACGAGTAATTTCTTCATTGCATAAAAACAACGGGCCCTCCCTTCATCCGACTGAGCTGTTTCCTTTTGGCAGTTCATTTGCATAACACTAGCGTCAAGTCTTTAAATTGCACCGCCTTCTTTGCGACGTCATGTATGGCTATTAGCATAATACTAGGCTCTTGAATATTCATAGGACTTCTTTCTTAAAACGAGTGATGAAAGGAGTGGAATTTATTATTTACAAAACATTATATTCCATTGGGCATTTAAGGCTAAGAAAGATGTGAAATCTATATGAAAGGACCACTCAAAGTCAGGGATGACACCAGGTGTTTGCTAAAAAGGGTAAGCATGTCCTGCCCTTCCGAGAGAACCCGCCATTCTCACAATTTGCATAAAAAGTAAGAATTTATTGCCCAATCAAGTGATCGATGCACCAGAAATCCAGTGACATGATAGTGCCTTCATTGTTCTACAAAACCACTTTCACATGAAAAATGGTGTTAAAGTGAATTGTCTGTCGGCCCACGATAATCTTTTGTATAATAACTCAAGGAGAAAACAAAAGTCACCTCACTTTTTTTCTCAATATATTTCTAACCAATGTCAAAATACCTTTTAATATATAGATTAAAACGCATCGCCTAAACGCAACTGATTCCTTCCTATCACTGGCATGCTCAAACTGCACGGTGTGAAATGCTCTTATTGCTCGGGAAAAGGCACAACCCTTAGATAAATACCCGTATGCAAATCTGGTATAAAACGGCTGCGAAAATGTTCTTTGGCATTGGCACATTCAGTTTCCATGGATTGATTGTTTGATGTTTAACGCTGCACTCCGCACTATTCCGGCTATGTGACGACGGTCTGTAAATAATCGAGTCTGGACCAGAAAATCCAGTGACTGACATCACATTTAACGGCATTATTTCAGCCATATCGTGACGAGAAAAAGTACTATATTCAAATTAGAAATATTTAGATGGTATGAAAATGCAGGAAATTGAACCATACGGTGGTGGCAGTGTGATGGGATTGGATTTGGTGAATATTGATGGCAATCGTACCGCTGCACGCTACACCAGTGAGGTGTAAACGCCAGTTGTAATGCCATTTCTTCAACGTCACCCGCAAACGATATTCCAACAAGATAACGCCTCGCCTAATTCGGCCCACATTACCAGCATTACAACGCCAACAACGAGTCCCTTCTTCCTTGGCCTGCAAGATCTCCTGGCATGTTTCCAATATAACACGACAGCTTAGGCAACGTCAGTCACGTCCAGAGACAAAGGTGGCGTCTGATCCCTGTGCACGTCATTAGACGACTGACTTTCCCTGCTCAGCGCCGTGTCAAGAGCCTGCATCGAAGCTGGGGGAGGACATACCCGATACTGACAGGATAGTTGCTTTTTCTAAAATTTTGAAAGTGGCTGCTCACTTTAATTGGAGATCGAATATTGGTAAGTTAACCTTCGCAAAAAAAAATTCCGCTGGATTCGTAAGCGTTTATGCAAACATGTTGTAAAATTACCCTGTTTTCAAAAACAACAATCACAATAGCTTTGTTATTTTGTTGCTTTGTAAAATATACGAGGGCACGTTTCTTTTGTCCTTCAACATCTACCAGCCTATGTATGCTCATTTATTTCAGTTGTGGATATTACATGCTTGGTTGTTTTGTTGTTTAACGCCGCAATCAGCAATATTCCAGCTATATGACGGCGGTCTGTAAATAATCGAGTCTTGACCAGACAATCCAATGATTGATATCATGACCATCGATCCACGCAATTGGGATCGATGACATGCATCAACCAAGTCAGCGAGCCTGACCACCCGATCCCGTTAGTCGCCTCTTACGACAAGCATAGTCGCCTTTTGCGGCAAGCATGGGTTGCTGAAGACCTATTCTACCCCGGAATCTTCACGGGTCGGATATTACATGAAGAGTTTGCAGAAGAGCTGAAGCATCAACGAGTTCTGAGTCTGTTACATTTAATTTACATGCTGACATGCTGAGGGGGGGCATGGGTGGCCCAGTCGTCTAAGGCGCCGCGATTCGCTGTGCAGAGTTGCGTCCCTTGGACACGCCAGAAACCTATGATTGTGGGTTCGAGTCCCGGTTCGCCCCAATTATGTTTTTCTAGGTTTGTCAGCACCATACCCGTGCTCGTGGGTTTCACCAAAGTGGTAAACGCCTGAGACCTGCATCACTTCGGGCTTTCCTCCCACATTAAGCTGACACGCCGTCATATAACTGGAATAATGTTAAAAGCGGCGTTAAACCCAACTCACTCACTTAAAAAATGAAGACAAGATATGTAGTGAATAGTTTCAAGCTAAGTGTGCCAGACGTGTTTTACATTTTAGTTCGATGATCCCGGCCTCAAAACACCTCACTGAGCAACATTCGCCGTCTGCTCCAAACATTCGGCCTAATGAAGTCATCACTTTCTGGGATGACCTGGGTGTAATTACAACAGTAAAAGATGCCACTCAGAAAGGATCCTTCCCTTTATATGCTGAAGTATTAACAGACAAAAAGGCGACCCAAGGAGGATATATGTGTGTGTTGCAGACACCTATCTCAGAATATCCCATAAAATGAACCTGAAAGAAAGAGCCTGTTTGCTTTACCAGCTTTCTGGGATTGCGAAAGGAAAACGACCCTTCAAATGTTCCAATTGGCAGAATGGTGAAACGGATGATTACCAGTTTGAAAGTTTTTAGTCAAGTTCGAGAAGAAGAAAAACAATTCAATGAAGAACGCACTTAAAGGATGGTTGTGAAGATCCGGGATAGTATAGGTCTTCGGCAACCCCTTCTTGCAGTAAAAGGCGACTATGCTTTTCGTAAGAGGCGACTAACGGGATCGGGTGGTCAGGCTCGCTTACTTGGTTCATGCATGTCATCGATCCCAAATGTGTGGATCGATGGTTATGGTGTCAATCACTGAATTATCTGGTCCAGACTCTATTATATACAGAGTGCGGTTTAAAACAAAAAACTAACGAATCTCATCTGAATGATTCAAGACACAGGTTTGATCTGCTCATAATGAACTGGAGGTGAGGTGACATTGGGTTTAACGTCGCGTCCATGATTATTACGCTTATATAGCGACGTGTGTGTGTGTGTGTGTGGCTGTGTGTGGCTGTGTGTATGTGGCTGATTGTGGCTGGTTGTACTAGCCCGGACTGATGCCTGCTCACAGATATCATGCCGCAGTTTAACATGAATACCCCACTCAGACACAGTATACTGACTCCGAGCCGACCATTCCTTGTTTTAGCCCCTTAATGAGGAGCGCCAGACAGGGTAACAAAAAGTACCATCTTTTAAAGTCTTTTGGTATGACGCGGCCGGGGATCGAACCCCGGGTGGACGCTAGACCACGGAAGATATTCTTGAAATAAATGTTTTATGCTTCAAACTGTTGAAAAAAATAGAAATTTCCTGCCCCAAAAGTACATTGTTGCAAGGTGGTCTGCTTTAAAAAAATTCAAACTGATAATTATAATAAAATTAAAAAACCTGGCTTTACAGCTGTAGCTGAAAAAAAATATCTAATCTCCAAACAAAATCCCAACTCTCTCACCCTTATTTCACGGGCGTACTGAGAAAAACACTGATACTTGTCACGGGTGTGGACTTGGGATATTATGAAAATACCACAATGCAGACCGCATGGGTGCCGAGGTTGGAATAGGTTCCCAGCACTCTGCTGCTGGTCGTAAGAGTTGACTAAATTGTATCCGGTTATAAGGCTCGGTGTCTTAGTTCATTGTGTCTCATCGTTCCCGGACGGCGTGGGACCTTCTGATATTTATTACCACTGGTTTACAGACTCGAATATTTATAAGCCGTCGTAATATAGCAGACTGCGACAATAAACAACATTCACGCACCTCTCTCTCCCTCACACACACACACACACGTGTCCTCCTCACTATGTACAATGTTTGACAACATACACGCGCTATTTCGCCCCGAGCTTGATGTAACCAGTAAGGGCGGTATAAGCCAGTTGCAACTGGTTTCAGGCAGTTATAGGCAGAATAAGCTAGATGTGGGTCGGTTGGTGAGTGTCTAGCTGTAGCTCTGTGAGAAGCTCAACGTAATCGGGCCTCCTGAAACAGGTATGTATTACACGTACGTGTCTCAGTAGATAACATTGATGTGTTTTAAGATGTTTTAAATCTAGTATTATATACAAAACATCACAGGTGAATTTCCGTGCTTGACATGATCTGTACCCTATATTTGGATACTGAATTATTGCAATACCCTAGAGATCGTGAAACACAATATAGGAATAGTATTAAAAAGAGTGAGTTGGGGAATCAGTTCGCTTTGCAGTGGTAACACTGTACCCGGCCAACCCACATAACAACACAAGACCCGAATGGATAAAGAATCAACCACAGAATCACTTGTGTCTGTCTGTCGTCCGCCTTTATACCTGTTCCAGCTACTCCAGATAATCTCATTTACTGGTTAAACTGACCACAAGTTGTGATTGAGAAGTATGGTGGCGCTATCTCGACATGAGTATTCAATTTAGTTTGACGAAGGCATTGATTATAAAGGTGTTAAGGTATTAACGCCTTAAACTTATTTGCCTAACTATCTGACCAGAACCTTGAGAGATACAGCTCCTGGATAATGTCCGGGGTGCCGCGTGATTGTCGGTTGGACCCTTGGCAGGTTTAAGATTCAGGAATATGGTCTGTAATATGCCTAATTTCCAATCCTAAATATTTGACATGTAACTTGATACAATATTTGTAAAACTTGCTTATTTTCCTCATGGTAATGATTTGGCCCTTACTCTATTAAAATGTCGTCCAGAAATTTCCATAAACAAAATAGAATCATGGTTATTTACATTATAAGAGATGGGTTAAGTGAAGTTGCTGGCAGTGTCGCTGCAGGTTTAACAGAGACAACTGGCAATATGTACCCATGATGGTTGATGAGAACATGCACAAAATGGCCTCTTTAAAATGGGGTTCAAAGGTGTAAGGAATACATGAATTTGCGGTGACTGCCTTATCTAGAGAAACATCTGTTTTAATCAGCCCTGACATATCAACATATAATGGAAGAGGAATGCAACCTACTATATGGAGATCGGTGGAGTTCGCTGGTGCTTCCAGTTTGTACCGAGTTGTACATTTGGTTGTCCATTTTCCTCATATTAAAAATGGTATTGCGAGAGTGCCGTGTGTCCCACAATGTCGATATCCTGGATTTCTTCTACATAATATGTCAGTCGAGTTACAAATACCTACCCACATGTCTCTTATTATAAAATGTATTGACGAATCGTTTTGGTATAGTGCTAATGAAAGTGTTTTGTGATTTCATAAATTCTGCACCCCTATTTACAAGAACATTTTGTAAGTTCACAGCACTCAATATATTTAACATAAAATTACTCACAAGTCAATTCATAGGGTCTTTTAATTCATATTGTGTCAGTCGTTAGTTGTTTGTCCTCCGTGTACACCTGTCAGAGAAGCTGTAGTTGGAGAATTTGTCGTAGGCGAATATGCACAGATGATTAAAACTGGAAATTCAATATTTTCCTCATCACAACATCTCTACAATGAACATTGCAGCATAGTTCAGTGTAGTTTACCTGGTAATGCCCTGTATAGAGATAAAGTACCTGGTATGCCATGACCACGATAACACGCTGGGTTTAATAACTGTGACATACCTGTTAGGATACGATTAGTAAACAGTTTTTTGAGACATCTGTGGTAGATCTACCCACGTCTCATGTCATATTATCTAAATGTGTTCCAGCTGTGGACAAGACATGTAAACATAATTCATCAACATAGCCAGTTCGCCAATAGTACGCGCTCACTTAATATTTGCGTTTCTAAGAAAGACAGTGTCAGTGGTATGATTTCTACGAAGGCTAAAACTGTATAATTAATCGGTGGATTTTTGGACACACCATTCATATAATTGTTTTCTTATTCTACAGTAAATAAAATAGGGAAAGTGGAAATGATTGCATATTCATGCCGAAATATTTAACCCGATCGTCCTCGCTGTATGTTGGTTTGTAGGTTTGTTGTTTAACGCCGCATTCAGCAATATACCAGCTATATGACGGCTATATATTAGTGATTGATATCAATCACTGGATTGTCTGGTCCAGACTCGATTATATACAGACTGCCGTCATGTAGCTGGAATATTGCTGAGTGCGCCGTTAAACAACAAACAAACAAATCAATCCAATAAAGTTTCGAGCACATGTTTTGATCATGAAAAAGGACAAGCCACTTTATACACAGACATCATAGGAAACAGCCATAGCTCATGATCAACTGTGGTATTAAAATTACGGCTAGTCTGTCTCACACTCCCGTAAAACATATATTCTGACTTTCACCCAGCCCTTAATGTAATGCTATAGTCTTAAATAAGCAAGTCTAGATTTTCCATCTCCCATCTCACGGTCACTCCTCTTGAATTTAAATTGAGTTAATTGATTTTATCAATGAGTGAGTGAGTGAGTGAGTAAGTATGGTTTTAAGCTGCTTACAGCAATATTCCCGCAATATCAAGACAGGGGACACCAGAAATGGGCTTCACACATTGTACGCATTGTTTCTATTAAAATTATATATTTTCAGAGTCTAAGCCTTAGTCTAGGTTAAACCTTGATATGAGGAGTACAATTGTATGTTGTCTTCATTCCTTGAGGACATGATCCTTTAATGGTTATGTATACCGAACCGCAAAAGAAACGTCACCATCGATAGATATATGAGAAACCTTATTTGTCCAAACACTGTAAACATGCTTGAGACATATTAAAACGATGAAACTTGGCAAAACTGATCATCAAGGTTGAAATTAAAGTGTCAAATGTTCTTAAAGTGAAACACAACACTAGTCTTTGAGAAAATGGCATCACAAGTCAGTATCTCGTGTGTCCGCCATGTGCATTGATGACTGCCGTGCAACGTCGAATGGATGAGGCAGTTGATGAAGGCCACAGCCACTTGAGCCCACACTCTGAAGAACCCTGACGCAGTTCAGCTGCAGTTGTCGGCCTTGGTCGGACATCATTAAGCCGTCTTTGAATCTCGTCTCACGGGGGCTCAAAGGGATTTAAATCGGGACTGGGGCAGGCCACTCATCAACGGGCGTTATCATGCTGAAACTCGTGGTTGCGGCGACGTGCCAAATGAGGTATGGCGTGTGGTCTTAAGACTTGATCAATGTACCAAGCTGCTGTGACACCATTGCCTCTCCCCGGACCGATGTTCTTGAAGTCCACAGGGCCGACCCTCTGTGCAAGACCAATTCCACCCACACCATGATGCTCGGACCACCCTTCGAGTCTCCCTCAACAAAACAAGCATCCGAATAACGTTCCCCACGGCGTCGCCGGACTCCCTCACTGCTATCTGCTGTTAAGATACAGTAACGGCTGTCGTCTGAGAAGAGGACACTGCTGGTGGCGCCAATGCTCGTGCTGTGTTGCCCACTGAAGACGATGATGACGTGGTGTCAGAATGGGTCCTCAGTGTGTCATGTGACAGTGGAGGTGTCAGCTCGTCAATCGTCGACGCACGGTGTCCGCACTAATGTGTCGCTGGTGTGTCCCCATGCTCTGTCGAGCAGTTACCGCAGCAGTAACAAAGCGATCCTGAAGATGCTGTCGCACAATCTGACGATCCTGACGTCGGGTAGTGACCCTTGGTCTTCCACTACGTGGTCGGTCATCTGTAGTGTTGGTGGTCTGGTACCGTTGCTGGAGCCCGTATATGGTCCTTACGGGGACTTGAAATGCATTGGCTACTTGCCGGGCGGCTTGTCCGGCGTGCAATCGTCCAAGGGCTTGTGTCGATGATTTCTTGTCAATCTTGGCACGTGGTAGCAATTCAATAACGAATACATGTTATCCGGTCTGGGTAGATTTTTATAGGGCAAGAAATGGGGGAACACATGTGCATTTCAATTTGCACGGAACTCACGTGCATCGGGTTACCATGGCCGTTGCCGTGATGCGTTTGCGCGATCGGTTTTATTGTCACCCTCTTTGTTTTACATCATCATATTTCATTTTTCCGGACAAGGTAATGTTAAATTTGAGAAAATTTGACAAAAATTCCCCAGATATTTAAATGACAACTTTTCATACAATGTTACTTGGGGTGACGTTTCTTTTGCAGTTCAGTATATAATCAGCATGCAACCAGCATGACGGGGCAAGTTGAAATCATGCCCATTTCTCCAAAGAGGTAAACACATTTGTTTTCCACGATTTCATAATGCTCAACGTTCTGCAGTCAGTCCGTTTTCATTGTTTTCATTGTATCGACCAGTCAGGGCCGTTTAAGAAGATATGATGTGATAATTTATGTCACATGCAGTAAATATGTTATCGGTGATAAAAAATACATAGAAGACATTTCTTAACGTGAGATTGCCAAACACATTTACAGCGAGCTGATCCTGTTATCGCTGTACGTTAGCCCGACCGGTATTATCTAGGTCACATTACAACAGCTTTCTAGGAAAATGTCAGACACTGTGTCACGAGCTTTCCACGAATCTGCAGGCTGACGCTGATATGTGATATCGCTTTGACAGTTTTTCCAAAGGCTCAAAGTGGCATATGTGCTGGTATAAAGTGCAAGTAAGCTGACCCAAATCGCCGTGTTCTTGTTTATATCCCCTTTCAGCAACAAGGGTTGTGGTGGGTTACTCCTTTATCTGATAGAACCTGGGGTCAGGAGACAGTCAGGATCTTCCTGAAGGATCGACACTTTCTTTATCTTATTATTTCTTATTAACATATATTATTGGTATTATGTATCCCCGTTGTCTGTATATAATCGAGTCTGTGTCCGACAATCCAGTGATTGACATCATGAGCATCGATCGGATACAATGACATGCATCAACCAAGTCAGTGAGCCTGACCACCCGTTAGTCGCCTGTTACGACAAACATGGGTTGCTCAAGACTTATTCTAACCCTGATCTTCATGGGTCTCAAGCGTCAGACAAGACATTTGCCAGACAAGATTGATCTAACGCATGAGTACTATTTACTTTAATCTCTCATTTCGCAGATCAATACGGTGACTATTAACAGAGTTTCCCTTTTACAGTATTTACTGATGCTCATTGACCATATTTATATAGAAAGGGCCACATTGAGATTCCGGCTGAGAATCGGTCCCATGCAACATATGCTGGTTTTAAAGGGCGACTGAATGGAATGATCAAACAGCGTGTCAACGAACCCTTGAGACTTAGCTCATCGTACCAATCACTGGTTTGCCTGATCCAGACTCAATTATTTGTAGGACATCAAGACAGAGCCTGATTATTGCTGAGTACAGCGTTAAACAACCAACAAACAAATGACATTGCACAACTAATCAGAATGACTTCAATGTAGTTGTAAGTTTAGGGGTGATGCTCAACATATTTCAGTGCGTATATTATATTCATTTTACTATTTACACTGGCTACTATTCTGAATTTATAATTTCAGATTAAAGGCTAACAATCCGAAACTGAAACAAGAAGAATGAGTTTGGAGTCACATACATCACATTTCAGTAATCTCGATCCAGGGCATCAAGCTAAAGAAGTAAATATCAAAATGCCTTCAATGAGGATCACCAAATTGGAGTTAAAGAAAGAATATCCTTGCAAAGAAGATTCAGTTAGAGCAGCAAAGGAATATATAAACAGCTTCATAGAGAAAACACAATCATCTAAATACTCTATTAAGGAAAAGAAGGTTTTACAATCCGTTGGTGAAACACTGAAAGGAATGCGTGGGGAATTTTCAATGAGGATTTACTGTATCTACAGAACTGTTCAGTCCAAGTTAAGGAAAATAGTGGATCAGTTCACATTGGATGATGATGACGCAGCTGATACTGTTGACGATGACGCTTCTGATGACTCTGATGACGCTTCTGATGACTCTGATGACGCTTCTGATGACTCTGATGACGCTTCTGATGACTCTGATGACGACTCTGATGACGCTTCTGATGATGCTTCTGATGAATCGGCTGATGCTGCTACCCAGACTAATCATTCTTTTGAAGCAATACATGAAGATATTTTACTATTTTTGACAACAAACATACCCCAAAGTACATCAGAAACCACGTCCTATCGACCAGAAATATATGCACTTACATCTGGACATGCCCATCGTTTCCTCAAAGAAAACATGTGTGATAGAGAATTCCCAATAAAATGTGCCAAAAGGGTTCTAAAATTTAATTTAAAGGCCTTGTCATCCAAGCAACTTACTGGACCTCTGTCATCCAAGACAGAATCATATAAGCCGGGCGGAAGTACCATGGTTACCTTCTGGGACTCACTGGGGCAAATCACAACATCCTATAAGATGCCACTGAGAGATGATGCTTCTCTATACCGACGCTGCTTACGGACAAAGACAGGTACACCAAGGAGAGCATCAATGACTGTTGGAGAAACTTATCTCAGAATGTCTCCTGAAATGAGTCTGAAGGATATTGCCCTTCTCCTTTATCAACTTTCCCGTATTGCAAGAGGAGAGAAATCAAGGAAATATCAAAGTAAAGAAAAGGAAATTGATGACAAAGCTTTTGATGTGCTTAATCAAGTGAAAATTGAAACGAACAAAAGAACAATAAATACACTTAACCAGATTCTGATGAAAAAAATAATTGTTCATGTCAAAGGTAAATCTAAGAACCTTGGTCTTTATTTGTCTAACCAGGATTTGAAAGGCTGGGAAGATGCAAATAGATTTGTGCTGAAGATTAAAATGCCTGACAAGAGAAAACTCCAGATACTTCAAGAATGGGAAGGACAGCCTCCAAACCTTGTAGAGTTGCTTCATGTTGTAAAAGATAAAGATGAGATAAAAAGACTGCTTCAGACAGAAGATTACAGTAGATTGATTGATAGCCTTTCATTGCACTTTTGTGGCTCACACAAAGGGATTTATCACAAAGATCCCTTGCTGAAGTACATACATGGTCACATCCGAACAAGAAGAGGTGAATCTGTATTCCGGTTTGGTGGAAAATGGCTGAGGATTGAGAATGAGTACATGGTGAATCTGGAAGAGCAATTCAGGAATGTGGAGCAATACACTAGTCTGGATGACAACGTGCTTGTGTTACCATGGCAGTACTCTGGTAAGGATTGCCCTAAGGCTGCTGCAGTGAAGGACAAAGGCAGAAAAGAGAGACCACCAACCAGCTTTACAGGCAGAACATTCCGGAAGTGGATGAAACAAACCTTTAAAAAGAAAGTGAGGTCGAGGGACTATGAAATACCACCAAACCTAAATCCATCTAAAAATGTCCAGTTTGATGTCTATCTTGAAAATGAAGATGAGAAAGTCATAGAAAAACAACTTTTCCTCAGAATGCACTGCCAACAGGCTGAAGAACACTACAATGAAGGTTACATCCTGTATGATCAACTGCTCACTGACTACACTTCGGGATACCTCCTTGGGGACAGGATCTTTATTTTTGGTCAGAACATAGAGCTGTACGACATCCTCTTCTACACACCACAGAAGACATATCTCATCCACGTCAAAGAGGGCTTTGGGAACACTACCCGAGATGTGTGCTCTCAGATTCGGAATTCCGCAGAGGTAGTGTTCAAACACTTGATTAGCAACAACAGTTTCGACATCTTAAAAAAATACTGGTCAAGTGTTACAGGCTATAAGGGCACGGAAAAGTACCGCCAAGTTGTAAGAGATCGGTACTTGGAAATGGAAAAGGAAAAGTTCATACAACTCTTCAATCGGGAGGAAATAGTTTATGTGTTGGCATACAGGGATACTAAAAAAACACCATCAACCATGGTCCCCTTTGTTCCATATCCAAAAGAACGACTTACACACGAATTTCGCGGGAAAACCGATGAAGTTGTTGAGGAATTGTTGAGGTGTAAGTATCTCCGAAGAGATGGTGCTGGCAGAATATGTTTGACAGATAAAGTCTTCAACACACTGGAGCAGGCAAAGAAGGAAATCAGACTTGAAACCCTGGCAATGGCGAAAAAGGCTTTCAATATTCTGAGGGAAACTATGAGCAACCATTCTTCTTTCATTGCAAAGATGGAGGTTGTACATCTATATAGTAACTTCAAACGTTTTGTTACCCCTAGCAAACAACTTTCCCTGAAGATGTGTAGTATCAGGAAAAATGTTTTGACGCAAGACTGAGGCAGAGGAAATATCTAGCTGTTGATATATCATATCAGGACATTTTGAGAAGGAACTATTGTGCCCTCATTGATTACTTTGAAAAATGTGGAAGTTGTTGTCAGTCTAGTGGAACAATGGGACATATGGAACAAGTTTAACAAACCAAAACTTTTAGTTGGCATATTATCTACCATTACTAAACTTAAGCTTTAGAATGAAGACATATCTCCGATATTAAACAAGTCATTTAAGAGTGTAGTAACATGATTTTTTTCATTGGTAACAGAACAGGACACTTACACAAGTGTGGTAAACTGGCGTTTAATTTGTTCATAAAGATCTGTTTCCGAGACTGAAGCTGCTAAAATATTGGCATCATCGTGGCATGATGACACAGTACCTAGTGCAGTTCGAAACATGGACAAGGCCACTTAAGACAGTGTCAAGAAATTATCATGTCATCTTGGAGCCAATCTGAATGCCTCCTTGGATCATAATGAGGTGGACATATTGCTATGATTCCTATTGCCAAATGGAACCTAATTTCCACTGACCAATGGGAGAGACAATGACTGTCTGATGTTGTTCCTGAACTGAATGAAAATGTGCACTTCATGATGATCATCAATACCAAATGGGTGTCTTGATGTGTTCATTCTGTACTCGACCCGTTAAGATCCGGGGTAGAATAGGTCTTCAACAACCCATTCTTGCCCTAAAAGGCGGCTATGCTTGTCGTAAGAGGCGACGAACGGGATCGGGTGGTCAGGCTCACTGACTTTGTTAATGTATGTCATCGATCCCAATTGCGTGGATCGATGCTCATGTCAATCACTGTATTGTCTGGTCCAGACTCAATTATTTATAGACCGCCCTCACATAGCTGGAATATTGCCGAGTGTGGTGCAACAAACCCAAACCCATCCTGTACTCCCAATGAATATATGTGAAATAAGTAACTAGTATGCAATCCTTTTCCAGAAATTTCTATGAAACTAGAGTCAGGGCTGATGACCATACCTTAGTTGTACAGATCAATACACGGGATCACACTGCGTATATTTCTGATAAGCTGGTTGGACTGTATGTAAGCTATGAGCTCTAAAGATGTTATCTAAGATTGTTTGGGAGTGAACGTCTATTTTTGTATGAGCTGTGTGACTGAATGGGTATATAAGAAGACTGTCAACTAAAATTCAGGGCAGTCAGTGAGAATTACTTGGAGGGATTTTGTTTTTGGTGTGGCTTTCCAAACTACTGGCGTAAAAGGCATTTAAATATTGTTTATGTTGAGATGCTTGTACTTTGACCATGTATGTATTATCTGTATAGTTACAAGTTATTATATGTCAAATGTAAATGTTATGAATAATAGGAAAAAAGATGTAAATGTTATGAATAATAGGAAAAATTAGCATTTTGTAAAGGAAACAAAGCAACTTTATGCGCAAGGACTGTTGTTTGGGATAAATAGCGGCAATATAAGTATGGTTACTGTCAGGAATGAGATGGACGGATCATCACGTACCTGTCTTAATAACGTTGTACCCATGTCACAGTTAACTGATAGACAGTGTAAGACAATATCTGGTGTAGGCACCCCGTACATGGATCACATCCACAAGACGTCTCCTCAACCTCAAAATCAACTGCCTGATCCTCAACTGAGGGATGTGATGCAATGTCTGAGTCATTTCTTGCTGATTCTGCACTGGATGGTCCCTTTCTCTGACTCTACGTCCCAACTGATCGCATAGATGCCCGATTGTATTCAGGTCTAGGCTTCAACTTGGCCAAAAGTCTCAAAGGCGTTGTTCTGGAGATGGTCAGTCACAGGTTGTGCTCAGTGGGGTCGGGAATTGTGCGTGGCAAGTGCTTGGTTTTCAAAATAAGGCAAAACAATGTCGTTGTATCTTGGTTCCTTCGTCCATTTCATGTCCCCTGAACTGTGACCTCCCCAAATCAAGTTTTCAACCAAGGAGCAACATCTCCATACCACCACTGAGCACCCACCACATGTCACTATTTCCCGGATGTTGCGCTGATAAGATATTTTCCCTCACCTCCAAACACGAGTCCTACCACCAGTGAGGTGCAAACCCGACTCTCGACAATGAATTCTCCTCCATGGCCTCTCTTCCCAATGTGCTCGAGCCTTGACACCAGGCTAAACGGTCCCGAATGTGTTGGGGTGAGAAGAGTGAACATCTTCTAGGTATTCTGGCACTTAATCCTTAATTCAGTCGACGCCTGATGGCGCTAAGGGACACTCTGTTGTGAGCGTGTCAGTGATGACGAAGAACATTGCAAGTTGAATTTGGCCTTGCGTACAAGGATCCTGTCCTCTATGGCACTGGTCATGGACGTCCTGATCTCGTCAAGCCCAGCCAACCTGTGTTTTCTGATGAGTCGATTACAGTATGATTAATGTTCATCATGGTGGAAATAGCCCGAAATGAGATGCCAGTTTAGTGCATGCCAATAATTTGCCATGTTTGATTTGCTGAGATAGTACGCTTAGGCATTTCAGTTACAATCATTCCAAAGACAGACTTTCAAATTGGAAGAACTTGCATTCAAAATTAATAGCAGTAAAAACTCATGAACGTTCTGTCATCAACCATGAAAGTCTCCGTAGAGACCCTTCAGGTGTGCATACGGCTCACATAAACACACGCACAAGGTTGGGCATTTTATGTGGCTACCATTCTACAGGCAGGTGTGTCAACACACAGTGTACCATTTGCAATTACACTTCAAATTTGGTGGTGCAATATTTTTTGACGAGGTGTATATGTGTGTCGTAAGAGAACAGTATACGGATGTAGGGATTTATGATGTGTATTGTATATTCATTGTGAATGAAGTTATTACAATCTTAAATATATCATAAATTTGATTTTGCCGTGTTGTGTCAGTCGTGTTCGTATTTAAAACAGCCACCACAATATCATTATGTACCTTTACTTTTGATATTGAAATTTCTTATTCTGAGTAGTACTTGCATAATGTTTTTGAATAACTGTGTGTTTTTTTTAGTTATGAACACACAAATTGAATGTAAAATATGTGTTTTGTTTAGTTATTCTTACTGTAGTACATGCTTGATGTATGTTTAACAACGTTGTGTACCTATTCTGAGCATGCTCCCATGCTAATCTGTATGTAGGATAACCGTACGTGTACCATTCTGAGTATATAATGCTCGATGTAAGGTAAAGTTACTGGTATGTAGACTGACGTGTACACGTTTGTTATGAAGTGTCGGGGACCCAGAGGGGCCTCCTACCTGCATGTAGTCTTAGACAAGGGCATTGGTGTTGTGATGATGCTGTGAAGCCTGATCCCAGGACGATAGGCGGCCATGTGCATGAAGTGGTGAAACCTGGATTTGATATAGGACTGGTGTGAGGCTCACGTGAATAATGAAAGATGTACACTTTCAGTACAGTGATGATGGAAAGAATACATTGTGAGAAGTGGCTCAGTACACACGGTGTAGATAATAGCGTGTACATGTGTTGACATTCTTATACCATGCATTGCAGGTATCCATGTATCGATGTTGATGCATGATGTATTGATGTATTAGTAGGTCTTGTGTAGGTGGAGTATTAGTGTATAAGTCAGTAGTTTTAAGTATTAAAGTAACATTAAGTCTTTTAAGAGTGAGAGAAATAGAGTGAGTCTGGAGTGTGTTAAATAGGGTGATAGTTGGAAGCTACTTGAGTTAGTGTGAGTGATGGAGTGACAGAATAAGTGTGGAGTGTGTGAAATAGTGTGGTAGTTGGAAGCTAGTTGGGTTAGTGTGAGTGATGGGTGGAGTGTGTGAAATAGGGTGATAGTTGGAAGCTACTTGAGTGATGGAGTGACAGAATAAGTGTGGAGTGTGTGAAATAGGGTGATAGTTGGAAGCTACTTGATGGAGTGACAGAATATGTGTGGAGTGTGTGAAATAGTGTGTTAGTTGGAAGCTAGTTGGGTTAGTGTGAGTGATAGGTGGAGTGTGTGAAATAGGGTGATAGTTGGAAGCTACTTGAGTAAGTGAGTGATGGAGTGACAGAATAAGTGTGGAGTGTGTGAAATAGTGTGATAGTCGGAAGCTAGTTGGGTTAGTTAGAGTGATAGGTGGAGTGTGTGAAATAGGGTGATAGTTGGAAGCTACTTGAGTGATGGAGTGACAGAATAAGTGTGGAGTGTGTAAAATAGGGTGATTGTTGGAAGCTAGTTGAGTTAGTGTGAGTGATAGTACCAGAATGAGTGTGGAGTGTGAAATAGTGGCAGTTTGTTGAAAGATATCAAGTAATTTGTTATGCTTTTTATTATTGTATTTCTTAACTGTATCTAATAAACTTACACTTAATCCATTTTGGGGTTGTTTTTACCCAGTGTTGCTACAATAAACTATCATTTGCATAAGGACATATCTTCAATATTAAACAAGTCATTTAAGTAATTATTATCACGAATATACCAATAGGAATTGTCATCGCATATTGGAGCAATCTGAATTCCTCCTTGGATCACGTGGTGGACACGACAGTGGCAATGGAATAACAAAAGTGTCTGTGATTTTACTGCCAAAGGGGTCCAAATTTTCTTTGACCAATATGAGAGGCAATCATGGTGTACTGAAGTCAAGTCCTAAACATTTCTATGAAACCAGAGTGATAGCTGATGGCCATGCCTTAATTATACAGAACAAAACTATTTGTATCAGAAAGCCATCGACTTTGACGATATATGACGGCGGTCTGTAAATAATCGAGTCCTGACCAGACAATCCAGTGATTAATATCATGAGCATCGATCCACACCATTGGGATCGATGACATGCATCAACCAAGTCAGCGAGCCTGACCACCCGATCCCGTTAGTCGCCTCTTACGACAAGCATAGTTACCTTTTAAAGGAAGCATGGGTAGCTGAAGACCTATTCTACCCCGGGATCTTCTCGGGTCGGGTAGAATAGGTCTTCAGCAACCCATGCTTGCCGTATCAAGCGACTGTGCTTGTCGTAAGAGGCGACTAACGGGATCGGGTGGTCAGGCTCGCTGACTTGGTTGATGCATGTCATCGATCCCATTTGTGTGGATTGATGCGCATGATATCAATCACTGGATTGTCTGGTCCAGACTCGATTATTTTACAGACCGCCGTCATAAAGCTGGAATAGATGAGTGCGACATTAAACATCAAACAAACAAAAGACAAAAGTGGTAAAGATCAAGGACCTGCGTCATTGGAAACCGAATAATTCTTTATTGTCGCAACACATTTGCTTTTCAGGGCATCCAACATGTCTCGTGACTCTTTTGTGAGCCAAAATTGTGTTTTTCAAGAACGAATTTTCTCTGACCCTCGCGGGTTCACGGGTATAATTCTGACGAACCAAAAAAACATGAGTGGGTTCGAATCCAAGACTTATCCTGGTTATGAGTCCAGTAACACCAGCCTACATATTTCAGCTATATCCAGAGGTATGTGCAAGTCAAACCGATGGTTAATACAATGAACAACGAGACACATCATTGCTGGATGATGACTCATGTCCTTTGATCAATTGTTTGTTTGTTTGTTGTTTAACGCCGCACTCAGCAATATTCCAGCCACGTGACGGCAGGCTATAAATATTCGAGTCTGGACCAGACAATCCAGTGATTGATATCATGAGCATCGTAAAACGCGTTTTTTCATTATTATAGCCAGTCATAAAGTACGCTTGTTTGATTTGATTGTTGTTTTACGCCGCACTCAGCATTCTGTCAGCAATATGACGGCGGTCTGTATAAATAACCGAGTCTACACCAGACAATCCAGTGATTGATGTCATGAGCATAGATCCACACAATTGAGATTGAGGACATGAATCAACCAAGTCAGCGAGCCTTTTTACCCGACCCCGTCAGTCGCCTCTTACGACAAGCATGGGTTGCTGAAGACCTATCCTACCCCGGATCTTCAATGTTCTCTCCAGAAATGGGCTTTACACATTTTACCCATGGGGAGTGGGATAGATGGGGTGTCGAACCCACTTTGCTACCACTGCCCCAAGAGTACAAATAGAACAATAGTTATTTTAATTAATAGAACGAACACGTTGTAAGAGTGATTTTTTTTTTATAAAACTAGGTACAAAAGAAGAGGAAGAATGGTTTATCTTCTTATAAAGCTCGCAATAATATTTCACGTCTAACATTAAATGGCATGAATAGTTTTGTACATTGTCACCAGGTTATATGAATGAAAAGTCTAAAAGCAACACCAACTTCCACGTTTCCGTCATGAGGTGCCTTAAACACAAAATTACAAAGACGACGTTTATACACGAGCAGTGCGCGAGTGAGTGATTTTACCATTATACCAAGGTGGAAAGGGGTAGCCTTGTACCAACACTGGAAATTCAACAGGGGCCTGAAGTTAGCAGCGAGTTCGTTAATCAAAGGCTGTATATTAAACAACTACAGTACTGTGGGTGGTTAAGTACACTGAAACTCATATAATATGTGACAGCAGGTTTGTCTAACGTCATCATCCAAAAGCTGTTTAGTTATTCAGTACTTTGGAATAACGAACACCAAACCAGCACCGGGTTCGCTATTCAGCCTTGGTGTAACAAACATAAGATACCGTATGTCCAGTGGGACAGTTATTCGTTATTCGTTTTTCGAATAACGAAAAACAAGCCAGCACCGGATTCGTTATTCAGTTTATGTCCAACAATACTATTAAATATTAGATAGTCTGTGGTCTATCTCCTAACAACTGTTAAACTATTCAGTACTTTTGAATAAGGAAAACTAACCAGCACCGGGTTCGTTATTCAGTTCATGTTTAGTGAGTGAGTTAAATTTTACATCGCATCGGCAATATTTCAGCCATATAGCGATGTGAACTAGGTTGAACAAGTTAGTTCATGTTTAAGAAAATATAAAAAAGATGGAATTAAGAGTCTGCTGTTGCTTTTAGTTTTGTTCTTATTGACAATAAAGACTTAAATTGCGAGGAAAACCTTTGCAGAAGTAGCCCTCATTAAATACTGACTGTATTTTAGGACAAATAAACACATATAGGAAAATGTAATTGTATAATTAGTGTGGCCTCTACTCATAGACCCTGTCACTTTATCGCTTTCTTCAACCAAACCCCCTACATCCGTTTCCACAGAAAAAAAGGTTTCTGGTCAGGGTCCATCATCACCCACACTTGAACAAGTGTCACACTTTTGGCCTTGCTAACATTATCGTTTTCCAATTTCTGAAATGTTAAAAGGTACATTTACCGCGTTTGAAACAAAGATTGAAATATTTGCCAACCAGTTGTAAACCTGAGCAAATAGACACAGGACACTCTCATGCTACATATGTAGGTAGACATCGAATTGCAGAGGAAGAAATGACTGATGGTGTAAATGTAGTCAAACGTTATTCTGCGAAAGACGATCTTGGTGACTGCAAACTTTATGACGACAGATGTGGAGTAAAAATGAAGGACACTGAAATTGGGTTATGTGATGGCAACACTGAACAAGAAAATGAACACGAGAGAATGTGTGACGACAGTGCTGATGCTGACAATCCAGCTCTTGAGCCAGAGAAATTCGCCTTTCACATCAAGAGCAAAAAGTGGAAGACAATCGACATGAAAACCAACAGAAGAGGGGACGGGGGTTAACTGGAAACTGGACAACCGTTTTAGCAAAAGCCATCAGCAAAACCAGCCCTGCATGTCCTTTGATCTTTCGATGTAACCTTGTTAGAAAATTAAACTCAAGAAAGACGAATAGTCCATTTTTCACTTCAAAGGCATGCTGCAAATTTCCATGATGTATAAGATACATGGTAAATATAAGAAAGGAACCAAAGGACAATCCAGTGAAGGTATGGGTGAAGTCTAATCAAACCATTTACACAGATTAAGCATGAACATGGTGTCACCAAAGGGAGACCAATCAAATGGCCTGAAAGAAAACAAATTGCAGACGCCATCAAGCAGAGTGGGCCTTCATATGTTTAATAAGGGACCGTGGACAGCACAGCTTTTGAAGCTGGAAATTCCACTGGCTATGAAACAAAGGAAGTGCTGCCAAAGATTTCATCAGAATCCAGTCTTAGTATGAGACTTCATAAAGATGTTTTTGCAGAAGTGGCATTTCTCAAGAAGGTGTATGAGAGAGAAGATGATAAGGAGGGTGTACTAAAAGGTTCCATGCAGTCGCTGTCAATGTTCCCATTTGCTGTTAGCCAGCCTGTACAGTAGTGAACAGATTTCGTTACTGGCTGAACACATTCGGACAGGAACAGCGACTTTGTGCTTTGATGCTACGGGGGATATGGTAGATGGAATCTGATTCGTCCATATGACAGACATAGAAGGGTCATAACTCGTAGTCGCCTCGTTCGGCAAGGGTGGAAACTGGACTTTTACAGTCAGTTAACTCCCTTGCCTTGGGAAGATGGAGTCTTACAGGAGCAGTGTACATGATTACTTAATATTCCTTTAAACAAACTCAATATCACACATATGAAGTAAGAATTACCATTTATCATCATTTTTTTCACAGTCGAGTGCGAATGTTAGAGTAATTTGGTACTGGGGACAAAACGGTATCCAGACATCGAGTACGATGTGGATAGTGATTGCTCGAGTAATGCACCGTTACTCTAGTACAGATGCACTGATCTAAATAAGAAAAACCTTTTCTCATGTGTAACACGTAGTCAGACGGACAAGGTGACTCCCGCTTTGTCTACGACAACCAGGGTAAATTGTGTGTCCCTTTATCCTGGTAGTCTGATACAACAGTTAACACAATCACTGACTTCACAAAGCTCTCCTACAAATACCCCATAGCGAAGGTTAACACATAGTCTGACACAGTGTAACACATAGTTAAGTTCCGTTCATCCTGGTAGAGAGATCTACAACAGTAACAGTAAACACAATCACTGACTTCACCAAGCCCTCCTACAAATACCAATTACGAAGTATCTCCGTACATCATGACAGATATGACAATGATAGCACAACACGGCCAGTGAGAGTATACATGCGTTCCCTATCACGAGGCGTCCCCATCACGAGGCGTCCCCATCACAAGGCGTCCCCGTACATCAAACTGGCAACGCCCTTCTTCCTCTCGTCGGAGAAGGCGTGTATCTGGCGAGTGTCCGGGTCGCGATATATCGCCTGCAGCACCGCCATGTACGTCGTCCGTGGTAGCAGCTCGTGGCCGTAGTCGTTGTGGAGGATGTCCAGGATGTCCTTGAGAAGAGAAGATGTGTCATTAACAACCTCAGATATATACCATTACGATTACCCCTTCTACACTAATAGCAAAGTAGCCGATGTGGATATATCATGCATCAAATTTTAAGATGTTAACAAACAAACAATGAACACCTGTACCTGTTCAATCACGCTGTGGACCGCCTCAGGCGGAAGGTCCGGGTTTAGATCCCCGGCCGCGTCATACCAAAAGACGTAAAAAGATGGTACTTGTTGTTACCCTGTCTGGCGCTCGGCATTAAATGGATGAAACAAGAACTGGTCGGCTCGGAGTCAGTATACTGTGTCTGAGTGGAGTATTCATGTTAAACTGCGGCATGGTATCTCAGTGAGCTAGCACTATAAATCGGCATCAGTCCGGGCTAGTACAAGCAGACACGCACGCACGCACGCACGCACGATCACGAACGCACGCACGCACGCACGCACGCACGCGCGTCGCAATATAAGTGCAATAATCTTATACGCGACGTTAAACCCAATTTCACCTCACCTCACCTCACCTCAATCACGCTGTTTGCATGTATGATACTGCAGTCGCCATGAGCCAGGAGGGGTCATGACGCTAATGTTGTGTTGCCTTGGGCTCACCTGGTTGAATCCCGGCTCCCACTTGAGTTTATCAGGGAACAACTGATGGTGGAATCGTTTATGCCGCACTGCCTCCTCCACAGACTGCTTCAGCCACAGGATCCTGGCTGCAACCTGGGAACAGAACACCTTCATCCTTACACACACGCATCTTCCCGAGGCAAGTGAGTTAACTGACTATAAAAGTCCAGTTTCCACCCTTGCCGAACTAGGCTGGTATTATGGAGTTACATTTTGGCTGGACTAACGAGTCCAAAGTCCAATCAAAATCGCGCGCCGAAATCGAAATCCGGTTCGTAAAGTGTCATGCAGATTTCGGTCGACTGCAGGATTTGCAAAGCATGTGCACCGCTAACTCGTTGTCATGAGATATTTTCTATATCTCTTCATGTTTTTAATCAAGGTGCTCACGTGATTTGATGCAATTCGCGTTGTAAGACTCGTTTGTTCACAATATAGATCTTGATTATCGATCAGATCGTCTTGACTGGCCGCCACCGTTTTGCTTGAAGCAAATGCAAGTGATACGAGAGATTGAATCTGATTGGTCAATAGGAGAGGCATAGAAAGGACATAACTCGCAATAGCCACTGGTGGCGCTACGATCGAGCCCAGGAATTCAAGCCTAGTTCGGCAAGGGTGGAAACTGGACTTTTAAAGTCAGTTAACTCTCTTGCCTCGGGAAGATGACACACACGTGTTACCCCGACACCTACACAATGACGTCACTGGATTGTCTGATCAAAGTTATTTGATATATTGAGTGCGGCGTAAAACAACAAACAAACAAAACCTCCACACGTTACACAAGGTAACAGTTTCTGGTCGCTTTGAGAAGGGTATCAGTGTCTGGTCGCATTGTGTGGGTGAAGGTTATCAGTGTCTGGTTGTATTGTGTAGGTTAACAGTGTCTGGTTGTATTGTGAAGGTTATCAGTGTCTGGTTGTATTGTGTAGGTTAACAGTGTCTGGTTGTATTGTGAAGGTTATCAGTGTCTGGTTGTATTGTATAGGTTAACAGTGTCTGGTTGTATTGTGAAGGGTATCAGTGTCTGGTTGTATTGTGTAGGTTAACAGTGTCTAGTTGTATTGTGAAGGAGGAAGTGTATCAGTGTTTGGTCGCCATGTGTAGGTTAACAGTGTCTGGTTGTATTGTGAAGGGTAACAGTGTCTGGTTGTATTGTGAAGGGTAACAGTGTCTGGTTGTATTGTGAAGGAGGAAGGGTAACAGTGTCTGGTTGTATTGTGAAGGAGGAAGGGTATCAGTGTCTGGTCGCATTGTGTAGGAGGAAGGGTATCAGTGTCTGGTTGTATTGTGAAGGAGGAAGGGTATCAGTGTCTGGTCGCCATGTGTAGGTTAACAGTGTCTGGTTGTATTGTGTAGGTTAACAGTGTCTGGTTGTATTGTGAAGGGTATCAGTGTCTGGTCGCATTGTGTAGGAGGAAGGGTATCAGTGTCTGGTCGCATTGTGAAGGAGGAAGGGTATCAGTGTCTGGTCGCATTGTGTAGGTTAACAGTGTCTGGTTGTATTGTGAAGGGTATCAGTGTCTGGTCGCATTGTGAAGGGTATCAGTGTCTGGTTGTATTTTGTAGGTTAACAGTGTCTGGTTGTATTGTGAAGGAGGAAGGGTATCAGTGTCTGGTCGCATTGTGTAGGTTAACAGTGTCTGGTTGTATTGTGAAGGGTATCAGTGTCTGGTCGCATTGTGTAGGTTAACAGTGTCTGGTTGTATTGTGAAGGGTATCAGTGTCTGGTTGTATTTTGTAGGTTAACAGTGTCTGGTTTCATTGTGAAGGAGTAAGGGTATCAGTGTCTGGTCGCAATGTGTAGGTAAACAGTGTCTGGTTGTATTGTGAAGGGTATCAGTGTCTGGTCGCATTGCGTATGTGAAGGGTATCAGTGTCTGGTTGTATTATGTAGGTTAACAGTGTCTGGTCGCATTGTGTTGGTGAAGGGTATCAGTGTCTGGTTGTATTATGTAGGTTAACAGTGTCTGGTCGCATTGCATGGGTGAAGGTTATCAGTGTCTGGTTGTATTTTGTAGGTTAACAGCGTCTGGTTGTATTGTGTAGGTTAAGGGTATCAGTGTCTGGTCGCATTGTGTGGGTGAAGGGTAACAGTGTCTGGTTGTATTGTGTAGGTTAACAGTGTCTGGTTGTATTGTGTAGGTTAAGGGTATCAGTGTCTGGTCGCATTGTGTGGGTGAAGGGTAACAGTGTCTGGTTGTATTGTGTAGGTTAACAGTGTCTGGTTGTATTGTGAAGGGTATCAGTGTCTGGTCGCATTGTGTGGGTGAAGGGTATCAGTGTCTGGTCGCATTGTGTAGGTTAACAGTGTCTGGTTGTATTGTGTAGGTTAAGGGTATCAGTGTCTGGTCACATTGTGAAGGGTATCAGTGTCTGGTCGCATTGTGAAGGGTATCAGTGTCTGGTCGCATTGCGTATGTGAAGGGTATCAGTGTCTGGTTGTATTATGTAGGTTAACAGTGTCTGGTCGCATTGTGTTGGTGAAGGGTATCAGTGTCTGGTTGTATTGTGTAGGTTAACAGTGTCTGGTCGCATTGCATGGGTGAAGGTTATCAGTGTCTGGTTGTATTGTGAAGGTTATCAGTGTCTGGTTGTATTGTGTAGGTTAACAGTGTCTGGTTGTATTGTGTAGGTTAAGGGTATCAGTGTCTGGTCGCATTGTGTGGGTGAAGGGTAACAGTGTCTGGTTGTATTGTGTAGGTTAACAGTGTCTGGTTGTATTGTGAAGGGTATCAGTGTCTGGTCGCATTGTGTGGGTGAAGGGTATCAGTGTCTGGTCGCATTGTGTAGGTTAACAGTGTCTGGTTGTATTGTGTAGGTTAAGGGTATCAGTGTCTGGTCACATTGTGAAGGGTATCAGTGTCTGGTCGCATTGTGAAGGGTATCAGTGTCTGGTCGCATTGCGTATGTGAAGGGTATCAGTGTCTGGTTGTATTATGTAGGTTAACAGTGTCTGGTCGCATTGTGTTGGTGAAGGGTATCAGTGTCTGGTTGTATTGTGTAGGTTAACAGTGTCTGGTCGCATTGCATGGGTGAAGGTTATCAGTGTCTGGTTGTATTGTGAAGGTTATCAGTGTCTGGTTGTATTGTGTAGGTTAACAGTGTCTGGTTGCATTGTGAAGGGTATCAGTGTCTGGTTGTATTGTGATGTAATAAAATCTGGTACCAGTGGTTTGTGACATCGATAGATGACAATTGTCACAATCATTTGTTCGACGTGCATTTGTTTGTTTGCTATGTTAAAATTATTCAAGTTCCTATGTATTTTTTTACGACAATAATTGTGTTTTGTGTATACGTCCTGTCTGCTAACTGACAGCTTATTGGTTTCCCCACATACCTGAGCATTGACCGTGGAGATCCTGGCCCCTCCAGAAGATCCTATGACGAGTCTGGGATCTCCTGCTCCGTCCACGAATATCGCTGGCGCCATTGACGACAAGGGCTGCTTCCCAGGCTCGATGTAGTTGGGAGGAACTGCCTGAAAAAGACCAATCCATTTGTCTCTGTTCAAAACACCCTCGTTCATTAAACTCCGCGCAGCTTCAGCCATCAAGGGATCATTATTCTTAGTCCAGATGAGACCCACACGGCACAATAAATAAATACCATCGTTCATTAAACTCCGCGCAGCTGCAGCCATCAAGGGATCATTATTCTTAGTCCAGATCAGACATACACGGCACAATAATTAAATACCATCGTTCATAAACTCCGCGCAGCTGCAGCCATCAAGGGATCATTGGTCTTAGTCCAGATCAGACATACACGGCACAATAATTAAATACCATCGTTCATAAACTCCGCGCAGCTGCAGCCATCAAGGGATCATTGGTCTTAGTCAAGATCAGACATACACGGCACAATAATTAAATACCATCGTTCATAAACTCCGCGCAGCTGCAGCCATCAAGGGATCATTGGTCTTAGTCCAGATCAGAAACATAAGGCACATAATTTAATACCATCGATATAAAATTCTAGATATCCGTGGTTCGAGACAAGCGAAGTGTTGCTATAGTACCGATAAAGATTGTGTAGGGGCCGTGAACCTTCAAAGTATCGAGTTAAATGTGTTTACTCACCTTTAGGTTGTCGAGGTAGGAGACGTTAGGAATGGAGAAGTCCGCCATCTCGTTGTTGAGGATGATCCCGGTAGATGGCGACACGAGGAGGGAGCCGAAACTTCAACAGAGTCAGCAAAAGTTGTATCGTTGACTTATATTTTGAATTGGTGTGTCGTCCTCATTTTTTGATTCGGTAAAATTACCACTGACAGTAATACCGGCATCTTTTCATAGTCACTTAGTTCTATTTACATACCTCCCAATTTGGCTTTGGGAGTTAGCCCACTTTACATGAAACTCTGAACTTTTACTCTATGATACGTCTAACGACACATCCATAGTACGTTATAATAACGCTGTTAAGCATGACTTGTTCCTGAGTTTTTGAAGTTGATAAATATTTACATATTCATCAAATGCTCTTCTTGGTAGGGTGAGTGAGTGAGTTGGGTTTGACACCGCTATTAACAACATTCCAGTTATATCGCGGCGTGTCAGCTTAATGTGGGAGGAAAGCCCGAAGTGATGCAGGTCTCAGACGTTTACCACTTCGGTGAAACCAACGAGCACGGGCATGGTGCTGACAAACCTAGAAACATAATCGGGGCGAACCGGAATTCGAACCCACAATGATAGGTTTCTGGCGTGCCCAAGGGACGCAACTCTGCACAGCGAATCGCGGCGCCTTAGACGACTGGGCCACCCGTGCCCCCGGATCTCGAGAGGAACACATATACATGATATACACTGCTGTCGTGCCGTTGAGTCATAATCAGGCAAGTAGTTCGGGAAGTGGTCTTACTAGTAGTTGATGGTGCTGCAGACAGCCACGGCGTCGCCGTTGGGAGCCAGGACATTTATCTGTGCTGTGCCCTGCTCGTCCCACGGTTCGCCGGTGACGTCGGTGTAGTAGTTGGTGTTGTGGGTGCGGCTCAGGTCGATCTTCTTGCGCAGGGACGCCGCATAGGCAGGGGACGTCATCTTCCTTATGAGCTGTTGGAGTGAGTGAGTTGGGTTTAACGCCGCCTCTAAGAGTGTTCCAGTTACATCACGGGTTGTCAGCTTGATGTGGGTGGAAAGCCTGAAGTGATGCAGGTCTAGACGTTTACCACTTTGGCGAAACCAACGACTGGTGCTGACAAACCTTAACACATTATCTGGGCGATCCGGGATTCGGACCCACGATCATAAGGACGCAACTCTGCACATCGACTGGCGGCGCCTCAGATGACTGGGCCACCCGTGCCCATATCAGCAATTGGAACATTCAACAGACTTATTATAATCAAAGGTTAGACTACTGTTTTGATGAACAGGGAAACATGCAGCTAGCGTTCAAGATACTGTCTACATCATGTCCACATCCGGGGTAGAATAGGTCTTCAGCAACCCATGCTTGCCGTAAAAGGCGACTATGCTTGTCGTAAGAGGCGGCTAACTTGATCGGGTGGCCAGGCTCACTGACTTGGTTGATGCATGTCATCGTTTCCAAGTTGCGTAGATCGATGCTCATGATGTCAATCACTGGATTGTCGGGTCCAGAGTTAATTATTTACAGACCACCTTCATGTAGCTGGAACACACGCGTTAAACACCAAATTTTAATATAATGCCAGAGATGGACCTGTCTGGAGTGAAGGATGAAGGAAGGGAGGGATTTTAAGGCCGCATTTAACACTTGTTCGGCGTGTCAGCTTGATGAGAGGGGAGACGTGAAGTGATGCAAGACATCCCATTCTTTTTAAAACTCTACCTACTGGTCGAATCTGCCTATCGAACCCACATCATAATCTTTAAACAACGAAGTTCTGCGCTTTAAGGAGAAAGTAATTCTTTGCAGCAATAGTCCAGAGATATTACAATGCTTGCTGATGAAAGAGAGATGTAAACCAGTGGTTGACAGCATGAGCAGTACCATCTGTCAGGTATCACATTTTAAACCAAGACAAAGTACGTATTTACATAGTAAATGGAACGTGTAAATTGGAACAGTAATACCAATATCGATGACTTGCAATATGTAAGAACGGGTTGGAATAAATTTTCAACCATTTTGACATTAAGGCTATCTTTGGGGTAATTTAACTGTCCATCGTTGCTTAACTTATGGCCATGAGTATATGCGTGTCTCACGTCATGTAACTGTACAAAGTGAGGGTCCCCCAGTTTCAGCCTGTCTGCATAGGCAAACTTGAAAGCCTCGATGATCTTGTGGTACGTGGCGGCCTCGGCAGCCGGGGTTTCAATGTCAGCTGGCGTGAAGTTAAAACCTGGAGTTGAAACAAACAAGGAAAAAGGGGTTATGCTGCTCAGTCCCAGGCCCTTGAAATTCTTGCCATCTCAGTATTTGACGGAAAGCTAAAGATGCGGCGTAAAATCGTTACAAGCTAACCATTGAAAATGAACAGGATTTGCGAAATCATGAACTTTGATTTCGAACATATGCAGTCATTTGGAAACGTCTTGTGTGAATAGAGTGTTTGTTTGTTTGTTGTTTAACGCCGCACTCAGCAATATTTCAGCTATATGACGGCGGTCTGTAAATAATCGAGTCTGGACCAGACATTCCAGTGATTGAAATCATGAGCATCTATCCACGTAATTGGGATACGATGACATGCATCAACCAAGTCAGCGAGCCTGACCACCCGACCCTGTTAGTCGCCTCTTACGACAAGCATAGTCGCCCTTTACGGCAAGTATGGGTTGCTGGAGACCTATTGGATCTTCACGGGTCAGGGACATTTGGACGCACACGGGATTTGCTCCCTGGTTTCTATTGTACTCTACACAACGTGACGCGTGGCCCACTGGCCAGTGTTATTTAAGTATTAGGTATACTACCTTCCAGTATCTCCAGGATGAGACCCATCACAGGCCCCCCGCTAGGTGCTCCCGGGACATACATCGTCAAGTCGCCATACTTATACTCAAGGGGGCGCTCATGACGGGTCAAGTTCACTTCGAAGTCGGCTTTGGTCAGAAGTCCACCTGGAAATAGGACACGATGTGAAACGGGAGTTTTATTTCAAAATGCATGTTCAGTTTTGTTTGTTTGTTGTTAAACGCCGCCCCAGCAATATTCAAGAATTTCTGGATTCAAGAACAGAGACAGGCCTTTTTCAAGCCATTCGACAGCGAGGGAGGACACTTACATTAATTCTAGATATTTTGGCTCATTGCCTCAAATCAAATATAAATATATATTTTTGTACCAATAGCTGAAAAACAATATCTGGTCCAAATACAAAATCCCAGGCCCCCTTTAAATATCAATATAAACCTAAAAATGTGTGATTCAGTATAATTATTCAGTATTCATTGATCTTATGTGATCAAGTACTGGGGGGCCCGGGATGGCCCAGTCGTCTCAGGCGCCGCGATTCGCTGTGCAGAGTTGCGTCCCTTGGACACGCCAGAAACCTATGATTGTGGGTTCGAATCCCGGTTCGCCCCGAACTCACTATTCAAAGTATAAAGGGCGAAGATGTATTTAGTGAAACCTCCTTCATCCTGATTGTACCATGCCCATTCAAATCGTCGAGATAAAGGAACATGGGTAGAGAGTAGTGTCCCTTACATGTAGACCTTCCAGACAGTACTTGACTGGTTGCCGGACTAGCGATACGCTGTACACAGTTTTAAAATTGTATTACAATTTCAATATAAGTTAAATACAAGATTTTTTATTATTAGTGCACTGCATGGCATACTGAATGACACATTGAATTCAATGTCTTATTTTCAATAATTGACAGTATATCGTTTTGTTTATGTATTATATTCGAATCCCGACATGGGTACAATGTGTGAAGCCCATTTCTGGTGTCCCCCGCCGTGATATTGCTGGAATATTGCTAAAAGCGGCGTAAAACCAAACTCACTCACTCATGTATTATTTATTCTTTCACTCACTCACACATCACATCTAACAAAAGTAGAAGTAGATGTACCAAACTGTTCGATTTCCTGCAATAAGCGTTCAGCAACCTCCCCTTTGTATAGATAGTCGGGACCGTGCTTCGCAATCCCGCTCAGCGTCTTAGCAAGGGCAGGTAACTTCACTTCATCACCTTCCAGTTTAAGGCCACCCTGCTCGTTACAGAAGAACTTGCTGGAAATGTAAGTTTTCATTAAATGGAAAAAGTAAAACTTCTTTTTAAACTTCTTAACTGGATTGTTAGTTTTATTGTTGCGTAAAAAAAGGTCGTTCAAAAGACCGGGATCAATCTGGACATGCTACCATAACATTTTGGAATCCTGCATTCTGATTGGTCAGCCAGAGGTATCGAATCTTCGTTCGAAACCTCTAAACCGAAATCACCCTGAGTCAAACACATCACCCTGGCACAAGGGACACAACTCTTCTGATGCTTTGTTTCGACGATTTAGACAACTCGCCCGATCCAAACTATTCTACGTATGGTTGATATCATGCGCTGCGATCCACCACGTGGGGGTATGCGCTTTCATATCATAACCATCAGACCCACATTATATTCCGTATTTTTTTACAAGGAGTACTGTAAATGTACTGTGTTTTGCGAGCGGTACATAGGTGATTAAACATCTACAGCCTACCAGAGCTCCGGGAACTCCATCTTCAGTGACACGTTGAATCTCCTCGTCATCAGCTCCAGTGCCCTCGCAGATGAGTTGGACAGAGGGTGACCGTCTCTCGCCATCTTGATAGCAGGTTCAAACAGCGTCGCCCAGGGCAGCTTACCATACTTCTGATGCGCCTCCCAATATGCCATCGCTTCTGGTGGGACAGCTATCGATAAAGGACCTGCAAATGTACGCTGAGTTTTATATGTTGAAGGTAGAGGTGGCACATTCAAATAAGGCGCCACAATTCGCTGTGCAGAGTTGCCTCCCTTTAGCCGCGCCAGGAAACGCTGATAGTGAGTTGGAAATCGAGATTCGCCCTGATTACGATTATTTGTTTGTCAACATCATACACTTCCACGTTGATTGCCCAAGTGGTATGTGTGTACACCTGTCTAATTCCGGCCTTCCATGCAGATGACACCCGCACTATAACCGAGATACTGTTCAAAGCGGTTTAAAACATAACTCACTCGCTGTTATTTATGTACTGACTATACACTTTTTTCCAAACCTTAAAGAGAAAGAACAACTTCTTTCTCGGACATAAAACAGTGCAAGCAAATGTGTTTTACCATTCGTCACCACTCGCCCCTTTCCGTAACCTGCAAGAAGACTCGTCACCCTATCAATGAATGTTATGTGCGAAAATACGACAAACCAATCAGAATGCGCGTATGATTTCAAGTTCTTCGTCAAAGAGCCCCTCAGAATTTTTTTATTTATTTTACACGTCTTGCATTTAAAAATATACCCGAGACACAGTTAAATGCGTTCAATCATACTGTATAATTCCGCATATCCAGATGTGTTTTAAATTGCATCTGAAATATATATAATATATGGGGAAATATATGTGAACCATTACGCAACGAGTTGACAATTGTTTTAGGTATGCACGTTTGCGCCAAGACGGAACCCGGTCGCAAAAATGGCCATGAGAAGGGCACGAGTCGCTATTCGGCTTGTCCTGGAATAACACGAGTTGGTGACGAATGGTGTTTTACATAAGTGTAAGCAGTACTGGAGACAGGTCCCAGCTACCTCCAAAGTGCAACCGATCCATGAGTCCAGAAGCCATAAGAGGGCAGCAATTTACGTTTCGGGGCGGAAGGGTGGAGGTGGAAATTTTGCAAAAAACAAAAATCAGAAAAAAGAGTCCGGGAGAGTGGTTTTTCCAGCACGGTAATTTCAAGAAAAGTCCATCGAGCAATTATACTTATGCTGTTAAACCTAAGTTTTAGTTTTAAAGCAAACAAAAGCAAGATTGTCGATCCATTCCTCCCCGGGACGTATATGATGGCACTTTGTGCTGCCAGGGATAGTTTCCCATGCGGGCTCTGTACATATGGGTGTAAATGAAATTCAATACTGACCTTGTCGGAACGTCTTGTTGATGAACTTATCTAAAGAGGCTGCCAAGGGAGCGAACTCTCGACCGTTGATAAATTCAGCTTTCCGGGGCGATTTTTGATATACCATGATAAAACATCCTGAAACGTAAGGTAAACGGAGAAAGACGCTGAATGAATTATTCATTATATTTGTATGAGCAGAATGACGATTTTACATAGTACTATTGTAACTTTTGTATTACTAGTGTCCCATACCGTATCTCACGCCCTATGTCTTCACCACGTACCTCACTGCAGCCACGCCCACATCACACACCTCCCATGCCTACATCACACACCTCACTTCCTCCTATGATCACATCACACACCTCACTTCCTCCTATGATCACATCACATACCTCACTTCCTCCCATGCCCACATCACAAATTCTCGGATGCCAAAACCGCGTATCTCACCTCCGCCTGAGCCAACTAAGCTACCATCCTATTCCTGATTTATAGACGTCACGTATCTCACCTCCGCCTGAGCCAACTAAGCTACCATCCTATTCCTGATTTATAGACGCCACGTGTCTCACCTCCGCCTGAGCCAACTAAGCTACCATCCTATTCCTGATTTATAGACGCCACGTGTCTCACCTCCGCCTGAGCCAACTAAGCTACCATCCTATTCCTGATTTATAGACGCCACGTGTCTCACCTCCGCCTGAGCCAACTAAACTACCATCCTATTCCTGATTTATAGACGTCACGTGTCTCACCTCCGCCTGAGCCAACTAAACTACCATCCTATTCCTGATTTATAGACGTCACGTGTCTCACCTCCGCCTGAGCCAACTAAGCTAACATCCTATTCCTGATTTATAGACGTCACGTGTCTCACCTCCGCCTGAGCCAACTAAACTACCATCCTATTCCTGATTTATAGACGTCACGTATCTCACCTCCGCCTGAGCCAACTAAGCTAACATCCTATTCCTGATTTATAGAGGTCACGTATCTCACCTCCGCCTGAGCCAACTAAGCTAACATCCTATTCCTGATTTATAGACGTCACGTATCTCACCTCCGCCTGAGCCAACTAAGCTACCATCCTATTCCTGATTTATAGACGCCACGTGTCTCACCTCCGCCTGAGCCAACTAAGCTACCATCCTATTCCTGATTTATAGACGCCACGTGTCTCACCTCCGCCTGAGCCAACTAAGCTACCATCCTATTCCTGATTTATAGACGCCACGTGTCTCACCTCCGCCTGAGCCAACTAAGCTACCATCCTATTCCTGATTTATAGACGCCACGTATCTCACCTCCGCCTGAGCCAACTAAGCTACCATCCTATTCCTGATTTATAGACGTCACGTATCTCACCTCCGCCTGAGCCAACTAAGCTAACATCCTATTCCTGATTTATAGACGTCACGTGTCTCACCTCCGCCTGAGCCAACTAAGCTAACATCCTATTCCTGATTTATAGACGTCACGTGTCTCACCTCCGCCTGAGCCAACTAAGCTAACATCCTATTCCTGATCTATAGACGTCACGTTTCTCACCTCCGCCTTAGCCAACTAAACTACCATCCTATTCCTGATTTATAGACGTCACGTGTCTCACCTCCGCCTTAGCCAACTAAACTACCATCCTATTCCTGATTTATAGACCTCACGTATCTCACCTCCGCCTGAGCCAACTAAGCTACCATCCTATTCCTGATTTATAGACGTCACGTGTCTCACCTCCGCCCGAGCTCGAGCTATCTGAGCTACCATCCTATTCCTGATTTATAGACAACGCGTTACTCACCTCCCCCTAAGCCCATGCTGTGTGGCTGTCGGACTCCGTCACACAACAGTGAAGCAATGGCAGCATCTACCGCAGACCCACCTTCTTCTAAAATATCTCTGCGGTGATAGAAAGTGCAGCTTTGTTTTAGAAATGGAACTACGTACTAACCACGTTTATTAGTCAAAGCTCAGATATGTCCCTCTGAACATAAATCTCTCATACATATCAAAATACGTACCAGGTGTAAGACATTTCCTAATTATGACTGGCACAAATCGATCTACAAAAAACGTGAAGAGTACAAGCAAAAGGACCACATGATCGATAACCGTTTAGGAGATATCCCTAATTGAATTATTTTTATTTTTTGGTGCTATATGGGTGAAAAAACATTGAATAGACAAGGCCCTACATCGTCCGTTTTAAAGCTATTCAGTTCATATATTTGTTATTTTTGGAGGGATGAATAGATTATGAATCCACTCTTAAGTCAATACCGACTATGTGGCCCTATCACTGGTAGCCCTTTCTGTCTGGTAAAGACAACACAGAAAAAGGATCAGTTGTCATGTCAACTACAAACAAAACATGTCAGTATAAAACATGCATGATGTACTTTTTTAAGGACCTGACAAACTCTACATTCACCTCACGAAGGCTCACAAAGCCTCGTGCCAACTTGTCGCTATGTGGCTGAAATAATGCCGATGCAACGTTAAAATTTAACTCACTCACTCACTCATGCCTACCTGCCTACGCGGGAGCATGCTGGGTGGTCTGCCGCCACCGCCCCGATTGCCAACCGCTGACCTTGACCCGGCTTCAGACCAAAACCCAAACCGAGGGCAAGGCCAAGGACGAAGGCAGCCCCTAACAGAACCACTACTGCAATGATTATACTCCGCTTCCTTCCACATGGGCAGGCTGTCTTATCGGGACTGGTCTTGGTATTTAAAGCATCACCGTCTTTCATTAAACTGAAAAAGAAACCGGCCTTATCCTTACATAATGTTCCATTAATATATGAACACGTGTGTATGAACTTGTGGAATTATACCTCCTGATGAGAACCGATATACTGGGATCAACCCCCTTGTATCACCTACAAGTGAGTGAGTGAGTTGGGTTTAACGCCGCTTTTAACAGTATTCCAGTAATATCACGGCCTGTCAGCTTAATGTGGGAGGAAAGCCCGAAGTGATGCAGGTCTCAGACGTTTACCACTTCGGTAAAACCCACGAGCACGGGTATGGTGCTGACAAACCTAGAAACATAATCGGGGCGAACCGGGATTCGAACCCACAATCATAGGTTTCTGGCGTGCCCAAAGGACGCAACTCTGCACAGCGAATCGCGGCGCCTTAGACGACTGGGCCACCCGTGCCCCCTCACCCACAAGTGAAGATCCGGGGTAGAATTGGTCTTCAGCAACCCATGCTTGCCACAAAAGGTGACTATGCTTGTCGTAAGAGGCGACTAACGGGATCGGGTGGTCAGACTCGCTGACTTGGTTGATCTCAATTGCGTGGATCGATGCTCAGGATGTCAATCACTGGATTGTCTGGCCCAGACTCGATTATTTGACGAATTATTTATCGGCAATACACGCTTCATTTTAATTTTCCTGGGTGCCGTTGAACAAAACAACCTTAGCGCTACGACTGTCGTAAGCCTATGTTAAGGTATGGGAGTTACGATCACCTTAGTGCTAAGATAGCTTTGTACGACGACACCCTGTTGTGAATTTCCTATGAATAATGGTGTTTTATCCAAATCTTAAGATTTACACAATAATGACAATGACACAACATGTTTTCTTCTCCAACATGTTTCAATGTAAATAAATAAATAAATAAATAAATATCACGATTGCTAGTAATTTTCTTGCATACCTGTTTACAGAAAGGAATTCCTAATGTGAATAACTATGGATAAAGCTTTCTCATAAAATGACTCCAAATAGCATTTTGATAATTATAGCTGGGTTTGACCAATCTTTCTTTCCTGGTGCATTCCTGTGACCGCACAGTTCAGGGACCAGTCTTCTGGCAGGTGGCACCCATTCAGTGGTGGAGTCCCTATCTACATTCTCATTCTAGTGTAAAACGGCCAAATGACTTCTACTAAAATATTCAGATTTGCCAAATGATACACGTTTATGGTGAAATACATTCATTACATTGTTGAAAGATTCTACATATGCAGTGTCCATTGCTGAAAGAAAATCTTTTGGATGTTTATAAATAAGACCGTTTTGAAGTGCAACAGCTAACAATTTTTCTGCTTTCGGATCAGTTATAATTATCTTTGATGGTTCATATTTTTTCTCTCTTCTGCACCGGGAAGTAGGATTGCATCTATCATGCACATTTTTGTAATGATTTACAATATTATCTACGGAAGATTTAAATTTGATTTCATCTCCCTCTGAATTCCTCAAAGCGTAATTAATGTGTGTTCTAATTGAAGAAATTTTGTCACTCAGCTCTTCATGCCACGTGACACCATGTCTGTGCTGAGATCCACTGGAAAGTTTCTTTAGCTCTCTTTCCACAGCCTTCAAGGCATGCCAGGTGTCATTCTGGTTGAGAGTGAGATGCTGGTGTGTCCGAATGTACTTGTTTATTGACATGTTTCTGTCATGGGCATGCACTCTCACAGATACAGGTCCATCTGGGTGCATCTCTAGATAGGTATAGATCCTCTCCGTACCGAGTCGTTCATGGCGCTGTGACACTGAATCCTCCTCCTTGGTAACAATTTCGTCTCTCAGAACTTGATGGCTATTTATTCCTATGCACACAACATCCGTGTGCTGAGAGTTCTTGCGCCATCCATGTCGCGCATCGGTCTTAATGTCAATTCCTGCCTCAGCATCCTGATCTGACATGAACGTGATGCCGATTTCTTCTCTCAAAGCATTGTCACAGCTGTCTTCATATTCCGCTGCCACACAGTTGTTATAGACAGTTTCATCACCTTGCATATTTTCTCGCATATACCCAAGAGATACATGTCCAGTATTGGCAGCTTGGCACATGCGTTCGTACTGCACATGGAGCATTCCACTACAGAAGTATCTCCATGGGCCATTCTATAGTTGACGAGAAACTTTTGATTTGGGAGGTATGGTGACGATGCCCATGGGGCAAGAGATGTGTTGCAGGTCTCACAGGATATATCCAAAACCGCTGCATGTCCACGACAGTACTTTTTAACTGCAGAGAACTTTGCATTTCTGCAAGTTCTTACATGATCAGCAGTCATATTTGCAAGTGTAACCACAGACTGAACTGCTGTCATAAATATGCACTGGTTGACATCCCCCATGTCGGTAGTGCTGTAGTTTGGTGTCATGTCAGGTGCATCTTCCATAGCTTCATCTGCATCCTTTGTGTGCGCATTTATGTACAAGTCCAGAATCCTTTCAATGGCTTCTGCATTGTTCACTCTAAGACCCTGCATATTGCCTGTAATAATTTCTTTTACCCTGCACATCTTCCTCTTTATCCTGTCCTTCACACCCCTCCACACTGAAGTTCCAGGTTGAATCTCTCTTGCCTGCCATCCTTTCGATGGGTGCTGTTATATACCGATTTCTTTCCAGGATCCATGACTAGTATTGCGATTCACTGATGTGTCTTGTCTTGTATGAAGCAAAATACAGACTGCAGTTTTTGTCATATGGTCTATAATTTCTATGGTCCTGGGAAAATGCCAAGGAATAATTAAACAGGAAATGCCAAGAGGTGATGTTACATTTTTTGTCAAGATAAGGAAGATTCATTAAACTGAAATATTGCAAACTGGTCATTACAGTTGAATGACACTTCCTCCAGACTAATTGATAGCGGTCATTCCTGGGACAGACAGTTTTCCTAAGGAAATGGGAAGGGTCATAAACAAAACAATGCTCGTTTAACTACAATCGCCAATATGCTTGCCATATAGTGTCTTGAACATCTCACTAGAAGGTACCATTTTGTAATCTCTCACAAGCAAGAAGAAAATGGAAAACCGTCATGTTTTATGCCTGTTGGTTACTGACGAAATGGAACAGATCATAGATGATATATTTACACACCATGGTTTGGAACTGAAACTTGCATTGCCTGCTGATCATGCTGGAGATCTGAACTGCACATCATCTAATAACCCACAAATGACATCAGAAGATAACAGAGACAACAGTGAAGAGAGTGATGACCGTGAAGGGGGTGATTTACATGCCCCTATCCCAGCTGACCAAGGAGGAGATGGGGATGACGAATGCCCCCACTGTTTATGCAATCCATGCCTTACACATGAACAGTACAGACAGTCTTGGATGCCATCTCAGAATGCCTTTCCTAGCGTTAGAAACCGTCAATTCCGGAAGGTACTATATAAGAAATATTGGACATTACTCCGAAACAGGAATGTGTGGCGTGATCCACGATATATAGCCAGGAAATGTTCAGCTCTGAGACAAGACAGAAGGATGACATACTACAGGTGGCATAGGAGGGACATCATGCCTAACTGTGTTATCCAGAAAACAAGACAATGGATGCCTAAGACTGACAGGGAGGAGTATGTCGGACATCAGTGGGAGAATGTGTAGAACATTATTCTTTGGCATGATTGATAACTGGTGCAGAATTTGGTCTATTTTTTTCATTTCTATAAAAAGGTATGATTATTTTAATACTGTTATCTTGTTCCTCATTAATATTCAGTATACATACAATACAAATACTATCAATGAAAAGAAGGAAAGAATGTAACAGAAGTTGAATAGATTCAACATTCAAATAATGGAATTCTTATGCTGATTTCCTATTGTCATAAAAACAACATACACAAAGATATTTTGTATTCATTGACAAAAAATAATTACTTAAAATGTTTTTTCAACAAATTTTAGGAACATTTTCTGTAGAATTTTTATCATTCTTTTCTCCACTAAATTTTACATTAGAGGTGCCATGCGGTGACATACGGCACACGCCTACACAGCCCCATGGCCAAAGCAGAGATCTCTATCAGGGTCATATTTCAGTCACCCCTCTGCTTGGTGAGCATGGGCAAGGCTAATATTTTTCTCCCATGGGAGAAATACTCGGGCCTTTAAACACTCAACTTTCGTAATTTATCTCTTTTACACACGATCATTTTCTGATGAAAAACATATTGTCACTCATTCAAATTTCCCTTTCTTGAAAAAATTTGAAATTACCAACCATAATACGCCAATTTAGGAAAACAAAGAACTGTCTGTGATTGTGGAAATGAGTCTTCTCCCAAGAAGACTGTAAACATGTTGGTGTAGGCTATATCAGGTTACACTGATCCTGCATTCCGCGTTATACGATGAGAAAACCATTATTAACCCCCTTATACGGCGGTCAGTAAATCTCACGCTCTGTCGGAACAGGCCAGATCTTCAGGATGTCTACGGTATGTCAGACAATCAAGAATATCCTGCAGGCGAAAGTCTCTAAATTTTTGTATACTGTTTGCTTTGCTGGCGTGTAAATTGACAAGTTTCTGATCATGACAATAATAACAAAATATGTCGGGAAGTGTTCTTATTTGTAAAATAAATTGTGCCGTTATCTAATAAGGACGTTTGTATAAACACAAAGGACATCATCTATATTAACACTCCGTTTATCCGGTAACTTCATTATCCGGACAAATGAAAACGGCGCGGTCTTGATTAACTGAAGGGATTTACTATGAAGGGATTATGAAGCATTCGTGACGAATTATCATTTCAACAAGAATAGACAAGTACCAATTAACAATTATGGGTTTGTCAAATAGGCATATCATCTAAGCAAATGAGCAATTTCAGCTGAGACACTGGAACGAAGATAGAAAACGCGACCTTACAACTTCAAAATAAGCATTGTATATTATGAATCAATATTATTCAATCGAAAACGTATTATAACAGGAGTTTCACTGTACATAATGATAACAAAATATTTTCTATCAAGCAATGATCGAGTAAATATTAATTTAAAAAATCATCATCATTATTATTATTATTATTATTATTATTATCATCATTATAATATATATATTGCGCATTGCGTATTAGCTATTATTTGTATCATGAAGACTTTGCCATGTTTGAATTTCATTCAAAAGTTGAAATAACACGAAGACGTAAAACTGTGTTCGATAACAATTTTTATCATTATTTTCACCATCACTACACATGTTGAATGGGAATACATTTGTTATCAAAATAACCAATCATTATCTCAAACTATTTCAGACGGAGGAAAAGTTGAGAAGTCATCACTTTGCGCGTTCAGAAAAGAAAACAATTTTGCAACCAGAATAAACATATCACTTACCCATCCCCTAAGCCTTCCTCTTCACCAACTGCTTCATCAGTAGACATAGCTGGTATCAAACCTTCCGACAGTCTCTCTATCAATTTGCAAAGTCAATACACTTGTCTAACACAACCCCTGACCTAGATGTTTCTCAAAAGGTGGAATGCACGTGATTTCTTGTGGATCTTGCCCAAACTGTGACTGTTCAGACAAGGATTCCGTTTTTATCGTCCTCCTGGACTGCTGAACTGTTTCTTGAGCGGTTTATAGTCCGAGTATGAGTTTTTAGGTACATATTCTGTTCCAGGGCTAAGGGGCCTATTAAATTTGCCCTTATCGAGTGTATGTATTTTTTCACTACGGTCGAACTGTAGAGATGGTCGGGCCACCTGCGATGCGAGGGGCAGGACGATTGTGGTGTTGATGGATTTAAGCCATGCGTTCCTTATCAGTTGGACCGGACCGCCATGCGAACCAAAATGTATATAATATAATGCCATTTTTGAAAGTTCGTTTATGCATAGAAAATGTTTGGTAGGTAAGCTGGTCTATGTATGGGAACATATTTGTTGAGTCATTTTGTAACATTAGAGACGGGAATCAGAGACCATGCCATACGTACCCTGCTACACACAAGCGGTGTTGATAACAGTTATAACCGATGAGCTGTGACTATACGATATATAGAACCACCATGACAGTCAGGATGTACACACATCCATCGCAATAACAGTTTGCTGTGACATAGAGTCAGTAAATGATTAGTGGTCTGTTAAATTGCTGGAATATTGTTTTGTGCAGCGTTAAACAACAAACAGACACAGCCTGCCGACTGACGCGTCGGTCTGAGGAACGACGATGTAATTTATTCAGAAATAAAGCTTGCTCTACCCTCCTGGTATGGCGTAATAAACTATATTTGTACCCTGAACAATTATAGTTGAAGCATGTTTGCCTTCCGAGGGGATTGATGTTATAATAGTTCAGGTCAAACCTAATCTATTACACTTTCCATGGGGTAGAGTAAACTTTATTACACTTCTACTTACTTCTTAAGATGCCGAATTCAAGACAAACCTTATATTTTGATTGGGATGCCTTTAAAATAAAATCTTTTATAAGCGAACAGACTGTTCCATCTACCTCCCCGCACCCTTACGTTAAGAGACAAAATACGTTGTAAATATGATGGAACACCCCTACATTAGGTTGTTTAGGGTTAAAGTCACATTTCATTATCCGTTCAGTGTGTGATTATCCAAAACCCCATACAGCAATATTTAAAGTAGGATTTAAATTTACGTCTTTATTTAAATTTTCTCCAGTTTAATCACACGAAACCAAATATACAGTAGTGCAATGTGGGGGCCGAGCTAACAGGGGTCCGACTATTTCACGTCCTGGGGCTTTCCGGGGGCGTCCGGGGGCGTCCGGGAGGTTTTATCAGACGTCCAGGAGTAAAATAATGCAGTGCAGTCAGTCAACAAAATATGTCTTTCTCAGTTTGGTACGATCGTAAGAATATCCACTCACTGTGTTAATGGCGTACAAATAAATAAAACGCCGCAAAATATAACCAAAACTAAGTACAAGTAACAAGGTAAGAAATATTTAATAGGCCGTGCAGGTTGTTTTTTCCCGGACGCTACCGGACGTTATTTAGTAGGACCGAACATTTTCCGTCGTAAAAGTTGAAACCATTCGTCACCACTCGCCCCTTTCCGTAGCTTGTCCCGGAATAACACGAGTTGGTCACGAATGCACCACCAGTGTCAGTTGGCAGTCTGCAGAGAACGCATGACATGAACTGGAGTGCTTACCAAGTTGGTTGCACTGGAGAGAGAGAGAGAGAGAGAGAGAGAGAGAGGGGTGGGAGAGGGTATTACTGCGAACACGTTTTACAAGTTTATGTGTTTTATGTGTTGATGCGAACATGTTTTACAAGTTTATGTGATGTTACGAATATGTTTTACAGGTTTAATTTGTGTGATGTTGCAAACCGGTTTTACAAGTCTATGTGATGTTGCGAACCTGTTTTACAAGTTCACGTGATGATGCGATTATGTTTTAAAAGCTCAAGTCTTGATGAGAACATGTATTACGAGTTCACGTGATGATGCGAGAATGTTTTAGATGTGAAATCATCCACGGCAAACAGAGCTGTTTCTAAGGCGGTATTCGAAGCTCACATAAAATATGCCACGTTCAACCAGACACAGACCTCATTCTTTAATCTACGATTTTCACAATACATAAGAGACGCAAAATTCGAAGTGGTTGTTGCAGAAGAGTGACAAGTTGTTGTAGTGGTTGTACTGAGTGAGTGAGTTGGGTCTAACGCCACTTTTAACACTATTCCAGTTATATCACGGCGTGTCAGCTTAATGTGGGAGGAAAGCCCGAAGTGATGCAGGTATCAGACATTTACCACTTCGGTGAAACCTATGAGCACGGGTATGGTGCTGACAAACCTAGATACATAATCGGGGCGAACCGGGACTCGAACCCGCAATCATAGGGTTCTTGCGTGCCCCCAAGGGACGCAACTCTGCACAGCGAATCGCGGCGGCCTAGGCGACTGGGCCCAGTGGTTGAACTCACCAGATGTAGCAGGAAGAGCTTAGTCCAGCAACGTGACTGTGGAATATATTTATTTTTTGAAAAAAAAACGATCCAGAAACGTATACAAAAGCAAGTCTACTCAGCTCAAGCTAGCTCTATTCCACATGAAATCAGCATCGGAATTTTTTTTTTTTATAATATATAAGTCAAGAAGGGTATTGTGTAATATAAGATTTCATAGACTAGACTGTTAGTCTAGGAAGAGCTGTGACTGTAAAGAAGGTTGTCGTTTAGTAACAGAAGCAACAGGGATGGCAATGGTAGTCATAGCAACAACAAAAAGTGGCGAGCTATGAGTTTGGGTAGAACGAGCCTACGTGTCCTAAATCAACATGGCACAATTCACTCTATACAGGTAACCTTGCTATACGTCGAAAACATGGTATGTTTATTTCTTAAGAAAATATTCTGTACCCAGTCTGCTTGAAGACGTAGAGACCTCTCTAACATGTGTTGCACATACGTGCGTGACATTTTGGATTTATAATATCTCCAGTTCGCATATGTTATTTATGATATTGAGATAACCTGCAATAGAGGTGCTGATAGGCTCCGATAACGGTGGTTTGGGCTCGAAGCTTTTAAGTCGTATCGGACTACAGTTGACACTGTTTCACGCCGTGCTGACTATTATATTGACTCCCCGGGTAGAACCTCTCAGACTGTAATCTTCAACACAGCTGCATACACACATTTCACAGCAGTGCTTTGGCAGAGCAAGTATGTCCTATGCTGTGAACAGTTCGTCTGTGACGGGGGTATTTGTAGTCATAAGATTTTGGGTGTTGTCGTCCAATGAATTTTAGGGGCTTGAAAATACGTGGATTGCGTGCCGACATATTGCTAGCAGGAATAACCATAACACGTGGCTGATATGCTATTCATCGTTTGATTGAGGATGAAAATAATGAAACTGACAAGAACCTACGATCACAACACTAGAGGGTTCAGTGGCAGTAGCAGTGATATTTGTACTGAAATGTAAGAATGACATAGGCTATGGCGGTGAAATTATCCCCATTATATACAAAAACTGTACTACTAGTACTGCTGCTGCTGTTGCTTCTTCTTCTACTACTACTGCTTCTAAAATACTGTTGCTACTACTACTTCTACTACTACTACTACTACTACTACTACTACTACTACTACTACCACAACTATTACTACTATTTTTACGGTAATAACTACTACTACCACCACACCACCACACCACCACCACTACTACTACTACAACTACTACTATCTACGTGTACGGTAAAAACTACCACACCTATTATTAGTAATACCATCTTACTGTTGCTGCTAACACTTCCATCACTACTACTACTACTACTACTACTACTACTACTACACTACTACTGCTACTACTTACGCTACGGTAATAACTACCACTCCTATTACTCCTAATACCATATTACTACTGTTGCTGCTGCTACTACTGTTTCAATGAATACATCTGCTACTACACTTCTAGGTTCTTCTACTTGTCTTCTGTAGTCTGTCTCACAGTCCCTGAACAATAGTTTTCCTTCCGCCAAGCCCTTACTGCACTGCTATAATCCTAAATGAAGCAAGTCTAGATTTTCCACAGGTTCTGAATCTTCCATCTCACGAGGGCTGGACCAGTCCTTGTATTCTTCCCTTAATGCTGAGCGCGAGGCAGGGTAAGAACAAGTGCTGCTGTATCGACGGGCTGCTGCAGGTGCGTGGTGGTGTCCTGGTGTTGATATAGATTGGTATTCCATATAGTTGGGACTATTTTAGTGTTGTAGTAGATGATGTTGTACGTGTAGTAGCATTGGTAGTAGTTGAGATAGCGGTGGTATCCGTAGCTGTAGTCGTAGTAGTGGTAGTTGCGGTGGTAGTGTTAGCAGTAGCATCAGTTATGGTAGTAGTAGTGGTAGTGAGTGAGTGAGTGAGTGAGTGAGTATGATTAAAAGCCGCCTTTTGCAATATTCCAGCAATATCACGGCGGGTGACACAAGAAATGGGCTTCACACATTGTGCCAATGTTGGGAATAGAACCCCCGATCTTATAGTAGTAGTAGTAGTAGTAGTAGTAGTAGCAGCAGCAGCTCCGATTGTACTGATTATAATCTTTTTTCAGCAACATTCCCGGCCTCGTTAATTAACGTCTAGGTTCTGTATGACTACGGGATATCCTCCCACATAAAGCAGACACGCCGTGGTACAACTGAAATACTACACAAAGCGACGTCACACCAAATTCACTACTGGTACTACAACCCTTCACTTCAGATGATCAGTCAGCACCGTTAGTGCTGTGACAAAAGCTTAAGACAATGATCACCTAATCCCAGTGTTTATATACACGCCTACTTTAGTGACGAACTCGGCCGTCCAGGGGGCATGAAATAAGAACCCTTGGGTCAATATATCGCGCCACAGGTTTGGAATGATCGCAACAAGATTGATTGAAATAAGCAGGAGAAATATAATATGTAGGCTTTGTTTCGGTCACAGGTACACAGCAGCGCTACTCGACTCCGAGTCGCACCTCCCGTGGGCGTTGGGGACATTTAATTCGAGTTCAGTCGTGGGTATAACACACAGAAACATGGTGGACATACCCTGGGTGGGGAATGTACGAGGGTTTAAGTGCCACTCTACTCCACGAGGGGTACAGGGCGTGTTCCGGTATGTGTATAGACGTTGTATATTTAACAGTGTGTGACATGTTGGGGCTGGCGGTAAATGTTTTATTATTATTAACTGACGCAGACTCGAAACATAGTTATGCTGTTGTCTGTTTAAGTACACCTGCAAAGTGCAAAATGGTCCAATTTTGGGTTTTATCGTGCGTACTATTTCAAGGGAGGTTGGGTGAATGGTATTTTACGCCGAGTGATAGCGCCGTCAAATATTCAGAAACAGACTGAGCAGTGGTTGATTTCATGAGCAACTGTCCACCCCGTCGGGGTACGATGACACAGTCGGTCCCATTGGTACCATCCGATCCTCAGTCAGTGTAGCAAGGTCTTCGTTTTGAATGCTATCGACAACTAAAATTGTGTAGATGGGACAAACACATATCAAACTAATTTGGTTGGAGGAATATATATATATATATATATATATATATATATATATATATATATATATATATATATATATATATATATATATATCACTGGATTTTTTAATTGCATCCCTTTATAAAATATATGTAAACATAAATATCCTCGCCTCTGGAGTGTTCCGACTGCATAACAACGTATGAAATCATGATATTTTTTGTTGCTTTTTGAAAGTTTGCTTGTTTAAGGTTATATGAGACATCATTTACATATTGTTACTGTTCAATGAAAACGGCAGTGTAGTTAAACGGATGAGGCACAGGCCCATTTCAACAATTTTTTAACTTTGTTCAATTTTCTAAGGTGGATATGCATCCCACCCGTGAGGATCCGGGGTAGAATAGGTCTTCAGCAACCCATGCTTGTCGTAAAAGGGGACTATGCCTGTACGTAACAGGCGACTAACGGGATCGGGTGGTCAGGCTTGCTGACTTGGTTGACGCATGTCATCGAATGCCAACTGCCGAGATCGATGCTCTTGATGTCAGGTATTGTTTTGTCTAGTCCTGACTCTATTATTAACAGACCACCGTCAAAAAGCTGTAGTATTGCTGAGCACACAGCAAACCAATATCGCCGACTCAGCACGATTCCAGCTATGGCGGCGGCCGGTGATTAATCGAGTCTGGAACAGACAATCCTGTGAAATTGTGAACAACGACGCGGGCCACGCCGTTGCTGTCAGATAGCCTTTTGAGCCCAAATGTCTATTATTTCGTTTCGTTGTTTAATTCCACTTTTGTTATATTTGATTTCGTTTCCTTTACCATTTTCCAATTTCCATATGTACCAAAATGGCAGCCTCCAGCCAGGAGTGTTGACCATGTGCTTGATCAACAGAAATACAGTCTTTTGTGTCTAAAACAGCCTTGGCGTCCTATATCCATCACGAACCGCCCAGCCCTCTCCCGTGCATCCAAGCACCGTTTTTTCAGTTGGGGTACGATGGCACCACATCAACCAAGTCACCGAACCTGACCACCCGATCCCGTCGTTATACGACCAGCATGGGTTGTTAGGGACCTATTATATTCCCCACAGAGTGTTTGATATACATACACTGAAGATAAAATGATTTATCATATAATGGGTAGGTTTCTCGGCAGCATAAAGCCAACGGATATAAACAATATCCGTTGGGGTTATATGCGGATAGATTTGCAAATATCAAAGATCAAGTAGGTTCGCTAAACACGATGTTTATTCCTAATACAGGATATTTACCATCCCAAACACACTCGCGTGATAACCTCTATATTGCTTCAATTTTAAGTCCAATGTACCAAGGGAATGTCGAAGTAGTGTCTCTCCTAATATATCCATAATGGCTATTGATCAATTACGAAAATTAGTTGCTAAGCAGCCGTTGTCTGAAACGACCAATTGTCCTACGTCTCGGGTAATGCTATACCTTAATTACCGAGAAACGCTAAATACGGCTATTTTACACATTATCATAAAAAAAAGACTCGGCGTTAAGTAACAGGTGATTACAGGAAAAAAACTCGATCTTATCATTTACGCTGTTCACAGTACCGTGTAAGCGTGGTTGCCAAGGTCATCGCCTTAACGTCAACCTGTGAGTAATTACCGCGAGACCATGCAGGTTGACAGAATAAACTTGCAGCACGCCATGCTGCCATTAAAACTGTCACCTGCAATGGCGGATATGTCGCAACAGTAACACCTGCGGGTGCCGGTGTCAGAGGTCACACGTTAACCCTGTGTGACGATGGAAAGACAGGTTTGATGAATTGCACCTCTTGAGCGAATGTGACCACACGTTCCCACGACCCCCCACTCACGTTTAATTACAACTGGAGCCTTACGTGCGTTTTCAACACGTGATGATGTTCACCCAGCAATGAATGGGTACCCGATATGTGAGGTGGATGTAAAAACCTTCTAGCGCCCATGGGCAGCTTGGGTTGTATACTCCCAAGGGAGTTGAGAATGATACCTGGAATGCAAACGGATCCACTGGTCGGGGAACAAATTCAAACGCATTTGAGCAGATACCTGGATATCTGCGGTATATAAATGTATAATAACATAATATATATGATGATGATAATAATACTGATAATGATATTATTTACTTTTTCCGACTCAACTGAAATGAATTCAAAATTACACGCAACCTCAATCTATTTTATTATGATCAGCCACACCCGTTCTCGTGTGTGTCAACAAAGTGGACAACTGGTACTACTCGATCATTTTGAGTTTTCCTCCCGTATTTAACCAAATAAAACTTAATGTTGGTAAAACCCCGCGATTAAACTCAACAACAGCAAGAGCTTCTTTCGGACTGGGACCACAGCACGGTCCGTGTCATGTAAATAAGGGTATGTCTAATTGTTTATGCCCCGTGAAGATCCGGGTAAGAATCATCGTCCCGAGGCAAGTGCTTTAACTGACTATAAAATACTAGGCTGGTGTTATGGAGTTACAATTTGGCTGGACTAACGAGTCTGTGCATAGTCCAATCAAAATCGCGCAACGAAATCGAAATCCGGTTTGTAAACTGTCATGCAGATTTCGGTCGATTGCAGGATTTGCAAAGCATGTGCACCGCCAACTCGTTGTCAACAGATATTTTCAAAATCTTTTTATGTTTTTAATCAAGGTGCTCACGTGATTTCATGCATTTCGCGATGTAAGACCCGTTTTATCACAATATAGATCTTGATTATCGAGCAGATCGTCCTGACAGGGCGCCGCCATTCTGTTTGAAGCAAATGCAAGTGATACAAGAGGTGGAATCTGATTGGTTCAAAAGAGAGGCTTAGAAGGGACATAACTGGTAATCCACTGGTGACGCTACGATCGAGCACAGGAATTCCAGCCTTTAGTTCGGCAAGGGTGGAAACTCAGTTAACTCGTTTACCTCGGGAAGAATTAGAATTGGTTATCAGCATCTCATGATTGTCATAGAGGTCTTGTAGCCCAGTGGTTTAAGCGTTCGCTCGTCACGCCGAAGACCCGGGTTCGATTCCCGACATGGGTACAATGTGTGAAGCCCATTTCTGGTGTCCCCCCGCCGTGATATTGCTGGAATATTGCTAAACGCGGCGTAAAACCAAACTCACTGTTTCACTTATAAGAGTCCTCTAACGGGATCGGATGGACAGACCCGTATCGTATCGTATCCCAATTGCGTTGAACGATGCTCATGATTTCAATCGCTGAATTGTCTGGTCCAGACTCGATTATTTACAAACCGTTGTCATATAACTGGAATAGTGCTGAGTGCGGCGTTAAACAAGAAACAAATAAATCTAATTGTTCATACGCGTAGGATAAGACTGTGAGTGAGCGATTGAGTGAATGAGTGAGTGAGTATGGTGTTACACCGCTTATAGCAATATCACAGCAATGTCACGGTCGGATAACACCGAAAATGGCCTTCACACATTGCGTCCATGTTGGGCATCGAACCCGGGTGTTCAGCGTGACGAGTCAACACTTTAACCCCTCCACCAATTACACGTAGATGGTTCTGGACTAACATCTCGTCTCTGAATCGAAAATAATTTACAGAAAAAAAGTTGTTAAATTATCTCAATAAAATACAGCAAAAAGGAGCCTAGAGACTCCCTTCATGGACAGACTAAGAAGGCGCGTACTAAGTTCATTATGGGAGGTAAAAAGTGGAAGTACCAAATCACCGTTCTATCAAGCACTTACAACGCTACAGTTGCCCCACCCGCAACACGCGATACCTAGAGGGTTAAGACTGTTTGGTGGAACTAAAATAATGTCGGCTAACATGGAAGTTCAAGATGTGTGCTCAATTTTCTGAAACTAAGAAACTTAGACTTGAAATGATACATTTCACTAGTTATAATTTTAATTGCATTTTGTATTCATCCAAAACACATCACAATGTAGGAGAACAACAATGGTGAAAATATCCCTCATACAATACCCTCTCATAACAAGCCCTATGGTGATACAGGCTATACATCACAGAGTGGTCAACAAACAGGTAGTTAACTCCACCACCCAGCAGGATGTCTCTGTGTGGTCACATCCTTCCAAGGTTTGGATAATGAAATCTGGTGGCATAACACATATCACATATCTCAGATACTGGTCACTTCCTGCCCGGATCAGCGTGTCTACGTGTCCAACAGGTGTCTACATCGCGATAATGTTCAGTAACACTCTTCCATGACCAGTGGTCGAACAGGTGTCCATTGACTCCAAGAATATGCAGTAACATATCGGCTATCGTGTCCACGTGTCCAATGGGTGTCTGCAGACACCAATAGTTTCAGTGACATGCTACCGTGTCCAGGTGTCCAATAGGTGTCTACAATGCTAAGAATGTACAGTAACACTCTTCCATGCCCAGTGGTCGAACAGGTGTCCATAGACTCCAAGAATATGCAGTAACATATCGGCTATCGTGTCCACGTGTCCAATGGGTGTCTGCAGACACCAATAGTTTCAGTGACATGCTACCGTGTCCAGGTGTCCAATAGGTGTCTACAATGCTAAGAATGTACAGTAACACTCTTCCATGCCCAGTGGTCGAACAGGTGTCCATAGACTCCAAGAATAGGCAGTAACAAGCTACCGTTTCCACGTGTCCAATAGGTGTCTGCAGACACCAATAGTTTTAGTAACAGGCTACCGTGTCCACGTGTCCAATAGGTGTCTGCAGACACCAATAGTTTTAGTAACAGGCTACCGTGTCCAATAGGTGTCATTACGACTACAAGAGCTGTAATCAGAGCGTCACAGTAACACAGGCACCATCACCGACGAAACAGCTTGATAATATGACACTATTGTAGACACTTTACATGCAGAGCGAGCCCCATAACGTTCAAGGAGTGACAGATACGTTTTGCAAGCTAGCATGTCCCTGAATAGTCTTGTCAAGATGTATACGGAAATATAGTAGGTAGGATTATTAAGTAGATATATCTCCCAGAAGAATATACACTCCAATACAATAATCTTTAATATCAGTACTCTAATTCAGGCTCGACGTTAAACAGGGAGCTTCCGTTTACAAAAGGAAGTCTATCCTCGGGGTTCACAGTAGGTTTCAGGAATACATGACTCAAACTCGGATACGTTTTATGGATTAAGACAGAAGGCTTCTTTCGTTCTAAAGATTTTGATTTGTCTAAATTGTCCATGTTCCTGGTAGGACTTTCGCTTCCGAACCCATGAGACATTGTCTCTTTCAGTCCCAGAACGCTCTGTGCCGCTCGGCTTCCCTTCCGAACACTCCCTAGGTTGTGACATGCGTATATATGTCGCTTTGCGTTTACTTCCATCTCCTTCTCCAACTCGGACGGATAAAAAGTCCGTCGACCATTATGGATTCCCAAGAATGTATCACTGACCTGCTTTTTGAAACCAAAGTCACATCCTAGAAGCGAAGAAAATCCGGAAGGGAATGGGGTGGCGTTTTCCGATTTTCCCGACCGTGGCGATATTGGAGGGAGGGACAGTCTGGGGGAACACGCAACCTTCTCCTGTCTCCCCTTCCCCGTCTCGCCACCCCGAACACTGCAATCGGGCTCGCTAGACTCAGCTCTCGCACCCCCAAATCTGTATTTTGTCCCTAAGAGACCCAGCTCAAGCAGTGTCTTGTCCCGTGCTATTTCCCTGGACGGTCTTCTAATCCTGCTGTATTTCCTACGGGTCTGAAACTCTTGTACAAGCTTTTGTTCCGGCATGTCCGCATCCCTACCCCAACTGACCTTCTCGTCTGGCGCGTCTGTGTCGAGGGCTAAAACCGTAACAGCAATGTTATTACTCCGGGTCACATTGTTTTCTAGCGTTGTTTCGCCACCCGGGAACCGACCCCACTCTTTGCGAGGTCGCGAACCCATTCTAAACGTCATGGCTTAATGAAACAGTACTCCACTGGGCAGGCTCAATTCCAGCAATGAATTCCGATTGCCTTTTGGATTACGAGATCCTTTCTCATCCCCGATTCCAAGTTATGCATGTACACATTGATGACACACTAATACTATTCCAGCTACCTATACGAGTGCTCTCAATATGTATAGAGATCTCCCGGTGAGGTGATTGTCTGAGGGGATCAGTTGTCGTCTGCTCGACCCGGCGCAGACGACACCTATATCACGTGACTGAGGCCTCGTTATGAGAGCTCCTTCGATAAAATCTGGTGTCCGAAGTTAGTCGATACGGGCACAGCACATTATTCAGTGTGTCGTCTGCTAGCATAACTCAAAAGCTTTCAAGCAAATCTATTGATCCTTGAAAGCCTTCAATATGTAGAAATTAAGTAATACCCCGTATAACATGAACCCAAATGTCAACAATCTCAAAGCTTAAACGTGACGATGTTGAAGTTATTTAACATTAAAAACTCTGCTTATTAATAGGTCTAAATAAAGTAAATATTGATGTTTCCATTGTTGATGTGTACATGTTTAAACGACCACTGTAAGACGTAATCTATCGTGAATTTATGGTCTGCGAGTTACTATAGCATGTATTGAGGGGAGTCACTCGTGTAGAAGAGACGACACTCGGATAATAGGAGCGTTGCCACAAAGCTCATTGATTATGTTGGGACTTAAATGTGCACTGAGTACGAAAATACTTTTATTGCTGTCGTTATGTGTACAGTATACATAATCAGAGTGTTATGAGGATATTATGGAGAGGTTTATAGCTGCCGATCGCGACGCTGGTAAATAATGGCAGAGAATTTAGTGCTCAGGGATTGTATTTTGGTAAAACCAAAAACAATAAAACGACATCGTTGTACTTGGTCTTACAGTCTTACAGTATACATACTTTGACAATAATATATATGATTCCCTATTGGGAGATCACTTTCATGGTCTAGTGGATGGAGTGTCTTCCCGGGGAGCGGAAGATCGGAAGTTCGATCCACGATTGCGTAATACCAACAGACGGTAAGAAATGGAACTTGTTGTTACCCTGCCTGGCGCTCGCGATGGAACAAGCACTTGTGGGCTCAAAGTCATTATAATGTGTCTGAGTGGGATATCTATATTAAACTGAGGCGCAATATATATTAGTGGGATTGCGCTATAAAACCGTGCATGTGCGTCGCTATGTTGCAATAACCTTCAACGCGACGTTAAACCTCGCCTCACCTCACTTCACCTCACCTCACCTCACCTGCAATCCTTTACCACTAGATAGTGCGTTGTCGTGCTCCGACACTGTCGCACTTTCACCTCTGTCCGACACTGTCGCACTTTCACCTCTGTCCGACACTGTCGCACTTTCACCCTCTGTCCGACACTGTCGTACTTTCACCCACTGGCCGACACTGCCGCACTTTCACCCACTGGCCGACACTGCCGCACTTTCACCCACAAGCAGACACTGTCGCACTTTCACCCACTGGCCGACACTGTCGTACTTTCACCCACAAGCAGACACTGTCGCACTTTCACCCACTGGCAGACACTGTCGCACTTTCACCCACTGGCCGACACTGTCGCACTTTCACCCTCTGGCCAACACTGTCGCACTTTCACCCTCTGGCCAACACTGTCGCACTTTCACCCTCTGGCCAACACTGTCGCACTTTCACCCTCTGGCCAACACTGTCGCACTTTCACCCACTGGCCGACACTGTCGCACTTTCACCCACTGGCCGACACTGTCGCACTTTCACCCTCTGGCCAACACTGTCGCACTTTCACCCTCTGGCCAACACTGTCGCACTTTCACCCTCTGGCCAACACTGTCGCACTTTCACCCACTGGCCAACACTGTCGCACTTTCACCCTCTGGCCAACACTGTCGCACTTTCACCCTCTGGCCAACACTGTCGCACTTTCACCCACTGGCCGACACTGTCGCACTTTCACCCTCTGGCCGACACTGTCGCACTTTCACCCTCTGGCCAACACTGTCGCACTTTCACCCTCTGGCCAACACTGTCGCACTTTCACCCTCTGGCCAACACTGTCGCACTTTCACCCACTGGCCAACACTGTCGCACTTTCACCCTCTGGCCAACACTGTCGCACTTTCACCCTCTGGCCAACACTGTCGCACTTTCACCCACTGGCCGACACTGTCGCACTTTCACCCACTGCCCGACAATGTCGCAGTTTCACCCACTGGCCGACACTGTCGCACTTTCACCCTCTGGCCAACACTGTCGCACTTTCACCCTCTGGCCAACACTGTCGCACTTTCACCCTCTGGCCAACACTGTCGCACTTTCACCCTCTGGCCAACACTGTCGCACTTTCACCCACTGGCCAACACTGTCGCACTTTCACCCTCTGGCCAACACTGTCGCACTTTCACCCTCTGGCCAACACTGTCGCACTTTCACCCACTGGCCAACACTGTCGCACTTTCACCCTCTGGCCAACACTGTCGCACTTTCACCCTCTGGCCAACACTGTCGCACTTTCACCCACTGGCCAACACTGTCGCACTTTCACCCTCTGGCCAACACTGTCGCACTTTCACCCACTGGCCGACACTGTCGCACTTTCACCCTCTGGCCAACACTGTCGCACTTTCACCCTCTGGCCAACACTGTCGCACTTTCACCCTCTGGCCAACACTGTCGCACTTTCACCCTCTGGCCAACACTGTCGCACTTTCACCCACTGCCCGACAATGTCGCACTTTCACCCACTGGCCGACACTGTCGTACTTTCACCCACTGGCCGACACTGCCGCACTTTCACCCACTGGCCGACACTGTCGTACTTTCACCCTCTGGCCAACACTGTCGCACTTTCACCCACTGGCCGACACTGTCGCACTTTTAACCACTGGCCGACACTGTCGCACTTTCACACTTACTGCACGGCTTACTGGACACTTACTGCACGGCTATTACCACCACTAGGACACTTACTGCACGGCTATAACCACCACTTGGACACTAACTGCACGGCTATAACCACCACTTGGACACTAACTGCACGGCTATAACCACATCTAGGACACTTACTGCACGGCTATAACCACCACTTGGACACTTACTGCACGGCTGTAACCACCACTAGGACACTTACTGCACGGCTGTAACCACCACTAGGACACTTACTGCACGGCTATAACCACCACTTGGACACTTACTGCACGGCTATAACTACCACTAGGACACTTACTGCACGGCTATAACCACCACTTGGGCACTTACTGCACGGCTGTAACCACCACTAGGACACTTACTGCACGGCTATAACCACATCTTGGACACTTACTGCACTGCAATAACCACCACTTGGACACTTACTGCACGGCTATAACCACATCTTGGACACTTACTGCACGGCTATAACTACCACTAGGGCACTTACTGCACGGCTATAACCACCACTTGGACACTTACTGCACGGCTGTAACCACCACTAGGACACTTACTGCACGGCTGTAACCACCACTAGGACACTTACTGCGTGGCTATAACCACCACTTGGACACTTACTGCACGGCTATTACCACCACTAGGACACTTACTGCACGGCTATTACCACATCTTGGACACTTACTGCACGGCTAGAACTACCACTAGGACACTTACTGCACGGCTATAACCACCACTTGGACACTTACTGCACGGCTATAACTACCACTAGGACACTTACTGAACGGCTATAACCACCACTTGGACACTAACTGCACGGCTATAGCCACATCTTGGACACTTACTGCACGGCTATAACCACCACTTGGACACTTACTGCACGGCTATAACCACCACTTGGACACTTACTGCACGGCTATAACTACCACTAGGACACTTACTGCACGGCTATAACCACCACTTGGACACTTACTGCACGGCTGTAACCACCACTTGGACACTTACTGCACGGCTATAATCACCACTTGGACACTTACTGCACGGCTATAACAACCACTAGGACACTTACTGCACGGCTATAACCACCACTTGGACACTTACTGCACGGCTATAACCACCACTAGGACACTTACTGCACGGCTATAACCACCACTTGGACACTTACTGCACTGCTATAACCACCACTAGGACACTTACTGCACGGCTGTAACCACCACTAGGACACTTACTGCACGGCTATAACTACCACTAGGACACTTACTGCACGGCCATAACCACCACTTGGTCACTTACTGCACGGCTATAACCACATCTTGGACACTTACTGCACGGCTATAACCACCACTTGGACACTTACTGCACGGCTATAACCACCACTTGGACACTAACTGCACGGCTATAACCACCATTTGGACACTTACTGCACGGCTATAACCACCACTAGGACACTAACTGCACGGCTATAACCACCACTAGGACACTTACTGCACGGCTATAACCACCACTAGGACACTTACTGCACGGCTATAACCACCACTAGGACACTTACTGCACGGCTATAACCACCACTTGGACACTAACTGCACGGCTATAACCACCACTAGGACACTTACTGCACGGCTATAACCACCACTTGGACACTTACTGCACGGCTATAACCACCACTTGGACACTTACTGCACGGCTGTAACCACCACTAGGGCACTAACTGCACGGCTATAACCACCACTAGGGCACTAACTGCACGGCTATAACCACAATAACCGTTACTATAGGACATTTAAAGCCAGTATGTATTCTCTGGCATGCCAATCCCACCTGCCCGTTATGCTTGGGCTGTCAATTACATGTAAATTCTTGTCCTGATCGTTTACATTTACTGGTATTGTATAACGTTATATGTGACAGATTATTAAAAAACTAGTTCGATATATTAAAACAACTCAGGACCACGTTTATATTTTCTGAGCTATGGAATGAGAAATCATGCTTTCTGACAGTGTTTCGTTTATAACAGAGCAATGTGTGTTCTGATATCACAGACGTTTTATCTGCGTACACGAGTCACTCAAGACATGCAGTAAAAACCACGAGACAAGGTTACTTTAGCACGTGAACCAGAGATCCTCTTAATCAGGTCTTTGCAATGGAAGCACAACCCCAGTAAATAGCCAGCTATAGGTTACTCGTTAATCAAACGCCACTCAATTACAGGAACTATTTCTGCTGCGTTGTGCTCAGTTATTCAACATGAGAATGACAGAGGCTTACTCGTCGCCACCCAACAGAACGCTGTACGCAAACGCACGACTAATGCTAGTTACAGGGGAGTGGTATTTATCATTCTGACGGATTAGCCTGTTTTGTGGAAACACGAGTTTAGCTTTGTGATATTAATTGCATGACTCATCAGTTTTCGCGACCAATTGAAAGAATTTTATCAAAATCATATTTCATATACAGTGTCATAAAGGCGTCAGGGATTTTCAGATTTGGCATGATCAGCTTCAACGTGGTAGTACTTGGTGAGGTGAGGTGAGTGAGGTGAGGGGTTTAAAGTAAGGTATAATATTATTCCAGCCATGACAGACAAAAAGACGGACAAACAGACAGACTACAGATATTTTCCACATATTTTCATGTTATAAATCAAGATGATCAAATTATTACATGGACTTCGCGAGGTAAGACTCGTTTTATAACAATTCAGATTTTAATCATCGATGGGATCGCCTTTACTTGGCGCCAAATACCAATAATACGATAGGTGGAATCTGATTGGTCAATAGGTGGGACACAGAAGAGACATAACTCAAAATGGCCACTGTTGGCGCTACGATAGAGCCAAGTTCGGCAGGGGTAGAAGCTGGACTTTTAAAGTCAGTTAACTTCAATGCCTCGGCAAGATTGAACATTCGGGCTCTGTGAGTGAGGCGAAAATTACATACTGACAATACTAATAATTTCACTTGAGTAAGTGTAGAAGTCATTCTGACAATACTATCATTCTGTCATTTGGTTGGTTGGTTTGTTGTTTAACGCCGCACTCAGCAATATTCCAGCTATATGACGGCGGTCTGTAAATAATCGAGTCTGGACCAGACAATCCAGTGATTAAGATCATGAACATTGATCCACGCAATTGGGATCGATGACATGCATCAACCAAGTCAGTGAGCCTGACCGCCCGCATAGTCGCCTTTTACGACAAGCATGGGTTGCTGAAGACCTATTCTACCCCGGATCTTCACGGGTCTGTCATTTAGAACAAGCCAGATAGCTGATGTCGTATTTATTGCACATTCGTCTGGGTCGGCTCAATTCGCTGTGTACCAGAAACCTATGATAGTGGGTTCGAATTCCAGCACCATACAAAGGTATTACTTCGGGCTTTCCTTCCACATCAAGCTAACCCGCCTTGAAATAACTGGATTATTATTTAAAGCGGCGTTAAACCCAACTCACTCACTCACTCATTCACATTGATGAGTTGAGCCCCCGAGACGTGCCAGAAACATATGGCCGAATCCCACGAATTAGTCCTAATTATGTTTCTGGGTTTGTCAGCACTATACACATATGCTTGTATGGGTTTCACCAAAGTAGTTAAGTCAAAGACCTGTAACACGCCGAGCTATGACACCCATGGTCGGGGGTTCGAATCCCAGCACCAAACAAATGGCTTACTTCCCACATCAGGGTGACACGACGTGATATAACTGGAACATTTTTAAAACAAATTGTCAAATATACAATATCGCAACAAAATACGAACTACAATGTATGTATGTTGTGCCCCACCACTCACGACACGTGTACCAACTTTCATTACATTTTGAACAAAAGTGTCTGAATAATGGCAAAAATAGTATATTTTACTCGTTTCGGATTTGAACATCATGAACAACATTCGGGTGTCATTATTAGTGGGAACAAGTATGTGAAGATTCAGCGTCAAAATAACTGGGGTGCTATTTTTGTCTAATAGAAAGTGAATACAATTCCCATTTATTACGACAGGTCGCATATTGGTTACTGCGAAAGAAAATAAGGTTACGCTGCAAAGGTTATTAATTATGACGTCATTTTCGTATGACGTCATCCATGGAATGAAATACGTAATAAAGGCGCACGTTTTTTAACGAGTTGCGGAGATTGATGTGATTAATATAAAGAGAATATATATTGGCTTATTATCTAGTTTGTTCATTAACTGTTATTAAAACATTTTCCGCTGCTTTACACGGTACACGTCATAAACTGAATCTGACTAATTTACAGTTACATGCTGACATGTTTTTGAAAATAATAGACGAGGGTGTGTCAATTTCAAATATCCTTCAACAAGCGCACGTAAAATCATTCGAGTATCGTTGTGATATTTACATCTGATTTATTCGGACGCCCGAATACAATACTAGCGAGGGGTGGTCAAACAGTTCTAAGCCTAACAATCAAAACCAACAATTGTGAAAGCGTTTTTAATTTTAATTTTCAACATAATCTCCCTGCTTTTCGAAGCTTTTCAATTCCAGTCAGGAAGAAGTTTTCCGAAGCCACCCTGAAAAACACATTCACGGCAGCTTTGAGGTCATCGTTGTCGTCATAGGTGGGTTTTTTTAAGTTTAGGAAACAGGTAGGAATCACTTGGTGCCAGGTCTGGCGAGCAGGAGGGTGAGGAGGTTCTTCGAACCCACATTGTAGCATAGCAGCCTTTGCAAGTCGAGAGGTGTTAGAAGAAACAATAGATGATAGTGTTATCATGAAACAATAGAACTCCAGCGGTCATCATTCTCCTTTGCATCCCAGATCGTGAAGACTTGAAGTGTTTTGGTGCAGGTGTAGTGAAATAGTGCCATTCCATGGATTGACGTTTGGACTCGGGATCATACTGGTAGATCCATGTTTCATCACCCGTTACTAATCTTTTTTTAATTTGACGAAATCCTCCTCAATTAGCTTTAAATTTTCTTTGGCAATGTCCGTTCTTCTTTCCTTAAGATCAGAATTTAGAAACTTAGGTACCCAACGAGCAGATATCTTATTCGTCTCTAAATGTTTATGAATAATAACTCCAATGGATCCATGACTTAGACCTGTGTCTTCCTAAAGTTCAGCAATAGTAATACGTCCATTTGACAGAATTAGTATTTTTTTATCTCCTTGATTGAATCTTCATTGATGTAATTTGTGGAACGTCCAGACCTAGGGTCATCATCAAGGCTTGTTCTCCCAGCCCTAAACATAGCTACCCAACGTTTAGCAGTGCTCTTGCGGTCATGAACTTCTTGATGACTGCTCGGTACTCGTTCTTTTCCATTTCTGTGTCCATTCGCACCCCATATCACGTTCAGCTGCTGTCACTAATATGCAAAAGAACCAAATACACGTGCAAATAACTGCTACAAAATGTACTACAATGACTAGTTCACTTTGTTATGGCCCATAGTTGAAAGTTAGTCAGGATTACAGAGTACTGGTCGAGAGTTTAGTTGTTTGTCCCCTATACTTGGCGCCTTTCTCGTGACAACAAGACGCAACCAGTCGGAATACCCCACTTCACCCTAATGGAGCTTGACATTTAGCAATATACCAGCAATATCGCGATGGGCTTCACACTTTGTACCCATGTGGGGGAATCGAGCCCGGGTCTTTGGCGTGACGAGCGAACGCTTTAACCACTAGGCTACCCTACCACCCCTTATTGACAAGGAAGCACATACATACTCTCCACTAAAGTGGAAATATTCGCAAATAACAGATGATTACAAGAATACAAAGAGTGAGGGCGATGGATGGTTAAGGAAATGGAAGGGTTAGGTGTAACGTGACGTGTATGTGTTGTATTGTAAGGGTATAAACAACCAAGAAAGACGACAGGGAGGGGGGAACTTGAGGGGGGTACTTGACCCTTGTCCACCCCTCTTGATGCGCAGTTCGGCTAACGCAGCGGTGGCCTTTGCCGTCGGCGTACACGTCTCACGTCTCCTGGACACATGTCATTTGTTTATCCAAAACATATGCCCATGTATCCAGCATCATAAACAATATCTTGTCACTGGATGCATTATGGAATGTTAACAGATATATACAAAGTTGAAAGATTAATGGCTTCATAGAAATTATCTACTGACTAAATGTGAGAGAAAATGGAAGCCCTTGAATAATTATTTACTCCAAAGTTAATATAAACCTGGACTTCGACGAGTCCTGTCCACTGCCTTCTACGTATTTATGTGCGCTTCGCCGCACTGTCCCGCCATTGCTCATACGAAGCACCCTGAAATTAACTTATATCTATTCCAACATGAACTGAAATACTTAAGATTTGAAAGAAAGGACTTAATATGTGACACTGTTCTTTAATAAGGTATCTATACAACATTATATAAGATATCATTTCATTCTAGAATTAACTTTTGTGGACCATATAAGACAATTAAAAAAACCGATGTAAGTAAGGTGAAAACGACAGAAAACAATAGTGTTAATATCAACGTTTGCACGGTTTTCAAGTTGTCTTTTTGATTTGAAAAGAAAAGGCAACTAGAAAACACTTATTTTCAATTAGAAATCAATGCTATAAATATCGTTAGTGTTTTCTAGACTTTGAATAAGGATCTTTTCAGCAAGTCTTTTTTTAAAGTAAAGCCACACAAGACTAGAAAACAATGCAGAATATTTCAGTTGTTATTTAATTGTATGGAAGATATTATTTCGAAAACAAGGTCAATTTGGTAGATAATAGGGAACAACCAGAAAACATAGGATAATTAGATTGATTTAAAGTGTTTGCAAGCCATATCTATCCCGATTCCATTTTATAATTCTAGTCTAGCGGGTTTCGCAAGAGCGGTAAACGTCTGTGGCCTGAATCACTTCGGGCTTTCCTCCCACATCAAGCTGATACGCCGTGATATAACTTGAATACTGTTAAAAAAAAGGCGTTATAACCGACTCACTCACTCACTCCAATTCTGGTGACCTTGACCTTTCAAAAACGTCAACCAGAATCTCTGCAACTGAATGTCACGTATTCTCCGTTAGGCGACTATCCTCTCCTGTCCCCGCGCTCACTACATCCCACGCGTTACAAATGCCATCGCCGACTACAACATACACTGGGACGTGAGCTTTTGTTTGTTTAACGCCGCACATACAATATTCCAGCCATACGATGGCGGTCTATAAATAATCGAGACTGGAACAGACAATCCAGTGATTGACTTCGATCTACGCAAATGACCGAGTCACCGAACCTGGCCACATGATCCTGTTAGTCGCCTCTTACTAATAGCATGGGTTGCTGAAGAGCAATTCTGACCCGGACCTTCAGGGGTCGGGTCATAAGCTACTTTATCATTTAAAGCAAAAATGTGAAAATGATAAATCCTCTATGTATGCAGGGTTTTTTTTATAAAAATGTCACCTTGGCCTCATTTACCTAACACAATAATACGATATATAGCAGAATGATCAACAAAGTATATATTGAAGCAGTTTAAAAAATGAAGAACACAACGTAAATGTGATAGACAAAACTGGAAATAAAACTGTTTTCACAACTACCGTGAAAACGTTTTGAGTAATGGTTTGTTTTTTTGTGTATATCCTACATATAATGACAATACGACTTATAGTATTCATCCCAAAGATTGGCATTTTGGTTTTTTTCTCGTACACTATTTATTCAAAATAGTAAATAGACATACATACATACAATTATTATTAAAACATTACATGTCAGGGTATGAAGATATAATACCCTGGATAATAGAGGATGTGGGAGATTTATAGCTGACAATGTTCTGCAGTTAACGTATTGTCCCCAAACCTTGAAGTGAGAGGATATCTTTCCAAATACCCCGTTCCATCAGCTCCCGGAGAGCACTGGTGTCCCAGTCGTCCGGGGCGCCGCAATTCGTTGGATTGAGTTGTGTCCCTTGGGCACACCAGAAACCTATGATCGTGGGTTCGAATCCCGGTTCGCCCCGATTATGGTTTGGTTATGGTCTAGGTTATATAAGGTTTGTCAGCACCACACCCGTGCTGGTGTTTTTTCACCAAAGGTGTAACGGCTGAGACCTGCATCACTTCGGGCTTTCGAATTCCTCCCACATTTAGCTGAGACGCCGTGATATAACTAGAATACGTTTCAAAGCGGCGTTAAACCCAACTCACTCTCTCTCTCACACAGACACACACACACACACACACACACACACACACACACACACACACACTGCGCGCTGCCCGACGAACGGGGGCAGTTGAAAAGACCGAGGGCTTCTGCAAATGATAATGCCCTAAAAAGTAGCGTTACCGTTATTATAGCTAAACAAGAGAAACAACAATATCGGGTTTGAAACATTTACTGCAATCAACACGAATGTCACTGACCCACTTTTACAAATATGGAAACATCATAGAACAAACCAGATGACGTCGCTATTGAACGTGACGTCGTCTATCCCTATCCTATGACGTCACCTAACAACGGGCGTGATAATGGCCCGTCGTCAAGCAATATGAGGGCATTAAAAAGTTACAGTGGCCCGCTCATTTATGATAACATGCGGGCGGTTCAATGATAATTCTATCAATTTTAGCTATAATTTCAGATACCGTACTTACCCAGTTACAAGGAACATGTACACAAGGCACCAAATTACGTCTGGAAATGGCAATGAAGCATTAACCCTTAAGTGAGTGAGCGGCTTGGGTTATCGCCGCTTTTGACACTATTTCAGCCATATGACTGCCAGCAATACCAAGAATGGGCTTCACACATTGAATCCATTGGGGGAATCGAACACAGGCCTTCAGCGTGACGAGATAACACTATCCCACTAGGCTACCCACCGTCACAGTCAATGTTGACGTCTTCCTTTCAGATTGTTTATACAAACACATGTCAAATCAAGTTTGAAGCGACTGCGTTGTATATTTCACGCAGGTGTTCGTCACTTTTGTCACGTGTTCTCATGGTCACGGGTTTAACCAATCAAGGCCCACTTCCGCTGCACGAGTTTTCCATGCGCGTTAATTCCAGACTCCATTAAAAGAAGCAGAAGTGGCGAACATGCACCGGAGAAAGTCAAATATTTGTGATAAGGTGAGAAAGTATTTCAAAATGAAATTAACTTGAACTTAGACACGTATTATTTGGATATTTTGGTTCGTAGTGATGACTTTCATCAAAGAAATATTTTCAACGTGATTTTCATGCCCTGCTGAGATTTTTATGAAACGTTGAAATTGTCGATACGGTGAGTGCAGGAATATATAATTGAACAATCTGTTGTGATCCTATACTATTTAACATGTCACATTTCTCACTTGTAACATTTATTGTTAATTATGGTGAATGAATGTATGACGCGTTGCCAATAGACTTCACGGGCGTTTGTATATACAATGCGGGTTAACGCGGCTTTCAACATTATCCAAAAGTGGTAAATAGCGACACATGTCTCCGTGCTATGGTAGTGTTATGTACAAAACAGTACATGTGTACTTGTTAAGTCACCGGGTTAGAATAGGTCTTCAGCAACCAATGCTTGTCGAAAAGGCGACCATGCTTGTCTAAGAGGCGACTAATGGGATCGGGTGGTCAGGCTCGCTGACTTGGTTGATACATGTCAGTTGTGTAGGTTGATGCTCACGAAGTCAATCACTGGATTGCCTGGTCCAGATTCGATTATTTACATACCAACGTCATATAGCTGGAATATTGCTGAGCGCGGCGTTGAACAACAAACAAAGTTGTTGAGGACATAATGGTGTTGTTAGCGTATCCCATCATCCGTTCTTTCTGCTTTAGTATCAGATGTTTCTATGTCAGTACTGGGGGCAACGGATCGACCTGTTAGAAACGTCTGCTAATGTACGCTGTAGGATTTACGGCTCATTTCGACATATATTGGCTACAAGCCTTAAAATAGTTTTAAACCTATATACCAATATCTCCCTAAATCACTTACCTCGAATTGCGTATGCTTTGTTTAATCGAAAGTGAACTTTGAATGATTCCATTTCGAAAACAAAAACAAGTGAACAAAACAGGTTCTGGAAAGCAGATGGAGGCCCTCACGATGCAGCTACCGATTTTTTATGTTGATTTTCATGTGTCATTTTGATGTGTCGATATAGTTTGACAGACAATTTCATCTAAAACACAATAGAAAAACAACAACATTTTGTTTAACTGTAAGCACATATTGACACATCGGTATATTTTATGACAATAAAACAGATAGGCATATTTACGTCCTATACAGTATAAATGTTATAAGTTTGAATGGATTGAAATAATTTACGTTGTAAGTGCGTATTTGGCTGTTTGAATCATGGTGACTCATGTAACACCTAAAACAAAATTTACTGATATTAACACTACACTTTGCAAAAAAAAATCTTATTTTTTTTACAGATTAATTATTATTTGTAGTATTTGTATTATTTTGATGAGTTTTCATTGTGAAAACATTACTTCAGAATTAATGTTTTTTACCAATTCTAAATTTTAAAAACATTTTTTATGAGCAGAATGTCCATCCCTGGTTCAGCTTGGATTCCATTGAATCATGAGTCACACTTGACCCTATGCCTCACCATCAACAGTTACCATCCTTTTCTTACAAAGGCCATGTTGTTTGTTTGTTGTTTAACGCCGCACTCAGCATTATTCCAGCTATATGACGGCGGTCTGCAAAATAATCGAGTCTGGACCAGACAATCCAGTGATTAACATCATGAGCATGGTTTGCTGTAAACCTATTCTACCCAGATCTTCAGATTACGGGTCTGTAATGGTCATGGGCTGCTTGGCAAGTCCAATATTAGCGTCACACTTGATAGGAAAACAGATTATAAACGGTACTGATTCATGATTTTCCGATTCTGTTAGAATAATTTGCAAATTTATTTTTTTTAAAGAATAATCAATTTATTAAATAATGTCATCTGGCAAATAATGAACGTGGTAATCTTTATGACCAATCTCTTGATGAAATGACATTATAATATATTCCGATATATATTTCGATAAACTAAGGCTGTAGGTGTAACATTGGCAAGATCGTATCAGTAGCCTGTAAGAAAACAAACGGGACTTTTTCAACTGCACCATCACCGACACAGTTCCTTAGTCAGAGATACACCGTCGAAAGGAAAGGCTGAGTCCAACTCGATATGCGTTCCACAGCCATTGTGACTCCAATGTTAACACGTCCTTCAACCGTGGTGAGTGATCACCGGTAGAAACTAAGAGTTTTAGTCCGCTACTCCTTATAAATGGTAACATATAGCAAAACCCTATAAAATGGCAAATCTCTACTGTCTTTATGATACTTTAACTATCGGTCAGTTTGGCTAGAACTACAGGACTAGTGCCAGTTTCTAACTTTGGTTATACCCAGACGACCAAGGTGCCTGGACATGGGTTACACACTACATCTGTCCGTGGTCACGTGGGCTCCATTCCGAGAAAGCCATGTTATGCTGGACTTCCCTGTGAAGAATGTGGTCAGTAGATATAGGGGTGTATTTTGCTGGTCAAAATGTTCCGAGTAGTGGGGAAAGTATAACCTTCCGCATTCATGGTGAAGTGTAAGAATGAGTTGCGGGTGCTGTCCACACCCAATGATACCCCAGTTACCGTAGAAAGGCAGTTGTAGTGTCAGCTGAGGTCGTCTAGAAGTCTGATCTCATGTGTTCATTTATCGGTAGATACGGAAAAGCTCTTGCCTGAGGATATGATGATTATCCAATCATTTATTTAAACGCGTCACTGTAGGAATTGAGGTTCTTAAATGGAACCAAAAGAGATGCTGGAACATCATAATGTTTACTCATTTAATATATACGTAAAGATGCACGCTCCGAGGGACAGAGATGACTTGGTGGTACACCGCTGCCACAGAAGAACTTAAGAATACGAATTTGCACTTTGGAATTACGGAAACATTTAGAAGGTATTTGGCAAGTGTATAACATTAAACACATGATAAAATAGCTATTTGAAATCACCCGATATAGCGAGCATTAAAACATGATACGTATCATGGAAAGAACGAACATCAATTTACCGATATACAGGTAATACCGCGCATCCTTGGTCTTCATACGATTATATCAAATAACTGTTTTACAGTGTATTAGTACACTACTTCTTGAAGAATTTTACATGAACTTACACGAATTTCTGATATAGAAAGGCACTGAAGATTACATATATGTTCTTAAAATCTTCGTAATTATTCCAATAGTTCTGGTAGAATACAAATATATTTTTTTTTAAAGCACACCTTTGTTTTTTCACGAGAAGCAGGCGCCATTTCTTGGTCAATATTTGTCTTTTTTTTGTGATGATGGTTCAAAACAATTTTAGTTTGCATGTCGCCACAAGGAAAACTCGTTAACTTGAGTGCTAATCTCAAACTACCGTTCTGCGTATCGTCCAAGCGAGAGTCCAGGAGCTGCAGGGACACAGCATATTGCGTCTTTTATACATTGGACGGAAAGGGGAAAAATCTTCACTTTCAGAAAATACAAATATTCTCTGGGCTCTTTTTATGATTATCTTTATAAAGATAACATAGCCCAAACCAATCTTTAAATATTTTTTTCATTTCTGAAGTCCAATCCAAGATTAATCTCGTGTTGTATAATCAGCAGGTGCTTGTTTCCAGGTCAACAGATAGGGCATATCAACAAAACCGTAGGTTTAGGTAAAAAAAAAACTTTCCATAAACCATATGAAACATCTGCTTACAGGGGAAGGGAGCCGATGGAATTGGTCTTAGGACTGTATCTTAATATGGACTATCAAGTAGTGGGTGAGTTCGGTTTTACGCTGCTTTTAGACATATTCCAGCAATATCACGGCGGGGGACACCAGAAATGGGCTTCACACATTGTACCCATGTCGAGAATCGAACCCGGGTCTTCGGCGTGACGAGTTAACGCTTTAACCACTAGGCTACCCGACCGCCCCGGACTATCAAGTAAATGTATAACATAATTCATTGTCATCAGTAACAACAATGAAAAACGGCTTCCGTATTCCTAGAAGGATAAAAATCTTCATCTCGGCCTCATGTTTGGGTTATGGCCAGGTTGAAAGGCAGGAATAAGGTGTAGATGTTGATTGTCGATTATTTCAGACCGCCGTCATATAGCAGGAATATTGCTGAGTGTGACATTACACGACAAACAACTTGACACTTTGACACCTAAATATCTCCACACATTGTTGTTATTGCTGTTTTCGTCCTGCTCATTTCGGTTGGTCCACCTCCGACATCCCTGCCGTAACCGAGATTTCCCTCACCGACCCTTCACCTCAGGCCTACGTTCCTATTGTCACCACAGCTGACGTTGTGGAGATTAATCGCAGTGGCCTTGATGGCACAGAACAACCACAGCTCTTGTGTGTTCAGATGGATCAAGAAATTAATTGCTGTGTGTTAAATGAACATTTTATGAACGCTTATGCACCAGTGCTGTCTGGAGCATTTGGACAATTTATTCTGTGAAAACTAAACTATACTCACCGCAAAAAGAAACGCGAACCATTTTAACATATTGAGAAGTATGTACGTTAAGAAGAGATGTTTTCTATGTGTACCAATAAATGACAAAACTGACAATCATTCATGGATCAAGTGTTACCACAGACTGGCAACATGCAAAAGAAATTTACAATGTAAATAAATACATACATGTATAAAACAGAGAAATCAAGTACCTCATTGTGGCAGGTTCAAACCAACGGGTTCTCTTTTGGACCTTAAGGTTGCAATGTTTCGGCGTTATGTAACGTTTGATAGCGTTTGTAATTGTTTGTTTAAATCTTATTTTCAAGTGTATGCGTTCTTTTGCCAGACAGGTGATCCACGTTTTTACTTGAATAACGACATATTTTATGATTTGACTTGTCTGTGATTCTGTTCTTCACCGCTTCATACCATACCATCAAACATAAATGACATGACATAGAGATATAGGTGAGGTAAAATAGGGCTAAAGCCGCATTCAAGATTATTGCAGTATATAGTGCAGTGCGCGCGCGCGTGCGTGAGTGTGTGTGTGTGACCCGACTAATGCCCCCAGTTCACTACTATCACGAATAGGAATTTTTTCATGTTCGTCGTTAAAACGTTCTCTTGGACGCCTGTAGACCATTGCACGACCACGAGAGCTGTCCAGACAAAACCTGGGACCCGTTCCACTAAGTGGACCTTAAAGGTATGGTTTAATTTTTGGTTCGTTGTGTAACGGGTGCACTCAGTAATATTCCAATTACATGACGGCGGTCTGTAAAATAACTGAGTCTGGACCAGACAATCCAGTGATTGAAATCATGAGCTTCGATCCATGCAATTGAGATACGATGACATACATCAACCAAGTCAGCGAGCCTGACCACCCGGTCCCGTTTGTCACCGCTTACAACTACAGTCGCCTTTTACGGCAAACAGGTTGCTGAAGAGCTATTCTAACCCGGATGTTCACGGGTCTTAAACGACATGAACACACGTGTCCTAGTATGGTGCTAGCTTATATGTAGGCATCCTTCTAAACATTTAGGTTCATCCCTTATTCTAAGTCGAACGTCAACGGACGGACGGACAGACAGACGGACGCCACTGTAAGCCGTATTTATAAGACAAGAGTTTCATATGTCCTGTGGAAGCCTTTATTTTTCAAAAATATACAAAATGTTTAAAATGTTGTAAAATATAGTCTGTAAAATATACAATACAAATCAAAAGACTGTATAAAATATACAATACAAGTCAACAGACTGTATGTATAAAAACAGAAATCACAAAGAAAATGGATCGGAAAAGACGACAATCATATCACAACTTCATACAATGACTCCCATATTTTAACATTGGAATGGTATCGCAGCACTATTATTGTCTTGTGAAACGGGGTCTTAGTGGCGAATTAATATAGGTGTGTTCTTTGAAAATAAAACATGCGTTGCCAGGACTATTACATTACTGTTGGCATCCCTGAACAAAGATCACAAGCGTAAATTTTTAGGTGTACAAAAGATGTATATTTGTTCGCCGTTCTTCAGAATCGTGATACTGGGGGAAAAGTCATTTCAAAATCCACTCTTACACTCACAGCCATATTTATAATCTTTCAACACAATACGAAAGAAATGTCATATTTGATCCCTGACACACATATAAGCAACTCTCCAGTTAGACACACAAACACACTCGCGAACGCAGATGGAAACCCTCAAATAACGAATCATTTAGTGTAGCAAAAAACATTTTTGATCACGTGAAGTTGAACGCAATTGATAAACACATTTCAAGCTCCACAATATCACAAGTCGGAAAGTAAGGCGGGGAACTTTGAATAGCGTTAAAGGAATATTAGTTTGCAAACAAATGAGAATCAAAACTGTGATCATGCATGTGGAAACGGGAAAATACCTAACACAACGTAATAATACCTAATTTCAGTACTCAAACAAATCAAATACGTCCCTACCATTGCCAAGCTATTTTTGAGCCTATGGACAAAAGAAAGATAGCCGAAATGAATCAGTTGCTGGGTACTGAAACATGCCAATAACATGTTTAACTTGAAAACAAAACAAGAAGAAATAATCAGATAGTACATAAACGCTCATCACCGTGGTCATTATAGAAGGATAGATAGCTCTGTGAAATTAATATTACGAATCCTTTCCAAGAGGGATAGAATATACACCAATACACTGAACAGTGTCACAAAGATTGTTGAGAAGAATTACCGGTAAACATAATAACCCCTGTCCTAAGTTTAGCTAATCGTTTCAACTAATTATATCCTTTTTTTATTTTAATGTAATTTCTTTTTAAAGAAATACACTCAAAGCTACAACTTATCCAGATCCTGAAACTAATTGTTCTACTTCATGACTTCAAGGTTGAATTGCAAACTCCTTTTGTCTCATTTGGAAACCGGGAGAGCCACGCATCCCAGCCACTTGGCCGGATATGGGAGGTCTTGGATGGAAGTATCCCAGCATTCCGTGCGGGCATCATAGCACTCAATGGACTGCAGTGGTTTGTCATCTATTGTTGACATGCCACCGATGAGGTAGATCTTGCTTCCTGCAAAGTGGATGGCAGTTGCAACATGAAAGGGATAGAAGGAATTACAATGTGGTTGATTTAGGTCACTGTAATGAATGCGTTTAAATAATCTTATGGTTTTATGTCAAGACATAATTCGTAGTGGTTTTGAAATAGAATAATAATTATTTAAACCTGGTGTTTTGATGGGCCGATAATTCGTAATGTTAGTTTCTTATTTGATTATCACGTTACAGTTGGCTCTGATCGTATTTCGATTTAGATCAAGCGTTCAATAGCAGACACGAGATACATATCATAATTGTCAGAGAAACTATTTCAGCGAAAATATGTGTTTGTAATTTGTGAAATGATATTGATAAATACTTTACAGTGTCAAATAGCTTGGATTGTGAACTATTACGAGCTGTGAAGTCAAATGCTTGAAGTTCACACAACTAATTTTCTTTTACTTTTTACTCTTGGACGGTTTTAGGTTGTTACACCTTACTGATATGAATGTGCAACATGAATAAAACAGTAAATACAGAACCGACATTATATTGATTTTTAAGATTTTTAATTTTATCTCAATTTATTAAAAAGCACAATGACACAGCTCACTTTGATTATGGCGCGATTGATGTCAACCGTGTGCCAATACAAACTTCTTTATCCTAGCGTCGATCTTGCATTGCGAAATAAGAGAAGACATTAAACATATTTTGTATTGTTGTCATATTTTTGTGTCCATATCGCTAAGAAGTGACGTCTGTTCTAGTCGCTGAACAATCATCCTCCACGTCTCCAGCGTCCACTGACGATTGCTCTGTCCAAGTGGGCCCTGGTCTTCCCTTTACGGAAAATCTACACAAACCCCCAGATCCATTCCTGTGGTTGTCGAGATCTCAAGTTACCCGCCCTTGATTTTCATTAACATTTTACCTACCAATAAAACGTCGAGATAAGAAAAACGGAAATGGGTAAGGAAGAACTTGCCACTGGCCGTTCTATTACACATAATTACTAGAGTACCAGAGTGTGGCGTTAACAACAACAACAAAAATACTAGGGTACCAACGCCCGCCTCGGACAACTTTCTGGTTGTGGTGTCACGGACACAGTGGTTTGAATATGTTTAGGAAAACCCCACGTCAAGTGAGATGGTTGACATCACCTTGTCACACTTCTTCCCAGGTGAAAAATATTCAAATTTTCGAAGTTAAAAGAAACTATTTATGCGTCATCTTGTTTAACTGTAATGAAAGAACGATGTCACCAAGGATACGTTAGATCACGGAGGGGGTAATTTGAACAGGATCATAACGTCAGCCAATTTATCGCAGGATAAAGTACAGTCGGCGCCTTTGACCGCGCTAAATTTTCCATTTGAAGAGACACGATGCGCGTTTGGTTCCGTAGGTCGTAAAATCTACAGGTAACACAGCTCTACAAACATAATATGTTTTGGGGACCTCACCGAAAGATAAGAATATCTCATGAGAATATAAACGGCTGACTCACCGATGACGGCGGCGCCAGCGTTGTGCCTCGGCTTGATGAAGTCGGTCTTGTACCTCCAGCGGTCCGTTTCAATGTTGTAGCACATCATACTGGCGATACTCTGCAGGGAGTCTTTGGTGTTGGCCTTTGTAGCTCCTCCACAAAGGTACAGGTACTGACCTACACATACCAGGTTACAGTAGCAGCTACCTCGACCCAGGGAAGACAACGCTATCCACCTAAAGTAAAAGAAACACGAAAATCCACTAGACAAACAGTTTTAACACTGAACATCTCGGTGGCCAACGATTTGATATTTCATTCAAAAAGACACAGAACAAACAATCTTGCCTCATGTTTACAGGTTGTTTAACTCTTCGGGTCACTGCTCCCGTCTATCTAAACAGGGTTAGAATAGGTCTTCAGCAACCAATGCTTGGTATAAGGACACTATGCTTGTCGTAAGAGGCGACTATAACGAGGATCGTATGGTCAGACTCGCTGACATGGTTGATTCATGTCATCGTATCCCACTTGCGTGGATCGATGCTCATGATGTCAATCACTGGACTGTCTGACCAAGACTGAAATTATATATGATATAAACATATTTATTATCCCCCGCCCAAACGAAGTTGGCGGGGGATATAGAAATGGGTTCCGTCCGTGTGTGTGTGTGTGTGTGTGTGTGTGTGCGCGTGCGTGTGTGCGTCCCGAAATCGTTTCCGGAGAGCATAACTCAGAAACCGTTAAATATTTCTCTACGAAACTTTGCATGTCTATCAGACTCATGCTGAACTGGTGCCTTTTGCTATTTAGGAATTTTATTTAAATTTTTATTTTTGACGTTTCCATGGCAACAAGTTGGACTAGGTTCTATAAGGGTGCTGTTCGTTTCCGGAACGTAATTCAAAAACCGTTAAATAATTTCTTACAAAACTTTGCATGTTTACCAGACACATACTGAACTGGTGCCTTTTGCTATTTAGGAGTTTTATAAATTTTTATGTTTTACGTTTCCATGGCAACAAGTTGGACTTAGGTTCTATAAGGGTGGTGTTCGTTTCCGGAGCATAACTCAAAAACTGTTAAATACTTTCTTACAAAACTTTGCATGTCTACTAGGCACATACTGAACTGGTGCCTTTTGCTATTTAGGAATTTTATAATTTTTTATTTTTTACGTTTCCATTACAACAAGTTGGACTTAGGTTCTATAGGGTAGAGTTTGTTTCCGGAGCATAACTCAAAACCCATTCAATACTTTCCAACAAAAACTTTGCATGTTTACCAGACACATACTGGACTGGTGCCTCTTACTATTAAGGGAATTTTAGAATTTTTTATTTTTCACGTTTCCATGGCAATAAGTTTGACTTAGGTTCTAGAGGGGTGGTGTTCGTTTCCAGAGCGTAACTCAAAAACCGTTAAATACTTTCTTACAAAACTTTGCATGTCTACCAGGCACATACTGAACTGGTGCCTTTTGATATATAGCACTTTTAGAAATTGTTATTGTTTATGTTTCCATGGCAACAAGTTGGATTGAAGTTTTAATATAGGGTGGGTTCACTTATGGCGTACAACAAATAAACATATAAATATTTCCTTGCCAAACATTGCATGTCTATATATAAAGCGCATACTGAACTAGTGCCATTTGATATTAAGGAGTTTTAGAAATGTTTATTTTAGAATTTCCATTGCAGCTATTTTGACATGGGCTAAGAGAAATGTTGGGTCAGTTACCTGGTTTGGGACCATAACGTGTTAAAATGGGCGGGGGATATAGATGACTTTGTCAACTATACGCTCGTTTCCATAAAGTGGAGGGACTGGTAAACAAGCAAATTTTGCTTATCTGAATGCCTCTCCAAATTATATATTTCAGGCCGCCGTCATATAGCTGGATCATTGCTGAGTGCGGCGTTAAACAACAAACAAACACCATTCTAAACACATTTATACAGTGCATGCTCCATTACTCTGCAGTGTATTTATGTGTACCATATGTAGTATAGGCCAATGTCCTCTCTAGTACCGAATAAATATAGATTGATTGGAAAGTGATCCAAATTATATAAAGTTGGAACGCTTTATGACAACTAAGGGAAACCCCCAACTAGAGTATGAACTACGATAGGCTGTCCCTGACGCTATCAAAAAGGTCACGGTCATAACTAAAGCATGCACAGGCACCTTCCGTTTTCATCCTTCCCAAATTATTATATTGAAAAGGTAGGTCTGTTTCACACTGCTTTCAGGATAGACTTTGATAGAAATTATATTTCTGCTTTCGCGATAAACAACATTTCTGGCGAAAATTTGTGGGATGTTCTGCTTTGTTTGCGAAGGGTCAGGTTTGAATCAAACAGTATAGCAAAATAAAATGTCATTTTTTGACAAATTAACAATGATCTTAGTTGGTATTGTTCAATTGTAAATTTGTATTTCAGCTTATACTGATAAGCAGTCGGCCAGCTCTGCCTAACACTGCTTTGACGAATGCTTGATTTTCGGTTATGAAAGGACATGAACGATCAGCATTTCAGTCAAATGAAAAATTGGCCTGGCCGTGCATTCGACAGCTTGAGAAACGTCCAGCCTATGGAGAATATTCGTGGTTTTCTTATCAAGCCACCGTCATCTTCATGAAATACATGCACGGCAAAACATGGCGCAATCTTGGGAGAAGATGAAATGTTGGCTACATAAAATTACGACAGGCATGTAGGTTATATACCTATCTTAAGATCTATCTCATTCTTACGATATCTGTCTACGATTATTTCGAAAATAGGCGACGACCGTACGATTTCCTTAAAGGGGAAGTGTACACGCAAAAATCACTTTCTTTCTATTTCTAAACAAAACGCAATTTTAGAATTAGTTAGTATCTGTGTTTGAAAATATACACTCATTTTTTTCACAGTGAAAGTAGGAAGTTCACAATAGTGTGAAAATGATATGCCGTTATGAGGCCTTCGTTTTTCGAGCTAAACAGGCCTGAGTTATCCCCCTTAGATTATGACGTAATTGGTGCCAATTCAACTGGGTCCCTGTCTATTCTGAACGCAAAAGATATCAAGTTTTCGGTAAAACAACATGGCCTACGACACACTCCGGCGCAGTGGTGACTCAGCATAACACTATGCTGGCTGGCATCTGAGACGCTAGAATCACACACCTGTACCTACACCACGTGAAGCGGCTCTAACAAAGCATGATGACGTCATAATGTTTATCAATTGGCACCAATGACGTCATATTGCAAGGGGCATAAGCCATGGTGTTTTTGTTATGGAAATAGAACACTTGGTAAATGTGAAAAATATAAATCGTTTTAATGCAAAACATATGTTAATTAATTGTGATATTTTTATATTTTTGTCTATGACACTTCTAGGTTAACACTTTTATTGTGGAAAAAGTACAAGAAAATTAGGTTCAATTCCGTGTGACCTTGCCCTTTAAATCGAAAATCTAGACCCTGGATTTGTTACAAGAAAAACGATATATTTCCTCTTTTAAGCGTTTTATGATTAAACATATACAGTATACATACTGCGTACAAGGTTCATTATCTGAAACTATTAAAACATTGCGACCGTAGTATATGGGTAGGAAAGTCGTAGCGTTAAGGTCGCAATGTTAACCGTACGAGGGTACTTACTTGTTCGACTTGGGATCAAAACACTCAAATATCCTAAGGACCGGCATGTTGGAGCGTTTATCTTCAGGGGGTCCTAGTCCTCCGGCCACGTAGATTCGACCGTCAGAGATGCAGGCTCCGAATCCACACCTGGGTACGCTCATGTCCGTAGTGGTGTGCCATGTGTCAATTTTAGGGTTGTAGCACTCCACCGAAGACAGTACTCTGAAGATAAAAAAAATAAATCTTCCTCACTCGTAGCATTCCGGGACTGGCCAGATGCATACGGAAATGTTTGTTTGCATCTTTCAGCAATATCCCAGCTACATGACGGATGTCTGAAAATAACCGAGTCTGGGCCAGTCAATCCAGTGATTGACGTCATGAGCAACGATCTACGCAATTTGGATACGATGACAAGCATCTTCCAAGTCAGCTAGCCTGATCAACCGATCCTGTTAGCCGCCTCTTACGACAAGCATGGTTTGTGAAGACCAATTCAAATACGGATCTTCACGGGTTTAATGTGACATTTTCTATTTCAGTAACACCAATGAGCACTGGAGTGGTATTGGTGTACCTACGGTCATACAACGACTAGTGAATGTTGGACCGTGCAGAGGTGCTTCCCTTAGTCGTGTCAGTATCTGCAGGTAATGGATTCTAATTTCACATTCGGCCAGATTATGACCCTTGCATCATCAGCATCATACCCTGGCTCGTGGGTTTCACCAATACAAAAGTGGTAAACGTCTGGATCTGCGGCCTGATCATTGGTTTCCGCGTTAATATCAACCAATATATTCTACAAAATTGTTACATGTATTAAAGCATGATCTCATTTACTCCACGAGCCATAGCAACATGAAAAAACGTCACACAAGAAGTCCTTACCTGTTCTTATCAGTCTGTCCACCAATAGCATACAACATGCCGAACAACGAAAGGGCAGAGTGGTACATCCGGGGGGTTTTCAGAGGCGCTATCTTTGACCACTCTCCACTGGAAGGGTCGAACGCGTAGCACGTATTGGTTGGAATAGGGATCTTCTTGGACTTCTTAGTGTCACTGCCACCTAGAGGCAATGATGATCGGAAGCTTCAGACAAATGCAAGGCAACTTTGGACATTCAACAGAAGTTATTTATGAAGTGTTGATTATATGTTTGGCTTTGTGAGTTTTACGAACTGCATTGTCTGACACTTAGTAAATAGCTATAGAACATACGTAAATCCGTGTGATCCTCACGACAACATAGCAACAAATCGTTGATCGCAGTCTCATTAAAACTTTAAAGATCTTTTTACTCTGATACGATTCCTCTCAGACTGAAGATCTGAGGTCACTTCAATTGAAGATCAGCGTCGAGGCGTCTAACTTCTCGATACGAATGTACAAACATCCACACCTCCAAAATGTTTGCGAATTTAAATGTCATGTTCCGAATGTAAATATATCGTTGTGGACATGCTATACACTCCCTGTCAATTCTCAGCGCTATGACGTCAATATCCAAAAGAGAGTATCGTCGAGGGAATATTTATATTGTATGTGTTTTCTTTTGTTTCATCGAAATATCCCAATCGAGGTGGTGAACACAGGCAGCCTTCTTTTAAACTAGGCAGCTCAGGATTCATTCACTCGCCCGATCTTCGAATTCTGTGGAAGTGTCATCATATCTATCTTCACGCAGGGAGGGATCTTATCAGAATAAAAGATCTGATTGTATTGAGAATGAGTTTCTATGTCAGTGAAGGGAATAGCTTGCACTGGAACAGTGTGAAACGACAGGGATCTCAAGTTCTGATTGAAATAATGAAATTATATGCCTTTTTTCACTATCAAACACTATGCCTTTATCATTATTTTACTATCTCAATCAGGACATCAGATTTCCATAGTGAAACGAATTCGATTTATTGTATATAGGTATGTTAATTTTACCCAGTGTTTTGGGTTTTTTCCATGTTTGTCTATTGGTAATGTTAATTTAGTAAGCGTGGCGATCTACTTTTGAAGAGAGCTGAAAGTAGAACAGGTATTCTCAATTCAAACTTGGATCATATCATCTTGATTTAATATAGAGTTTAAAACTTTAACATGATAATTATGTTGTAAGTGCTACTGAGTAAAATCAGGAATTCGGAAAACTTCCACTCACCAATTAGATAGAGTTTTCCGAATAACATGGCGACGGCGTGGTGCTGCCTGGCTTCCGGTAGGCCCGTGTAGTACTTCCACTGGTTCTCCGTCGTGCTGTAGCGCTCAATGTCCTTGGCTTGAACTGGCAAGAAGGTATTGTAAGGGAATCTTTAACAGTTCAAATGACTTGCTTCCTGATAGCTCGAAAACCAATTGCCACAACATATACATGATTCAGTTTTCATGATTCCGGGTTAGAATAGGTCACCAACAATCTAATGGCAACTAAATGGATCGGGTGGTCATGCTCCGTAACTTGGGCCCACTTGCACAAAGCGATCTTAGCGCTAAGACGATCGTAACTCTCATACTTTAACATAGGCTTAAGATAATCTTAGCGCTAAGATCGCTTTGTGCAAGTGGCCGCTGGTCGATTGCATAATCGTACCTCGACGACGTTGCTCATATACCACTGATTTATCTGGTCCAGACTTTACTATTCAAAGGCTGCCGACATATTGCTGGAATGTTTGAAGTGTGCGTAGTGTTTAACAGCAATGAAACACACATCGATGAACTTAAAGTTTTTGGAAATGGTACTACAGTTTTTATTAAGAAAACATGAAAATGAAAATAATTGGATCACGCTAAAATGTGGATTTCCCGAAAAACGTATAAATCAGTGATTTCGAGTTATTTCCTGAAACGTCCGTTTAGACATAAACTTGGGACGAGGGTAGCCTAGTGGTTAAAGCGTTCGCTCGTCACGGATTCGATTCCAAACATGGGCAGGATGTGTGAAGCCCATTTCTGGTCTCCCCCGCTGTGATATTGCAAAAAGAGCCACTCTCACAAATGAGATCAGTCATACGGTATGTTTGTTACGTTTTTAAAGCTACGGCTTGACCTGCACATGTCGCTGTTTGGAGCTTCATACATCCTTACCTTCCTTGACGCCCTTGTGGAACCCCCCAATGGCTAGGATGTCCCCGGGCCGGGGCGACGGCTGTGATGCTATCGACAGGTTGTCTGCTTGGATCGCTTGAGGCATTTTGGCAGGCATGATGTCCTGTCGGGTCTCCTCAATAGAGGGCATCTGAGCGAAGTCGTCTGATGTTTCATCTTCCATAATGCTCTACAGAATAACAAATAATGTTCATGATGCAACGATAATGCATCTTATTTAACATTACAATTCAATAGCGCAAAACTAAACACCGTACACATATATGATTCCGGCATTATTTCAGTATTTGAAAACCCATGGCAGTTAATCTAGAATTGTCATTCTTAAAAAAACCACCGTTAGTCCGGACGGTAGTGACCCCGTGTAATCGTCCGAATAAAAGAATCAGGGATGTGGAGTAAGTCACTGCGTTAACGTTCCCAGCGTTCGCCCAGAAGGTGATGTGGCCGGATTACCTCTATCCGCACTTACGAGGTTTCAGGTATATCAATTTTTCGAGACCAAGCTGGGCGCCGATATTAGACCGTCATCTCTTTTAGCGATGTATCGATTTATTTAGTTTCGAGTTAACGATGTTTCACTTCACTAAAACTACCTTGAAGGTTTCGTGAGACTGTGGCACATAGTTGTCCTTCATGCACATTCGAGCTCTAGGTTTGGGCAGCTGAAGCGGGTCAGGCCGACCTAGTTCACCTGCTGTAATAGTCCTAAATGATAAAGACGTGAAAGGTTAAATGAGGCATACACAAATACGTTAGATACAAGGGGGTCGTGAAAAAAAACCAGAGCGAGGGGCTGTCCCGTAAATTCATAACTGTATGATTGCAGGACAAAATGACAGTTCCATTTTTTTTACTTTAAAAAATTGGCTGCTTGGTTGGTTGGATTGTTGTTTAACGCCGCACTCAGCAATATTCCAGCTATATGACGGCGGTCTGTAAATAATCGTGTCTGGACCTGACAATCCAGTGATTGACATCATGAGCATCGATCCACGCAATTGGGATCGATAACATGCTTCAACCAAGTCAGCGAGCCTGACCACCCGATTCCGTTAGACGCCTCTTACGACAAGCATAGTCTGTCGCCTTTTAGGACAAGCATGGGTTGCTGAAGACCTATTCTACCCCGGATCTTCACGGGTTTAGATTATAAATTTTAACATCCTGTAGGGACCCGTCATTTATTATACGGAGGGGTGGGTATTAAAAAATGTAAGTTGGTTTAACGTCGTTACCATTATTCCAGCAATATATAAGCGGGGGGACATTAGAAATGTGGGTATAATCGAGGCCAGGACCTCTGCGTTTTCGTGTGTTCTTTATGAATACTTACCAGCTTGCAGCCATTAACATTTCCCGACAGCTTTCTGACTTCCGGAGCATGTCTGTGACCTCGAAGCACTGGAAGAGTTCACTCTGTGACATTAGACCGAAACGGACGCAATTCATCACTTTGAGGAGATGGTTGTGTCTTTCCGTGATGTGGAAAGCGATCCATTTAAGTCCCGCCCAGAACACGTCCATCTCGGTGTGAACGTATAGGTAGTTATCGCTCAGTAGCATACACACCAGATCGAGGGTAAAGTTTAGAAACTGCTCAACATCGAACACATCGCAGAAGTTCTCCAACACAAGTATGTAGGCGTGCTTGAACAGAATAGAATCACGGGCGATGGTTTGGTTGGATAGGATGTACACTGCCTGGTCGCTGTTTATACATTGAACGAACTCTGAACATATCTGCAAAATTTCTTGAATGTAGAATCTGTTCCCTACCGCCATTAGGTCGGCGACGTTCTCAGGTGAGACAACCATCTGCCCTGTGTAGATATATCTCAGGAATGCCTGGAAGGCATATGGATTAACGCCAGGCAGATTTACCTCCACTGGCAGCTTGACTTTTTCAGTATGTTTCATGAATATATCCGCGAAGTATCTACTATGGCATGCCAAGGCTACTCTGTGAGCAGCAAATGTTTGTCCACTGACGTGGATCAGCACATCCACCATTTTGTTTTCGACGTGGAGGGATCGGAGGTACTCCCCTAACAGGGCGTAGTGGTGGAGTTTGTCCACTGGCAGGCGACCGAAACTTTTAAGAATGTCCTCCATTGTGTAATTTAGATTCCCATGCTGAGCGTCGCCACACATTCGTATCAGCTCGGTCAGATCATCATCCGACGTTAGTGATCGTAGGGTGAGGTTCTCGTTGAGGATGAGTAGGCGACCCTGCGACTGGGTGAGGTTGGCAAGGCGTGAAGCGTTGGACCTCACATTCTTCAGTGCTTTATTGTCGCCATCTGTCGAATAAACGTTGACATCATTTTTAAAAAGAAAGCGTTTGATGAGATGCACCAACGGCGGTAAACTCTTTGTTCGTCAAAAATATTTTTACAATAAAATAATTACCCCAAAATATGTAATCAACACAGGCATGTTTAAAACGATATTAACAATATTGGTCCCTCATTCGGGATTCATTGCCTGTTCTAAACTATTTTAGTAATGGTCGAGCCGTGAACATCCGGGTTAGAATAGGTCTTCTGCAAGCCATCCGTAAAAGAACACCATATCTGATTCATGAAACTTCAACGATCAATTCTGTCATGAATTTGGAAATTAGTCGATTCTGATTGGTCATTCAGAGGCTATTAAATCACAATAAACCCCTCTGATTGAAACAGCTGCATGGTTTGACGGCCGCATCACCGCGGAAGCTAATATTCATAGAGTAGTACTTTTTTCAGTCATTGTCGGTAGGCATATTTAAATACTTAATCAATTACAATCTACAATTACAGGTTACTAAATGGTTACCCGTTTAGTGGTTATTATAGATTAAATAGCGGCTCCTAATATTCTTCACACAAAAACGTCGAGTAAAAAGGATGAAATGGTTTTGTGTCGAATATTTTGGCGACTGGAAACTGTCCTGGAACATTCACACAAGTCACTTTCACTGGCTACATGTTTTCAGTACTGATTCAAAAGCGAACTCACCGTTGTGTCGTCACTAGCCATGCTTATTCCTCCCTCGTTACTTACTATTATCCACGTCATCCTTACAGTGTTCCCTACCACACATTTCTGTCACGAAAATCATTATTAAATACCATATCATTCATGCGTATTCGCGAGTTCGACGTCTGACGTCTGACGCCTGGAGCCGTTTTTAGTTCGCGCCATATCGGCTCATTCCTCACCACTCGGTATCTTGTAGATTACGGAATGGGACGAGTGTACCAAATGGCATCGGGATCATTCGTAAGTGTCCGTAAACTAAAGTCACGAGACACCATGCCTACCCGTAACCTTCGTAAATGTCCGTCACGTATCCGACCCTTTTCGTTCAGTTCCGTAATGTCATAGACGATTAGGTCAATTTGCACTTTTACAGTGTGGACGTAGTTCAGTCGGTTAGCTGTCGGGCTAACAATCCGAAGGTTGCGAGTTCGCGTCCGACGGATTCTCACAAAAACTGGTTGCTTGTCTTTGAGACATGTGACCTACGACAGAGATCGTCCTCACGAGAAGTTGAGGTACTGTATTCTAAAGGTGCTCCCGTGAAAATGTCCTTTTTCAACTGTGAATTAAGATGTCAAACAGTGAGTGCGCAAACTCAAAATTACAACCATCATTACCCTTATCATCTCAGCTTTAACATCGTGTAACTAATATTTTATACACTTCTAGTCTTCTACAGTTACCGCGCTTCTCGGACTTTTCTGCCGTGTTGAACTTCATGTGAATGACGGCGATCTTTTTTATGCACCCATGTCACATACACGTAACAATTATAATATCAGACAGCCAATTTGAAAAAAGAAATCTGATCAGACTGGTCAGAAAGATTGACTGTACAGTTATTAGTGTAGACAACTAACGTTTAGTCCGCAACGTGTGACCACGACATATAACGTTAGTCGACGCCATACTGTAAACAAATTGTGTCAAGGTCGGTTTCACATGTGCTTGCTCGACCCCCGTTTCTGTCGATGGTACACGCGATACAAACATAATACAACTATTGAAAACATCAACATAACTTCTAAAATGATGACAGCAATACCTTTTTGCATTTGGGTTAACCGCTTATGGATACAATGTGCTGTAAGGTTCGATTTCGATTTGTTTTTCCTTTCACTGAAACTGTGATAATATGGCGCGAAAATGGAATATTTTAACAGCTCGTATTTCCAACATTCTTCCATGGATATTAGACCTAATTGATATTAGATATACAAATTATTGATGTACACTGTACACTCGATTAACGCATGATAATCTATTGCAAGTCTTCAGTTCTTATTTGATATGTTTTCTGAACTGTTAGCACTGAGTAAACTTTTTTTTTTCATTACAATCTGCAATTTTAGTTGTATAGGCTAATAGACGGTCGGTGATTTCCTGCCGCTGTGAATTTGTCGTCTGGACAGGTGCGCGTGATTTTACCTCGCGTGTTGACTCGGATGACGTCACATGAAACAGCTGATCTAATGTTGTGGCAGTTTAACCGAAACATGTGGTTTCAGTTCCTAAATAACACTTTTCTCTTTGACTGAACTAGAAAGTATATCTAGTACATCACGATTGGAAAATTTCCACGGCGACCAACGAGTGAATGAGACCGCTCAATTATCACTTGACTGACACTGTTAGAATATTTGGCACCGCAGTTTTCTAATTTTGGTATGTTGAATTATGTGCTTTTATATCTGTTTGAAGGCTTGATATTCAAAGAAAATAATGTGCATATAGTTGAGCAATGGAATGGAATGTTTCACAGTGAGACAGCCGTCAAAATGGATCCTAAAGAACCTAACTTTTTAATATTTTAGCTTTATCTATTAGAATCTCGAATGGTTCAATTTATAACATCAACAGTAAAGGTAATAGATCTACACACAATATATAGATTATCGATTTCTGAAAGACAAAATGTTTTCAGTGTAAATGTGATTTCGTTTGGATGTTTTAAATAGTTATATTCACTCTACATTATCTAAATTTAGCAAATACTTCCATCAGTGACATAGCAGTAATTACTTTGTTTTGTATCCATAGTAAGAGATTTAAAAACATATATATTTGTCTAAGAGCAAAATGAATGCATTCTTTTCCTATTTTTCACAATTTTAAATTGTATATCGTCCCTCCAAACTGTAATTTAGCAAGGCCAAAAAAAAAGAAAAGGAAAGACATAATAACTGAACGCTTTTTATATTAAACATTTTTTGTTGGTCAATTTTGAAAGTTCAGTACCAAGAATATATTTTCCTTTCATGACAATAGTTCCATTTCCTTCATTGGCCTACGATCATTATCTATTTCAAACTTTTCCTTCAATACAGTGAGATGAAATGGGAAACTCTACTGGTAATACTCTAGCACGTATGCCCCTGAATGTGCATGTACATGCCTTGGTGTAAATACACTTCTAAGGTCGTATTTATAAAACAATATGAAAGAAAAATTTGTATTTCATGGACTGGCCATACAAGTATATATGTATTTTGAGCAAGGGTCTAAGCAAGGCAGCCAAGTGCGAAATACAAGCTGAGACGAGGGTGTATGTTTTCTAGTGGTCATAATGACAAAAACTTGTTCAGAGTTTTGAGCACCTGAACTGAATATACATTGAACACTGCTTTAATCAAGGTAATTCATATTTTCGTAATGTTCTCTTTCATTTAATCTAAATATTATTTATAATTGCACCGTAAAACAATAATATTGCCTTCTTTCACTTGTGCAAGTTATCGTTTCCTTGTATTAAATATGGATTACTCTACACTTCTAGCTTGAGCTTTCAAATTCAAGTTTTAAAATTGTCCAATTACGTCTCGTTTCAAGCTTTGTATAAGTTAGATTAATACCATTAACAACACATCACGACACCCGAAGTACCAATAAGCGGTCTGTGTGATTGCACGACAAAGCAATGCTTGTATGACATACGGCGCCCGAGTTATACGAGTGATCGAAAATAGGTTTGTTGAATAGTTGGTTGGTTTGTTTGTTGATAAACGCCGCACTCAGCAATATTCCAGCTATATGACGGCGGTCTGTAAATAATCGAGTCTGGACCAGACAATCCAGTGATTGATATCATGAGCATCGATCCACCTAATTGGGATCGATGACATGCATCAACCAAGTCAGCAAGCCTGACCACCCGATCCCGTTAGTCGCCTTTTGCGGCAAGCATTGGTTGCTGAAGATCTATTCTACCCCGGAATCTTCACGGGTCTTGTTGAATAGATTTGCTGCCCATGAAGACGTTTCAACGATTTCGATGGAATCTGCAAGTACTTACTTTTGGGTGGCAGTACGTTATTAAAATCTTGTTAATTATTAAGAAATAATAAGGATGTTCGCTATTGAGTGATGTCATTTTGAGTATTGTTAGAGCTGTTTAGCGATCTATCACATTTTGTCCTTTTCAAAATGTCCGATGTCAATTACCCCGAAGTTGTTTTTATCACAAATGAAAGAGCACGGACACTGAAACCTACATGGACGAAACCGGGATTTCTTCAAGATATACATTCCAAACGGTCATTCGTATTGTAACATAATCTTTGACACAGTATGCGAATAAACGTATCACGACAATTTCCGTCAATTTTGTTTTGACGTCTAAAACACGGACAATTTCATCGGGATTTTTTATCGGTAAATATAACTCGCGGAGAATTCTCCGTGAATGTGCATTTCGCTATGTGTATATATCACCGTTAGGATATTTCTTTCCAGTGGTGTGAATTATTAGGACATTTAGATTTCAAACAGGGGCGCTTACTTTACTTTATTTGCCGCATTCGGGTACTTCCATATTACGATTAATGTTAAAAAGCAGGAACAATACCAGTACTTATATCGATGGCTGGGCAGTGCAAAGATCTTTTGGATTTGTTGACTTTAGATACTGTTGGAAAGACAATCAACCCCAGTTGCGTATTATACGATTAGTGGGTTTCCGTAAGGAAACCGCTGCCTTCGGCAGCTTCGCTTATATATTAGCGCGCCGAAATCCGTTAGGAGGCATTTTTGTGCAAAAAGGACCCCCAAAATGAGCAGGACGTGAAAAGTATGATCTAAAACTCCGCCCCTAAGGGGGACGAGAGTTTTACGATAGAAAGTAAAGCCGTATTCTCGAGGTGTCGACTTCGTGTTGTTTGTGGGTGGGACATAAATGACGTAAGACATCACGTGTCTGATCATGTGACATTCCTTATATGGACTCGTTATTACGAACGCCACTACGCTCGTAGTACATTGCACGGCTGATAAGTCTTCTATTTTTGTCACTTTGCTCAATTACTTTTCAAGAATGTCTGACAGTAGGATTGTGTATGATGATTTGTATGAATTGTGCAGGGATAAGGGGAGACTTTTGGACTGGTTAGAGGATGTAGGCGTGATAGGACAGTTTGGAGGGCCTTGTTGTAAGTGTGAGAATGGTGTGATAAGCAGGAGGAGGGACAGCAGTAGGAGTGAGGGGTATGTGTGGAGGTGTAGTAATAAGAGGTGTCATCACAAGATTTCTGTGAAGCGTTCTTCCTGGTTTTATAATTCTAATTTGTCCATTCCTGACATTTTGAAAATTACATTTTATTGGGTTTACAGGTCTAGAGAAGATTTTGTTAAAGTTCAGTTGAAACTTGGTTCTGATCACACTTTGGTTGATTGTTATAATTTTTGCAGAGAGGTTTGTTTGGAAATTTTGGAAGGAGAGAATGAGGCTATTTGGGGACCTGGGGTAGAAGTAGAGATTGATGAATCTAAATTTGGGAAAAGAAAGTTTCACAGGGGGAGGAGAGTGAATGGTGTTTGGGTGTTTGGTGGGATTGAAAAGAATTCTAGCAAGATGTTCATCACTGCTGTTGAGAAAAGAAATTGCGAAACATTGATCCCAATTGTTAAAAGATTTATTAAACCGGGATCAATCATTCATTCGGAATGTTGGAAAGCTTATGACTGTTTGGAATCTTTGGAGGGGATGGGGTACATACATAAAAAAGTTAACCACAGTGTAGAATTTGTAAATTCAGAAACAGGGGCATGTACAAATAAAATAGAGTCAACTTGGAGAGCGGTGAAGGCATCTTTGCCTAGGTACGGTACAAATAAAGGACTGTATGATAGTTATTTTGTTGAATACATTATCAGAAAAAAATATTTAAGTTGTTCAGTTGATCCTTTTATTCAGTTTCTTAAGTTCATCAGCCGTGTTTATAGTCCAGTGCGGGCACCCGATATCAGAGAAAAAGAAAATGTAAATGAATTGGATGGTTCGGCAGAACTGTTTGACGAAGAGGAAGAATCCAATGCTTTCGACGCGTCAGCGGATCTCTTTGATTGAGTGAGTTATGGAACATTCTATGAATATTCATAATATGCATTCATGAATGAACTTACCGTTGTGCAATTTATTTGAGCAAATCCGAACCGATTTACGCCCGTTTTTCACCTAAAACATTCCACAGCGTTCGGTGGGGTACAAAAAATGGCGGCCTATTTTCCTCTCGCTTCGACCGTAAATAACGAAGTGCGCATGCGTGGAACGTTTTTCATTCGACAACTTCCGTAAACACGTAAAAACGTTCGTTCCGAAGTGGGGACCCAAATACTGCAGTCTACCCAAAGATCATTAAATAGTATTTAAAGAGCATTAAATTTGCACTCGACCTTATTGTTATATATTCAGGTTATTAGGTCGGACAAGCTCAGAAATGGTTCTGGTGTATCCTTTACGGTCATACGTAATACTGCTTCGAAACTATTCTAACAACCCAACACTATCTTCGCCGAGGTTTCTGCTGCTCTGAAATGGCTCCACCGAAGCAGTTATTGTTGATGGGTGTACTATCAGCAGCGTAGAGTTTGTCGCGATGATGATTTCGGACAAAGGGGTTATATTGTGGGAAATACATGCATTGTCAATTTATTCGGAGTGTTTTTATAGGTTGGATTAACGTGAAGTGATTTGCATACAAGGAGTTACACAAACATATAAGTATTGAACAGGCATTGAATGCCAGAATTTTGAAGAAATGTTGCTACAGTATGAGAGCCGGGTCGTTTTTTCCGAACTTCAAGCACTTCTTGAAAGAAGCTTACTTCCGCTACATTGACAATTACAGGAATAAAGTTAAATTTCCTGAAACATTGTTGTACGTCTCCTGGTTGCGTCACTTGAGCAGGCGTTTGTTTGGCTTCAAAATTTGTATACACACAAATTAAGTGCTAACAGATTGCGATACCAAGTTGGACTCATAAGGAAAATAAGGTTTGGTTCATTACCATAACCCATAAAGTGTTAAATAATATTGTGAAAGTTTTTAAACACATTAGGGAACTGATGAATGTGTGCCTTTTGCTATGTATATTGTTTGTATTGTTTGAATTTTGCATTCGAACCAGGCGTCCTGAATTGGTGCCTTTCGTTTTCCGTTTCCAGGGCAACAAGTTGGACTTTGGTTCAAATACAAGTAGAGTTAGTTTCCGAAGCGTAATGTTATGCGTTAAAGGGGAAGTGTACACGCATAAATCACTTTCTTTCTTTTTCGAAACAAAACGCAATTTTAGAATTAGTTAGTATCTGTGTTTGAAAATATACACTCATTTTTTTTCACAGTGAAAGTAGGAAGCTCACAATAGTGTTAAAATGATATGTCGTTATGAGGCCTTCGTTTTACGAGCGAAATAGGCCTGAGTTATCCCCCTTAGATTATGACGTAATTGGTGCCAATTCAACTGGGTCCCTGTCTATTCTCAACGCAAAAGATATCAAGGACCAGTTTGCGGTAAAACAACATGGTCTACGACACACTCCGGCGCAGTGGTGACTCAGCATAACACAATTCTGGCTGGCATCTGAGACGCTAGAATCACAAAACTGTACCTACACCACGTGAAGCGGCTCTAACAAAGCATGATGACGTCATAATGTTTATCAATTGGCACCAATGACGTCATATTGCAAGGGGCATAAGCCATGGTGTTTTTGTTATGGAAATAGAACACTTGGTAAATGTGAAAAATATAAATCGTTTTAATGCAAAAAATATGTTAATTAAATATGATGTTTTTATATTTTTGTCTATGACACTTCTATGTTAACACTTTTAATGTGGAAAAAGTACAAGAAAAATTGGTTCATTTCCGTGTGAACTTGCCCTTTAAGCACCTGCTAAACTTCGCTATTCAGGAATATATATTATTTTTTCCCTTCTCTGGAAGAAATTTACAATAAAGGTAGTTCATTTTGCACCGGCCTTCCAAAGAGCCGTTTAAGTATAAATAAATTGAAGAATACGTTGGATACACCCCTTTTCCAAACCATTCCCCCATAGTAAGCCCAAATATATTTATATATTTCTTTGAGAATACTAAATCGGAAAATACGAACTAGTCAGTGACTGCATTCTAAAATTAGGCACCTATTGAATATTGTGTTTTGTTTCTCGTGAGGTTTCAATCTGTTCACTGTTCCGCTTATATGAAGGCCGGGTGTTATTAACCTATTGAATAATACAGTGAAGTACAAAATGTACCAATATGTTTAACATAATTACGGTGATGCCTATCAGCGGCCCTGCATCACTATTTTCTTGTATATTATCATGACGCTTTGTGAACAGTATTTGAAAATTGCCATCATAAATATAATATCACATCAACAAATATAAATAACGTAGGAAACTGCTTTATTAACCTACTTTCGAGCCACACCTGTCCTACCGGAATGAGAGTGTAAGCCACAAGATTGGAAGTTTCCGCTTCCTAATGCAAAAGGTAGATATTTGGATCAATTGATGGAGTAACATTTTACGGGAAATCTGGGCCTTGAAGATTACTGAGCCATTTCAGGCCGTTGATGTGTAGGCAGCCCATAAAACATAAACTGAGGGGGGAAATAAAGTGCCGAGTTTGTTTTTTTATGTGACTGAAAAGTGAAAGAACTGTTGTTAAATTTGATTATGTCTATTTAACCATCACTCATTCCAGCAACAGTTTGTAAAAAATATCTGTGGCTGGGTATTTTTGTGTAAAAATGAATTGGTTCAATGAAGACTGGGCAAATAAATGAATTTGCAACTACATGCCCCCTACCATGAAAAGTACATTTGTGCCGGAAAGGGAAATTTAGTGACTTTCAGAGATGAGATTCTAAGATACCAACCAGCAGTTATATATTATGAGAAAACATTTTTTAATTATTATTTTTTTAAAGTTTAAATCAAATTATATTTTTGTACAGAAAATCCATGTAGAAGTATTTTGTGTTGACTACTAGTCAGTACAGTTCTTTTATTGGATATAATGTCCCTAACTTAAGTTATTTTCAATTGGAAATCAAATATATAATCAAATCAACTGAGAGTAATAATTTCTTTTTATCCTCTGTTAATATCAAGCACCAAGTATCATCAACATGTTGATGTTTGCAGCCGCAACATGATCCAATAGTGAAGTTAGGGTTGGTTGAAATTGCACAACGTTCCCGTGATTAAAGATATCATAAACAATCTTGATAGATTTGTTTGTTTGTTGTTTAACACCGCACTCAGCAATATTCCAGCTATATGACGGCGGTCTGTAAATAATTTAGTCTGGACCAGACAATCTAGTGATTGACATCATGAGCATCGATCCACGAAATTGGGATGTAATGCAGCTTCAACCAAGACAGCGAACCTGACCAACCGATCCCGTTAGTCGACTCTTACAAGCAAAGCCGCCTTTTACGGCAAGCATGGGTTGCTGAAGACATAATCTACCCAGGATCTTTAGAGGTCAGTCTTCAAAGAATTATCAAGACAGATGTATTAATCTCTTCCGTATTCTGCTGTGAGAAAAAAACTTGCAAAATTTGAAGACATAGTAGCGTACTCTTAAAAGTATCCTTGGTGTCCAATTCCAAGAGATGAATTTGTTTTTAAATGTCTTGTTGTGGCATATACGGCTTGAGATTTACTTGGATTAGACTCGGAGGACTGTGCATATGAAAATACTGATAATGTGAATTGACCTCAGGAGAGTGAGAATTAAATAATTAGTAAGATAATTATTTTGTGGTGAGTTCGTTATCATTCATAGCCTGTTTGGGGACAGACCTGTAAAAGAACATACATTATTATTGTTGTCAGATCCTCTATAGCTGATATCTGCAAAGTTAAGTAAGCTAGATAGCTAAGCAGCTCAATTATCAATGAATATTAAATGGACATTTAAACACGTTAATTGCGGTAATTGATGGAAAATTCAGACATATTCGTCTCCATATATACATTAATATTGACCTGGGTCTCGTTCCACAAAGCGATCTTAACGCTAAGATGACCGAAGCTCCCATACTTTAATACAGGCTTACGATAGTCGTAGTGCTAAGATCGCTTTGTGGAACGGAACCCTGATATTTGAGGACATCACAGAAGTTGACACCATATCATTACTGTCGTGACAAGGTCGTAACAGCAGAAGAACTTGTGTACGCATATTATTGTAGGGGCCTTATCTGGACCCCTCGGCAGAACAACAGAAACATTGCTTCTTCACCAATAAAGAAATTTTAATGAATTTCTTTGTGTGTTTTTTTTTCGTTTGCCTGTCATTGCCTTCAATGTCTTGGGTAGTTTGTAAAGTATTAATATATGACACCCCTAGAAGTAAGACCTGCACTACCTGATCTAAACTTGTTTGGGAATGTGTTTAAATTCTAAACGGAATACATATTTGGTAGGGTCTAAACACATGAAATGAGCTATCGTCTCACAGCCTATAGTCCCTCCCCCCACCCAAAAATTCTCTGTACGTAATTTTTAAAAGGGGCGCTGTCTATATGTTTGTTAAGCGAGGTTGATGGGGATATAGAAGTCAGCTCCTGTTTCCGTATGATTAGTCATGCAACAACAATACATTTATGAACAACCCAAACATGTTTAGATTATGGGGATGTTGTGTTTCGGTGCTGTTTAGGCCGTGAGTCCCTAAACTTGTTTAGATATAGAAGACACCAAATATAGATGTAAACATGTCGTGTATGTGCTTACATTCTAAACACAGTTTTTACAGTGTAGTTCTATTTGAACATCAATATTATATTCGCTAACTTTAAGGACATTACAAACCTTTCAACATAGATTCATAGCCACATTGCCGAGAACGAGTTGGATTGCCCGACTTGGAGGCGGACATTTCAGAGGCCAAATCTGTTCTTATAAGCAACACAGCCCTGAATTGGAGTTGGACACTTGTCAAGGCGAAGTCTGATTTTCACATACTAATATAGAGTTGGGCAACAGAAATAATATACTTGAAAACTGGAAATCACCTAAAAGTTATAAACGTTATCAAAACGTTACTAGGCTGAAAACTCTACGAAATACTACAAACCTGAGGCCAAGAAAATAGCATAGCCAATTTTTAGCAACCATCAAACATGGTTGTTTACTTTCTTAGTTTTTCCCGGCAGTTTATCTCAACATCCGTTCAACTATACCAGACGTGTAAAAATCACATATGTAAACATGGATTCATTCATGGTATTATATTTAAGATCTAAAATGTTTACTGTTGGAAAATTGCAACTGATAGGGACTTTATGGCCAAGCTAAATAATATTACCCATGACAGATTGATGACAGGTTTGTATGTGGGTTTGTCTTTTCAATTTACAGAAGGGAGATAATGTGTAAAACTTATATTATTGGATATACAGACTAAACTGCTACACCGATTGGCAGATTGAAAATGCCTGTCGCATTGAGATTAATAATAATAATAATGAATGACACAAGGCGATTTTTAAAAACTGCTGTTGTAAAACATATTTATGTTACACTGAAATAAATACGTGTACCAAGCTGTGGGGTTAGATACCAAACTCTTGACCCATGAATGTAGAATCTTATCTAAAACACGAGGACTAAATTGAAATAACATGTAAAAGTACTAACCTCTTTCATTACCGCCTTGATAGGCCGCCATTCTATTCACTATGACCTCATCTTTTTCGTCCGGTGGAGGTTTCTCAGACTTCTTGCCTTGATTCTGCATTGCAACAAACCCACTGTCTCCCAGAGAGTCTACGTAGTATGGTTTAGGGGAGGCGCGCCCTGCTTTTGGTGTAGAGGTTTGGGGTCCATCATTACCCAAGGTTTCAAAATTCCCGCTGTTGTTTCTAAAAGTTTCACGGAGACCTTTTAGAAAGGATGAACTTTGTGTCAATTGACTTGTCACAGATAGCTGATCGTACTCCGATTCATTAAATTCAACTGTTGCTCTGGAGATTGCATCTTCATAACCTTTAGACTGTCTTTGTTTTCTCCCCCACTCTGCTTGTGGGTCAAAACCACGGCTAACCGCGGATTCAGAATCCCCTAGCTGACCCAAGACAGGGCTGAAGCGGAATCGTTGCATGACAGTTGATGTGATGAAACTAAAAGCCTGGGAGTTGCTTATCGAATGACACCTTCAACAATACGGTCGCTAGAAACAAACAAACGACATGGTTGATGACGTCATAACGAATCAAATAACGTTGAGTATTGTGACGTCATATTCTGCCCTTGTCCAGTGGCCGTAACGGCACCAAGAATGTCCCATTTTGAAGAGGGACTATCAATATTATATTTTTTACGCTGATGTTTGGAATAAAAAATAATATTAGAACATGAACATTTTATTTGTAGCTAGTAGCTCCTTTTCTTTTGATAGTGTCTAGATAATTGTGATTGACCTCACAATGAAAATAGTCTCATGCTTCATTTTCGTTCCTGTACAATTAAGGACCGACCATTTGAAAAAAGAATAATTTGTCCCAGAAATTGCTGAAAAAATATGTTTATGCTTCTAACTTTGAAAAAAAGGGATTGTGCCACAAAACATATAATGTTGCAAGAGGCTGTTATTTTTATGATATGATATATCTGCTTTTTCAGACGCTGCTGAAAAACACCTTGTCTTCATAAAAAATCCCAGGGCCCGATATTTCTTGAAAAGCGCACTTTGCAAATTTGCGGTTACTGTAAATAACATCCTTCATCGACAGAATGGCTTTTTTTCAACTTGTAGGTATTTGAAAACATGTAGCTATCTTCGTTAATTAATAATCGCGATATTTTGTGATTCTAATTCATTTGGGGAGGATTATGTCTCAGCACAATTCCAGATATATGGCGGTGTCTGTAAATAATCGGGTCTTGAACAGACAATCCAGGGACTGACATCATGAGCATCTATCTATGCTACTGGGATACGGTGGCATGCAGCAACCGTCTCTTACGAAAAGCAACTGTTGCTGAAAAAAATTCTTCACGGGTATTACATCCTAAGTGTATCGCAGGTACTACATTTAGAGCCAAGTTCTGCGCGTGCACTTTATACAAATTTTGAAATTTCTTCGACGATACTCCCTTTTGACTGTATATTGACATGGCGCTCAGAAACGACATATATTGGATCGTTGAAGTTCGTTTTCGAGATTCAAAAATCAGATATGGTAATCTGAATGATTCCTTGAACACGTATCGATCGAGTCATCATCACCCGCCCCAATCCGTCCCCTATCGATCAATGTTATCGAAAAAAAACGAAAAACCAATCAGAATGCGCGTAAGTATAGAATTTTGATTAAAATAATCCCGATACAATTTGATAACAGTAATCCCGAGTACTTAAATCAATAATGGCAATATGTGATTATTTAACAAATAGTGAAAAAACATTGTGTTGTATTAATTGTATTTATTAACACAGATAGGGCCATATACTGTAAGCGATTCAAATCGTTTGTTTACATTCAGTTAACAGCTCAATTGACAGCACGGGTGTTTCTATTGAGTGTAATCTCAGACTATCTATTTGGCCTCCCAAACATAAAGGGCAAGTAAAGTCAACATAGCAATTTGCAGAATCCAATACTTTAGCGTATACCTGCTCACAAATGGTTGACCAAAATTAAATTTGAAAAAGGAGAAAACCGTAAAACGGACGATAATAAAACATCAGGCAAAATCTTCCCCAAATCGAAAAATTCCGCCAGTGCGGGGAATCTCTGAGAGGAGGTTTAAACGTGTTACCGGCGTTTGACGCGCTGCGCAATTTCAACGATCGGGCCGGCGCCGAGTCTTCCTGGTGTATCATTAGTTGTCTTCCTACTTGTCCAGCACATATTGTTATAGGTACAAGTTCACCCGAGCGTGGTTGTGGGTAAGACACTAGGGGAATAAGGGGACGCATCTCATATTGAACATATTAATCATTTGGTACGATTTGGACTATAAAAGGAATTACAGACAAGAAAATGTGTGGATTTACAGTTTATTGTCAATTTTAAGAGGGATCGGCGCTTGGTTTTTGCCGGGTACAAGCTCACGAGTAACACCAGACTGACTTCCATTCATTGGAAATGTTCCCATGCAAAGAGGATGCCCAACCACCTTCAACAACAAAGATGACTTTATCACAAAGAACAATTATATGTCTCCGAGCAGTGGGACGACGCCAAAAATCAGAGGGCGGCATCCAAATAAGTTCAAATTCATTGAGATGCTGCAGGTTGAGCAACATAATACTGCGATCACAATCCAGATAGTTTGAAGCCACCCAAGAAGAGGATGTATCGAGGCCGAGACAGACTATGGAATGATAACTATCTAGACGTACCTAGACATCCAGATATTTCAAAGCCATCAAGTGTTAAGGGCTAAAGTGTACCTATAGTTGCTTTGATGTATCACACTAACTAAATAGATATTAAATTGTCGGATATCATTTCTTGTTAATAATTAACGTAATACATGAATCAATTTTACAAACTGTTAAATATTGTAGCGTCATATATCAAAGACAAATTATATGACCACTACATGTTACTACAGCATTGATATCGACAGACAGTTCGAGAATTATATTTTTCACAAGCCATGCTTTAATGAAGTTAACTCAGAAATACTGTTAAAAGCGGCGTTAAACCCAACTCACTCACTCATGAGACACAAGATAATTATTCGGAACTAACATTCTAAATGTATTTACAATTAAAAGCAGTTATGTTATTAAAATTGTAGAAATTCATCATTCAGAACAGTAAAATGCGAATTTACTAATTCAACAACAAAGTCCTTGACCTCCAACAGGGACATTTCTTGACAAGGGGTCATTCGTCCAGTATCCGATCAACAACACTGGTTACAACTTTAAAGTGACGACGGCCCAGACAGTTCAATACGGGATATGACCTCCATGAGCGGCAATGCATATTCGAATGCGGCGTCGAACTGAGTAGACAAGCGTCCTCACATCGACTGCAGGTATCCGATTCCATTCCTCACGGAGGGCAACGATCAACGCTTGTCTCGTGAAGGGAGGATGTTGACGTTTCCGAAGACGACGCCCCAGCTGGTCCCAGAGATTTTCTATTGGTGACAGATCTGGTGATCGAGCTGGCCACGGCAGGACAATCACGTTGTTGGCGTTGAGGAAGTCTCTAAGAAATACGGGCTTTATGGGGTGTGGCGTTATCTTGTTGGAACACCGTCCGTTGTTGACGCTGGATGAAAGGAAGAACCACTGGCCGTAAGATATTGTCAATGTAGCGTTGTGCTGTCAGATTGCCTTCGATGATGACAAGTTCCGTCTTCTCGTCCCCGCAAATGCCGCCCAAGACCATCACACTTCCGCCCCCGTAAGGTTCCACCTCCTGGACACAACAAGGGGTCTTACGTTCACCACGTCGTCGATAAACTCGCGTCCGCCCATCAGGTTTGAAGAGTTGGAACCTGCTCAACACTAAACAGACAATTAAAAAGACAAACATCCGGCAGTACAACTGCAGTACAGCAGTTATACCTATATACTTATAATTATAACGCTTATCAAACACAGACCAAACACAAACAGGCCCGTACAATATATACTACTAAAAGAAAGTGAAAGAACGCCTGATTCTTACATATTACTAAATAGTTAATCAGTCATGGCATGTGTGACATGATATATTGCTTTGAAAGAATCATGTGTTCTTTAACTTCTTTTGAGTAGTATATATGTATCTGAAACAGATATATCACAGAGATATACCTACCACGTTCTGAACATAACAACGGACCGCCTCCGTGGTCTAGTGGTAGAGCGTCCGCCCGAAGGTCCGGGGTTCGATCCACAGTCGCGTCATACCAAAAGACGTTAAAGATGGTACTCGTTGTTTCCCTGCCTGGCGCTCGGCATTAAAAGGCTAAAACAAGGACTGGTCGTCAGTATCGGAGTGGAGTATTCATGTTCAACTCATGGTATGTAAGTGAACCAGCACTATTAATCGGGACCGCTGCCTCCGTACCTTACACCTACGTGACAGACTCTCCACTGTGACGTCATCTGCGCTGATTGCGCTTGAGCGTTTCATCAGACGTCACACCATACGTCGTCGACTTCGAGGGCGTGATATCAGGGCGTACATCGACCACTCAGAGGAATGACACTGACGAGGCAACACCGGCTTCGGCGTTTGCGGTGGGCACGCCAAGTTGAACGCTGCAATGCTGTAATAGGCAGTGTGGGTTTTTTTCTGATGAGAGTTGGTTCCAGCTGTTCAGAGCCGTCGGCAGAACACGGATCTACCGACGTGTGGGATAAAGAACGGCTCCTTGTTGTATACAGGAGACTGTACCGTTTGGCGGGGCAGTGTGATGATTTGGAATCCTTCTGACGTTCATACGACATTAAAGTCAAATACCCCGAGAGGGGCACGAGTCGCGATTGGGCTTGTCCCGGAAAGACAGGAGTTGGCCATGAATGGCCGATTGGCTGAAGCGCCTGTAAAAGAATCATTAAAATTCTCAAACACATTGAACACATTCGGCGTTAATATCTAAAACAACGTTAAGCGTTGGGCGATGACAAATATGTACATGCTTGTGAAATCGGTGTAGTAACATTCAAAAGAAACCATATCAGATTAATGAATTTGTATCTTTTTAGTGGTTACAGATTAATGTTGATGATCGAGAATATATTTTCTCGTTTCCATGGATATTTCCTCCTCGCTGATTTGTAGCAGGAAGTAAATGCAGATAAAAAAGGAATAAATCTGGAAAAATTTATTTAAACAAGGAAGTTGTTTATATTTTGCGTTTGTGTTTGTCAAAAAGTGTTATGTCATTCAGACTCAAGCTAATAGCAGTTCACTTCTGTCTTACAAAGTAGACACAATTTATGGATAACAACCTCTTTAATACTGTAAAGACGAGGTTCCGGTATAGATCCTTATACCGTTGTCAAGCAAGACTGAATGAGGAACATTCTACAGACTATGCAGAGTGGTTGAGGATTAACAGTAACAACAATTGCATACATGAGTGGGATAACATGAGTGAGTAATGACAGCAGAAGGATAATACTTTCACAACATGATGGACGGCGAACATGGGACATGAAGCTAAATAAACAGGATAAGTTTGTATAGGTGTGGTGATTATTGCTTAATGAATTCATAGTAGGCTGGTGGGATGAACTAGCCTTGATCTCTGTTAATTGATGGCTTGTGGCGGCCAATGTGGACAGCTTCTGTTAGTTTTCTTTTAGTGAAATCGTAGGTTATTGGAGAGGATTTGGACGTTGTCCCAGTTGATGTTGTGATTAGGACAGTTTCTGATACGGTCCCCATCAACACCAGAATCAAAGAGCACAAACCCTCAACCAGCAAATCAGACAGCAAGCAGCCATCTCGGACCATATCAGCAACTGAACTACGTGTTCTTACGACAAGCATAGTCGCCTTTGACGGCAAGCATGGGTTGCTGAATACCTATTCTACCTCGGATCTTCAAAGTGATCACGTGACATAGTAACACTGGGACTTGTTTCCGGAAACAGATACTGAATTCACAGTGTTCGGGTGCAGCTGCTGATGACGATGATGATCATGATGATCATTATGATGCAGTTCAGATTCGATCACGACATCCACAGTATTAAAGTTACTACATGCATTGTGTCCGAGTGTTCCCGACAGTAACCTGACCGCCTTAGTGATCCAGTGGATAGAGCGTCTGCCCGGAGAGCGGTTCGACACCCGGCCGGTGCCGCGTCATACCAAAAGACGTTAAAAATGGTACTTGTTGTTACCCTGCCTGGCGCTGCTGTGCATTAAAGGGATTGATGGAATATTGAGGAAAAACGGCGTAAAATCATACTCACTCACTCACTTCGCCATATACGTGTAATAACCTCCAGTGAAGGCGCACAAAGTGAATGCAATATCAGTTCTTGTGATGTTTTATAACCCTGTTTTATAGGACGTACATACAACTCCTTTTCAGACCGTGAGACTTCTGAATACACTGACAGCCACACAAAAACCATCTCTACAGCTGAAATAAATAGTTTCAGATTGTTCTACAGTTTGGTTACACTAAACCTAAATCTGAATAATATATTAATATCATCATCAGATGCAAAATGTTTGTTAAAAACTACCTCGTAATGCATTTACTTCAAGTACATCGCCCGGTTTCACAAAGCGATCTTAGCGCTAAGACGACCGTAACCCCAATACTTTAACATAGGATTTTGGCCATCAAAATGGTCGACACGATCTCCAAAGTTGTCAGTGAACCTGTGCTGATTATAAGTGTTGGCCAGCACTAATCAGCTGGCCGATCGTTCAAAGTTGACTTTATAGTCGTGTAGAACAGATAATGAAGTAAATTATATAGATAGTAGTAGAATGTTGTTCGTTGTCATTTGCAGTCTACGCATGGTTCGAGTCCATAGATCGGGTGTGCATTTCTTCGTTTTGTTCACTAGGGTGGCCCGTAGAAAGGATCTCCGTTCACCGACATGACATCAAACACATTGATATTAATATGTGTAAATAATCGGAAACAACGATCCTGTATTTTATTCTGTAAGGGAAATCCAAGAATGTGGAAGTAGTCTGTATGTCACTATTTACATCATTTCAAAAATACAGTATCGCGGCCACCGTAAATTCGTATGTCGTGTAAACTTCACATAAGGAAATTATAACGACATTAAACTTTCCTGGCCTGTCTAAAGATTCATATATTCGGACGCTTCATAGGTAATGGGGTATACTAAAAGTAAAAGTATAAAATATAAATAACTTAATATTTTGTTGTTTAATACAACAAAATTACACGATTACTGAACGTTAATTACCATATCATAAAAGGCCACCTCCACACCTTCCTCTTTCTTACAGCTGGGGGGCACGGGTGGCCCAGTCGTCTAAGGCGCCGCAAATCGCTGGGCAGAGTTGCGTCCCTTGGCCACGCCAGAAACCTATGATTGGTGGTTCGAATCCCGGTTCGCCCCGATTATGTTTCAAGGTTTGTCAGCACCATGCCCGTGCTCGTGGGTTTCACCGAAGTAGTAAACGTCTGAGACCTGCATCACTTCGGGCTTTTTCTCCCACATTAAGCTGACACGTCGCGATATAACTGGAATACTGTTAAAAGCAGCGTTAAACCCAACTCACTCACTCACTCACTCCAAACAGCTATATCCGCTCCCGATGTCCTGATGTCCGTTGGGTGTCGATGTGAAATGAGATAAAACCATCACACATGTGATGAGATTAAAATAGAATAAAGGAAGTGATATACATGGACACATTTTACTGACTCATGTTACTTGCATTGATCTCTAAAAGAAAATAAAGTTTATACAGTCATATGTACCAGTATTTACATCTCTGCTCAGCTTAAGAACTGGCTTGTTTGAACAACAATGGATTAAATCTTAAATAAATTGGATTGATCTGAAAAATAGTTAATTTATGAGATCGTTTCTATATTATGTTGTTGTTGTTGTTGTTGTTGTTTATACAGTCAAAGAATATAATTCATCTACTCGGTTTTTTAGTAACTTACAATGTATACAGGAATCTACAACAGTTCAAGCCTTATGTGATTGAGCAACAGATATTAAAAACAATAAGTCAAACAGTAGTGGTTCAGTCCATTTACATAAATAGGGAGTTCCCAATGTGCCTACATTAATGTCTGTAGGCAAATTTGGATGTAGGCACAATGGGATTGAACCGTTCATTGTAGTGATATAGGTTGCATAAAACCATATTCACTCAATCTTTTACAAACAGGTCTCACGCCATAACCCACACAACCGATGTACGTGTGTTTTAGCATGCATACTCGTAAGAAGGGTGAGCTGATATAGTTTAACGCTTTGTCAATATACCAACCAAAACATGTCTAGAGAGCTATGATAATGGAATCTGATTTCTAGTCCATGAACTACGGGAAAGTTTTGTGCATTTGATCCATATCTAAACATCTAATATTGTTCGAAATATTGAAAGCTATTAAGAAAATAATAGTATTACTCTGAAAGGAAAATCACAAAGGCGGATCGAACACAAATCAGTTTTTGCATTCATGTATAGATAAAACTGTTTCCCGTTGCCCATAGAGCAAAATACCCCAGTGACACGGGTACATTTACCCATTGACTGATGTGAGAGTATATATTCACGTTACTGAATAGCAGTATACAATGGCGCCGTTCGTCATGCTGCCTTTGCCTCGGTGTGGCCTACATGTATTATTCAAATAAACGCTGCGAGTGATATGTTACTTGGGTATTTGGCTAAAAAGCCTCGGTAGTAATTGAACAGGACAATCAATAGCTCACCGCATGCTAAGACGGCACCTAGTTTATTAAGCATGTTTCGGAGCCGTCTATTGACTGTGGGGTATATTGTGTCTGAACGCCACATCCGCGCACACGACAGCATCGATTAAAGGTTACTATGGGAGACTAATAATATTGACTCTTCTACAAGTGTAAGAGATCAAGGTATAGCGAGTAGGTCCGTGTGATTCTGGGTGTTGGGGAATAGGATATCCAAGGAACAGCTAACCGCCTGGAAACTAGCCGCCGTTAACGCTTAGGTAAGTCTCTGTGTTTTACAGCTGTTGACAGGCGACGCAATCCTTGGATTAGCACTGATTTATTCTATAGAAATATATAGATGGAATTGTCTTGGAAAGTCTTCCATACGTTTTAGAGAAATTAGTTTCTGACGAGAGTCATATTCTAAAATGTAGTATAAAAATTATATAATTATTATGATGAAAATATTGTTATAGTCTGTCTGTTAATTTAGTACTTTAAATCTTACAAACTCGATAAAGAATCAAGTTTTTATAACTCGTATTCTATAAACATAATAAACACGAAAAATAATTAAAGTATAATCTGATATATACTTATATAAGATATTATGTATATAAACTTGCGAAGCGCGTGGCGTTTTGCATTAGGTGTGTATACAATGGTAAATAAATACTCTAGGGCGTGTCTAGTTTGGCTGTTTTGTACCATGGCACGCATTGTAGGCCGGTGACCCGACTGGCCCCATAGCCTAGTTAAAAGGCGCCGCAACTTGCATTGCTGCTATAGGTGTGAGGATCTGCCCGTTGTGCTATCTGATCCGGTTATGATCCTTGGTCTGGGACCCGTTTCTCAAAGAAACCTTAGCTAAGGTTAACTTTTACCACTATAAAAGCTAGAATTAAGGTTAATCTTAACCCCTATAAGGTTAGAACTAAGGTTACCCTTGTCTGAAGAAACACCGGTTTCACAAAGCAACGTTAGCTCGATCTTAATTCTCATCGCTAAGGTTGTTTTGTGAAACCAGACCCTGTAACATATAACTCCAACTCACTCACTCAATGACGCCGATGGACAATAGTTACATGATGGCTATACACGTACTACTAAAAACGTTAGGGACCACTCGATTCTTTCATATTACTATGAATCAATCCAAGTCAGATTAACTATACTAATATGAACTGGAAATGACTGTCATTTTAAAATATTCCCAAAAGATTTGTTATTACGTTACAAATGACTAAAGTATATCAAGTCATCCATTGCATCCAAACTAAAAAATGATCTTGATGTCAATTAATAAATAGTATTTTTTACTTTAAACATGGAGCCAATATCCTCTGATACGCCTGCGTATAAACAAGAGCAACAGCTTATACTAATATGAAAGAATCGTTTCCTTAACTTCTTTTGTGTAGGGGGCGGTCGGGTAGCCTAGTGGTTAAAGCATTCGCTCGTCACGCCGAAGACCCGGGTTCGATTCCCGACATGGGTACATTATGTGAAGCCCATTTCTGGTGTCCCCCGCCGTGATACTGCTGGAATAGTGCTTAAAGCGGCGTAAAACCATTCTCACTCACTCTTTTGTGTAGTGATCGTTTGCGCTAATGTGTGCCGATGCCCCCCGATGCTATAATTAATTTAATTTGTTCTAATCTAAAGAGACGACATGTCGTGCGCGTAGAGCTGCTACCTCTAACCAGAGACCATATAATAGATTTATGGTCTCTGCTCTAACACTATGCGAATTTCCCCTCCAGGAGACCAGCGATGTGTGTCCAGTTAATGTACGGGTCCTTCAGCCGCCTAACCACACTCCCTCCATGTTGTTATTTGATACATCAAGTATTGTGGTATATAAAAGAAGTATTGGTGATCAGCTGATACCGGATACGCCGAGACGCAGGGGGTAGATCTATCCGCCGTGTCGTGTTTGGTGAGGTCGATGCAACAACACATACAGTGATGCGTATCCTGTTTCCAAGGAAGGGTACTACAATCACCCAATACATAGGTTGTAGGGAACACGTGGTCGATGGGTAGAATTGGAAAAAATATTGACGTGCTTGATGAGTTCCATCTTCAAAGAATATGGGATGATCAGATTACCGAAACTCAAGTATTTATTTATGTGGCCTAATTGTTTATCAGCCATCTGTGTCGATGGACTGCAGTGCGTGAGTGCATACACGGGTTATCTTCATCCAGATGAGGGCCGGTCGGGTAGCCTAGTGGTTAAAGCGTTCGCTCGTCACGCCGAAGACCCGGGTTCGATTTCCGACATGGGTACAATGTGTGAAGCCCATTTCTGGTGTCCCCCGCCGTGATATTGCTTGAATATTGCTAAAAGCGGCGTAAAACCAAACTCACTCACTCACTCATCCAGATGAGTGTTGTAGTGTAACGTTGCAGACCAAACTGACACCGTCAGATGTATACTACCCAAAACAACTTAAAGAATACCAAAATGCGTTGCCATATCCACCAGCGAAGACAGATTAACTATTGTCATTTGGAAAAATCGGTGTAGTGTGGCCAAACAGTATGTAAGATAATGAGGTTTGGTTTGGTTTGTTTGTTGTTTAACGCCGCACTCAGCAATATTCCAGCTATATGACGGCGGTCTGTAAATAATTGAGTCTGGACCAGACAATCCAGTGATTGATATCATGAGCATCCATCCACGCAATTGGGATACGATGACATGCATCAACCAAGTCAGCGAGCCTGACCACCCGATCCCGTTAGTCGCCTTTCACGACAAGCATAGTCACCTTTTACGGCAAGCGTGGGTTGCTGAAGACCTATTCTACCCCGGAATCTTCACGGGTCAAGATAATGAGGTGTTTGTTTGTTTGTTTCTTTCTTTCTTTTTTAACGCCGCGCCAAGCAATATCCAGCTATATGACTGCGGTCTGTAAATAATCGAGACTGGAACAGACGATTCAGTAATTGACATGATATCATGAGCATCGATCCACGCAATTGGGATACGATGACATGCGTCAAATAAGTCAGCGAGCCTGACCACCCGATCCCGTAAGTCGTCTCTTACGGCAAGCATTGGTTGCTGAAGACCTATTCTAACCCGGAGCTTTACGGTAATGATGTGGTGAGGCCAGACTGTATGTGTGACAGTATCACAGCGTGTGTGTGATAGAGTGATGCGTGTCTGTTGGTTATCTGTTATTGTGAACGTGTACTGTGGTACACGGGCTCCGGATATGACGTCATCACTCACGTACGGGTTTTGAAGTTCAGGTCCGGTAACCATGGTGCCTGTAGCTCGTGGCATCTGTCAGTAAGCTGTTTGTCTCCATGTAAAATCAAGAGAGGTCAGTTGGTTCTTCGCCATGGGACGTGGGCGAGAAACAATCATCTTACATCTTCGCCAGTATTGCCACAGTGATTTCCATTGTGGAACCAACTCGAGCAGACGACCATTGCCGTCACCGTGCCAGCTAGAGCGTGATAAGCCCTTACATACATAATGGCCCTTCTTGATCGGGAGCTTGGGTGAACTGCTGCATCATTCGCACGTAGATTGTTTACTGGGGCGTAATCTAGGAGTGCTTTTGCAAAGTCCACGTCGACCGTTTCATCGTATTGGCAGATTCACTTTTTATCATGATCATGTTTCTAGGTTTGTCTTTGTCTTTGTTTGTTGTTTAACGCCACACTCAGCTATATTCCAGCTATATGACGTCTGTAAATAATCAAGTCTGGACCAGACAATCCAGTGATTGACATCATGAGCATCGATCCACGCAGTTGGGATACGATGACATGCATCAACCAAGTCAGTGAGCCTGACCACCCGATCCCGTTAGTCGCCTCTTACGACAAGCATAGTCGCCTTTTTCGGCAAGCATGAGTTGCTGAAGACCTGTTCTAACCCGGATCTTCACGGGTCTCTAGGTTTGTCAGTGCCATCCACGATATGCCTGCTCGTGGATTTCACCAAAGTGATAAAGGTCTCGTAGGACCTGCATCACTTGTTCCTCTTTTCCCACTTTAAGATGACACGCCGTGATATAACTGAAATACTGTTCAAAGCGGCGTTAAACCCAATCCTCTCTCACTCACTCACTCACTCACTCTCCATCCACGTTAGCTCTTTTGTTATGTAGTTTCATTTTATGAGTGCTCTTAAAGTTCTCCGAGTATTGGTATTGGCTATTAACAATAAAACGATTTCTTATTGCATATTTAATTCTGTCAATGCGTTGGGCGCTATCACAGATTTCCTTATTTGCCTGTTGTTTGAGCCATGGTTGTTGCATGTGTGCAGGTTTCATGAGGACATTTGAAGGTTGACTTAATCTTTGGTTATATCATCACCTGCTTCCTAAAATAGGCCCCTGGACACCGTTATCTAGGGTAAATACTACAGTGGTGGGACCCGTGAAGAACCTGGTTAGATTAGGTCGTGAGCAACCCATGCTTGCCGTAAAAGGCGACTATGCTTGTAAGAGGCGACTAACTGGATCGGGTGGTCAGGCTCGCTGACAAGGTTAATGCATGTCATCGTATCCCAATTGCGTAGATCATCTTATTCATTGGATTATTTACAGACCACCGTCATATATCTGAAATACTGCTCAGCAGCGGTTAACGTGTTGGCTCGTCCAGCTTATTCACCCAACAGCGGGGTAGTCTAGTGGTTAACGTGTTGGCTCGTCCAGCTTATTCACCCAACAGAGGGGTAGTCTTGTGGTTAACGTGTTAGCTCGTCCAGCTTATTCACCCAACAGCGGGGTAGTCTTGTGGTTAACGTGTTGGCTCGTCCAGCTTATTCACCCAACAGCGGGGTAGTCTAGTGGTTAACGTGTTGGCTCGTCCAGCTTATTCACCCAACAGCGGGGTAGTCTAGCGGTTAACGTGTTGGCTCGTCCAGCTTATTCACCCAACAGCGGGGTAGTCTTGTGGTTAACGTGTTGGCTCGTCCAGCTTATTCACCCAACAGTGGGGTAGTCTAGTGGTTAACGTGTTGGCTCGTCCAGCTTATTCACCCAACAGCGGGGTAGTCTAGTGGTTAACGTGTTGGCTCGTCCAGCTTATTCACCCAACAGAGGGGTAGTCTTGTGGTTAACGTGTTAGCTCGTCAAGCTCATTCACCCAACAGCGGGGTAGTCTAGTGGTTAACGTGTTGGCTCGTCCAGCTTATTCACCCAACAGAGGGGTAGTCTTGTGGTTAACGTGTTAGCTCGTCAAGCTCATTCACCCAACAGCGGGGTAGTCTAGTGGTTAACGTGTTGGCTCGTCCAGCTTATTCACCCAACAGCGGGGTAGTCTTGTGGTTAACGTGTTGGCTCGTCAAGCTCATTCACCGAACAGCGGGGTAGTCTAGTGGTTAACGTGTTGGCTCGTCAAGATTATTCACCCAACAGCGGGGTAGTCTTGTGGTTAACGTGTTGGCTCGTCAAGCTCATTCACCCAACAGAGGGGTAGTCTAGTGGTTAACGTGTTGGCTCGTCAAGATTATTCACCCAACATCGGGGTAGTCTAGTGGTTAACGTGTTGGCTCATCAAGCTCATTCACCCAACAGCGGGGTAGTCTTGTGGTTAACGTGTTGGCTCGTCAAGCTCATTCACCCAACAGCGGGGTAGTCTAGTGGTTAACGTGTTGGCTCGTCAAGCTCATTCACCCAACAGCGGGGTAGTCTAGCGGTTAACGTGTTGGCTCGTCCAGCTTATTCACCCAACAGCGGGGTAGTCTAGTGGTTAACGTGTTGGCTCGTCAAGCTTATTCACCCAACAGCGGGGTAGTCTTGTGGTTAACGTGTTGGCTCGTCAAGCTCATTCACCCAACAGAGGGGTAGTCTAGTGGTTAACGTGTTGGCTCGTCAAGATTATTCACCCAACAGCAGGGTAGTCTAGTGGTTAACGTGTTGGCTCGTCAAGCTCATTCACCCAACAGCGGGGTAGTCTTGTGGTTAACGTGTTGGCTCGTCAAGCTCATTCACCCAACAGCGGGGTAGTCTAGTGGTTAACGTGTTGGCTCGTCAAGCTCATTCACCCAACAGCGGGGTAGTCTAGCGGTTAACGTGTTGGCTCGTCCAGCTTATTCACCCAACAGCGGGGTAGTCTAGTGGTTAACGTGTTGGCTCGTCAAGCTTATTCACCCAACAGCGGGGTAGCCTAGTGGTTAACATGTTGGCTCTAGCAGTGATAAGATAATCTTCATCAGTGTGTTGATGCCAATACTACTACAGGTGGCACAGTGGTATAAGGTGCCACAATTCATTGTGCAGAGTTGCTTCCCTTCATCTTGCCAGGATCTGCTGTGAAGAGCTTAAATCCCAGATTTACACTGCTTTAATGGTCCTTAGGTTGTGCATGTAGGATTCATCAAAGTGGTAAAGGTCTGTGACCTAATACACTTTAGGCTTTCTACCACAACAAACCCAGCCTCAAACCCATATCACTCACTCACTCACACACTAGCTATAGCACTAAAGCAGGCCTTTACATCACTTGTTTGTTGATGTGTTTGTTGTTTAATGCTGCACTCACCTAGCGATATTCCAGCTGGACTATCCAGTGATTGACGTTATGAGCATCACGATTGGGATACAATGACATGCATTAAACAAGTCAGCATCACTGACCAACAGATCCGTTAGTCACCTTCAGCAATCATTGGTTGCTGAAGATCAATCAGAACCCAGATCTTCACCATATATAACTAACCCACATGGTGACCCGGGTTAGAAACAGTCCCCAGAACTCCATTGGTCAGGCTTCGTGACTATGGGCCAGCATGGGATGTTGTTAATGATAGCAGGGGTGGTGGGGTAGCCTAGTGGCTCGTCATGCCGAAGACTTGGGTTCGATTCCCCACATGGGTACAATGTGTGAACCCATTTCTGGGTTCCACCGTGATGTTGCTGGCATATTGCTAAAAGCCATGAAAACAATACTCGAATACTGGTTCATCTGGTCCAGACTGGATAATCCACAGACCATCTAGGTTACAATCTGTACTCAGCAACCACTAGCAGAAATATGAACAAAACAACCATTTATTTAAGCTGCATATTTATTTACACTGATCCTCCATCACATGTAATAATAATAATAGTATCGTGGATTTACAGAGCACCAAATCCATCTTAAGCAGGCCCAAAGTGCTAACATTATTACCCCGGTCAATGGATCAGTGTGTACTCAATTTTCATCCTCAGCTCCATGGGTAACATACAAGCCAAGCTGCCATGTGAGGTGCTAGAAGGTTCTACCTACCAGGTACCCATTTACTGCTGGGTGATCAGGTATATTTAAAGAAATCACCTGCCTAAGGAGACACCACATGTGCTACGTGTGCTTCAGTGTGAGGCAGCGAAGCCTTAAAAAATCTCAAAAGTTAAGCCAATCTCATTAAAATCAGATTTTAGTTCTCGCTATTGCTAAACGAAGATCTGAGGACATCCCACTACGGGTCACGTCAGAACGACCTTTCATCCAACCAATCAGAACGTCGCTTACCAGATCATGAAAGTGACAGTCGGAATGTGTTTTCTAATCATGCAACCACGATATATTTAACACGGGGTATCCGAACGACTGTTACAGGTTTTATGGTTATATCCATACAATCTAGGCCATCTATAAGCCATTCCAGTATGTTCTTCTTATTAGTTTTAAATTTTTTAATCAAGATTACATCAAAATATGTTTCGAAGCGTAGTCGCCAGTTTGAAACTAGTGTCATAGAGCTCGAGGAAGCTGCCTTCTGATTGGCCAACGTCGATTTCTTGTCAGTCATTTCATTGGTCGGTCAAATTTCGTGAAAGGTCGTTCTGACGTGACACGCAATGGGATGTCCTCAGATCTTTCTTTAGCGGTAGCCAAAACTAAGATCTGATTTTAATGAGATTGAAGTAAAGCTAGCAGAGACATGTCGGGAATATATAAATTGGTCTCATAAAATTGGTCTTATAAAAATTCCTCAGTTGGTCTTATGGAAGTATTTTAAATACTGGAATGAAGGATAAAAATATTCCTGAGCAGAAACAATATCACAAAAACACTCAAGGCAACGGCTATATAGAGTCATAGTGTAAAAATAGGTATTTGAACATAATACTTGTTTCTCAAACAAAATATTTTGGGATTCCCTCATTAAAAGTAAAAATTCGGACTTTCAAGTTTTGGTATTTTCCTTATTTGACATGCGACAACAAACCCCAAATACGGCATGCTGTAACATCGTTCAAAGATGTCGGCAAACATCAGGGTTTTTTAAAGGGCAAGTTCACACGGAAATGAACCAATTTTTCTTGTACTTTTTCCACATTAAAAGTGTTAACATAGAAGTGTCATAGACAAAAATATAAAAACATCAAATTTAATTAACATATTTTTTGCATTTAAACGATTTATATTTTTCACATTTACCAAGTGTTCTATTTCCATAACAAAAACACCATGGCTTATGCCCCTTGCAATATGACGTCATTGGTGCCAATTGATAAACATTATGACGTCATCATGCTTTGTTAGAGCCGCTTCACGTGGTGTAGGTACAGTTTTGTGATTCTAGCGTCTCAGATGCCAGCCAGAATTGTGTTATGTTGAGTCACCACTGCGCCGGAATGTGTCGTAGACCATGTTGTTTTACCGCAAACTGGTCCTTGATATCTTTTGCGTTGAGAATAGACAGGGACCCCGTTGAATTGGCACCAATTACGTCATACTCTAAGGGGGATAACTCAGGCCTATTTCGCTCGTAAAACGAAGGCTTCATAACGGCATATCATTTTAACACTATTGTGAGCTTCCTACTTTCACTGTGAAAAAAAATGAGTGTATATTTTCAAACACAGATACTAACTAATTCTAAAATTGCGTTTTGTTTAGAAAAAGAAAGAAAGTGATTTTTGCGTGTACACTTCCCCTTTAAGAACCAGAGAGAGGGTGCAGTGGTGGGAATACCACACCCACCCAAGTAACAGTCAGCGACTCCAGGCTGACAGTGACACTAGTTAAATGTGTCTGGCCTAGAGTCCTCAGTTAAGAAAGTCCATATTTTACCACTAAAATCTACTGAATATGATGTCAAGAGACAAACTGGGTCTGGGAGACACATTTGTCCCTGGCCGTATAAACATTTACATGGAGGTTTCATGGGTGATAGGTGAACATAAATTGAATTACAGAACTAATACGTTAATCTTGCACATTCATGCTAACTTTATCAGCTGCATACTGTTAGCAATCCTTTCTGCAAAATACCCCAGACACAATGGAGCTTGCAGATAATATCTTTTTATCACAGTATGCAAAGAACATATAGGTGCATAAAACTCCTAAAACTCCTACTCATCTTGTCAAAAAAAAGGCAACATCGCACAGGACAGTTGACCTAAGAGTCGTATCCTGGAGATGAAATATACCGCTAAGGTCACATTTTTTAAAAATTGGTTTAAAAATCTTCTGACTCCAAACAATTAAAATGTGAAAAAGAAATGAAAAGCCAACCAGAAATAAGTCAAATATTAAAAAAATTCATTTCCTGTCTCTATCAAAATAAATATATCTCTTAAACTACTATAATAAAAATCTGTCTAAAATTTATCTGAAAAACTTCAAAACAACAAAATATAATGAATAGCAAGGGGAAATAACAAAATAATATTTGAAACTTTTATACCGATGACATCAAATGAGACAATTTCCAAGACAGGAATTGTATATACCCGGTAGTGCACAAAGTGTGTGTGTTATATTTCGAGGCTTACAAAACTGATATTGTAATATACATAATATCCAAAAAGCAAAGTTTTCATGTCAACTATGACAGCCAGTGCATAAAATGAACACAGCAAAAGTTTCACATATCACTGGCAATAGCTGCTACATTTGATGATAATCAGTATTTAAAGACCCGTGAAGATCCAGGGTAGAATAGGTCTTCAGCAACCCATGCTTGCCGTAATAGGCGACTTTGCTTGTCGTAAGAGGTGACTAACGGGATTGGGTGGTCAGGCTCGCTGACTTGGATGATGCATGTCATCGATCCCAATAGTGTGGATCGATGCTCATGATATCAATCACAGGATTGTCTGGTCCAGACTCGATTATTAACAGACCACTGTCATATAGCTGGAATATTGCTGAGTGCGGCGTTAAACAAACAAACAAATTAAAACAAATTGGTAAAAATAAACTGCATGCTAAAATTATTGCTAAATATAAAACAAAATACTTGAATATGTTGAAGAAGATATCATTATTTGAAATACAGTAATTAAACAAATAAAACCAAGAACAAGCAACCGGACAACATAATACACCATCAGCTGAAACAAAATCCAAAATCCCCACAGTGCAACTCGATTTATAGGAAGCAGGACCAATAATTGCTTCAATAAAATATTTGAATATTCCAGGTATTTACAATCAGACAAATGCATATTCATTTCCATAATTTTATGTCTTGAAATTTCTAAATGCAAGAGATTAAATTTCGTAAATAAAAAATGAGTTTGTATTAACCATTGAGCAGGAAATGTTTTTGTGTTTACAACAGAATGGTGCAATTTTATAGCCTCACAATTCTGGAAATTTTACTGCAGAAGTTTGGAAGTTTTACCTCAGAATTCATCTGGAATTGGATTAGTCTGACATTTGATAAGGGTAACAATGATTTATCTTCAGAAAAAGATTCTGTTTTAGTCACATCCCTAATCCCTTGTATTTTTTTTTATCGTCATTCTGATTTTTTCTTCTTCTGAATTTTCAATTTTTAAGGTGGGGATTCGTAAACCAAGCGTAAACGTAATGCGTAATTATGGCATGTTGACCAAGGAAGCCTGTATGACAAGAAACAAACTGGTCTCCCCTAAATTTAGAATAACCAACAAGCTACAAGGAAATAAGGATTTTCTGTCCCGAGTAAACAGATGGTGTAAGTACCGACCCTTTGGCAGTGGACCTACCATGCGTACAGCATTCACTCACGAGGGACAGATAAGTCATAATTCCCAGTTTTGAGTAAGTTATTCTGTATATTACTCAGACATTTTAAGAGATAACATGAAGAAAAAACGTATGAAATGTGACCCCAACAGCTAAACTTTATGGTAGGCCGCCTATTGTTCAGATAAAATCATGTGATTAATTTGTGACATCATAAACAATGGATGATGTCACATCATACTTTTCTCAACCATGAAGCACTGATATATTATGGCTTCAGTTGACCAATCAGCATTGAGAGTCCCTAAAATGCACATGTGCAAATATCGGAAAGTCAATATCCACAATCATTCTAACCTTGTGGGTAAAATATAGAATTTCTATATTTGTCTCACTTCAGCGTATTCATGCAATCAAGCTAGACAGGTGTGGGCAACAGATTGTGGAGCCCGGTATGCGAATCTACAATCACTGTTATATCTTCACATTGATTGAGTATGTTCAAAAGTCAATAAATCTCAGCTAATCTTTTCTACACTTGAAAAGTAAGAGTCTAATCAATAAGTCAATACATGTATTTTCGTCTTAATAGAACATTAGAATTAGGTGAAATATCTGTTTATTTATATGACACTAATATTCTGACAGTGTTTATACAATTTGTTTGCAATCATATCGCAGCATAAGCTTCAACAATACAATCAGTATTCACAGACCCTGAATATAACATAACAACAGCTGCAAACCAACATATCCGTTAGCCCATACCCTTCCTGGTATTCCAGACCCGGGTAAGTAGGTCAAAAGGTACGGTAATGCAAGACCAATTAACATTTGACCTTCATTATCACGAATATAGAAAAAAACATAATCATTAATGATCATGACTAAAAAAAACCACCATATCAAAAATAAGTTGTTATAGATAAACAAGATAAATGCATACCATACTCACTTCTTAAAAATAATATTTCTTAAAATAATAATTAAAGAAAGACACTTTGGTTCTTTCCCTTTCCCATTTTTAAAAACATTAATCATGACAGTTATCAGGAACATTTAATCACAAGCCAATATATTTGTACTTGTCTGTCCACGATGGGGAAAGAAACCATTTTTTTTCACTTTGGCACCATGTAGCCTGGAGATTGAGGTAGAACAAGAGACACGTATATGATATGGGTTCCTATACTTATTATGTGTACTCGTTCCATAAGGTACATTGTCTACAAGTTTCAAAAGGCAAGACAAATTTAGTTTCTTGTGGACCATGGTTACCGATTGTTTTGGTCAAACATACTCAAAATGACAAAATGAAGAAATAAAAATGTAAACTGATTTTAATGTTAAATGGATTTGAGGTTAATTTTCTTAAAACACGGAAAACAACCTCTTTCAATAAAGTTAAAACTAAGAAAAGAAGTTCAAAATGAGAAATAAAACTTCAAACAAACAACATTTATACTCGGACCCCATGGTACCGCGGCATTCATCGTATCGCGGCATTTGTGATTTCCTGTAGTTCACGCGGGACACGCCTCTTAGCGGCTGTCTATTAATGCAAATCAGTAACCAGGAAGTGCTCACTTCGTAAACAATTTCAATTTCCTCGGAATGTTCCGTCTACTGTAAGTACGGAGTTATTAATCCGTTGATACATATTTCTGGCATCTGTTGTAATATTGCCTTACCCCCATCTATCAATGGCCAACGATATAACCCGCAGTTCCCCAAGTAAACTTTCTCTATCGACCAGGGTGCCGTTGTACAAAACAACCTTAGCGCTAAGGTTACCTTATATCCTTAAGTTTTAACCTTAGGCCTTTACTAAGGTTGACCCCCTGTTGCATGAAACTACCTTACGCTAAGGTAGCCTTAGTTAAGGTGAAAATTTTAAGGTTGGTCAGACCCAACCTTAGCCACGCTAAGGTTGATACTTCATTGAATTTCAACATGGCTACTTTATTGTTGATGTGTGAGGAAACTGAGAGAAGTTTGAGGAAACAGCGTGTTTTCCGAGATCGCACCATGCAGCTTGAGACACTGACAGACTTGGACCTGATATCGCGTTATCGACTCACTCGCGAAGCCATTTTCTGTCTCGTAGACAAAGTTCGTCCTTTGGTCGAAAGACCAACACAGTGTTCGTACGCAATGACAGTGGAATCTCAAGTTTTGTTTATGCTGAGATATTAAGGAAAAGGGGGATTTCTTTCTGAAATTGGAGATTTGCATGGTTTGGATAAAGAAAGAAAATGAGCCGAATAAAACATGGCTGCGACCCTTGACTTCATCGGCCAAGAGTGTCAGCTCACTTGATGTAAAGTTTGATTGCCGACACCATTTCTGTGCACTGGTAGACTGTGTCATGTTGAAGTAGCAATATTAGTCGTCTGCAGATGCGAGCAGGGGAGATATCTCTCAATCGTAACTACGGACTTAATTGAGTCTCCCACACTAAAGAGTTCAACCTTAGTTAAGGTTGCCGCTAAGTATCCTGTCCACGTTAAGGTTGTCCTAAGGTAGTTTTGTGCATCGGGCGTAATGTTTTGATAAGGTTACCTTAAGATTAACCTTAGTAACTAAGTTCAACCTTAGTAAAGGTTGTTTTGTACAACGGCACCCTGAACTAGATCATCTGCATATTCATGGCGACTAATGAGGTAAGGGAAGTTACGTAGTCCGCACATTTTTTCCCGCTCGATGCCATGAATCTGTTGGGAGATCATAAGGGCCATAATGCCAAACTTAGAAATACGTTCTTCACTAGTAACCAAAAGATAAATACATACTTTGGGCATACTAGGAGTGCTTTTTATATATTTATTGTTGACTTTTAACATTTTTCCATTTTGTGACAAATTATTGTCATCCAATTTTTTTTTAAACAATCTTAAAATATCATTTCTGATATTTTGATGTTGACTTATAAAAATATTTTTCTCTTACTTTTCGGTAAATATGCATTGAATACCTATTGCTGATAACACATTTAGAATTTTACTTGTGCTGTCTTTGCACTTGTCTGGACAAATCACTGATGTCTGGCATGATCATACCAAGTGGTTGGTAGAATTATGTCCTCTTTTTGTCCAATTCGGACCTCCATACACAACTTTTCTCTGTACCGCGATATGATGGAGTTCTCTCCCTTGTCAAACTGAGCGCGAGGCCCGGCTTTTACTCGGAGCTACTAATGTAAATAATGAACTTTTATCAGTAAAATATGCATAGTTTGATAACATGAATTATATCTGATACAGAGAACATGAATAAACATAAAGGTTAGTGAGTGCATTTTTTTCCGTTTAGCGTACATGACAAGTACCGCGATACCCCGAGGTTGCAGGCTAATAGCTTAAAATGGGAGGAAAGCCTGAAGTGATGCAGATCTCAGACATTTACCACTTTGGTGAAAGCCCCATCCATAGGTTTCTGGCATGCCCAAGGGATGTAACTCTGCACAGCGAATTGAAGCGCCTTAGACGACTGAGCAACCCGTGCCCCCCATGCGAATTGAACATGTATGAGAGCTACACAGTCCCTGAGTAGCCATCATGCGCATGTCAACTGACAATAATAATTCAGTCAAAATATATGCCAGTTGTCGCTGTTCCTGTAGCGAGAGACACTTCACACGTACATACGGGCATGCCCAAGGGAAGTAACCCCTTCCATATAAAATGTGCACCTCTAAACATTGTTCTACAACTCAATGAGGCAATGTATGTATACTGTATATATTTTCAACATGCAGCTAAGATATGGTAGGTGTATACAATGTATTATCAAAACCAAATTACAGCTTAGGAAAATATGCAATTTGAATATATAAGATGAAACCGAAATTAACTGTTTCAATTTTGGACAAATACAAACAGTTAAGAGAGATCCTGATTAAGTACTGTGTGAAAGGATGTGTGTAAATGATATAGATAAACTAATCCTTCATAACATTCACATAAACATGATAAGATCAATATCTGACCAATATCCGAGTACAATTCTATTTCATAGGCTCATGTAAAATGTCTAAGTACACAATTGATGATCATCTGAGTCTACATAATCAATTTGGCACTTTGGCCATCTTGTTCATAAAGAGGACAAAACACAAGACATTAGGAAACAATAATGCACTGCCATGGTTACTACTGATCAACTGAAACAAATGATTGTGTGTGGTGACCAAAAGTTGATGATGAAATCCAAAATGACTGACAACACTTGTGAGGGGTTGATGGTTGTGTTCCAAGAACAGGGACTGGTTTGATTCTATGGACCTTGGATCTATCGGAGTCTGCCAGTGTGTGGTGTATAATTTACAGCACACTTCTGCTTCAGCACTGGGTTTGAATCCCAGACTTGCCCTGACAATATTTCAAGGTTTGTCAGCACCATACCCATGCTCATGGGTTTCTCATGGTAAACCTCTAAGACCCGCATCCACTTCAGGCCTTCCATCCGTAAAAAACTGACACGCTGTGCTATAACTGACATACTGTTCAAAGCAGTGTTTACCTTCACATAAAGCTAAAAAAAGCAATGCTATTTAAAGTGGTGTTAACCTTCACTCACTCACTCACTCACACAACCAACCAAACACACTCACACAGAGCTAAAAAAAGCAATACTATTTAAAGTGTTGTTAACCTTCACTCACTCACTCACTCACACAACCCACCAAACTCACTCACACAAAGCTAAAAAAAGCAAAACAGTAAACTACGTTTATAATGAACACGCTTATAACGAACTGACGGATATAACAAACTTTCTTTATTGTCCCGACTATTTGTGATAGTTATGCTGTATATATGCTTATAACGAACTACGGTTATTACAAACTAAAATTAGTGGTCCCTTTGAGTTCGTTATAACCTTAGTTTACTGTACTATTTAAAGTTGTGTTAACCTTTACTCACGCAACCAACCAAACTCACTTACTCACACAAAACTAAAAAAAGCAATACTATTTAAAGTGGTGTTAATCTTCACTCACTTACTCACACAACCAACCAAACACACTCAAATAAAGCTAAAAAAGCAAAACTATTGAAAGTGGTGTTAACCTTCACTTACTCACTCACACAACCAACCAAACTCACTCACCCACCCACTCACTCACTCACATAAAGCTGAAAAAGGCAAGGAAATCTGCATATCGAACCCACATCATAATACCATAATACTATTGCGGTACCAAATCATTGTACCACTCCTCATGTCTGGCATAGGTTACTGGGAGACTATACCAACCAGGAACCCACTGGAGGATATACACTTTGATATGACCTATATCGGATCTATGGCTATTCATATTGATGGAAGTGTGTCCATCGATATACATATTGTATAATAGTATATGTGAGAGGATTTCCTATCCAACTGTGTATCATAGCACAAAGTAAGGCAACGGGTACCTCGGGGACTCGGGTTCGGGTGGGTACTGAATAGAATCCAGGTACCCACAGGACTACCCGGACCCATGGTTAGGCACGTGATATATTGTTCAATGACAAAAATTCACTATAACTCCATGGTTACACTACAAGTCACTAATGTTCGCATTTTTTTCTAACCAGGCATAAACTCATTCTGACTTTTATGTTTGAATAAAGATAATGTTTCAGTCAACTGACAATCGTTTTTTTCAAGTAATTATTTCCCTAGTTACGACTACTAATTTAAAGTACTCTATAAAACCTGTCTAAGACATTATAAAATATATATCAGTGCACATGGTATACATGTTAAAAAAATAAAGAATATATGGTTGAAAGACACTATTAAACTAGTCTCTTGTAAATGGCCATTTTCAATTGATAAATCAGATAAAAAACGGAGTGAAGAACGGGTATGATGACGAACCCAATGAGGCAGATCATTCCTATCGTCAACCCGGGCTGATTCCAGTCCAGGACTTTAGGATACATGACATGATTGTGATCTGGAATCCAGTAAAATAAACTGAAGAATACATATACCAGACCGTATGTTATTGGGTAGATGACGTGAAGTAATCGGATCGGAATTGCCGACACAAGATGCTCAACAACCACAATAACAGAATTCAGCATGTGAAGTTGTACGTTATCCATTGAACCAACTTTCGCTCCGGTCATCTCAGGAAACAGGACCGCAAAAAAAATAATCGTAACCATGACAGAAGAGCTTGATACAACATTAAACAGAATCCAGACAATTTTGAGGTACCATGGTAACCGATAGAGACGAATATCCACTTCTTCATCCGAGTCTGGGACGGCTTCGTAACCCGAGGAAACCATCCAGGGATCAGTGCTGATTTCTGGGAACATGTTCTGATGGCCTTCCGATGGCGGCCTTCTCATGAAGTGGGTGTCCTGGCGTCGGAGACAGAAGTAGTTAAAGAATGCTGCAACAAAGTTTGTGGTCATGTACAGTGCTAGCACAGTGTAGGTCCAAATGGTCAAGAAGGCTGCCATAGATAGACCATTCGGCAAGTCCATACTGCCTGACCCAGCAGTGAGGTAGATGAGCCATACGTCCACGTATACCGCCAACACAAGGCGGTACAGTAGATACAGAATTGGGGGAATACGCCACTGGAAGAAAAAAAGGTTTTGACAGTTTACAGCATGAAACCATGAAAGCAATTCACCTATCAGCAATATCCACTCCAAGGCATGTTCATAGGCTACATTATCACCCTGGGTGCCGTTGTTCAAAGCGATCTTAACTACAGGAATTGCGACAGGCGTAGCGGTAAGGTTGTTCTGTACAACAGCACCCTGGTCAATGGATCGTTGAGCATTCTTATTGCTTTCTCAGCTCCCTGGGGCATATACAACTAAAGTCTGTTCAGAGCTAGAAGGTTTAGAATTCACATTGCAATCTCTACCGGGTACCCATTAACGGCTGGGTGAACAGAGGCATACCTCAAACAAAGTCACTTCCCTAAGGGGACACATCGAATTTAAGTACAGACAATCACAAAGGTTCTTACCTGCCACATGAAAAACCTTCCTCGGTAAACATCGCCGAAGCCAAACCTCTTCAAGCGGAATTCTTCCCGTAAGGCTAGACAGCTTCTCCTTGGACAACTCATTCTGCAGGGCTCTGAAATGTCAAGTAGGACATGTTGATAGAGTGAGTGAGTGAGTTGGGTTTAACGCCGCTTTTAACAGTTTTCCAGTTATATCGCGGCGTGTCAGCTTAATGTGGGAGGAAAGCCCGAAGTGATGCAGGTCCCAGACGTTTACCACTTCGGTGAAACCCACGAGCACGGGTATGGTGCTGACAAACCTAGAAACATAATCAGGGCGAACCGGGATTCGAACCCACAATCATAGGTTTCTGGCGTGCCCAAGGGACGCAACTCTGCACAGCGAATCGCGGCGCCTTAGACAACTGGGCCACCCGTGCCCCCGACATGTTGATAGACAGCAGACAGGGCAATGTACATGTTTAAATACAGTGCCATGAACTATGCTCACCACCAAAATAAAAACGAACCACAGAAACATGGAGAAGTATTTAAGTTAAGAAGAGATGTTTCCAATGTGTACCAATTAATGACAAAACTAACAATCAGTCAAGTGCTACCACAGTGTCTTTATTCTTATCGTGACATGCTACACATGATTTCCAAACTTTACACGCTAATCCTACACGAGACAAATGGTGCATCTCGAGTCATGGCTCATGACCTCACATATTATGTGTGCATGAACATCGGTTCACACAACAAACTCGTATGTCCGTCTGTGCATTGAACCAATCTAATATCTCTTGAGTAATTCTTCACTTATTAATTTTAACCAACATGTATGGTATTCATGTTTCTTTTGGCAGTGAGTAATCTGGCAACCTGTGATTTAACTTTAGTTTTTTGTATATAGTGAACTTCAACATGTTCAAGGCGAAATAGGGGGGGCACAGGTGGCCCAGTCGTCTAAGGCGACATGATTCACTGTGCAAATTGCGTCCCTTGAGCACTCCAGGAACCTATGATTGTGGGTTCGAATCCCGGTTCGCCCAGATTATGTTTCTAGGTTTGTCAGCACCATACCCGTGCTCGTGGGTTTCAATGAAGTGGTTAACACCTGCATCACTTTGGGCTTTCCTCCCACATTAAGCTGACATGCCGTGATATAACTGGAATACTGTTAAAAGCAGTATTATACACAACTCACTCACTTGCTCAAGGTGAAATATCACTAAGTGATGTACTATTTCAGGCTAGTAGCATGTATGTTTACAAGCACAAATGTCTAGTTGGGTCACAAATTCATGTTTATCTTGTACATCTGGTCTCTGTTTGTTTGTTGGTTTGTGGTTTAATGCAGCACTCAGCAATATTCCAGCTATATGACGGCGGTCTGTAACTAATCGAGTCTGGACCAGACAATCCAGTGATTAACGCATTGGGATCGATGACAAGGATTTATAGTTAGTGTGTAGTTATCATGGACAACTCCATCCCTTCTAGTTAAAAACTTCATCCTCCTATATCATGTTGATGAAGGGCATCTCGTTTATGACAATGAATACTACTCAAACGAAGTTAAAGAACTCCAGTTTCTTTCATATTACGATAGAGATGGTCATATTAAAGATCAGGATTTCTTTTACTCCTTTTGGCATGTTTGGGTAGAATTCATTGTTAAACCTCTATATTCTAATGTTTCATAAAGCAAACTCAATGTGAGGGTGGTTGGTGGCTTGGTGGTTAAAGCGTTAACTCGTCACATCAAAGGAACGAATTCTATTCCCGACATGAGTACAATGTGTGAATTTTGGTTTCCAAAGCTGTGACCACCGTGATGTTGCTGGAGTATTGCGAAAAGCAGCATTAAACCATACACCCTCTCTCAGCAGCATCTGTTTGGAATTCCCTACCTGTAAACAGTATTGCTAAACATGACTTCATCTCTAAGGTCAGACAGAAACGTCACAAAATGACAATGAAACGCTGCAGTCAGATATTGACTAATAATTATATTTATAAGGAGCCAAAACAGGAATAGGTTTAGAAAAACAAATATCATCTACCTATCTAAATCAAAATTTAATATGATTAAAAACATCCTGTATCAATGCATTTTATATGACTCATTGCAATATCTCATGGCTACTCATAAGTTAGACGTTACCTTTTTTATGATAGTTTCTGGAATGTTCTCCAAGTGGACTTTACCCCACCTCCATTCTAAATTGGTTAGAAAAGAACCCATTTGTTTGAACGAAGTCCCTTGACCTAATCTTGGTCGTATGAATACTGATAATGCATAATCCAAAACAGGAAGTGATGTAAAGCACATATTCCACATATATAACACTACAAAATAGCCATACTACGATAATATAGAGTTGCCCACCATTGAATCGCCAATGACAGGTACTTTGTTAACCAAACTCGGTATCAAAACCAATCCTAATTGATGTATCATAAAAATATGAAGAAATATGACATATTTAGTAGGCTAGTAAGCGTGCGCCATTACGATCCAATAACTACCTTGATAATATATATAGGGTTCTTTGTTAGGGATCTTTGTTGTGGGATAGTTGTATCAGTACTACTGGAGGGCTCCAAGACTACTGGGGGGCACAGGTGGCCCAGTCGTCTAAGGCGCCGCGAGTTGCGTCCCTTGGGCATGCCAGAAACCTATGATTGTGGGTTCGAATCCCGGTTCGCCCCATTTATGTTTCTAGGTTTGTCAGCACCATACCTGTGCTTGTGTGTTTCAACGAAGTGGTAAACGTCTTAGACCTGCATCACTTCGGGCTTTCCTCCCACATTAAGCTGACACGCCGTGATATAACATGAATAATGTTAAAGGCGGCGTTAAACCCAACTCACTCACTCCAAGCCTGACACTGTGACAGTGACTCAGTATATTCATACTGCTTGTCATGCTCTTTATCAGGCCTAGACTAGAGCAGTCTCAATTTCATTATAATGAATTGAATTAAAACGTGTGACATGAAATACAGTCTGTCCACAGAGGTAACTCACACATTCAGAACACACCAGTGGCATGGAACAAAATACACATGGGAATATTAATGTTTTTGTAACTAATTCATTTTGGAAAAAGGAGCATCACCAGCCAGATGATGCGGAGAAACATCTTCAACATATTCAAACTCTCTGTTGTCCTTCACACCAGTGAAGGGTTGACAAGCTAAGGGACCAGTAAACAAAGGAGAAAGGTGGGCGGAAGGCCTGGGAGATGGAGAATCCCATTTCATGGGTCTGCTAAACAGTTTTCTTCACCACTGCTTACCTTATACAAAGAAGTTATTTAAGCTGCTGGTATTCTGATGATTGACAAGCTTCAGCACAGAATTAACGAACACTGTTGAATTAAACAAGAATGATCTATGACAGCATTTTTAAGCATGCCTAATAATATAAAGGCGTGTGGTATCCGATTGTTGTGCAAACAGATGTAGTGCGAAGCAACATATCCAAGGAAGATGATAACACAATGATGCATCCACGCCTACCGTCCTGGTGATAGTCGCGTGTGGGAGTGACAAGGCAGAGATAGTTTGTCTCCCATATCATTAGTATGACAAGTACCAGCAAAGATAAACCTTCACAGTACACCATATTGGCCCCACTGTCATGAGAATGTTGAAATACCAGGATACGATGGTGGGAGGAGAGAAAGTGTTTACATCACGGCCGGTAGATACGATAGGAGTCTGTGTTTATAGCCATGACTTCTGGCTGGAGATTTGTAGAATTAGATGGTCATAGTTTTATTCACATAAATTAATTTGATCATAAATAATATTAAACTAAGGCTTCAACAAATGGTTGATGTGTTATAGTTTGGGCTGTTCACTTGTCAAATGATATCATCATGGCCATATTGGATAGACTAGAAAACTACGCATTCAGCAGGTACAGGGAGTATCATCTTGGGTTTATGGATATGCTAGAAAGTAGGGCTGGGATGAGTCCAAATTTAGGACCCTACCCGAGTACCCGCTGTAGGACTCAATAGGTATAAGTACAAACTGTACGATTTATTCAAACATAAAAAAGTCAGAAGGAATGGGCTTAGTAGTCAGAACAAACTGCAAAATTAGTGACTTGTAGTTTAAAGATGGAGTTCTAGATAATTTTTGTCATATATCACGTGACTAACCATGGACCGGGTAGTCCTGTGGGTGCCAGGGTCCTCCTCCGTACCCACTTGACCCGAGTACCCAAGTTACCCATCACAGTCCCACTAGAAAGATACAAATTCATTGTTGGTGTAAAGTGCATTGTGTCCATAGCTCATGTGGTATACCGTATTCGACATTATAAGTGCCCCGCTCTAATAAGTGCCCACGGTGATATTTGTTAATATATTGGCCAGTGAGCAATTCCAATTAGCACCCTTTCGAATTGATCAATGTACACAAGACTTAAATTTATTCGTGTATAATATGCGTGTTATATGCATCCTTAATAATGGGAAATTAAATTCTGAAACAATATATCTGCCGTATATAAACATTTCAGGCTGTCAGCATAAACCACGAAATTTATGATGTTTCAACTCTGTTGTTTTTCACCAAAATAATATTCTAATAAGCGCCCCATATTTCTAATTTTGAGAGCGCCCTGGGCGCTTATTATGTTGAATACGGTAAGTCAGTTAGCTCCCCACCTCTGCTGGTAATAACGAGATAGTGATCGAGGTGAGCACAAGCCATGCTAACCTACTCTGTATTCCCACTGACATGCTTAATGATTACAGTTGGAAAGTATCCCTGCTGTGACATCAAGTTCAGATTTGTGAATGTGTGGATGATAACACGACGAGGTTGATCTGGATCTTAATTGGATCTTATTCCTTCATTTCATAGCTTACTTTGATATTTACATCTGTCTAGCATGTCTGTAGACCTACACATTCAGTAGCATCATGAAAATGTACAAGCGTGTCCTAATAATCTCAATGAAATCTGTTAATATAGTAATATCTCTTTTCAGACAATTCTCGATTCAGAGAGATCATGTATCTCACATGTCTTCAATTGTAATAAAAAAAACATTAAATAGGGAAAACATGTTCACTATCTATTATGTCTAGCCTATACTATGCATACTTTAAACTCATTGACTGAGCTTTTTATTCTCTCTATATTCTTGTTAAAATTTTAAACAAAAGAAGAGAAAATGGAAGGATTCTGAAAGAGAAAACGAAAGAATTCTGAACACAAACATGACATTTATAGTTTCTTAGTACAGACAACAAAGAGTTGCCTCCCCTTTCTTACATAATTACAAGCTCCTTCCCAGCGTGCGATACGTTTGTTTCCCTCCCAGCATCACGGCTGCTATCAGTGTACAAGCAGCCATTACAGTTCTTGAATATTTTCTCTCTAATTCCAAATGTGTGTATATGTATTACATTTGTGTGTACATATGTCTTTGGGAATGCTATTACAGTAAATTGGGAAAACTAACTTACAATTTCCGAAATGAATTTGGTTTGTTTGTTTATTCAGAATGGTTGGAAACCGCAGATTATAAGTAGGAAATCATGCACATTCACCCAGGCATTCTCACTAAATTATTGACTTGATAGTTGACATGAAATTGACAAACAAACCAATTTACCTGTGAGAAGAGATTTTGGTTTCACAAGAGACGTAACTTGTTTGTAAATATAATGGCTTAAAAAAGGTCAGTTGTGAGTTCAACGCCATACATATGGTTGTAGGCCCCCTAGCTCTGTGGGGAGCTGTTATATTACCCTTTTACACTGCTGTTTTATGTAAAACATCTGTAATATTCACACAAAAAACAGACTGCTGTGTCATGTTTGGTCTCAGTGGAGGGGGGGCGGTCGGGTAGCCTTGTGGTTAAAGCGTTTGCTCACCACGCCGAAGGCCCGGGTTCGATTCCCGACATGGGTACAATGTGTGAAGCCCATTTCTGGTGTCCCCCGCCGTGATATTGCTGGAATATTGCTAAAAGCGGAGTTAAACCATACTCACTCACTCAGTGGAGGGCGCTTAATTGAAGATTATGCTTATAAATTGGGGCATGAGTTAGTCAGGGAAGTTATTAGAGAAGGACGTTTAGTCGGTCGAATATGGTATGTGTGCTTTATAATTGATTATGTTTCTGTTTAATGCAGGGTAATTGGATTGACATACTACAATATCATAAAATGTGAGCTAGAACATGAAGCGGTGTTTGAAAGATTTCAATCAAACTTTCACATTATTTTCTCACTATACAGTAGCATTCGACAACCCATGGACGTATATACAATTCTATATACGTCTTTGGGCAACCAGAACCGTGTGACAAACTCATAAACCAGCGAATAACAACAGCTTTTTGGCGATAATTTAGTTGGGAGGCAAATATGTTTCAACAATTGGTACTGCGATAGGTTTGCAACAATGGGTTTACTAGTCGACGAGAGAGACGCAACATCTGAACGTTGATCTAGACGCCGAGCGTACACGATAATGTTCTGACCTCGTGCTGAGGAATCACCCTGGGGACAGTTCCTAAACATGCTAGATCTACCTCGCGTTGTCAAACAAAGACAGAGCGACATTTCGCATTTAATTTACAACACAAGTGTACAACCACGGTATGACATGTTAACCTAATCAAGCAATGAACATCATTTCAAAGCTAAAGAATCTTACCCTGATTCCGTAATCTTCTTATCGGTAAGTGAAACTACAGCACATGACCAGCTGATATGACAGTCCCCTTTCCGTGTTTACATGGAGGGTTATGGGTCAAGAGGTCAAGGTTAAAAACTATTTCTTGTAAGATATTTTTCATCGATAAACTATATCTACATAGTGTGGATACCTTGGGGTGTCTATTCAGTCGTGAATCGAAATTTAATTGGCTAAATATATTAATCTCACCAACTCTCGCGGAGTTGATAAACGCGAGACTTCAAGAAACAATATGGCGGCTCCATAGCGACGGGGTACGCGAAGTGACAAAATGAATGGGACTTTGGTGATATGCGTGATGAATAGGACAGCGGCACAAAAGATACTATGAATGATCTTTGAACTTGATTACAACTGGCACAATGAAATGGGGAAAAGGAAACAGCACACTGACCCGTGTCATACATTTGTTCCAAAGATCAGTGAGACTAGCAAGAAACTCGCACTGCGAAGGCTAGAGAACTTGGATACGAAAGGCATACCCCATTTTATGCTGGAAACCAGAAGCAAAGTCAAATTGCATGAGCCACTTGAACCTATTCCGCCAATATCACCAAATTACAGTTATCCAACTGTCAAAGAAGGATGGGTTAAAGGTTTTCACAAATCAAAAGTAAATGATTGTGCTATAAGCCCAGACACTGACGGAATCGTTTCTCCACCAGTCATGAGCAAAAATGCTGTACTTCCACCCAGAAGGGTCGACTTGGATGAGAATATTTTCACTTTTCGTCCAAAAGTCAGTTCAGCTAGTGTAAGAATAGCTGAAAACCTCGGTTCAGATTTCATGTCTAGGCAACAACAGCATTTGGATCGGCAAAAGAAACTTGTAAGTTATTGATATTAGATCTATGTTAGATCATGTGTTGTAATTTTATAGGGTTCATGATTTTATCAACAATCTAACAACATGCCATGTTGTAGCTTCTACTAATCATGTAAATTTTCTTCATTTTTAATGTTGAAAAGAAGACATTCTTGCGATTTGTTTAGAATATTCTCAGACTGGTTTTAAAACAAATATTGATATATTGCTTGTTATTTTTACTGTCTATGGCTTAGATATATTTTAACATACTATTATCAGTGAACGCTGATGTGACTTTTAATATTAACTCCCTCGCTCGCAGTGGAATTATTTAAGTTTTTATGTATCTTCTTCAGAAATTTTATCTTTACCATGATTACAATAATGAACACAAATACATTTTAAATTTAGTGTTAGAAATCTGTTCGTCCTTTATTAAACCAACATTTTAAGTCAATGGTTACATACATATGGGGTTAGTCAAATTACCACGATATGTGACAATTTTCCATAAACTGGTACATCGTGAATCCAAACACTTCTGAAGGATATCATGGAATTATTACCATGGTTAGAAATTACTCTTTATTTTCACTGTTCCGCATAAATTATTTTCTAGTACCATAATTCAAGCAATTGTCAATAAAATCATGAACATGATGAATAGTGAGCATATCAGTGTTTTAGTAATTACTGATCAATTTCATTACTGCTGTCATATTGTTCAACATTTAATTCAATATAGGCCTGGGGAGTTTAATTCTTGATGAAATAGTCTGGAACCGATTGGCAAATCACATCATTACAAGAAACACTGACCAGACTATCGTTCTTGGTACCATAAAACAAACCTTTGTTGTCAGAGAATGAATACTTTAATTGCCATCATTTGACATATACTGAAGTCATGGTTGTTGTCATTAGAAAGTCGTCAATTCGTTGCTTCAGTGGTGTTATTTCTATTGATTATGCAGTGACTCTGTTCCATTTCGCAAAAGTGCAACAAGAGTAACCAGTCTCAGTGACAGAAACAAACTGTTTCGGTCCACTAGTCCTTATAATGATAACATATAGCAATATCCCTAAAAATGGCAAATTTCTACTAGTCCATACGATACCTTGAATATTGGGCAGTTTGGCTAGGACTAGTGGCAATTTCTAACGCTGAGTCTGAGAGTTATCTCTGTAGTACAATAATGGTTGCAGATTAATTTCTTTGCGCTAAACAATCTCGAAGTGATGATGTGGGACATTGTTTACTGCTTCACCGATAATTAACGGGAGCAAAGGTAAAACACATATTGATGTGATTGCTATGTCATACAAGAAAATGACAAACAATATTGATAACAGGGTTTTAAAAATGCTTACTGTACAGGAAATACTATTTGTAATTTTTTAAGTGACCAGGGTGCTTATTATCACTGATTATGGCGAACATGGTCCGTGTGATGCAGAACCATTGCTCTCAAAAATGTCAAAGAGAGATAAGCAAAATGTAAGACCCAAATTTTGAATCGCTTGACCGGTTATGAAACAAACATCAACATATCATTGTTGAAAATTCATAACTTATATAGAAAAACCTGTGATGAATGTATTAACATGGTTATCAATGTTAATAAATAGGAAAAAGAAATTGAAGAAATATGGCCACTTCCTTTTGTAAAGCCATGAACAGCAAACATGCAGATTTTGGTTTGGGGACACGTCTCATCCCTAACATGCCTAAACATATGTGTTAAATGAAAGATGTTGGTTTATCAGAGCAGAAAAAAATTATGTACAGATTTGACTGTTGTATGTTCTGAAATGTGGACTAAGGCATTAGTATATCATAGTCATTATGGTTATTTTGTTCCATACAAAATAATATCAGGCAATAGCGATCAGCTGTACCAAAGTGCTACACTTAGTAATTTATTTCAAATGTATATAATAAAGCTGCAACTAAAATAACATGATACTGGAATAAATTATTCCTGATAAAATAATTGATTGCTACTTCCGGCTTAGTTTATGAGAAAATACACACTGTAAGCTTAATCTCTCCATATAAAACAATGCCTATCAGAACAGGAAATACAATTCAATCGGTGAATCATCATCATGATCATATCTCCTGTTTTTTTCCTCAAATTTCAAATTTGACCAAGTTTAATTGTTGTGATCTATTCGTTCCCCTGAATTCGTTGAAGGGATAAGATGTAATTTTTTTCTGCAGAAGACAAACACGTTTTTATTGCAAATGTAGGGATTGTGCATGCACTGGTGACGTGCTTCATTCCGATTCCCTTTATAGACGGGGTATATAAATTAGCAGCGATTTGGAAGGCTTGTACAGGAGGGTCGCCCTATACGTTGGGTCGCTTTATAGACAGGGATATACGGTATACTTAAGATATGGTTGAAGAAAGTAACATGACCCTAATGATAAAAATAATAATTTTGTGGATGAATTACTTATTTATTGTGCCAAGACCTTGCATCTGATGCCGGTAATCAATGACTGCCAACAAGGTGAACAATGGTGAAGGGAGCAGATCTTTGACTTTTCTTATTCTGCAGGGCCAATATTAGTGTACATGCTGTACATGGTGTATGCACGCTATAAATTTATATCTTGGACAAATACGAAAATGAACATAATGACAGTTCCCTTGCATGCATCAATAACTGTACTTAATTTTGTTTTATTATTTTCACAAATAAAACTTGTAGAGACATTTTTGTGCAACATGCAGAAATCCATGGTCCACTGACAGGCCATCAAACATACGATTGACCCCTCTCGGGTGGTCACTTGTACGCAAGACGGGAGAGCCGTCTCGCGTACACGTTACGTCCACTACTGATGCATTGAAAGTAATATCATGTTGTATACTGTTAAACATAAACAACAATACAAAATATATCATATTTCGCAGAATAAGCAGACAGGGTGCATAGAAAATTGACAAGGGGGCACTTATTAAAACCATACACAAGTTCAATTTGTTGCCAGAGATCGAGCAGAAAAGAACAAAATTAGTTCAAACGTCGAAAGAGTTTCGATAATAGTTACTGTGGCAGTTGCTTACCCTTTCTCAACACTGCAGTGTTTACTATGAAATTATTCGTGATAAGCAAAAGAATACAGATGGTCATGTCAATTTTATGGTTCAGCATCAGGATATTGGTGTTAGGAGGTACTCATTGAAGCAGGGAGCTAAATACCTTATGCAAACCTATTTCATTTGCTGGAAGTCCTTTGTTGTATAACCATGCCTTTGGGAATGAGAGACATGTAGAAGGTGGGCTTATCATGCCCTGCGTTGTTGCTATGGTTATAAGAGAAACCTGAATATAAAGAACTCCAATGGACCATGAGCATGGTGAGTATCTGCTTGTTATGTATAACCGTAGTACTTTACCTGTGAAACTAGAGAATATGTCGGCCATCTTGGACTGAAATGAGAATTGTAAATGTAAACGAAAATATCGCAAATGTTTTAATTCTTTTTCGTTAATTTAAAAAAAAAATTCATTCCTTAGTGATAACATTAATTTTGGCAACAGATCACTGTTGTTGTCAGAGAAATAATACATATAGTATATATCATAAATGACATGACTCGTAAAAAGTCACAGATGTTTTTTTTTGTATTGTATTTCAATACTTGTTTTTATTCCTTGGCGGGGGATATAGAAACGGGCTCCGTCCGTATGTCCGTACGTCCGTCCATCACTTTTCATTTCCTGAGCATAACTCAGAAACCGTTCAATATTTTTTCATGAAACTTTGCAGGTCTGTCAAGTACATGCTGAACTGGTGTCTTTTGCTATTTAGAAATTTTAGAAATTTTTATTTTTTACGTTTCCATGGCAACAAGATGGACTTAGGTTCCAAACTCTTCTTTTTTTTACAATTTCTATGACAAGTTCCACCTCGGTTAAAAAAGGTTAGGGTTTGTTTAGATTTAATTATGTCATAAATTCTGCAACAGGGGCGGGGGATATAGCCAGGTTAGTGGCAAACTCTTGTTCTTGATTGAAATAGCAAGGCAATGAGAAGCCTTCATGTCCCGGTTAGTTGATATGATATGGTGACTCTCAAACTGTTTCATATGTATTTGATAATTTTAAACACATAGCAAAAGCAACAATTAAAATAAGAAGTAATAGAATAATGTTATTCCTAGTACAAGCACAATTTTCAGGTTAATTGGTTCCGATCATTGGGTTGGGTATGTTTCAATTGAATCGTCATTAGCATGATTAAGGAGGGCTGGACTGCCTGTTCAAGTGACCAAGTCCTAAAGTGAACATTGCCTCTGTTTTGCACTGCTGACTGGGTTAATTCGCTGCTAATCATGCTTATTGAGAGAAGTACTGGTAATTGCTGGTGACACTGAGCGACATTGATTGAGTTTTTGTAGTTCACTATACACATAATTAATTATTGACATTTGGGTCTGTGGGGGATTGTTATTGTTTTGCAATATCCATTAGTTCGCTGTACAGACTTTGCTATACACATGCACTCAAGACTTTTTGAATAGTTTGTTATGTCCATTTGTTTGCTATGTATTTGTTTGGTAAAAACATGTTCTACTGTATATATATGTCAGATTTGACATGATAACTAGTGGTCTTCTTTAGTTTGGGTATGGCAATCCACACAGACTGTGACTTTACTTAGCCACTGGTCCAAAGCCAGAGTCTTCTAAAAGTTCTTTGGGTTAAAGTGATATCAGCTGATAGTAATCCATATGTAACATGCATCACTTCAAGCATACATAATGTTTGGAGTCATGCATTTTACAAGCGTATTATTAAATCATCATCATCATCATCATCATCATCATCATCATCATTGTTATCATTATTGTTATTATCATTATCATCATTTGATTATTATTAATATTGTTGTTATTTTAAATGTTATCAAACAGTGATTGAAACACTTGTTTCATGTTTTTTTAGGCAGCAGTTGTCCAGATATTTATAATTAAATATGTGGAACTAGTAAGGCATGATAAAGGCATATATAAACAATTCAATCAGTTCTACAGTGATAACATTGTCACCTACACCAAAGTGCTGTAGAAAGTGAAGAAACAATATGCCTGCTTTCTTATAGCAGTGCTTTATACAGGAAGCTTTCATTGAACGCCAGAATAAGGCTTATGATATTGCTAATCGCTGTTCAATCTACCGGCCATAATCCCTTTGTTGTGTGCAAGTGTAAGACATGGCCTGACAGCCAACATAAAGTAGCTTCCAGGGGTCTGAGTGACGGTTGACCGCCACCCAGCCAGACAACTCTGTCATATTGGATTCCAGAGCTTTGTCACCAGGGGAAATTGTATATGCTAAATATGGCCCCAGATCATACAGATTCCACCTTTCACAGCAACACTGAAGCCTCAGAATACATATTTGCCAGGCTTGTAGATGTCACGTGTTGATTACAATAGTGTCCACTGATTCTGGTAGTCTAGTTTGGGTTCACTGAGCCCAAATCTTCTAGCTTGGACTGAAGAGCGTTGTCGTGGTTTGATATGGTTAGTTGAACCAAGTCTACAGAAATCAAAGTTATTGGTGGTCATACTTGTTGAAAAAGCCCACACTTTATGATATTGACATGGTTTGGTATAAATCTTTTTTTTCAACAGATTATCCAAGGTAGGTTAGATAAAAATAAATTGATTACTTAATATACACATGGCATTTTTCAAGTTGCGTGGGTCAGTCAGGGAACAAACAAAATGAATCACCAAATATTGTCCACATCCCAACTTAGACTAATGTCATTTCATGTCATTAACACCTTAGGATACCAGTATATAAAATGCACATGGACTTGGTGCAAAAGTATCCTAATTTAACAAGTGTGCAATATGCAGTTTAACCATTGAAAAATTTGATAATAATTACAGCTTGTCGACAGAATTTTTGCCATTGCCAATATACATGTTAACACATTTCTGCTTCATAATTGCCATTTCTACAGGGTTTCAGATGTGTTCATTTTCTAGGACACTGATTGATTATGATCCAAAATGGCCTGAATATTTTGTTCAAACTTGGTAATGATATAGAGAATGTCGAATGATATAGAGGAATGATATAGAGGAATGACATAGAGGAATTGCATAGAGGAATGACATAGAGGAATCATAAGCTGAGGAAATCTTTGATAGGTCCTAATGCCATTTGTCGCAAGCAAATTCACTGCGTCTACCAAGCCTCGGCATCCTGCTGAGACATTTTGTCAATATGGCTTATGATAAAGTCTTTACCCCCATGATCACCAGAACAGATTTCTATCCCTAATGACAATCACCACTTTCCTCAGTCTCGTTTGAGTGACTGTCCAGCTTAGGGAACCAGGAATGTCCCAGTTGTTCCCGGTCAGTGATAACTCAATCTCCTCACAGATATACCTGCTTTGACTGAAGGCTACAGATACCCTTGTTTATTGTCTCCGGGAACTTGATGGAACTGTTCTGGGGGAGAGATTGTCCTATCTTGTTTATTAGGCTCTGAGGGGGTCAAGTCTTTGTCCTGTAAGGCACCCCCCGACTCAGGTTTGGATTTAGGTTTTCCATGAATACAGAGCGAGATATGAATATTTTCTTGCATATACCATATTCGCTCTAATAAGCTCCCCAACAATATTGGCTAATATATTGGCATGTGAACAATCCCAATTAGCACCCCTTCCAATTGATCAATGTACACAAGACTTAAATTTATTCGTGTATAATACGCACTTGTGTGTTATATGCACACTTAATTATGGGCAATTAATTTCTGAAAAAATATATCTGTTGTATATCAACATTTCAGGCTGCCAGCATAAACCACGAAATTAACAATCTTTCAACTCTTGGTTTTTTTTCACCAAAATAATATTCTGATAAGAGCCCCCTATATTTAATTTTGAGAGCGCCCTGGTCGCTTATTATGTAGAATACGGCATACCAACTTGGATGCTTGTCTAATAAAGCAGTCAGTCAAAGGTAGTTCATATAACCAGTGGAGACAAGGGTACAAGGTAAAGAATCACCTTTGATATTCCAGAGGGTGGATGGGTAGACTTACAGTGGTCTATTAAATATTTTATTACACAATACATTTCTCTCCATTATTTTTTGTTTGTTTTCCTGATGATTTAAATGTGGAATAGAGCTGGCTAGACTTGCCTTTTTATGATCTAGATTGGTTTTGTTTTTCGAAAATTACATATATTCCACAGAAAAGTGTCTGGCTGCCATTAGGACCCACATACTTAGAAGCTGCAGGGGGTTGAGAGGGTAGGGGTGATGGATAGGTATCCAGAATTCTAAGAATACAAGAATCACTGATCAGACAATGTTAAGTATTGTTTTATTGTAAAATTTTAAAAAAACCTGTTTCAATGTGACCATCTCTTAACCATAGGGGTGGTGGCGTAGCCCAGTGGTTAAAGCGTTTGCTCATCATGTCTAATGCTTGGTTCGATTCCCTACATGGGTACAATGTGTGAAGCCTATTTCTGGTGTCCCCAGCCGTGATATTGATGGAATTGTGCTAAAAGTGGCGTAAAACAATACTCACTTGCTCACTCACCAGGAGCTCACCAACTTTAATAGATTAATTTCAATTGTCAAGCATTGTGCTTTGCTGCATGATTTAAGTACCATACATCTGTTATCACCGGAACCCAGCTCCATGACATCCCACTGATACTTCCTGTGTCGTGTTACAACTGGCTCATAAACTGTACAACAGGCACTATGTGATCATTATGTACCAATAAATACTAGTAATAGTGGTATATCACAGATGTCTATAAATCTAATCAGCTAATAGACCCCCTCCGTAGTCTAGTGGTAGAGCGTCCGCCCGGAGAGAGGAAGGCCCGGGGTTTGATCCCCGGCTGTGTCATACCAAAAGACGTTAAAAGATGGTACTTGTTGTTACCCTGTCTGGCGCTCGGCATTAAGGGCCTAAAACAAGGACTGGTCGGCTCGGAGTCAGTATACTGTGTCTGAGTGGGGTATTCATGTTAAACTGCGGCATGGTGTCTCAGTGGGCTAGCACTATAAATCGGCATAAGTCCGGTCTAGTACAAGCAGCCACACACACACACACACATATGCATGCGCATCGCTATTTAAATACAGTAAAGTATGGTTATAACAAACTCAAAGGGACTACTAATTTTAGTTCGTTATACATCTTAAAACCGTAGTTTGTTATAAGCATATATACAATATAACAACAGCAAATAGTCGGGACCAAAAAAGTAAGTTCGTTTTATCTGTCAGTTCGTTATAAGCGTGTTCGTTATAACCGTAGTTTACTGTACAATAATCTTTGACGCGACGTTAAACCCCATTTCACCTCACCTATAAATCTAATACGTTTATAACGCTTAATGTACTCTTTATTCACACAGTCTGTCTAAAGTCATTGATAACCAGCCAGCAGTGTGGCAATAATCCAAGTTCCAAGTTTTACTACATTCCCTGTGATGTTCTCGTGTTTCATGTACACAAAGTATAATAGTGGTGTTTTGTACTAGCCATAGCTGGGGGAACTCACATAGCATTGACTAGAACACTGGATATTTTAGATCAAAGTGAACGTTGATAAAGGCTGTTGTGACTTACGTGACAGCTGATAAGGCTGATTTGTTGCCACAGCTGAAGTACCAATAATCGGAACTTAGCCATGTATGTGTATGATTTGATGGCCTGATAACCTATATTTACAACTGTTACTGTTAGTCATGTATGAGTTTACCTGTGTTGTCTTTGACAAAGATTTACTCTTAAGTGAGTGAGTAAGTATGGTTTTACGCTGCTTTTAGCAGTGTTCCAACAATATGGCGTGGGACACCAGAAATGGGCTTCGCCCGTTGTACCCATGTGGGGAATCGAACCCGGGTCTTCGGGTTCCCCATCACTTCTATTTACTTTTGAGCAGGAACCTACTTTCTTTCTGGATGTCCGATTATCATGGTGGGCTGGACTGTTTGTTGTTTAACACCGCACTCAGCAATATTCCAGCTATATGACGGCGCCGATTATTACTGTAATAAACATTTTATTTACATGCAGGGTTAGAAACTAGCAGTTTTAGTCCACTAGTCCTTATAATGATAACATATAGCAAAACCCTTAAAATGGGCCAATTTCTACTAGTCCTTAGGATACCTTTACTATTGGGCAGTTTTGTAAGGACTGTAGGACTAGTGCTAATTTCTAACGCTGACATGATGGTAACTTTATGAGAGCTGTCAGGACAAATCATTTGGTCAAGTCTACCCTGATTATCCAAAATCCAGTACTTTTTTACTACTTTCAAACATAGGCAAGAAATGTAAGGTTTTTATTACTGGGCTTTCTATGTAATTGCAAAAGACATAACACTTGTTTAATCAGAACTCTAACTAAAGAATTTTTTCTTTCTATTTTCCTGTCATGGTAGAACATGTAGAATGGAGACTAGCCAACTGTGTTATATATTTTGAGATATGTTATTGTAGATGGAAGTGAAAATCATTAACAGGTATCAGACAATGCAACTATGATAACATACTTCAAAATGTAAAACAATAGATTTTTTCTCCCTTTTGTTCATTCTTGAATGTAAATCCTCTGACCAGTAGTAAACGGATCAGTATACACGTTGTGTATTTCAGATTGAGCAGGCAACACTTCATCATCGTATAGAGAACGCCTATCTGTCTCCCTTTAACAGCAGTCGTAAACTTAGGGAGAAAGTGTTAAAAGAAGTAAGTTGTAGCATACATCCTCGATAGTCTAGAATATTATATCTCCAATCCTTTATGACATACATACCCTAGTTAATGTTTGAAATAAAAGAAATTTCCAGGCTGCCATCAGGACCCACAGACTTTAGAAGCTGCAGGCCCTGACTAAACTTGTGAGGCATTCCTTAAAAAACTGCAGCGTATTGTGAAAATAAATTGACAAGCAAATTGGTGCAAAACGCAGGCTGTAAGAACCCATACAAATTTGAAACTAAGGCCCCTGCGCGAGATCGAATTTCGAACACTGACCCTAGCCCCAGTCCCAACCAAAGCTTCGTTGTGGAAGGGTAGGGACGATCTCCATCGCCCGTATCGCTAATCCAGCACAGATTTTCTGCCGCTGGTGAGCTTGAACTCAACAACCAATCAAAATGACTGTTCTTAGTGAGAGTTTGGCGTTGATCAACATTAAAAATAGTGGCTTCTCCCCAGAGGCATCAAGTCCAGTAAAGGATTTTACTTCAAATTAGAATGAACCTCTAGCTGAAAAAGATGTTTTTTTAAGTATTAAGACAGGGCGGGAATTCCTTATGCTACCACAAGTTCCCATTTGTTTTTGTGACCGTACATTATGACATAAGTGGAGTACTTGTGATGTGCAACTTCCACTATATGGAGTGCCTGTAACCATTATTGTCGGATTTGATTGGATGGCTATTTTTAGTGTTGCGTTTTTCGATATGGACTAAAAAAGAACCTTTCAGTAGTGAATAGGACCAGGGTACTTTTCATAAAGGAATGAAGATATGACACATGGATACTTGAGGATGTATAAGATACCAACATCTTGCATCAACATCAACATCAACATCAACATCAACATAAGTCAAGCACTATTTATGGTCAGCACGGTTGATGATAAGTCTTTGGGCAAATGTCTCGCCATCTTGTGCCAAACTCATCAAAGTTCCATTTATGGTCTCAATCTACAAACGAAACAAAACTGTTCACACAATCAGCTCCAAAAGGAATGTGCAGCCATTTTGGACCCTGACATGTTTTGTTCCTGTGTTGTAAGTAAGTCAGTTTGCTGCAAGCGTTACTGTAGTTTTGTGATATTTTGTGATCATCCCATGTTTGGAGTTAATGTTAATTTATCAGCTTGTTATCAACATTCCCTGTTTAAGTGTACCTATTGCCCTAAAAGGCAAACTCTACGGTTGTTTTTTCAACAATCACTGACAATGGAAAAATCAGCATGATCAGAGGAAATTTCTGTGATCACAGAATCCTTTTAATGTTCTAAGTATAATTATCATTATAATAATATTTTGCAATATTTAAGGACCTACAAGTCAGTAGCAGTTTTGAGAGAAAAAACGTTTGATATGTTTTCGGATACATTTGCAAGTTATAGATATCAACATAAACAAAGATAATCACTCATTTGATCTTGGATGGAACCTTAAGACATTTCAGTAGTGGGCTCGTGGTTATCAGAAAATAATTCTGATCCAGATAACGTATACCCCATTACGTGTGTTGTTACAGTGTGGGGATGCTAACAATAATGCTGTATCACCGGAGGGGCCAGACAGCCAGCTAGGCAGCACACGCACGGACTCGGACGGAGGGGACGCAGAGACGGACACCATGTGTCCAGCACAGACCTTCCCCAAGACACATGTCAGCGCGACCGGGCTGCAGAGGCTGCTGGATGGTAAGAGACAAGTGGGAAGATGTGGTACATCAGTAATGACTGACTGAAGTTAATGCTTGTGGCCATGCAACAAAATGAACAGGGGTTGACTCAGTGATTTGGTTGATTGCATGTCATCGTACCTGGGTGGTGACGTTGCTAATGATATCAATCACTGGTTTGTCTTGTCAATTGTTTCTATCGGCCATGATATTGCAAGAATATTGCTGACTATGATATTAAACAGTAAGCAAACAGTTCATGCATTTCCTGTTTAAGAAGAAAACCCAGTCTTGGTTTCTCTCCGTAAACTCATGACATAACTGAAATATTGTTCAAAGCAGGATTAAACCCAACTCACTCACTTGTATCTAACAAGGGTACTAAATTACAGGTCCCTACACTAATGGTGCCCAGGACATGGTGATGAAGCGCCACCAGGCTCGCTACCACTCCCACCCGACCTTCAGTAAACAGAGGCTTCTTGTTGACTCAGGGGACAGTGAAGTGAAAGGAGGTAGTTCCTTAACTTTATCTTTACATTTCTTGTTAAGCATATTTCTGAACACTGAGTACACTGGACATAAGGGCAGTACTTTGGCTGTCATTTAATTTGATGACCTCGTCGCCAGATGATGCCAATGTATCAGATAGTACCCTGAGTTATGTCATTGTCTCCAGATGACTGGGATGTGTCAGATAGTACCCTGAGTTATGTTGTTGTCTCTAGATGACTCAGATGTGTCAGATAGTACCCTGAGTTATGTCGTCGCCAGATGACGCCAATGGGTTAGATAGTACCCTGAGTTATGTCGTTGTCGCCAGATGACGCCAATGTGTCAGATAGTACCCTGAGTTATGTCGTCTCCAGATGACGCCAATGTGTCAGATAGTACCCTGAGTTATGTCGTTGTCGCCAGATGACGCCAATGTGTTAGATAGTACCCTGAGTTATGTCGTTGTCGCCAGATGACGCCAATGTGTCAGATAGTACCCTGAGTTATGTCGTCTCCAGATGACGCCAATGTGTCAGATAGTACCCTGAGTTATGTCGTCTCCAGATGACGCCAATGTGTCAGATAGTACCCTGAGTTATGTCGTCTCCAGATGACGCCAATGTGTCAGATAGTACCCTGAGTTATGTCGTTGTCGCCAGATGACGCCAATGTGTCAGATAGTACCCTGAGTTATGTTGTTGTCGCCAGATGACGCCAATGTGTCAGATAGTACCCTGAGTTATGTCGTCTCCAGATGACGCCAATGTGTTAGATAGTACCCTTGAGTTATGTCGTCTCCAGATGACGCCAATGTGTTAGATAGTACCCTGAGTTATGTCGTCTCCATCGTCACGATATGGCTGAAATACTGCCGATGTGACGTTAAATCATAACTCACTCACTATGTCGTCTCCAGATGACGCCAATGTGTTAGATAGTACCCTGAGTTATGTCGTTGTCGCCAGATGACGCCAATGTGTCAGATAGTACCCTGAGTTATGTCGTCTCCAGATGACGCCAAAGTGTCAGATAGTACCCTGAGTTATGTCGTCTCCAGATGACGCCAATGTGTTAGATAGTACCCTGAGTTATGTCGTTGTCGCCAGATGACGCCAATGTGTCAGATAGTACCCTGAGTAATGTCGTCTCCAGATGACGCCAATGTGTCAGATAGTACCCTGAGTTATGTCGTTGTCGCCAGATGACGCCAATGTGTCAGATAGTACCCTGAGTTATGTCGTCTCCAGATGACGCCAATGTGTCAGATAGTACCCTGAGTTATGTCGTCTCCAGATGACGCCAATGTGTTAGATAGTACCCTGAGTTATGTCGTTGTCGCCAGATGACGCCAATGTGTCAGATAGTAGCCTGAGTTATGTCGTCTCCAGATGACGCCAATGTGTCAGATAGTAGCCTGAGTTATGTCGTCTCCAGATGACGCCAATGTGTCAGATAGTACCCTGAGTTATGTCGTCGCCAGATGACGCCAATGTGTCAGATAGTACCCTGAGTTATGTCGTTGTCGCCAGATGACGCCAATGTGTCAGATAGTACCCTGAGTTATGTCGTCTCCAGATGACGCCAATGTGTCAGATAGTACCCTTGAGTTATGTCGTTGTCGCCAGATGACGCAAATGTGTCAGATAGTACCCTGAGTTATGTCGTTGTTGCCAGATGACGCCAATGTGTCAGATAGTACCCTGAGTTGTGTCATTGTCTCCAGATGACTCAGATGTGTCCAGTAGCTTGTCACGCAGCAAGACCATGCCATCACTGGGACGTCCCAAACTCACTCGGAGGCTGACGGGGGTGGCAGATGGGGAGAGGTTACGTCAAGCCAAGGAGATTGTAGAGAAAGCAATTAAGGTAATGAAGGTTTGAAAAGTCAAGGTCAAGATTTGAAACAGATGATAACCAATCTTTATCCTCATGTTGGATGTTTTGTATTTGAGGTGTAATGATATGGTCGGGTCGCGTTACGATACATATCCTGATACTAGGACTGTTACGATTCACTCGCGTATTCGATGAATTGAACCGTATCCATTCATGAATTGAATTCGTTATTCGTGGCCACTAGAATCGAATATTTATGTATATGCAAGCATGTGCATTTACATAAAAATATCCATAAGAACATATTATATGCATCGATTTCTTCAAAAGACAACACTCTTATACTATTTAATTTGACAGTATTGTGGTCACTGGTCATTGTCACATTTGAGCAGATACTAGAACCTGGATAAGTGCAGTATATAAATGTATAGTATATTAATAATTAACAAACCATGTCAAATAATTTATGTTGTTATTGCTTCACTGAATATAACAAATAATACAACAGCTTCTGACTTTTTATTGTATCCATGAATTAATATTCGTATTCGTTACCCTATATTCGTGATACAAATCGTATTCGCCTCATAGTGTATTCGTTGCAGCCCTACCCGATACTATGGGTGCAGTTTGATTTGTATCCTGATACAGTACTTTAAGTTGATATTCTTTCTTTTAGCAGGTGAACCACATTCCTGTATCATTAGTTTTTAAACTACAGAGATCAAATATGGGATATTGTAATGCAGAAACATTTTGGCTAGAGGGTGCTGTAAATGTTATGCTAATACATCCTACCATGACATACTAGAGAATCTCCATAAGCTGGTGGTTGAACAGTTTCTGTTATTATTCACATGTTTTTACACCAATATAAATTGTAATGAAATTATTGTATGTATCATGATACAGGGGTTGTAAATTGATGTATTGTATCATTGGCATCGTATGATGATATAAAACTGTATCACTGTATTGTCACACCACTATTTCAGATACAATTCTTCAAAATCAAAATTCTTTAAAGTTATATTACTGGGAAAGTTTTAACCAAATCACTGTTAGATTGAGAGAAAACATGTGTACAGCTAATTACTTTTCCCGGCTTAGTTTGCAAGAAAATACACACGTTTATCTTAATCTAAAGATACAAAACAATACCGAGAAAAATGGGAAATACAATTTTAACGGTTAATCATCATGTCTCTCTATGTTTTATCTCAAATTTCATATCTGTATTGACCAAATTTTAATTACTTGTTCGTTAACCTCAATTTGCTGAAGGGATACAATGTACCGTATTCGGCGTAATAAGCGCCCAGGGCGCTCTCCAAATTATAAATAGGGGGCTCTTATTAGAATATTATTTTGGTGAAAAAAAAAGTTTAAAGCTAAATTTCATGGTTTATGCTGACAGCCTGAAATGTTTATGTACGACAGATATATGTTTCCAGAATTTAATTGCCAATAATAAAGGGTGCATATAACACACGAGGCGTATTATACGCAAATAGGGGAAGGAGTGCTAATTGGGATTGTTCACTAGCCAATATATCAGCAAATCTCGCCGTGGGCGCTTATTAGAGCGAGGTGCTTATTACGTCGAATACGGTATTTGTTTTCTGTGTATAACACTTGAATATTGGTTTTTACAAAATACTGAATCACCTAGACGGGGGTGCACATTATACTTGGGTGCGCACTTTACTCAAAAAAAATATGGTATTTGTTCTGGTAAATATAATTATGCTGCATGCTGTTGTTAGTGTTACCATGTCAACTGTAACCCATGGCAACGTTGTTTCAGTACCGCAAGGTGTTCACCATCCAAGGTGGCTACTCCGTGATTCGCCAGAGTCTGCGTCGCAGGGGTTGGGTGGAGAAGTTCTACCGGATACCTGGGCCGGGCAAGAAGGCTAACAAGTCCAAACATAAGAGAACATCTGATGACGATGATAGTGATGATGACGATGATGATGGTGGTGGTGCCACTGATGGCAATGACAATACTGATGGCAATGATGATGATGATGATAATGATGATGACAACGATGATGACAACCATGATGGTGGTTAGTACATGTTTGTCGGAATTTGAGAAATTATTTTGGAAACTGAATAATAGTGAAAATGTATTGTTAGAAGATGTATTTAGAGAAGGTTTTACATGTTTAATACAACATAAAGCATAAAATTGGATGTATATAAGAATCGTGAGGATATTATGAAAATGAAACTTTTCAGTTTACCACATCGTCTATATCCCTTTGAAATTAACATAACTCTGCTAGTCTGAGACTAGTTTAATTTAGAAAAGACAAGTGACATTTCCTTGCTGACTACACTTACCACTACCACCATTACGCATATGCAACTCTGTAGCAGATCAATTTTGTGTAATTTTGAAAATACAAGACAAAGACAGTTTCTAACATTTGTCTAATCCTGCCGTGGTCATGATGGTGACCAGTGATGGGTTTTCTCTTTGATAAATTATTTTCTGTTTATAGTGTTAAACCTTTATGCATCTGCGCATCTGTGTAGTGATTATAGACATTTTTGTTGCAATTGTATGGTTTGATGTTATTGATTAATGATTATTTAATCAGGAAATGTGTAATAATTAGTGTAATATTTTGGTATTTCAGGTGACCATCCAAAGATACCACCCTGGGAGGAGGATGATGGCTTGTATGGAATCATGGTCAGTAGTTCACCTAACTGACCACTTAGCATGCTTAGTTGTCATATTGTGTTGTATGGGAGAAACAATGTCACATTGGGAACTTTTTTCCTTTGGGTTAAAATAGGATCGGTCAGTCAGGCTCAGTTTCATGGGTGTCTTCGTGCCCTGACAGAGTGGTACCTTGCTCATAACATCGACCACTGGTTTGTCTGGACTAGATTTGATTATTACAGGCCGTTGTGATTAACTGGAATATTGCTGACTGAGGCATAAAACAATATTCACTCTGGTGATGATGTTTGCGGTCCTGTTAGCATGAACTTATTATGCAACTGTCGCTGTAATCATGGTGATGTAGGCTGTTATCTGGCTCAGTTAAGGGGCGGTCGGGTAGCCTAGTGGTTAAAGCGTTCGCTCGTCACGCCGAAGACCTGGGTTCGATTCCCGACATGGGTACAATGTGTGAAGCCCATTTCTGGTGTCCCCCGCCGTGATATTGCTGGAATATTGCTAAAAGCGGCGTAAAACCAAACTCACTCACTCACTCACTGGCTCAGTTAACAGGTTGGTGGGTTGTGTTTATACACATATGTTGGAGAATTTTACATTGGAAAAGTTTTACATGAAAATGTGAGGTTTGTTGTACAATGTTGTACTTAATCTACATTTATACATGGGAGAACATACCTACTTGAGAACACTTTCCTAACTCTCTGTGGTTGGATGACACCAACATCAGTTGGTTGGTTTGTTGTTTAACGCCGCACGCAGCAATATTCCAGCTATATGAGGCCGGTCTGTAAATATTCGAGTCTGGACCAGACAAGCCAGTGATTAATACCACGAGCATCGATCCACGCAATTGGGATCAATGACATGCATCAACCAAGTCAGCGAGCATGACCAGACGATCCTGTTAGTCGCCTTTTAAGACAGCATTAGGTCAGACCAGGGACTTTCTACTTCCCATTTACATGGCACATAGTAATTAATTAAGTGCTTTCTCACCAAAAGAATCTGAAATTGGAAAATCCTAATCGTAGTACCTTAAAACTTGTTAAGGACGTTAAAAGATAGTATTTGTTGTTACCCTGCCTGGCACACCACATTAAGGGGCTAACACTAGGACTGGTTGGCTCGGAGTCAGTATACTGTGTCTGAGTGGGGTATTCATGTTAAACTGTGGCATGGTATCTCAGTGGGCTAGCAGTATAAATCGGCATCAGTCCTAGTACAAGCAGCCACACACACACACAATTCACGTCGCTAAGTAAGAGCAATAATCTTGGATGTGATGTTAAACCCCTTTTCACCACCTAAAACTGTTGTTCAGATTCCATGCTTGATAACCCCTCAGCAGTATATATATGTGTAAGTTGTTTGGGCTGTGCATTATTTCTGTGTATTTGTCTCGGGCAGTGTCTCTCTGACTAATGGACATGTCTGTCCTCAAGTTGCTCAATACTTTCTCATGTGAACTTTGCACCTTGCAGTCACGGATGGTTCGCAATGTGAACCCGTCATTCATCTGGGTGTTGAAGAGAGATGTGATAGACTACCGCTTCCTGTCAAAGGAGCAGATGGTCAATCATTACTGCAAGGCTGGATCATTCACCACCAAGGTGAGTCATCTGGATCAATCATTACTGCAACCATGGATCATTCACCATCAAGGTGAGTCATCAGGTCAATCATTACTGCAACCATGGATCATTCACCACCAAGGTGAGTCATCTGGGTCAATCATTACTGCAACCATGGATCATTCACCAACAAGGTGAGTCATCGGGTCAATCATTACTGCAACCATGGATCATTCACCATCAAGGTGAGTCATCTGGGTCAATCATTAATGCAACCATGGATCATGCACTACCAAGTGGAGTCACCAGTGTCAATCATTACTGCAACCATGGATCACTCACTACCAAGGTAAGTCATCTCGGTCAATCCTTACTGCAACCATGGATCATTCACCACCAAGGTGAGTCAGCTGGGTCAATCATTTCTGCAACCATGGATCATTCACTACCAAGGCGAGTCATCTGGGTAAAAAAATATAATGCACATGTTAAATGGATTGATTTCACCTTCTTTTTTGCAGGCTTCATGAGTGTGTGTGTGTTGTAGGTTGGTTTGTGCGTCAACATGAAGAATGTGCCGTGGTATGACAACGCTGACCCTGACATGTTCTTTCCCCGATGTTATCGACTCAGCCAGGAGGAGGACAAGGCAGCCTTCATAGGTACTGGCTTATAATGCTATAGGAATAGGCACTGGCTTATAATGCTATAGGAATAGGTACTGGCTTATAATGCTGTAGGGATTGGTACTGGCTTATAATGCTGTAGGAATAGGTACTGTCTTATAGTGCTGTAGGAATAGGTACTGTCTTATAATGCTGTAGGAATTGGCACTGGCTTATAATGCTGTAGGAATCTACAGACATCTAATAAAATTCAAATTCTGCTAACCAGTACTGTTATAAGAATATTTCACAACTACATACTTTTTCTGGGTCCCCAGCATCGCTTTATTAATTTGATTTTTCACCTAGACAAGAAATCTGGTGGCAGATGGCTACTCACTTATTGCAAGTTTGGATACGCCTGAAGAGTTTATCTTAGGTTAAAGTTGAAAGTATACACCTTGACTCAATATTCCCCATCAGTTCAAAACACCACTTATATATTCTTTGTCTGTTCCAGACGACTACCGGCTGACGGCTTGCATGAACATCATCAAGATTGTGGTGAGTCAGAGCATGGATGGTACTGTACAACCCAAGGAGACAGGGGAAGACACGCCCACCTCCCCTGCCTGTACTAACCCCGAGTGTACCCGATCTGTACCCAACTCCACCTCCGGCAACAAGTGTGTCCACACACAGAAGGGGGAGGAAGACAAACAGGCGGAGGACAAAGATGAACCCAAGGATTCATCCGATTCATCCAAACGTAAGATAGTTTGAGAGTTACGTCATACAAGTGGTGCTGCAACAAGCAACAGTAGGGATGCCAGGGCATGGAACAAGGATCTCTATATTCATGTTTTTGAAGGGCAGTTAATTGACCTTCCCTGTTCCACAAAGCAGTCTTAGCACTACGACTGCCGTAAGTCTATTTTAAAGTATCAGAGTTGTCTTAGCGCTAAGATTGCTTTGTGGAACAGCGCCCTGACCAGATTCAACAAGCAATGTAATTTTATGGCATTCTTAAGCTTTTTGATCAATTATATTTACATTATTAATAAATGTATTGGTTTAATTTTTTTTTTTATACAGCAAAATGAGTAACATTGTCTTTGAACACACAAAAAAGTGGTGATTTTTGTAGGTTTTTTACATTATTGATTAAGCTGACTTAAACCATCTTCATGAGGCAAGAGAGTTAACTGACTTTAAAAGTCCAGTTTCCACCGTTGCTGAACTAGGCTGGAATTTCTGGGCTCGATCTTGGTGCCACCAGTGGCTGTTTCGAGTTAAGTCCCTTCTATGCCTCTCCTATGGACCAATCAGATTCCACCTCTCGTATCACTTGCATTTGCTTCAAACCAAATGGCGGCGCCGAGTCAAGATGTTCTGATCGACAATCAAGATCTGTATTGTGAGAAAACGGGTCTTTCATTGCCCAATACATCAAATCACGAGAGTACCTTCAACCTTGATTAAAAACATGAAAAGATTTGGAAAATATCTGTTGACAACAAGTTGGCGGTGCACACCCTGTGCAAATCCTGCAATCGACCTAAATCTGCATGACAGTTTACGAACCGGAATTCGATTTCGGTGTGCGATTTTGATTGACCTATGCATGGACTCGTTAGTCCAGCCAAAATGTAACTCCATAATACCAGCCTAGTTCAGCAAGGGTGGAAACTGGACATTTATAGTCAGTTAACTCCCTTGCCTCAGGAAGATGACTTAAACATTAGGATCCACAGATGATCCTGGTTCTATGATCATCACAAGTCTTGTTATTCGGTACAGCAGTTGCAACCTGCCTACTGCTGAGATACCTCTGTGGAATGAGGCCCTAGGGGACTAGATGTCATATATTGCTGCGGTTTAAACCATGGCCCCTTTGACATCTATGTTTCCCATTGTAGCCTCATCATTAACGCCCCGGGGGAAGAAGCCCAAGAAGAAGGTGCAGGTGCCCTTGCGAGTTCTGGAGCAGGCCATGTATAGATGTGAGCAGTTCCTCGCCTCCAAGGACCACGATGATATTGATGTTCATCATGATGTGAGTGCAACACCTCCATTGTTCGCAGTGAACATAGGAGCAGCCTTGTCAAAAGTGACCTTCTCGGTCATTTAATATTTGGTAGCCTCGTTTCTCCACAAGAAAACTTTATTTGGGGTTTGCATTTGAAATTTGTTGCAGGGTTTTACACGATGCACAAATCTAGGTCCAGTACGCACAAATGCTGAGAAAAAGAAAAAGAATATACTGCAATCCCAGGGACGCACAATACCTACAGCATATTAAAAGCAGTTATGGGTGTCTGTCATTTAATCCATCAATCGACCCGCGAAGACCCGGGGTAGTATAGGTCTTCAGCAATTTAACCAATGCTTGCCATGAAAGGCAACTATGCTTGTCATAAAAGGCAACTAACAGGATCGGGTGGTCAGGCTCGCTGACTTGGATGATGCATGTCATCGATCCCAATTGCGTGGATCGATGTTCATGATGTCAATCACTGGATTGTCTGGTCCAGACTCGAATATTGCTGGAATATTGCTGAGTGCGGCGTTAAACAACAAACCAACCAACAAACCAATCATCCATCAATCATTAGCACTGTCCACGTGATCATTGATTCATTACAGGCTATAGAGTAATTATCAAAAATATAGTACACTACAAGATTTCATTACTTTACAGGGGGGCACGGGTGGCTCAGTCGTCTAAGGCGCCGCAATTCGCTGTGCAGAGTTGCGTCCCTTGGGCACACCGGAAACCTATGATTGTGGGTTCGAATCCTGGTTCGCCCCGATTATGTTTCTAGGTTTGTCAGCACCATTACCGTGCTCTTGGGTTTCACCGAAGTGGTAAACGTCTGAGACCTGCATCACTTCGGGCTTTCCTCCCACATTAAGCTGACACGCCGCGATATAACTGGAATACTGTTAAAAGCGGCGTTAAACCCAACTCACTCACTCACTCTCATTACTTTACAGGACCTCATATTGCTTTCAAGTACACTTAAAAGTAATTTTGGTAGGTCCCCTGGACCCCCTTTTTGTAAGTCAAGGTAAAAACCCTGCATTGTCAATGGGCAATTAACATGACCAGTTTTTGTAAATAAGCGAAAAAATATTGAAAATTTACATCATGGTAAAAAGGCGCTTGCCATAAACTGACATTTTTGAATTGTTGTCTTGCAAAACACAGTAGGGGGATGATTTGTGAAATTTTGCTCACAAGACTTAGATCTAATTCTTATCATTCTATTTCCTATGGACAACAGGTATTGTAGTACCTACATTCTAAGGCTAACTGCACTCTGCTTTGTTAATATATCACACACCAGGAGCTGTGCTGATGTTCTTTACTCCAGGTCTCAGTGTAGAGGAAGGTATATAAGTCAGCATTGAATTTGAAGGTTCTACCGGGGTCACTGCATAGGCGGGGTCATATTATCCAGTATTTTATATATTGTTTTCTTAATCCTAATTTAGGGTTTAGTAGTGACCGTTCTGGCAAGATTGGTTTTAGGTGTTGAGAACTTGGGACATTTGTTTCTGAGAGTTTAGTCACGCTCAGTTCAGCTGGGCTTTATCCTAATTTAGGGTTTAGTAGTGACCGTTCTGGCAAGATTGGTTTTAGGTGTTGAGAACTTGGGACATTTGTTTCTGAGAGTTTAGTCACGCTCAGTTCAGCTGGGCTTAATCCTAATTTAGGGTTTAGTAGTGACCGTTCTGGCAAGATTGGTTTTAGGTGTTGAGAACTTTCGGACATTTGTTTCTGAGAGTTTAGTCACGCTCAGTTCAGCTGGGCTTTATTTTTTAATCACCAGTTATCATTTCCTGAACAGTCTTCTCTATGCTGTGTTTTATCTTGTTGCAGCCTATGACTCTGACAGATGGCCAGTGGGATCAGCTGATCCAGCACTACTATCACCTGGCACAGTGAGTGATTGACACATGTTAATTACCTATCAACTAAACAGTGCCTGCCAGTTCTCCATCCATTGTCTCTATGAAATTGAAGAGGTTAAATACAATAAACATGATAATCGTTTTAGTATGTATTTATTTCATTTTAAAATGAAGTGGGAACTGTTTCAAAATTCTGATCAAATGGTTAGATGTTTTTTTGTAATTATTGTTATATTTCAGAAATCTTTGTTACAAGTAGAGGCTCCTGCCCAGTGTAGCACGAGCCCCATGTAAAACTAAATGGTGTGAGCTGATTAGATGTTAATCATGATAATTGTGAACAGTTGATTATCTAGCATTAATTACCAATCTCATTAAAATCCGATCTTAGTTCTCGCTACCGCTAAACAAAGATCTGAGGACATTGTTACGTATTGATGACTTGAGAGTAACCTCCCTTACTGTACGCATATAGGTATGACGTCACTGTTAGCGTCGTCTGATGGTGTTCTGGAAGCTGAGAAGTAAATCCAATGACCAACCACTTCTATCTGTTATAACTTGGTAGTTATGAAGTCTGGTAGCATCAAACACTTAACATGGTGTCAGAAGTAAAACTTAGATTGCTATCATAACGTTGAACTGTGTTGAAATTCCCTATTCTGACTGTTTCTGTTCCCTGTCTGACTGACCGCGTGAGTTTCTGATGCATGTCACCTATTTTCGTGATACCGATACGGCGTGGTAAATCTACTGAACTGTGTCATATTTCGTTGTGAAATTTGATATATACTCTGACTGTAAGGGATTTCAACCAGTAATCTGAACTGTTTCTGATATGATCTATGAGAACAACGGTGTTTTCTATCTGAACTGACTGAATACTATTGTGTGTGTAATTGAATCTACGGAAAGCCATTACGCCATATTGCTTGATTACTGTTTTTGACTGATCATGGCAGAAGGTAATCAGGCTGCACTCCAAATTGTTCACATGCCAGTTAACATTCCACTGCCTACTAGATTAGATCTGAAAGGTGATCTGTCTAGAAATTTCAAGAAATTCAAACGAATGTGGGAAAATTATGAGCTTGCTTCTCGCACTAGGACTGATAGTGAGGAATGTCGATCGGCTACCCTATTGACATGTATTGGTCCAGATGTCTTAGACATTGTAGATGGATTAGAATTTGAAAATGAAGCAGATAGACAGAAGGTGGACAAAATACTGGAAAAACTTGAACATTATTGTATAGGGGAAACAAATGAAACTTGGGAAAGATACAATTTCAACAGAAGGGACCAGGAACAATCCGAGTCCATTGATTCTTATGTTGCAGTATTAAGAAATCTTGCAAAGAGTTGCAACTATGGGGATTTAGCGGAGTCATTGACCCGTGACAGGATGGTAATGGGCATCCGTGATAATGCAACAAGAAAGAGATTGTTACAAGCTTCAAAACTGTCTTTAAAGGACTGCATAGATATTTGTAGGTCGCATGAAAGTGCGACGAGACGTCTGAAATCACTATCGCAAGCTGAAGATGTTCAGTTTGTAAGTCAAAGGAAAACCAACAAGTCACAGAAACCTAATGCTAAGCAACAGATCAAAACATCTGAACTGCTCAAATGTAAGTTCTGTGGAAAGAGGCATGAGTTTCAAAAGAAAGAATGTCCGGCATGGGGTAAGACTTGTGCAAAATGCAAAAAGAGAAATCACTTTGCTGCTTTGTGTCCTGGAAAGAGCAAAGACAGGGTTCACATGGTGGATAGTGATACTGAAGATAGTGAGTCTGAAGAGTTTGTAATGTCTGTAACTTCTGACTGTGTCAATTCTGTACAAGTTGATGAAATGAACTTGGTCAATCAGAATTACCCCAAAAGGATATTTGCAACATTGGTTGTGAATAGAGAGGAAGTTGAATTTCAACTTGACTGTGGGTCAACTGTTAACATTCTGCCTTCTTCTGTGTATACTCAAGTGTTCAGGGATGACAACTTCAGTAAATTGGACGCTAATCTGATTTCCACATTGCGAATGTACAACGGTGCTGAGACAAAACCTCTTGGGAAGATACGTGTGTCACTACAAAACCCCAAGAATGGCCGCAGGTACAGTGTTGAGTTTCTAATTGTGTCTGAGAAGGGATGCAAACCAATATTAGGGGCACGAGCTGTTCAACAGATGCAACTGATCACTGTGAACTTTGACAATATTCTGTTGATGGAATCACCCGAGGTGAATCTAACTGCTGACTCTTCACTTGAGCCTGGGAAACTAGAAATGACTGATATCAAACAAAATTATCAGGATTTGTTTGATGGTGAGGGAACTCTGGAAGGCTTTCTACACTTGGAGGTTGACAATACTGTAACCCCAGTACAGTTACCATGTCGCAAGATTCCTGTTGCTGTACAATCTCAGCTGAAATCTGAACTGGAAAGACTGACGGAGCAGAAGATTATTACACCTGTTGACATACCAACAGACTGGGTGTCAGCCTTGGTGGTGGTGCAGAAACCGAGGACAAACAAAATCAGGATCTGTATCGACCCGAAACCGTTAAACAAGGCACTTAAGAGAAACCATTATCCGATAATGACTATAGATGATGTGTTGCCTAAGTTGGCCAAGGCCAAATGTTTCTCTTTGGTGGATGCCAAAAATGGGTTCTGGCATGTTCAGTTGGATGAACAAAGCAGTTACCTGACAACGTTTGAAACTCCCTGGGGAAAGTACCGTTGGCTCCGTATGCCATTTGGCCTCTCACCAGCTCCTGAAGAGTTCCAACGACGACTGAATGATGCCATATCTGGACTGGATGGTGTTCGTGCGATTCATGATGATATCTTAGTTTACGGCGTGGGAGAAACTGATCAGGATGCTGAGGTCGATCACGACAAGAAATTGATCGCCCTTTTTAATTGTTGTCGAGCGAAGGACATCAAACTGAATGAGTCTAAACTAAAGTTGAAACTGCCAAAAGTGCCCTACCTGGGTCATGTACTCACTGCTGATGGACTCCAAATTGATGAGACCAAGGTTGAGGCTATAAAGAAAATGCCTTCACCTACTGACAAACAAGGTGTGCAACGCATCTTGGGGATGGTCAACTATGTGCAAAAGTTTGTACCCAATCTCTCTGAAATCACCGCTCCACTGAGAGATCTGCTGAAAGGTGAAGTGAACTTTCGATGGGACAACACTGTACATGGACAGTGCTTGGAGAAGATTAAGCACGTTCTGTCAGAACCTCCTGTTCTGAAATATTTTGATAATGAAGCTGTCACACATCTCCAATGTGATGCTTCACAAAGTGGCCTCGGAGCATGTCTTATGCAAGATGGACAACCAGTGGCATATGCATCCAGATCAATGACAAGCACAGAGCAACATTACGCTCAGATAGAAAAGGAAATGCTTGCAATAGTCTTTGGACTGGAACGTTTTGACCAGTATGTGTATGGACGCAAGGTGACCATAGAGACAGATCACAAACCTTTAGAGTCCATCTTGAGAAAGAGCCTCCTGAGCGCACCTAAAAGGCTGCAACGCATGATGCTACGGTTGCAGAAGTACGACTTTACAGTGGTGTACAAGAAAGGAAGCCTGATGTTCATGGCTGACACATTAAGTCGTGCGTACTTACCACATGACAGACAATTGATCACTGACGAAGGCCAAGTGTTGATGATAAACATGAGGAGCTCAACAGCTATTGACATTGAGACAATTCAAATGGTCGAGCATTTATCCATATCTCAACAGAGACTAGCTGAACTGAAACAAGCCACAAGTAAAGATACTTGCATGAGCAAGCTGATGCAGCTCATACAGCAAGGCTGGCCACCGTCAAAGGAAGATGTACCACACTCAGTACGTGAGTACTTTACCTTTCGGGACGAACTCTCTATGCAGAATGGCGTAGTATTCAAGGGCGAGCGTGTTGTTGTACCTGCAAGTATACGTGGCAACATCATGGAGAGAATTCACTCAAGCCACATCGGTGTGCAAGGGTGTATACGACGAGCAAAAGAACTTGTCTACTGGCCGAACATGGGACAGGAGATAATAGATCTTGTAAGCAAGTGTGAAACCTGCAACACCCTACAACAAGACCAAAGCAGGGAGCCTTTGATCAGTCATCATATTCCTACTCGTCCCTGGGAGAAACTGGGTTGCGATTTGTTTGAGTTTGATCAGAAAGACTTTTTGATTACTGTGGACTATTATTCCGACTTCTTTGAAGTTGACAGACTCCACAGCAAGAAAGCTCCTGAAATCAACAAGAAGCTCAAGTCACATCTAGCTAGACATGGGATTCCAAATCAGATTATCTCCGATAACGGTCCACCGTTCAACTCTGAAGCTTTTCGTAAGTTCTCAGACAACTATGAATTTGAGCATGTTACGTCGTCACCTCGTTACCCACAATCCAACGGGAAAGTTGAAAGCGCGGTGAAGATAGCTAAGAAGCTGATGACAAAGTCACTACATGCCCAAACTGATCCTTACTTAGCTCTCCTGGACTGGCGAAATGTTCCGACAGAGGGAATAGGATTTTCTCCGGTACAGCGACTCTTTAGCAGGAGAACAAAGACCAAACTCCCAACAGCAAGTACACTTTTACAACCAAAGACCGTTGATGGTGTGTCAGACAAGATAGCTTGTAAAAAATCTAAACAAGCTTACTACTTCAATAGAGGCACCAACGAACTTCCTGCTCTGAAGGAGGGAGATGTGGTAAGAGTCAAGCCTACTAAGTTCGACAAACAGTGGAAGAAAGCTGTTATAGAACAGGTGGATGTGAGGTCGTATGAACTGCGTACAGAAGATGGCAGTAACTTGCGCAGAAACAGACGACATTTGAGAAAGTCTCATGAAGCTCCTCCATTGTTTGTGGATACAGATATGGCTGAAATGAACCGGTTAGAACCAGATCTGTGTGTGGAAAGAACTTCCGCTGAAACTCCTATGAGGAACTGTACTGACAAGCCTGTAGACCAAACATCAAGCAAAACTACAGAGAGAGTTCAGATTCCTGCACAGACAACTAGACAGTCAAGTGAGACAACTGAGAAGAGAACTTCTCGTGGTCGTGTGATCAAACAACCGTCTAGATTCAGAGGTTATCTTACAAATTAAGAACTTTAAAGTAAAGCTGTTTTGCAGTAAAATTGTGTTATGGACTGTAAGCCTTTTTCCACAGAAGAACTGTTTAGTTTTTATGTTATGAACTGTGTGCCTTACTAAGGACGAAATCAATTCATAACTGTTATTGTGTTGAAAGTTTGGGAAGTGTTTCAAATATGCTTTCGGTTTTCAGCAACTGAGCTGTTAAGAACAAAGACTTGTTTTACCATTAGTATTGCATTAATGTTTCAAGACTTTAAAGGTTACCCTTAAAAGGGGAGATGTTACGTATTGATGACTTGAGAGTTACCTCCCTTACTGTACGCATATAGGTATGACGTCACTGTTAGCGTCGTCTGATGGCGTTCTGGAAGCTGAGAAGTAAATCCAATGACCAACCACTTCTATCTGTTATAACTTGGTAGTTATGAAGTCTGGTAGCATCAAACACTTAACAGACATCCCATTAGGGGTCACGTCAGAACGACCTTTCAGCCGACCAATCAGAGCGTCGCTTACCAGAGCATGAAAGTGACAGTCGGAATGTGATTTTTAATCATGCAACCTTGAAAACTTTAACACGGGGTATGGCGAACGATAGTTACGGGCTTAACGACATTCCAGAATGTTCTTTTGTTTAGGTTTCAACGTTTTAATCGAGAATTTGTCAAAATACGTTTCGAAGGGTAGTCGCCATTTTAAAATTAGTGCCATAAAGCACGAGAAAGCTGCCTTCTGATTGGCTAATGCCGACTTCTTGTCAGTCATTCCATAGGTCGGTCAAAGTTCGCGAAAGGTCAGTCTGACATGACCCGTAATGGGATGTCCTCAGATCTTGGTATAGCGGTAGCGATAACTAAGATCTGATTTTAATAAGATTGTAATTACAAAATGTAAATTCTGTCAATGAAATTGTCTTTCCTGGGGGTTGCCCTTGATTGACTCACTAGTTACCCCCGTCATTTCCTCTCACACTACTCTGGAGTTTCAGGGCAGCTGACAAATGAGGTTAGCTGGTCACATGGTTGACAGTGTCATGGCGACACAACGTCATGGATCATTGCTAATACTGATAATCACTGGTTTGCCTAGCCTAGTCTCTATTATTCCAACGGCTTGAATATTATGACTGTGGTGTAAACATCCTCTCACTTACTCCCTCTAGGAACAGACAAATGGTGACAGTTTGTGTAATATGCCTTTGAGATGCTGATGATGATGCAGCAACTACTGGTGCTTGTTTCAGTGACGAGGGCATCATGCAGTCTGTGGCTCAGAACATCCTCGGCCAGTGTGAGAGTCTTCTCAACAGACTCAAGACAAGATGGCCTCAGTATGAGATGGACGGCGCTCGAAATGTCTGGATTGTCAAACCTGGGGCCAAGTCAAGAGGGAGAGGTATGCAGTGACATTGTTGGGCTTGTCATTTAGAGTTTTACAGATGTACCCACATACTTTTCTGTATACTGAATGTACCCAAAGCAAAATGAAAGTTTACTATGGTTATAACAAACTCAAAGGGACCACTAATTTTAGTTCGTTATAACCGTATTTCGTTATAAGCGTAGATAAAGCCTATATACAGCAAATGGACGGGTCCCAATAACACTGTTCGTTATATCCGTCAGTCGGTTATAAGCGTGTTCGTTATAAACATATTTCACATTATACGAATGTACCCGTACTTGGCACATCACTGGACCCAGTATACACGAAACGGGTTTCTTTACAGACTTGTTTAGACTTAATAACTGGTTTTGTGCTTTGTGGAATGGACACATTCACTCATGCAAGGCATTCATTGTCTGGCTTATCAGCACATTCACACTGAATGTTCGCAACAAAGCTGTTAATATTTATTTATACCTTTTAGTATCATGACTTACAGATAATACAATGTCTTTTTGTTGATTTTTACACTTTTTTTATTGTTTTATAGTAAAATCGCCAAATGTTGTGCTCTTTTCTCAATGTCTGCAATACATCTTTACAGTGAGTCGAAATTGTTGACATGTTCAGAGGGGAGTATTTAACTGTGTGTACAAGGGGAGACAACTCTGTTTGCAGGTATCATATGCTATGACAGAATCGAGGACATGTTGAAGCTGGTCAACTCCCAGGTTGTGCGGAAAGACAGCAAGTTTGTTGTGCAGAAGTATATAGGTGAGCGGACCACTATCCTACCCAGAGTTCCTTGCAGTCAGCATAGTTTCTCTGCCACAGGCCAGTGTGAAGTGACGATTTGTTACATCTTACGCAGTCCATTCAACAATATACATATGTTTGTTGTCCATTTCATATTTGAAAAGTGTACATATTTAGTTAACATATGCCACGAAATGTTTAACTTTCATTGAGGAAACTATTTCCATTTGAATATTTATGCTTTGTTTACTGCCCAAATGCCTGAAATCAACTAGTCTATAGATGTCTGACCAAGAGTCATAATTTCCTCATGATAGCCCTTTCTCTCATCCGGGTTAAAACAGGTCTTCAGTCGTAAGAGGCGACTATGCTTGTTGTAAGAGGCGACTAACGGGATCGACTGACTTGGTTGATGCATGTCATCGTATCCCAATTGCATGCATCAATGCTAAGTATGTCAATCACTGGATTGTCTGGTCCAGACTCGATTATATACAGACTGCCGTCATGAAGCTGGAATATTGCTGAGTGTGGTGAGTGTGGTGTTGAACAACACACAAACAAACAAACAAATCTCACATGCCCAACTTCATTTATGCCTATCATTCCAGAGCGGCCATTGTTGATCTACAACACCAAGTTCGACATCCGCCAGTGGTTCCTGGTGACGGACTGGAATCCCCTGACTATCTGGTTCTACCAGGACAGCTACCTGCGCTTCTGTTCCCAGCAGTACACGCTGGATGACTTCAACGAGGCAATCCACCTCTCCAACAATGCCATACAGAAGCACAAGAAGAACGGTCCCCGCTCCAACAAGCTGCCCAGTGACAACATGTGGACCCACGAGGACTTCCAGGAATATCTCAAGTATATAGCTTATAGCCAGGGTGGAGAGATGCTCCCCACACATGTTAATGTGACCTAAGGGGCGGTCAGGTAGCCTAGTGGTTAAAGCGTACGCTCGTCACGCCGAAGACCCGGGTTCGATTCCCGACATGGGTACAATGTGTGAAGCCCATTTCTGGTGTCCCCCTCCGTGATATTGTTGGAATATTGCTAAAAGCGGCGTAAAACCATACTCACTCACTCACTAATGTGACCTAAGCTTTAGCTCGTCACGCTGATGTCCGGGGTTCGATTCCCAACGTGGGTACAATGTGTGAAGCCCATTTCTGGTGTCCCCCGCTATAATATTGCTAAAAGCGGTGCAAAACCATACTCATTCACTACTAAATTAGGTTCCCAGGGCCCTGTTCCACAAAGTGATCTTAGTGCTAAGTTGATCGTAACTCCCATTCTTTAACACTGACTTACGACAATCGTAGCGCTAAGATCGCTTTGTGGAACGGGGCCCAGCAACCTATTCTTGTTGTAAGAGGTGACTTAATTAGATTCCTTGGTTAGATTCAGTGACTTGGTTGATTGTGTCTTTGTACCCTGACATTGGTCATGACATCAGTCTCTGGTTTAACTGGTCCAGACAGTCATTTGCAGACTGACATGACATAGCTGGATTATTGCTGACTGACGACAGCATCGTTGAGTCGAATCCCAGCTTTAGCCTGATTAGGATATTTGGTTTTTCAGCACCATACCTAGGCTCGGGTTTCACTGAAGTTATATGTATACGTCTTGCATCACTTAAAGCTTTCTATCAGCATTAAGCTGCCATGTCCTCATATAAACGTAATACTGTTCTAGGTATTCAAACCAAACTCACTCATCCTAACAATCTAGTTTTAGCAACCACCTCCATGATCTAGTGGATAGAGCAGAAGGGTTGATAGAATGAGCCCTGGCCGTGTCAAACCAAAAGACGTTAAAATATGGTACTTGTTGTTGCCTGCCTCCTGCTCGTCATCTTCCCGAGGCAAGAGCGTTAACTGACTATAAAAGTCCAGTTTCCACCCTTGCCGAACTAGGCTGGTATTATGGAGTTACATTTTGGCTGGACTAACGAGTGAGTCTATACATAGTCCAATCAAAATCGCGTACCGAAATCAAAATCCGGGTCTTAAACTGTCGTGCAGATTTCGATCGATTGCAGGATTTGCAAATCATGTGCACCACCAACACGTTGTCAGTAGATATTTTCCGAATCTGTTCATGTTTTTAATCAAGGTGCTCACGTGATTTGATGCACTTCGCGATGTAAGACCCGTTTTATCACAATACAGATCATGATTATCGATCAGATTGTCCTGACTTGGTGCCACCATTTTGTGTGAAGCAAATGCAAGTGATACAAGAGGTGGAACCTGATTGGTAGGCTTATAAGGGACATAACTGGTAATAGCCACTGGTGGCGCTACAATCTAGCCCAGGAATTCCAGCTTAGTTCGGTAAGGGTGGAAACTGGACTTTTAAAGTCAGTTAACTATCTTGCCTCAGGAAGATGCCTGCTCGTCATTAATGGGATAAGACAGGGACGTGTCGTCTGTAATCAGTTTACTGGATCTGAGTGGGTTATCCATGTTAAAACTGTGGCATGGTATCTCTGTGGTCTAGCACTATAAAATCGGCATTTGTCCAGACTAGTACAAGCAGCCACACATACACATGCATGCAAGTCACTGTATAAATGCAATAATCTTGAATGTGACATAAAACCTCATTTCACCTCATCTAGTTTTAGCTTCATATCTGTTTGAAGTTTCCCTGAAATGATCATCCTAACAAAAGCAGCATGGATCCACATTTAAGGAAGCTGACCATGCTGACCATTTCTTTCTCATACACAGTAGGTAAGATATTTGTGCTGATAGGGCTACCCACCCACTGTGTCATGTGGATGTTGAAAGTACAGGGCAGTGTCACATCTCTTCACACATGTAGCCAGGTGTGTGACCTACTGTGTGTGTTTCAGGACTCGGAAGCAGGCTACTGCGTGGGAGGACATCATCTACCCTGGGATGAAGAAAGCACTCATCTGTGCCCTCCTGGTGACTCAGGATATCATAGAGTACAGGAAGGTGAGTCACAGAGTACAGGGGATGAGTCTTGGAATACAGGGGGTGAGTCCAAGAGCACAGGGCATGAGTCCTGGAATACAGGGGGTATCCCATGTTTGTGTAGTAAGAATAGGTCACAGTATCCCCTGTTTATAGTAAGAATAGGTCACAGTATCCCATGTTTATAGTAAGAATAGGTCACAGTATCCCATTTTTATAGTAAGAATAGGTCACAGCATCCCATGTTTGTAGTAAGAATAGGTCACAGTATCCCATGTTTATAGTAAGAATAGGTCACAGTATCCCCTGTTTATAGTAAGAATAGGTCACAGTATCCCCTGTTTATAGTAAGAATAGGTCACAGTATCCCCTGTTTATAGTAAGAATAGGTCACATTATCCCCTGTTTGTAGTAAGAATAGGTCACAGTATCCCATGTTTATAGTAAGAATAGGTCACAGTATCCCCTGTTTATAGTAAGAATAGGTCACAGTATCCCCTGTTTATAGTAAGAATAGGTCACAGTATCCCCTGTTTATAGTAAGAATAGGTCACAGCATCCCATGTTTGTAGTAAGAATAGGTCACAGCATCCCATGATTATAGTAAGAATAGGTCACAGCATCCCATGTTTATAGTAAGAATAGGTCACAGCATCCCATGTTTATAGTGAGAATAGCTCACAGTATCCCCTGTTTATAGTAAGAATAGGTCACATTATCCCCTGTTTGTAGTAAGAATAGGTCACAGTATCCCATGTTTATAGTAAGAATAGGTCACAGTATCCCCTGTTTATAGTAAGAATAGGTCACAGTATCCCCTGTTTATAGTAAGAATAGGTCACAGTATCCCCTGTTTATAGTAAGAATAGGTCACAGCATCCCATGTTTGTAGTAAGAATAGGTCACAGTATCCCATGTTTATAGTAAGAATAGGTCACAGTATCCCATGTTTGTAGTAAGAATAGGTCACAGTATCCCCTGTTTATAGTAAGAATAGGTCACAGTATCCCCTGTTTATAGTAAGAATAGGGCACAGCATCCCATGTTTGTAGTAAGAATAGGTCACAGCATCCCATGATTATAGTAAGAATAGGTCACAGCATCCCATGTTTATAGTAAGAATAGGTCACAGCATCCCATGTTTATAGTAAGAATAGGTCACAGTATCCCCTGTTTATAGTAAGAATAGGTCACAGTATCCCCTGTTTATAGTAAGAATAGGTCACATTATCCCCTGTTTGTAGTAAGAATAGGTCACAGTATCCCATGTTTATAGTAAGAATAGGTCACAGTATCCCCTGTTTATAGTAAGAATAGGTCACAGTATCCCCTGTTTATAGTAAGAATAGGTCACAGCATCCCATGTTTATAGTAAGAACTATACTCTATGCCCTGGCTGAATGGTTGTCATCATATTCCAGTGTTGTGGAGCATGGCTCATACTGTCAACAACTGACCTGCATGGACTCAGACCAAGACTGTTTAGAGTAAAATAACTCTCTGATGATGACACCACATTGTTTCAGGCGTCTTTTGAGTTGTACGGTGCTGACTTCATGCTGACGGAGGACTGCCAGCCCCTGCTGATCGAGATCAACTCCTCACCAAGCATGGAGGCCAGCACGCCCATCACAGCCCGACTCTGTACCAACGTCCTCGAGGACACCATCAAAGGTACAGCTGCATGACCATCATCAGCTGATGTCGTGCAAAAGAGTCGTTTTGCATGCATGTTTTTGGTGTTTGTGAATTGTAATGTCCCTCTTTTGACAGCGGTTTGCCAAATAGTTTTGTAAAATATACGAGAATGATTGTCTTGCTTGTCAAAATTATCACTGGCATTTGACTGATGTTACCATGATATACAAACTACAAAGAGGAGAATGAAATTGGCCAAATATTTCATGGGGTTGGTTGTTGGTTGGTTTGTTGTTTAAAGCCGCAATCAGCAGTATTCCAGCTATATGACGGCGGTCTGTAAATAACTGAATCTGGACAAGACAATCCTGTGAACGATATCATGATCCACGCAATTGGGATCGTTGACATGCATCAACCAAGTCAGCGAGTCTGACCACCCGATCCCATTAGTCGCCTTTTACGACAAGCATAGCCGCCTTTTACGGCAAGCATGGATTGCTGAAGACCTATTCCACCCCGGCTCTTCACGGGTCATTTTCATGGGGGTCATACGTGATCTGTTCTGTTGAAATTGTAGGTAGAACAATAAAGGCTTGGATATTTTATCTAGTTAGTGTTGAAGTTTAGTAAGACTGTTTGAGGTACAGATGCTTTTCCTACTGTGTCTCTAAGGCTTTGGTCCTGCCCACACTGAAGCACATGTGGTGTCTCCTTAGACAATTGACTTGTTCGAAATATGCCTCTGTTCACCCAGCAGTGAATGAGATTGTAATGTGACTGTTAGCCTTCTATCACTTCACAGGCACCTTGGGTTATGTACTCCCGAGGGAACTGAGAATAAGAAAAAAGTGCATGTATGGTGTCTGGTTGATAAATAACACATCTTGAAGAATTTAGTTAGTATTAATAATATGGCTCAATCCATCTTTCTTTCAGTTGCAGTAGACAGGAAATATGACCGAAATTGCGATATTGGTCGCTTTGAGCTTGCTTACAAGCAACCATTGGTGACAGTGCCGCCATACATTGGCATCAATCTCAGTGTGGATGGCCAGGCCATTCGCAAACCAGGAGTACGTAGGCCTGATGTTGCCATTCCAGTGGAACCCTACTTCACTCCACGGAATAGTGTCCGACAAAGTTTGTCCAATGAGAAAGTGGCCGAAACTAAGAAGTCAGGGGGAAGTAACTCTGTGCCAGCAGCAGGGAAGTCAAGTGGCGAGGGTGGGAAATCCACAGGATCTTCCAAAGCCAGCAGTTCCGAGTCTGGCAATACTAAGGGACATTCTACCAAGTCAGAGCCAGTATCTCAGGACTCGGGTCACAAAGCTTCAGTTATAATGGTATCGAAATCGGAGAGTAAAAGATCGGAATATGTTGATAGTCACCACTCTATAAAGAATCATCCCCAGCCTCCATCGCATCCCAAAGTGTGCACTCAGACGCCTTATCTGGCAGGACTGACAACTCGGCGGATTGTATCACGGACGTCTGTGTCGAACAACTACACGATCCCACCCACGATAATGGACAGGCAAAACAAGGCCACTGTGTCCGTTAACAATGTGGAGTCCACAGACTTAAAGACAATGAAATCCACTGGAGTTGTCAAAGGTAATGAGTTAAAGGCCAAGTCCTTCCAACCGTGTCATAAGATAAAGAAAAGGGTTAACAAAGTCAATAGGCCGAGGTTCGAACGCATCGTTCAGCCTCAAGTTACCATCACTTTCCCTCAAGTGCCATATGCCAGTCTCAACGTGGCGTACCGTTCGCCCACCGGGGACGACCTGGTGGCGCCCCCTCGTCTGCGATACAGCTACCTGTCCAGCTCATCGGAGCATATTTACCGACCAGGGTTGCCACTAGGGGGCATTGAGAGCTCGTAGCGGAGTATGTTCTGGGTCAACCCCTTCACATAGATCTGCATAGACCAGTGATGCTTCAGGCTAGTTAGACATGCTCGCCAGTTCATTTCAGGGTATCATAGATTTTGTCACTAGAGGGTCAGTTGAGTGATATATAGAAATGGTTGATTTTTAAACTTTCAGATTGTCATGTTTTGATATTATTCAGCTGAATTCTACCTCGATGTGACAATTGTCAATATGGTGAAATGAACTGACAGAAAGTATAGAAGCATTTTCACGACATAGGTTCTTCAGTTCTCAAATATGGCTTATCGGCATCTAGGATCAAGTTCGTGTGGTTTGGAGAAGAAACATTTAAACACATGAGTAAATTACTTTTTATTTCCGACCAGGCTTTTTTACTATCTCTGTCATTTTATCCATGTCGCTAAATATGAGCTGGGAGATTTGGTTGAGAACTGAAGTTTCCTTGTAGTACATGAGTGGTGATGAATATACTACAGTTAATCTCATTAAAATCAGATCTTAGTTCTCGCTATTGCTAAACAAAGTGAGATCTTAGTTCTCGCTATCGCTAAACAAAGATCTGAGGACATCCCATTAAAGTTCACGTCAGAACGACCTTTCATCCAACCAATCAGAGCGTCGCTTACCAGATCATGAAAGTGACAGTCGGAATGTGTTTTCTAATCATGCAACCTCGAAATATTTAACAGAGATTATTCCGAACGACAGTTACAGGTTTTATGATCATTTCCATACAATCTAGGCCATCTATAAGCCATTCCAGAATGTTCTTTTTATCAGTTTTAAATTTTTTAATCGAGAATACGTCAAAATATGTTCCGAAGCGTAGTCGCCAGTTTGAAACTAGTGTCGTAAAGCTCGAGAAAACCACCCTATGATTGGCTAATGTTGATTTCTTGTCAGTCATTTCATTGGTTCGTAATAGGATGTCCTCAGATTTTTGTTTAGCGGTAGCGAAATCTAAGATCTGATTTTAATGAGATTGATACTACAGTAGACAGAGAAATATGCCAGTATACACCTCTTTAACTACTATATTCCTTCTAACATTGTGTAGTGGCTGATTGCTTATGTAGTGCCAATTGCCACAGCCATGCTATGTGTGACTGTATAGATGAAGCATGGCTGTAGTTGTTGGCTATGTTGAAGCTGTTGCTGTAGATGCAGCATTGGCTTCAGAAGTTGAGACTGACTTGTAATGACGCTGAAAAATTGCAGGCTTTAAATATAATTTTGGGGGTTCTGGGTTTAGGACTGTGGCCGTCACATTTGGCAGTTGTGTCAGTCACAAGTTGAACCAGTAGTTGCTGCCTGTTGATATTGTAGACAGCAGAACTTACTTGAATTTGTAGTATTACAGTTATACTGGTAAGTTGAAGTGATTGTGACACCAGATTTATCAGTATGGGTAGATGAGGCCTCGTCAGGTCCTTATACAGCTTGACTCATGATGTTTATTATGTTTAGATAAGACTCCCCAAGACCAGAACTAGAAAATCTCTATCCACTGAGGAGAATGTTTATTATTGAAGAACCTTTGAGATCAAACTGACAGACCTACAAACTGTAAAAGGATTTAATTTGGTCTGTTGTAAATGAGGAAGGCTTGTTAGGTAGCCCTGTGGTTAAAGCATTCGTGCATCATGATTTCACACATAGCTGCAATGTATGAAGCCAGGTTCTGGTGTCCCCTGACCTGATATTGCTGGAATAACTTGGCTTAAAACCATACTCACACACAGACAAATGAGCATGATTAATTACTCTGTGAGACATTCGGGGAGTTAGTCCACACAGATGCAAGTCTGTCTCCATGACCTTGTAGTCATCCATTGTGTACATCCTTGCATGTTCTGTAAGGATTTGAAAGGGTAAATATCTTCAACAGGCATTATGTTACCGGTATGTGTTTCCAACGGCAGTTTGCAGTATTATGTTATGCACAGTATTTTTATATAAATATTTTACCTTTTATCTGAAATTGGGTATTACCATGCTTACCAAAGAAGTATTTTAATCCTTTTTTTTATTCTAAATTCAGCAGTTTATTCTAGTTATAACAATCATCATATTTATTTTATTTATTTTATCAGCTTATTGTCATTTATTATTAGAGCTGTAGATGTATGCAGTACATGATTGGAGAACTTGACAACAGGTTTCTACAGTGTTACCTGAATGATTGCTTGTCAACAGACCACAATGGTGTCTATTGTATGTGCTCTTGACCACTGGTTTGTGTGGCCAAGACTTGATGACATACAAGGTGACTTCATATGGCTGTGATATTTCTGACTACGACATACACAGCTGACTTCAGATGGCATCTACATTTGTCACCATGAGTTGGTAGATGCATGTTGGTCTTGATCAACCAGTAAACACTATTATGCTGTAACCTGAGATTATTCTGTAGTTTCAGTCAGTAAGACACTTGCTGATGTAGGTTCAAACTTACATACCATACCATGGGCGGATACAGCTTTTTTTAAAAGGGGGGTGCACAATTAAGATCTATTTATTGTCTTTGGTGGTAATTTATACAGAAATAAAGATTTTTTTCGAAATAAAAAGGGGGGTGAGCACCCCCGCACCCCCCCCTCTGTATCCCCCCATGCATACTCTGCATCATTGTTAAACCAGTGGCCCAGTCATCCAAGGCACTGCAATTTGCTGTGTAGAGTTGCATCCCTTGCTCGCGCAAGACACCTATGATTTTGGGTTCGAATTCCAGTTTGCCCTGATTATGTTTCTTGGCTTGTCAGCACCATACCCATGCTCATGGGTTTCACCAAGCTGGTAAATGTCTAAGACCGGCATCACTCCGGGCTTTCCTCCAACATTAAGCTGACAGGCCATAATATATGTAGAAAAATGTTCAAAGTGGCATTAAACCCAACTCACTCAATCACTGTTAGGCCAGTCTAAGACAATCATGGTAAAAGTGTTTTTTTCTAAACTTCATTAACCAGTTAGGACAGTTTTTAAGCAAACAATAGATACCTGTGTACAAAAGCCTTTGCATTAATTAACATTAAGTTAGATGTCTAGTCTAAATTTGATAGTCGACTTTTGATAACACTGAATGTCATTACCTCCTATTAACATAGAGGACCTGCTTAGAACTCACCAGTGTTATACCAACAGATTTGAGAGGAAGTAACCATCAGATCAGTTAGAGTTAGAATGTCAAGTGTATCAAACTTTAGAAATATCAAGTAAATAAAGTTTGAAGCATTTTGACATGTTAGATATTTCTTAGTGGATTGCTTATAGAGACGTACACGGAACTGCGATAACCTTGGTTCAATGACCACCTTAAAGACTCTTTCACCTGCAAAGGATGAATTTAATTATATCTTTTCTTAAACAAATAATGATTGACAGTTGTTCAAGCCTTTGTTAATGTCCTTTTTTGATCAATAATGTCATTCTCACTGTATGTGTATTGAGATTTCTTTTACAATTTCCATTTGGAAAAGGTGATGGGTAACTGGTACAGAACCACATAATGGTTTAGTGGAACTTTTTTTATAAAAATATTTACTGAGAATATACAAGTCAAAATTAAAGCATTTAATCAGCATCCGTGAAAGTGTCTACCTAGTCTCTCCTCCTCTCCCCTCTCCCCTCTCCCCTCTCCCCTTCTGCTTGTAATGACACGTTCCACTTGGGTTACCCAGCATGACTTTGCCACGCTGTCAATGCCAACCAGTTCTCAGGGGAAACTCCCTTCATTTTCAACACAGTACACAAAGTTTATTTTGGCGAGAGAAGGAATGATTCTTAACATTCCCAGACAAACTTTCATACAAAAAAAGACATTGTCATTCCTTTTAACTGCCTATACTAGTGCAGTATCGTCCTTCTTTAATCCATCCATTGGTATCCCATTTCATTGTGATAAATATCCTGGGCACTGTTCCACAAAGCGATCTTAGCGCTAGGACTAACGTAAGTCAGTATTGGAGTTACGATCACTTAGCGCTAAAATAGCTTTGTGGAACGGGCCCCTGGACACAACCACCATTGCTTCAATGTCAAATGATCCCAATGACACAATGCTAAATATAGCCCTCTAGTGTCTAGTACTGTCTTGAGCCAGGGAAACTCTGGTGATGGTGGTGATGTCACAGTGAAGCTTTGCTGGCATATGAATCCAGGGTATTTATCATAATAGGATGGAGATAGGATACACTGGATATCAAGAATGGTGCAGTGTGTAATATTTTACTGTGGCCCACTGGGAAATATATGGTTTACAGACTGGATGTTGAAGTATGAAGCGTCAGTTTCTCACTGAGAGCTCCGTGGCAGCTACATGTATATGGACAACTACAGATGCACAGTTAGGGTCATTGTGTCCTACCTGCAGGCCCTAACTTGGGATATTAACAGTATCCTCATAAGTGTCACATTGAGCAGGTTTTCTGTCATTCTGGCAAAAATATGGATCTGCATTTTACTGAAATAACTGTTACGTTTTTTCATATATTTTAGACCATATATTAGACATTGGCTTGTTTAGTTTTCTTAAAGGTGTGTCCACCCCGTGTTAGCGTAAGAAGTTGCCGTGCTATACATGCTTTGATTGCCTGTCATAAGTTCTAGTGATGTATTATGGTATAGACAAACTGCTTGAGCATACACAGCAGACATTTTGTTTTAAGGCTGTTGTCGGTGATTCCGTAAATTCAGATCAACAACCCACTCAAAACACCAGACTTGAATGTATGTTCCTATTCCAAAGAGTTCGTGTTTTATTTAGTCATGGTAGAATGGAGATAAACATACTGTGTTTTCAATGTAGAGCTAGGTCACCTATAGATTTAACCTCGCTAAAGTAACATTTGAAACCTCACATGGCGCGTTCGGTTCCAAATTTAATTTAGCGCAGTTAAATCTACAGGTATCCTAGCTCTACATTGAAAACACTGTGTGTTTATCTTCGGAGTAATAGTTCACATTTATGTTTATGATGTTTGTATTACCAATCATATATGGCCAGTGCTTTCTGCTCAGAAGATCACCGTGATGATTTGTATGTTATCAGAGATATGCACTGCCTGCCTGTGACAATGATGGACCTTGTTGTTTTGGTTGTTTGTTGTTTTACGCCGCACTCAGCAATATTCCAGCTATATGACAGCGGTCTGTAATTAATCGAGTCTGGACAAGACAATCCAGTGATTGATATCATGAGCATCGATCCATGCAATTAGGATCGATGACATGCATCAACAAAGTCTGCGAGCCTGACCACCCGATCCCGTTAGTCGCCGCTTGCGACAAGCTTAGTCGCCCTTTATGGCAAGCATGGGTTACTGAAGATCAATTCTACCCCAGATCTTCACGGGTCTGATGGACCTTGTTTCAGAATATATGGAGCAACATCCCATAATAATTAGTATTGCAAGGCCCTACTTTTTGAGAGGTCTCTGACCTCCTAGCAATCTGAAGCAATGAATTACCCTTTTAACTCTACATATATTCATTATTTATTTTTATTGATTTGAATGGGGAAACAATTTAGTCAATCAACATCATGTATATATACACACCATTAAAATAAGGACAAACATACTGTAACACCATTAACTATCAACTGGAATAACATAGTTTGAAATAACAAGTCACACTCATCAATTAACCCTCATCCGTCATAACTGAAATCACAATTTGTGTCTTGTCACATGATCATCCGCCTCATTCTCACAGCTGTGGAGCCTCTCTCTGAGGTCGCGGCCGTGTGTCTTGTGTTGTCCTGTGTTCCATCTCAGTCAACCTACTAGCTCATTATGTCGACTCATATATTATTTCTCTTTGTTTCCCGAAAGGTAAAAAGCGGCGTAGGAAACAAGGCCAGGCTCGGCCAAAACTTGGACCAATCAAATTGACAATGACCAGCAAATCGTCGCCGTACACTGTGGTGCGCAAACTTCCTCTCGTTAAGGTCCCTATCTTTAACAAGCACAGCTGACCTTGTCTGATCTAGGTCCAGACATCGGTCAGTTTGTACGCACCAGGTAGCACCCTTTTACAGCATGTGCAAGGCATGCCTTTTACTTCCCTCTGCTTCGTATCTATAAGTAGCTCTCCACAGATCAGATTTTCGGGCATCTTGGGAATCTCTAACAGCCTGCTTCACTTATATGCTTCTCAATTATCATACATATGTATATGATTCATGATATGAATAGTATTGAATACTTTCTTTTTAGCGGAAACATTTTATCTTGAAATGAATATATGTAATTCTTTACTTATTCTTTGGCTAATTTTTTGAAATATTTAACTTTTTTAGTCTAAAACTGTAGTTCTGTGTTAACATTTTTTGGAATTTTGTTTTTTAAAAACTTTGGGTAATTTATTCAGAGTGATTAGACTAGTATGGGATATAGCTTAGTCTATGACCATTTCTACTAATACCAAGGCATGCTTTGCACATGCACAGACCAACACAGACCTAACCCGAAACAAAACTTGTTCGTATATTTGTTTCTCATCTTGCCGCACATATCCATACACTGAATGCACAAAGCTACAGACACAAACAAATTTATTGAAATCTTAAATCTGCATGGAAAATGACATTCCTGGTCATGGGTAGTAAAATGTTTTAAGATTGACAGTGAAGAAAGTACTGGATTTAGTTTTTGTAGTGTTTACATATGAAAACACGGGAAGCAAAGTCCAATGCGTCCTAATAGAAAATTTTCAAAGTTTGACGTTTACAGATCCAGTTTTGTTTGCCATGTTGTTTTGTAGCATTCAGATGTTTCATCACCTACCCTACCTGCCCCACCCGCTCCACCCTGCCCCACCCTGCTGCATCCTCTCTCTCCTTGGCATCATGTAGAGATACTATCTCCCTACTGCATGTTAACATGTCGACTGTTCACTGGCCAAGAGCATGTCAGGCAGAAGTTCTGCCATCAGCCAGCCAATGGACACTTGACCTGTCAGAGTGTAACACATGCTTTCCTACCAGCATCAGAACCTTACACACCTGGAAATGATGTACGGCTTTTCAAGCTCTTCAATTACCAATTCTGAACTTTATAATGAGTTATAACTATTATATTCTGAGTCAAGTCAACGTTTCCGCAAAAGCAACAATAAAAGATGTAGATGGTATGTCAAAATTTAATCTTTTGGTTTAAAAGAGTTATTACCAGTGTTCGTTAATGCGTATTTAATTAAACTGTGGTTCTGAATTAGTTAGTCAAGCATGTGTAGAAACACCATTCAAACCTTATTTATTTGCAGAATATTTGCAGAATTATTTTCAATTATCAACTCCATAGTGTTGGGTTGTTTGTAATTCCACTCTCGATGTTCCAGTAGATAGGAGACCTGATGATTCTCAGTGAAGCCATTGTCACACATGTATTCCCACTATCCTTTGTCAACTCTTGCCATCTTTTTGTCCTCAGTATACTAACAGCAGCATGCTATTGTGTATCTGTATATATACGACTGTTTATCACAATTGTTAGAAATATGAAGTTCTCAAACAATATTACAGAATGTACTTCTCAAGAACCAGGGATCACTGTTTGCCCAGTGTTCTTTGTTGATGGTATTCACTTTGCAGAGTTGCTTCCCTTTGCCATAACAGGATCTCACATGGTCATGGGTTCAAATCCCAGATGATTGTCCTAGGTCTGTCAGCACCATTCATGTGCTACTGATGTATCACAGTAGTAAATAAATATCAATGAATTGTGTCAATTTGGGCATACTTCCCACAGTAAGCTGACACAACAAGATGGATGAAATACTGTGTAAAGCAGTGTTATACCTAATTCTCTCACTCACTCTAACTCCTTTTTCTCTGTTGTTCCATCGACTAGTAGTAAATAAAATTTGGAGAAAAATAATAAAAACATTAGATGAATACAAATGTACTACTCAAAAAGTTAAGGTCCACCCAGTTATTTCATAGTACTATAGTAAGTATAGTTAATCGTCCGTCAGACATCCAGTGATTAATATCTTGAGCATCAATCCACGCAATTGGGATCGATGACAATATAGTTAATCAGTCATGACATGACAGATTGGGTATGGTAATATGAAAGTATTGTGTGGTCCTTAACATTTTTTAAGTAGTATAGACTTATTTAAATGTTGTATCAAGTAAATAAGAATTTATGTTATTCTTGTCTTTTTTATATTAGAAACGAAAGAAAAAACATTCGCAGTAGAAGGTGATTACACAAATATCGTAACAGCTTGCAGTAAATATCTAATGCACCTCTGCATGCCACATTGCTGACATTCACTGCGTTAGAATGCATGCTGAAGTTGATACACCTGCAGCCATTAAGCATAGCCACCACAGACTTCAATGATACTATTATACTTTCAAGGTGATTTTTCTCAGTTTTGCCTCAGCAGGAGATAGAGCGTGATAGACTCAGCTGCACTTTTTTTTAACAGAAATGAAAAAAGAAATGTGAATGGGATTTTACAGATGCACATGAAGTCATGATGTTACATGGATTTTAATCTCATTTTTTATTAATTTTTAGGTGTCAAGAGAAGTCTGTTTCAGTGTTTTTTGTATGCGTCATATTTCTGCACTTCATTCATTCACATCATCATTAACATGTGACCTCAAATCCTGTGCCATGACCTAGTTTATGCATCATGTTGAATTTCATCTTGTTAGTGCTCCTCGTAGAGTACAGGTGTATTTGTTATTTTTATTCTAATGAACCTTTTGCTAGTTTCAAAGGCTTAGAATAGATATTGTACACAATCTCATTAAAATCAGATCTTAGCTCGCTATCGCTAAACAAAGATCTGAGGACATCCCATTAGGGGTCACGTCAAAACGACCTTTCATCCAACCAATCAAAGCGTCGCTTACCAGATCATGAAAGTGACAGTCGGAATGTGTTTTCTAATCATGTATCCACGATATATTTAACAAGCGGTATTCCGAACGACAGTTACAGGTTTTATGATTATATCCATACAATCTAGGCCATCTATAAGCTATTCCAGAATGTTCTTCTCATCAGTTTTAAAAATTTTAACCGAGAATACGTCAAAATATGTTTCGAAGCGTGGTCGCCAGTTTGAAACTAGTGTCGTAAAGCTCGAGAAAGCTGCCTTCTGATTGGCCAATGTCGATTTCTTGTCAGTCATTTCATTGGTTGGTCAAAATTTGCGAAAGGTCGTTCTGACGTGACCCGTAATGGGATGTCCTCAAATCTTTGTTTAGCGGTAGCAAAAATTAAGATCTGATTTTAATGAGATTGTATTGTACACTGAAACACGCCCTTGGTGAGTCAACAGCTGTAATTTCCATTAATAATTAAGTCTTCAATCTGAAAGAATGAATGCACAAATCAAAAACAGTTTTCTACCTATAGGTGATGTAAAGGTAATTGTAAGATTCTGAAAAGAAAGAGGTTATTAGTTAGGAGGGACCCTATTTGGCCCCCCAGATCGGCCTAATTTAAGAAGTGAGGAAAACCTTTAGAATTTGCAGTGAAACTTATCAGATGTGTTGATCACTGGTAGATAAGAAATAGAAATAACTTTATTCTTTCAACATTTGTATGGTAGGGCTGTAATAACCACCACATGAAGGGGTGCGGCTAGGTAGCATGTTTCTAGGGAGCAAGTCCTTTGACCCAAGCTGATTGTCTAAGGAAATGTACATGATGTAGGTAAGGACAGTTCAAACTTACAGAGACAAATTCATGTGGGGTCAACCACTTGCTTATGATTTTCTCTTGAAGTTCTAGAAATTGGCTTTTTTACTCATCTTAGCCAGTCATCTGTACTCCACCATGTCTTCAAGTCTTAAACCTGTGACAGAAAGAAAACAGAGGCTAGGTATCAGTTTTGTGAACATGTCTGCATGTTTTGTCTAGGGATTCCGATATTTGGCCACAAGTCTGCAACTAATGTTGGTAAAACTTCCCAAATTCAAATAAAAATAGTAAATTTTGTAAAATTTAATTTTTTTGCATCTTTCCTGTGTGACATGGTTTCACGTTACTGATTAGTGCATCAAATCCATAGAATATCTCTGAATGTAAGAATATAAGAATCTTTCAAAGTTGTAATGTTACGTCCTAGGTAATTCCCTATTTTCCCACCCATTTCTAGAATTAATAATTTGACTTTCCTAGTGGGCCAAAGAGGGTCCACATCCATGTGCTTTCCTTCTTGAAGACGTGAACATGGGATAGCATAGGTTACCATGGTTACAGTAGGATGACACGGGTGAACTAGGTGTAGGTCAGTCTGCATCTGACTGGTGAAGGTTGTTTGTATTTACGTATCTCTGTACAGAGTGCAGGTGTGAGACATGGAAGTAATGATGGAGGGTTAGAGAGGAATGTGTAGTCGTGATCATTTGTTTGTTGTTTAACACCGCACTCAGCAATATTTCTGCTATATGATGGCGGTCTGTAAATAATCAAGTCTGGACCAGACAATCCAGTGATTAATATCATGAGCATGGATCCATGCAATTGGGATAGATGACATACATCAACCAAGTCAGCGAGCCTGACCACCCGATCCCGTTAGTCGCCTCTTACGACAAGCATAGTCGCCTTTTACGGCAAGCATGGGTTGCTGAAGAACTTTTCTACCCCGGATCTTCACGGATCATTCGTATTTATTTAGACATATTGGGGGTGAGGTGGGGTAGACTAGTGGTTAAAGCGTTCACTCATCACGCTGTAAACCTGGTTCGATTCCCCACATGGGAACAATGTGTAAAGCCCATTTCTGGTGTTCCCTGCGGTGATATTGCTCAAATATTGCTAAAAGCGGCGTAAAACCATACTCACTCACTAGACATATTGGGAATGGAATTCACTGGGTAAATTGACAAGGATTAAGTTTAGCATGTGCCAGTTACGATCTCACAGAGGTTTGCTCAATTACTAGATATTAATGCAATTCTTGTCCAGAGTATGAGGAATGTTAGGAACTGTCTTCTTATCCTGCCCACAGCATACACAACCCTGAGCCAGCATGTGTACAGTTCTCTTATGCATGGTTTATCATGTCCAGTATATTTCATAAAACAGGTTCATTTCAGCCTATTGATGTCAAATCATTTAATAATCGTGGCTTTGCAGTGACATTAACAAATACAATGTATTGTAAATAACTGCATGATATAACCCAATCTCCAGTATACATAGGTTTTAATGGCTGACAGATGACAACTAAATGTATAGTGTGTATTGAGAGTATTCTATTTATACATGTTATATGTCGACAGTGCATTTTCTTAATGAATTATTTGTTTATAATAGCTGCATATTGTAGGCCTTTCAGTTGAACTTTTTTGTTCAGCTCTTTTTTTGCTTCTTCCTATATTTATTAATATATGTATAATGTTTTAATTATTTACCAAAGTGTAATGATGAATATTTTCTATATTTCATAGTTATTCATATATATTATCAAATATTTATACTTAAAATGATTATCATGTTTATTCTAATAGAGTTCCTCATTTTCGTTTTCTTTTCCTTGTGTCATAAAAATGGCAACCGTAGCAGTCTTGATTAACTTCAGATGTATCACTGTTCCCTAGAAATGAGAATAATATTAGATTTACATGTGTGCTCTTAATCATATTAATTGTGATTGAATATTGCCAGTATATTGATGATGTATGTAAAAGTTTGGAGTGACGTGTGCTGTAATAATCCAGCTTGATAATTATTGCTACTTTAATCATACTTGGCTTGTTCCTGACTAACTTCTAACTGTTTTCCTCTATTAACAGGTTGTGTAGATGCATTAATCGACGGCACATGGGGCCGAACTTGTAGTGAGTGTGGGGGTGGAATGAACTTACATCTCGATAACGTCAACCCTAACTGCCGATGTCGACAAGACAGCGTTATCGTTACCATGGCGTACGGACGAGCTCGGAGTGCACGGTTTGCTGCGCCCCCCTTCCACCCCAGCAGCGGGTACAATCATCCCCGTCCCCCAAGTGCATCCTTCATCCCTCAAACTAAGGGCAAGGGCAGTAGCAATACAGGCTTCAAGAACATGAAAATGGAGAAGGTTTTGTTGAAATACACTGATGGTGGAATCAAACGTCCAATACCTCTAGCAATGCAGGCTAATCCACTTCCGAAGCTGGTACGCAGATACATTGGGCGCCGAATGGTGCCTAGTCATGACACAAACATGCTCCAGAGCACTGTTTATATAGACACTTCACAGATAGAGAACCCTCTATCTATTGTATCCCAGAGCTACTGTCGGTGATGAAGGTGTTGCTCTGATCTCACAAACCAGCCTTGATATGGAAACTTGTCATTCTCCATTTGTCCGTCACAGATGAAGAGCTAAGCGATTCCTTCACTCTTTAAGCAGCCAAGAATGATTTCTACTCACAAAACTCATTTTTCTTGGCCAGTCACTAGAAGGACATGGTCTCTTCAGGTACCATAGTTGATGATAACTTCCTTAGCCAGTGCTTTTTTTCATCACTAGATAAGTAATTTTTTTGAATTATGAATGAAATGTATTTTTTGTAATTAACAAAATATTATTTATTTCTTTAAAAGAATTTAACATGTCCTCAGTTTGAAATGTTCTTGAAGCCTGAGTTCACTGTCAGCGTCCACCTGATGTATGCTCAATCATGTAGTATGTATATATATACACAAGGGACAGGTGGAGATCTCAGTGTTATTTATATGGGTTTGTTTGAGTGACATATTGTTGTTATTGTTGTTATGGTAGTCACATCAATAGAGAGACATGTTATTGTGTGATGTATCATCGTAACGGGTGTTGATTTCTCGGTTCATACATACATCGTTGTACATTGATTGCTTTTTCATCTTCATGGATCAGCTGTGAAAATCACTGGTGTGTCATTTATGTGTTATTAACATATGCAGTTTGACAAACCTTTGTTGCAATGATTTATCTATAAAGCAGTAGACATGTCAGACATGCAATACCCTGCACACAATTATGTTATAACCTGACCAGCAGCATTTTACAGTTACATTCCAATTTTATGTTATTGTGGAATTATTTTAATTTTTTTCTTTATCCATAAAATAACATCGCCAAATCTCAGTAATTCACCTTCAGGAAGTTATGCCACGGAGGTGTGAATTCTGTGAATTCAGTGTATGAATCAAGACTTAGAAATAAAAAATGGTGTTCCTATTTTTTTAGAACTGTAATCTTTTGTTCAATGGAGGTACTAATAGTCATATGTTTCTTCAATACATTCCAGTGTATAGACAAATATTTGTCAAACTGTTTATACATGAACCTCATGATAGCAGCATTATCATTGTTGTCGTTACAGTATCATTCCACTCCATATCATTTTGTTAACGAAACTCTGAAAATATTTTTTCAGGGCAGATTTGTTTCTGCTTGTTGGGACAGACACATTTCTGATTTTCATGTTCTATTTTTCTGTTAATACTTTTCTGGTTTACCTTTTATACTTCTGTACAGTACATATAACATCTTTTCAAATTCTATTCTTATTTTAATAATATGGTTTCAAATTTAATTTATAACCTTTAACAAGTCCTGCCACCAAACAGAGATCAAATAAGCCAGTCAGTTATACAGTGGTAAGTTGTTAATATATGAGAGTTTGGGGCTGTCGGGTAGCCTAGTGGTTAAAGCGTTCGCTCGTCACGCCGAAGACCCGGGTTTGATTCCCGACATGGGTACAATGTGTGAAGCCCATTTCTGGTGTCCCCCGCCATGATATTGCTGGAATATTGCTAAAAGTGGTGGAAAGCCATACTCACTCACTCACTCACTATGAGAGTTGATTTTATTACTTTACACATGTTGGTATTTGTTTCCAACTGTAGACAGCTCCCCACGTCACTGTAAATTTGGTTTCGGATAGCGTTATATCAAACTAACCGTTTCAGAAAATGATTACAGTGCTATGATTAGTCTTTGTTGAAAGAATGAGAAAATCATAGGATTAAGATGTATTTGAAACCCTCGACCCTGTTCCACAAAGTGATCTTAGCATTAAGATGATCGTAACTCCCATATCTTAACATAGGCTTATGTAAGTCGTAGTGCTAATGTGGTTTACGACTTATGCTGAATCGGAATTGATGATTGGGTATAGAAGGCTCATCACAGGTTCTGCCTGCATACCATATTTGGCATGTGTCCTGACCTAGTTCTTCAAATCAATTGAGCGCTACAACTATCGTAGGCTGTTGTTAAAGAATGTGAGTTATGGCAGTTGTAGCGTTGAGAACAATTTGAGGGAAAACACACTTGTCAAATGCTTGTACATAATTTCAGTGAACAGTATATTATTGAGGTCTTATGATAACTTCTATAAGCTAGCCATGTCTGGGCCTTGTTGCACAAAGCAGTCAAACTCTAAGACTCAGAAGTATATATTGAGGAATAAGTGTAATGCTAGTCTTGGCACTAAGATCGTTTTGTGTAACAAGGCCAAAATCAACATCTGGTATCCGAGGTCAGTTGAGAATCCTGAAAAAACCTGCTATGCTAGGTTTAGTGGTGAAGGGTGACAAGTGCCAAATATACTGATTTACACACAAATAATATATTTATGTAGAATTTTGCTTTTACTACAATTTTTTACTTTACTTCAGGAATGGTATGTCATTATACGGTATGATAGATGACAGTTTCGGTATGTTTACGTGAATAGAATCTCCTGTTGTCAATGTATCATTCAACTGGTACATATAGTTGTCAGGTGTGTGTTGGAATTGGCTTGAAAGGTGGACATTCACGTGATGAATTTCATGCATACATACTTAGATATCTTTTGGAAACTGCCAAAGCATTCTGTGTATTGTGACAGTTCAGATTTTTATAATTAAGAATGACTGTTGCGAGTGTTATTATAATGATGTTTATAATGTTGACAGACTGTTACTTAGCATGCTTTTTAAAACAATTTCATAAGTTGAAAACACGACTGTGCCAAGTATATTCAGGGTCTGAGACTAACTGTGAAATGATGCACTGACACCAACAGGTGAGTAATGGTCCCTGCGTGTGTCTAAATGATGATATAAGAAATCTTTATTGCCATATCACCTGCAGGAAATCTTAACATGAAGTAGATTATTCCGATAAATGTCTAACATTTTAAATGTTAAATTTTGTGTCAGCATCGTGCAGCAAATAACTGCTGAGTCATCAGTATTGAATATTTAGTTCACCAGGTCAGCTGATAACACGGTTCACATGGAATATAGTCAATGTCAAGATCTTATTTGATTATTGAAATTTCTATGCAAAGTAGCCATTTGTATTTGAAATGTGCTGCAGTTGATTCATACACTCCGTTGCTCCATCACTAGTGGATACATATGCTGCTCTGCAGTGTAGTCGCTGTTTCTAAATCAACCAATCAAAACACGGCCTGCTTCCCGCAGGACGTAAAGCAGCGAGTATTCAGACCAATACGTGCCCATATTACATCACACAAATGGCAATGATATCGTGTCACAACCTTGAGGTATCATTTGTGCACACTGCTTCCATATCAGGCAATGGCAGGTTAGCACAAGTTCATGCAAGGAGTAGGACTCATTTGACTTGTCAGTTATACACAGCCTCATTCATTGGCTGACTGAAAATACACATGTCAACACTAAACTGCATATCAGCCCAATGTATTCACAGGTGATGTAGTGTGTACCCATGATGTATTGACGATTGATTCCACTTTACCATGCATACAATGCCCTTTGTCGTTAACTACATAAAGTCAGTAAGTCAATGTAATAACCGGGTAAGAACTTCTAGTTTTTTCACTTGCCAACTTGTTTACAAAACTTGTTATTCAAACAACGGGTTTTCAAATACAGAGATATTTATCATGCCAAAATGTCAAGGAACATTTAATTTGTCAGTTTCGTTACCAAATCTCTTTTGAGCCATACAAAAGAATTAATGATAATACTGATTCGTATTGCAAGTTTAGGTGATACTCAAAGACGCCTAAATGTTTATGCTATGTAGCGATCAATTTGTTTTCGGAGGTTTGTTCATTCCAGTCTGGAACATCAACCACTGCCCCGAAGCCTGAGTCTAATTATATTTTTTCTGGTCTACTAAGACCAGCTTAGGCTATCTAATATGCTAAGATGAAAATCTGAAAATAATCCCAAAATTTAGGCTTGTAGATCGGATGTTTTAGGCACAGATTGTAATTAACCAGTCCCTCGCTTTTACCATGGTTACTATACAACAGTTCAAATACTCACTAATTACATCACATGATACTCCATGCAATGCTGATTACAAACAATATAAAGAAATATTTATGATTATATTCTTTCATGATTTCTGTGGCAAATTATATGCTGATGTGACAGATTTACAGATAAAGTAGATGATTGATATGGGTGTCATGGCCCCCACAACAACATCTTCCCGCGGCAAAGGTGTTAACTCACTTTATAAGACAGTCCAGTGTGGAAACTGGACTTTCTTATAAAGTCAGTTAACACCTTTGCCGCGGGAAGATGCCGACACAATAACTGATGACTCAAATGTATGAATTAATACCATAAACAATTCACTATTTAAATTTTGTAAACACGTCAATATAAGTTTTTAATAGCTGCATTAATAATGAATCTATGTTTGCTATATGAATATTCACAGACATTTGAAATTTGTATTTGGCGACAGCTGTCCATGATGTGCGAGACATTCTCTACTAGGAGAGAACCTAATAACAATTAAAATATTTTCACACTGTAACCGTGGTTACTGGTAATGCAAATAGTACAATACAGGCCAGACAATTATTGTATTATTTATAGCATTAACTCTTGAGTTGAATATTGTTTGCTAATTGTTTTTGTTAGTTATTTATCCGACCATTGTCTCTTCACACCCAGTATCTGTGATTGTTTGTTCAGTACTTACTAACTTCACCAGTATTAATACTTAGGTTCAGGGTATCAGTAGGTCTCAAAACCTATTACTCTATGCAGAAGATGTATTTATCAACATCAACAGATGTCAGGGGTTTATTGCTACAAGTCACTAAAAGATCTCTTATTTTCTCTGTATTTACAGACTTATCATACTAATTTTTGTATTACCAACCTAACTAAAAGCAGATTTCAATTATGAATCCAATCCAATGTTAAGTTATAGCCAATTTAAACCAAATGTATTTTTTCGCATAAATTACCAGTATAATATGAGTCTCACTTTGGCTAATCTGATTTTAGATAATCCTTTATTATTTTTTTACATTAGTTGTGAAGTACATTGATCTTATTTTCTATAAACTCTTAGTTTCTTTTTAAGCTTTAACTAGACAAATGCCAGTGCTGAAGTATTATGAAATTAGTCAAAGAAAGGTATGGGCATCGTAAGAAACACCATGTTCATTTCTGTAGGCTTGTGATTAAATGTTGATTTTGGAAAACATTTACATGATGTTTTCAGTTCACATATTTTACAAGAATACATATTATTTAGCAGAGATATTTGATCAAACACCTGTGATGTCTGGAACAGAGGAAACAACACAAGGCATTTTGAGATGCCCCATCGGATGTTTTGTTTTTTCTTGTGTACACAACTCTCAGCATTGATATCGATCTGTGATATGATTATTTGTTTTATTGAAGTGTGTGTCGTTACCTGCTGCTTATATGTTTTAAGATATATTTTATTTTTGAAGATCAGGTTTTCATATCCAGAGTTTGTGCTGTTTATGTGATTTATAAAATGAAGTAAATTTATATTGAATGCTTTATGAAGGTGTTTGTTATGTTTAATACGTTTTCCATTACAAAAACATCGGCTCATTCCATCTTTAAAACAGAATATTATGTTCATAGATATTGGAAGATGATGTAGAAGGGGAGAGGACTGGGAGTGTTTTGGGGGGGAAAGTGTTCAAGAAAATACAGGACAAATATTGTTTGGGAACGTTTTTTTGTTTTTTGTTTGTTTGTTTAAAGTTTACTTTAGGTGGGAGGGTTCCAGAAAATACTGGACATATATGGTTTGGCAGGTGGATTAACACACAAAATGTGATTGTTCATTGAACCTACTGGGTGATCTGTCAAAAAACAAGATGTTCGGCTCTTCCATTCAGAGACCAAACTTGTATGTTTTAAGCAATGACCGAAAAAAAACATTGCTTCTCAGAACAAAAATCCCAGGACTTCTCTGTTTTACTTAGAATGGTATCGGTAATACTGTAATGAATGCACTGTGGATGTTCAGAGTTGCATATGCTCCTTTTGTAATTCTGAGGTCGTGATATTGGGTATCCCATTGTTATCCAGGTTTTTTTACAGATTGTAGGACAATCAGTCCACACTCCCCTTCAGAGCTCAGATGTATCCATGTCTTCTGTTGATTTACGCTGCAGTAGTTAATGTTTTAGCTATGTTGAGGTGACAATATCGCCGCCACAGCAGCAACAACCAAAACAACACAAGTAGCAGATACCCTCTAAATATCGCCACCACAGCAGCAACAACCAAAACACAAATAGCAGCTACTCTCTCAATATCGCCGCCACAGCAGCAACAACCAAAACAACACAAGTAGCAGATACCCTCTAAATATCGCCACCACAGCAGCAACAACATAAACACAAATAGCAGCTACTCTCTCAATATCGCCACCACAGCAGCAACAACCAAAACAACACAAGTAGCAGATATCCTCTCAATATCGCCGCCACAGCAGCAACAACCAAAACAACACAAGTAGCAGATACCCTCTCAATATCGCCAGCAGCTGCAATCACCATAATGCAATGAGCAGATATTGCTGTACACATCATGACAGTTTAACCAACCATCAGCAAGCATTGCTGTACATACCACAGAAACAGCATCCAAAATTCGACCAGCAGCTGACATCGCTCACCAAATACTGCCAGGACAGAGCAGCCACCGTCTGTCCGCCAGCAGCAGGCATTGCTGTACATAACGCCAACATCATAGCAGCAGCAATCACCCCACAACTAGTAGGTTACATCGATCTACACACCAACGCCATCAGCAACAACAACCACCTCACCAAAAGTGAAGTGAGGGAGCGAGTTTTGAGTTGAAACCCATTTTAGCCATATCCCAGCAATATCATGGTGCAAAATGTGACGATATGACAAAGATATCTTTGTTTATAACTGTGTTGAATCACTGTAAGTGTAGCAGTGTACAACAGTGTACCTAATGCCATGTGCTTGCAGCCAGCAGCATGCTCGTGAGAGTTATCGCCCCTCCTGTCTTTGGCTGAGGCCCATTTTAGGATGGGGACCATTTAGGGTTAAGCTAATACCACATATCGCTTTGTTAAGCACAATAGCAAATTGAGTTCCCCAACATTAAAAGCTAGTAATAAAAGAATAACTGTTGATGTCAAACTATACATCACAAATAATAATGTACTTTCCCTTTTTGGAGTAAGCCTACATTTGATCCTCAGTGTATTTTACTGAAAACAAACACAATGTAGATTTAAATCTACTGAACTGTTAACTTAAACTACTAACATGGAACAATAATGTTTCTTAACTGACTACTGTTCATTTTTCTACAAATCAAGTCTGTCACGTTTAACTGAAACCCTTCCGGATCTGGTTAGAGTCACATCAGGTGGAATGTCAAGCTGCACACTTGATGGCACACCAGACGAGGCATTCAAGGGCTGTGACCTGGCGTCTGTGTTTGTTGGCTGCTTTTCTGACACAGGAGTGAGGTGTCTACGATTCCTGCGCAGAATGCTATCACCTGCCATGATATAGAATGATCTTGGAGTTTCAGCCTCCCTGTGGATTTGACCTTCTCTGATGAATCCACCGTCATTAACAAGCACCGTATCTCCCTCCTTCACCTGGGGAAGAATGCCTGATCTGTGACGAGTCATATTTTTTACGCTGTTGGATTTTGGTAAACGATGCCTTCACTTCCCATGAAGATGGTTGATTAGCCTGAAGTTGAGATGTATGAACCGGGAGAGTTGTCTGCAAGTTGCGTCCCATCAAGAGCTGAGAAGGGCTGAATCCATTCTGTAACGGTGTACTCCTATATGTGAGGAGTGCCATGTAAGGATCAGATGATTTCTTCAAAAGTTGCTTCACAGTTTGAACTGCTCTCTCTGCCTCACCATTACTTTGGGGGTACCTCGGGCTACTTGTGATATGAGTGAAGCAATAGATCTCGGAAAATTTCTGAAAAACATAGGACAAGTACTGTGGACCGTTGTTGAAAATCACAGTGTACTGAATGCCATGTCTTGTGAAAATAGATTTTCAGATGGTTTATCACACTTGCAGAGGTAGTACTGACAAGTTTTGCTATCTCAATATACCTCGAGTAGTTGTCGACTACAAGTAAGTATGGTATGGAATCCAGTTCAAATAGGTCTCTCCCCACTTTTCTCCATGGGCGGGATGGAATTTCTGCAGATCTCAGAGGTCCAATTGGGTAAGGTCGGAATCGCCCACATGTATGACAAGTCTTGACTGCATGTTCTATCTGTGAGCTGGTGCCTAGCCACCAAACTTACTCGTTTGCTTGAGCCCTGCACTTAGTAATGCCTTGGTGAGAAGAATGCAATATGTCAAGAATTTCAATTCTCATGCTAGCTTGAATTACCATTCTTACTCCCATCATGAGTAGCTCATTTACTACAGTGAGATCCCCTTGATATGGCCAGTAGTTTTGTGCAGTCCGGCAGAGATGTGTATTTTGGCCATCCATCAGTACAGTATTTTATTATGAGTTCACACACCGTGTTTTGACATAGTTTGAGACATATCTCATCCAGTCGTTGATCTGTTGCAGGTAATGTAGCAAGAACAGAATCAACATAGATATTTGTGTGACTCAAAAGACAAGACTCTTTGCTTGAGAGTGGAATATCCGTCGGAGCTCTAGAGAGTGCAGGTGCATCTTGAATCGGTGTATGCGAGGTGGCAATTGGTCCAAGCTCTTGTTTCCCAACAGAGAAAGAAGCGGTTTGTGGTCAGTGTTTATGTGAAACTGTTTACTTAGCAGGTAGTCACGAAAACGTTCACCAGCCCAGTTAATTGACAACGCCTCCTTTTCCAGCGCCTTTCTGTGTTCGTCACTGATCTAGAGCTGTATGCTACTGCTTTATATACTCCACTGCAGTCTTTCTGACAGATTAGTGCCCCCGATCCGAATGTGGAAGCATCAGCTGACAACACAAGTATCTGCATTTGGATCATAATGTCCGAGTACTGGAGCAGATGTCAGTTGGTCCTTGATAGACTGAAACACAGAACGCTGTGGTTCTTCCCAGGCCCAAGCTCTGTCCTTGACAAGGAGTTCACGAAGAGGTTGTGTTTTAGACGCAAGATTGGGTACAAACTTTGCTAGCTGATTAACCATATCTGAGAAATGTCGAGATATCAGAGACTCTCTGTGGCTCGCTCATTCAGGTAATTGCATGAATTTTGTCTGAGTCTGCATAAATACCATTGCTGCCAATTATGTGTCCAAGGAATTTCACTGTATTCTATCAAAACTGACACTTTTCCAGATTAAGTGTTATACCTGCATCACGCAATCTGCACAAGGCTGCCGCTACATGCCGATCATGTTCGCTTTCATCATGACCATGAATCAGGATATCGTCCATCTGGCACACAACCCCATCCAGACCTTCCAGAACCTGTTGTATTCTCTTATGAAAATGTTCTGGTGCTGACAAGATGCCCAAAGGTAGGCGGTTAAAACAATACCGGCCAAAAGGGTGTGGCGAAACAGGTAAGTAGTGAGGAATCTGTGGATAATGGAATCTGGTGGAATCCAGAGTTTGCGTCTAGTTTTGTGAACACTTTAGCTCCACACAACTGACCTAGTGTGTGATCCACAGCAGGAAGAGGGTGACATTCTCTCCTTACAGACTCGTTCAATTTAGTCAGATCAACACACATTCTGATTTTCTCTGAAGATTTCGGGACGACCACCATACCAACACACCAGTCGCTAGGACAGTCCACCTTATATATGACACCACTGCTTTCCATTGATTGGAGCTCCTATTTCACTTTCTTCATGAGAGGTAGAGGCAAACATCTGGGTGTTGAGATAGAGAAAGGCTAAGCATCCTTTTTGAGCTTGATAGAATATTCACCTTCCATCTTTCCTAGCCCAGTGAACAGTTCAGGAAACACGTCTTTCCACTTGTTCCCCACAACACTATCAATGCGGCTGACAAGGTTGAGAGCTTGAATTGCAGGTCTACCCAGCAGAGAACGAGTAAGACCTCGTGCGACGTTTATGTCCTGCTCTGTCACAACATCACCGTACACAGTTTTAAGTTTTGCTCTGAATTTTCCAACAACATACAAACTTGAGTTAGCTGGACCCTAGTCTCCTACCACTTTGCTGTAGTTTTGGAAAAGGCATCGACACATAAAGGTCATAGGGAATGACGGTGACGTCAGCACCAGTGTCAATAACAAAGGCAACAACCAGTCCCGGGGAATTGTGTTAGATCAGTGCCCCTTTAAAGTCACGAACTAGTCATGAGTCGACCTCAAGATTTACAAGCCAAAGCTGTGATTGATGGGAGCATGCGCTATCAGCACTAACGGATCCAAGGAGCGCATATTCGTTGGTACACTCACTGTTAGGCCCTCGTTCAAGATGAATCTCAGATAGACCCCACTGTTATGTTTAACTCCTGCACACTGCACCCAGGGTTCAACTTTACGAGAGGTTGATCTGGTTGCAGGACATTCTGAATCTCTACCACAGTATGAACATGTGGGTTTAGGCTTTGCATTGTTAACAAATTGACGAGGTGAAGTCTTGGGCTTACTCTTGCCACGAGGTTTGTTGCCTTTACCTTTAGGTGACACAAGTTCTTCAACTCTCGAATTTCCACTTGCTGTACTCGAGGTGAGGTGAAATTGGGTTTAACGTCGCGTCCAAGATTATTGCGCTTATATAGCGACGTGCATGCACGTGTATGTGTGTGTGTGGCTGCTTGTACTAGTCCGGACTGATGCCGATTTATAGTGCTAGCACACTGAGATACCATGCCGCAGTTTAACATGGATACCCCACTCAGACACAGTATACTGACTCCGAGCCGACCAGTCCTTGTTTTAGCCCTTTAATGCCGAGCGACAGACAGGGTAACAACATGTACCATCTTTTAACGTCTTTTGGTATGACGCGGTCGGGGATCGAACCCCGGACCTTCCGCTCTCCGGGCGGACGCTCTACCACTAGACCACGGAGGCGGTCTTGCTGTACTCGAAAGACACACTGCCTCGAATCACAGGTTGCTGCTTGTGGATAATTTCGGATTGTCTGGCACTTGTGACAGCTTTCTGTAATGTTCAGAGTCATGCTGAAGTTTTTCTGATAATTGAGGTCACAGATTCCAACAATTCTGTCTTGAATCATCTCATCATGAAGTGCATCATAGCTGCAGTTTTCTGCAAGAGAATAGAGATCCGTGATGAAGCTGTCAACTGGTTCACCGTTAAATTTAGCTCGCTCAAATATGACATTTCGACGAACGGAAAAGTACTGATCAAACTTAGCTTTGACAATAGTATAGCTCTTCTGTTCCTCTTCGTAGAGCATGAAAGTCGGCAAAATGTCATCAGCTTGCTTCTGCTCCCATAAGGTATATGGGCTGATTTACATGGGTTTCTTGGTGTTTTATATGCGATACCGCTCGAATCAAAGGATCCATCTTGTCCATCCCTCTGCGTTAGAGAGGGGGCACGGGTGGCCCAGTCGTCCCAGGCGCCGCGATTCGCTGTGCAGAGTTGCGTCCCTTGATTGTGGGTTCGAATCCCGGTTCGCCCCGATTATGTTTCTAGGTTTGTCAGCACTATACCCGTCTGAGACCTGCATCACTTCGGACTTTCCTCCAACATTAAGCTGACACGCCGCGATATAACTGGAATACTGTTAAAAGCGGCGTTAAACCTAACTCACTCACTCACTCACTGGGTTAGAGAAATCAAAATTCTCAGGAGGAATTTTGATTATAAAATTAATAGCTGGTGTTTTCAATGAGCGAATTTAGTTTATCACAGTCTCCGTTGTTAAAGGGTGACATTTCTCTTTTATATACTTATTTTGTTCGTACATAAATGTAAGTTCCCCTATGATCGCTAATTCTACCATCAAAATCAATCACACCACTATCGAGGACGTTCATATCTTCCTTTATAATAACAGGCTCCAATAAACTACTGGTATGGTCAGTAATTCTGTTAACATTTTTTTTCATTTATTCCACCAACAAAAGTAACCTTGCACGAAATATCCAGGATATTTTCAATGCTACCATCTATAAGCGAGTCCAAAAATTCACCAAATTATGTTTCAACCTGTAAACAGTGCATGATAAAATTGAAATTTGATGTGAGCATATTTGAATCCATATCGATGTATCGACTTCTAATCAATTTCTTCTTTTAAAAGATAACACCCTTCTGTCTTTTTCGTACCGGTTTGTGTAACTTCTCACAGCCCAAGTTTTCACTTTTAATACTGCCTTCTAGCTGTGGTAGAGTATTGCAGGGCAGGGCAGGGCAGGGAAGGACGCGACTTTAAAGGAGTGACGCACATGCACGTGACATTTAAAAAAAAAGATATAACAAATTTTCCAACATTTTATGTATGGCCATAATATTTCCAATAAATTCACCAAAACCATGCAGTTTCTTCAAATAATTAGGGAAGCTGAACACTTGTCAACCTTTCAACTAGTACGTTTCAAATACAAACTGTCATACATCCACCCCCACCCCTGACCATCCCTGCCACACACACCCTATATATATACACTATTCAAAAAAGAAACGCACAGGTAGTATGTAGTTCATTGAACCTGGCGACACAAAAAATCCGGTATGTAAATTGGAAAATGTTGGTGGCCTGATATTCGACAAACGGTGCGTCAAAACGCAGCCATTGACGATTTGCAATGTTTTAAACGGTGTTGTATTCACACTTGTTAAAAATGTCATGGGGGAAAACAGTAAAGCAAAGTGCACGTGCACGTTATGGCATTCGTAACTCGTGGTAGTGGCTATAAAAAGGCAAGCATAAACCAATAATTTGTCATTCAATTGTCAACATTTTTCAAGTTCGAAAATGCCGAGACTCGGCGCTGCCGATCGGAACATCGCCATAGGACGTATCTAAAGAGGAGGGTGGATCTGTCTTGCAACAGATCTGTCTTGCATCGACAGCGACGCTTGCGTTGGTGTCATACCTTACAAGCCTTGGAATTTGAGAAACTGGAGACGAGTGTGACTTAGCGATGAATAACGATTTCTTCTTCACCAGCGAGCTGGAAGACAACGTGTTTATCGTCGTCGAAATGAGCGTTTGGCCCAACATTGTGGCCGTGAATTCGACAATTTCGGTGGCGGTAGTGTCATGGTGTGAGAGCGGGGATGGGGATATCCTACACCACGAGATGGAGGGAAATTTGACATGAAATTTCTACATCAAATTCTTCAACCTCACTTTCTTCCAATCATTGACCGCCAGAGGAATCTGTTTCAACAGGACAACGTTCCACCGCACACAGTTCGTGTCACGGTAGATTACCTTTCATAATACCAACATCTCCACCCAATCAAACACCTCTGGGATGAACAAGCAGAATGGCGCAGAATTCCGCAGGACAGAATTCCTACACTTATCCAGTCAGTGCCGAGGAGATGCAGAGCCGTGATTGCTGGGTTCGGCGCAAAAATCTACCTGTGCGTTTCTTTTTTGAAGAATATATATATATAATGTGTAATATATTTCTAATATATTTCCACACACACCATACACAAATGAACCGGTTACTCAGATTATGTCTAGTCCTGCACAAATTGATTCTCTTCGTGTTGTGTATAGTCCTTAACGAGCTAACTGATTGATCGATCGATTATTCCCTAGACGAACTTGCCGGTTAATTGCATGGTCTATGGTCAGTCAATCAGTTACCAAGTATAATTGGGTACTTCATCTGTGGGATAATATGTATTTTTACATTTGATTCCATTCTTTCATGCGATAAATGCATGCTTCTGTCGTAGAATGTTCAGTTTCCTGTTTCTAGTCGGTCGCACTAAGATGATCGTAACTCCCATACTTTAACATGGGCTTACAATAGCTGTAGAGCTATGATCGCTTTGTGCAAATGGGCCCAGGGGAAAGAGCGTCTTCCCGGAGAGTGCACATGTAACGCCGACACATATAACGCCAACATTGGCAGCAAGATGTACACATGGTCAGTAGAGTCACTATTTGGGTCATAATAGTATCCTATTATATAGTACTATGATCCGGGAGTGATGTATCTTGCTGATATCTTTTGAGTTACGAGTTACTGTGGAGTGCGTCAGGTTGGGTGGTTCGATTGCCGTTCGCTTCATACCAAAACACGTTAAAAGATGGTATGTGTTACCCCTGCCTGGCGCTCGGCATACGGGAATAAAACAAGGACTGGTCGGCTCGGAGTCCGTATATATACTGTGTCTGCGGCATGGTATCTCAGTGGCTAGCACTACACAGTGAAATACTAAAGCGAGATCGAGGCGTTAAACTCCAGTTTAGTAGGTCGCTAAACGGGGCTTTGTGTATGCATCGTATAGGATCGAATTATAAGCTGATAATATATCATGTTGCGTCACACAGATTCACGCCCTGTATTCATATTTCTGTTACATACATACATATATATATATATATATATATATATATATATATATATATATATATATATATATATATATATAATGTTTATTCTAAATTGTTCATTTGAAAAGTGCAGTTGCAGCGTTTAGCAATAATCACCCACTCACTAACTCATTTGAAAAGATAAATATAGATATCACTGTGCGCTAATTCTGGTTGTCGATTTTGTGGTTGTTTGGACATGTTGAAATGGTATATTTCGCAATTTTCTTTCCAGTATCAGCGATTGGCTGTGTGTGTGTGTGTGACTGTACAAGATAAAATAAGTTGCTGACTACTGATAACTATATAACCGGCCACACGGCGCCGTAGCCGCTCACAGCAAGCGACAGAGACAGTGATGGCTGGTTCAGCGTTGATAAAGGACTAGTTTCTGTCTCTAAACACCATGTTAGTGTAGCGTTCCGCATAGGAGAAATCCAGTCTACAAATTGACACGACGCCCCGCCCACTTTCCAGGTTGCTATGACGTCACCTGCCAAAGCGTTCAAGATGGCGACATATCAAGCGGCCGGAACGGAAAACATTCTCCTTGTCACCGATTCTTACAAGGTAAACCGTTATTTGAAACTTGTCAAACTTCCAGGATGTGATAATATAAACACAATAACTTTAGTATATGCACACTTGATAACAGACATTCGTTACTTTGGGAGAATGCATTTTTAACTTTCGTTTTGGTGCATTCGCGCACCTGCTAAGCGTTCGTGCTAAAGTGAATGTAGGACGGGGGTTGTCAGTCATTCTGTCTATGTGTTCTATAGTTGCACTGTTAATGCGTTCAATTGTTTTTGAATAAATGTTATCTTATGATTTGAGTGCACGTCGTAAGCAGTTGGGTGGGCCATACACAGAAAACTGACAAGAGTTTTGGTATTTTTAGACACTCGAAGATGTGTGTAAATAGGCCTATAATCAATTAGCCTATTAATAGGCCTACAAATTCAAAGCACTGCACTGATCTGAAATGTACCTTCCATTTGATGTCTATACATGTACACATTATGGATGTTGACATTGCTTGTTGTAACTTAATGTGGGTGTTATGGAGCCTTGAAGTAGATATGTAGTCTGTCTTACAGACCCTGATACAAATATATCCAATACAGCCCATGCAAGTCAATCATGCTTGGCAAGTCTAGATTACTGCAGTAGAGTGTCTCTGGGCTCCTTTTCATTATATTTTATTAATATAATTTAACAACTGTTTTTTAATAAGATATGTTCATTTCAGAGACTAGATGTTAGTCTCGTAGATATGTGTCAGGGCTGAATAGAAGCCCATGACTACTACTAATAATAATAAACAAACTCGCAGAAGTTTTTGTTATTATTATTAGTAACATGGTCCTGGGAGCGAAGGAACTTAATTTAACATGTTTAACCTGCCCAAGGTGCAAAGTGTAAACCAGTTTGGGCTGCACCCTGGTCCCATAAATTTATCAAGGTTGAAACACAAACTGCCTATCTCAGATCTCTGATGACTGTCATGTGATATGAATTACACATAACACAGGGGTGAGTGATATGGTATGGTAAATAAATCCTAGAGATGTAGAGTGTGTTCAAAGATTGATGATGGGTCGACAAGTAGGTCCTAAGGCTAAGTCAGACATAAATTTGAATTTTCTGGACTTGCACTTGGTGCATCTGGACATATATATAAGTTTGCATTTTTGACCTCTTGGGTTCAGTGAAGTATGTCAAGATTGGTTCTGATATTTTTTTATGTAATAAGTCCGTGTTTTGTATGACACAGAAATGTTTGTCCAGTACACACACATGGATAGAATGGACGTAGACCAAATATTGCACAATAATATTCTTTGTACCAAATTCTTAACAAGAATTATAAAGATCTTGCAATTAGAATAATTATCCAATCTTACAGTACACTTCAAGATTTCATTGCTTTACAGGACCCTCATATTTCCTGTAAGAACCCTTAAAATTAATTATCTGGGGTCCCCTATTTTTATGTCAAGGTACGACCATGATCAGGGGTTTAGATTGATTTCTGTCATTAGCACATAAAGTATTCAGAACCCATGCCATTAAGAAAACATAGAGAACTGTGTCTATCAACATTTATATAGATATTTGACAAAAATGTAAAATGCTTCAAATTCTTGATTTAAGTTATGGGACAGTATTATGTTAGTATTCTGTCCACAAATGGTATAATCAATTGTCACTACAGTTTCAATGTCATTAGATTGTCATTGTTACTATGCAGAGTTGCATACCTTAGTTGTACCCAGAAATGCTAGTCGCAGATTTGAATCCCCGATTCGCTCTGATTATGATCCCTGGGATGCCACACCCAAGTGTGGACTGACATTTAGTCCCCAAAATAAAGTTGTTTTATCTTTAAGTATATATACCTTATACAAAATACAAAATAAAGAATCCGGAACAATCCTTATTTCAGCTGAGTCAATCTAGACTTGCCAAATCATTCTAGACTTACGTTGGACTCCTTTTTCAATTACTACACCAAAGTGGTAAACAATTCATATCATTTGCTTTCCTCCCACATTAGTGAGTGAATGAGTGAGTTGGGTTTAACACCGTTTTTAACATTATTCCAGTTATATCACGGCGTGTCAGCTTAAAGTGGGAGGAAAGCCGAAAGTGATACATGTCTCAGACGTTTACCACTTCGGTGAAACCCACGAGCTCGGGTATGATGCTGACAAACCTAGAAACATAAATGGGGCGAACTTTGATTCGAACCCACAATCATAGGTTTCTGGTGTGCCCAAGGGACGCAACTCTGCACAGCGAATCACGGCACCTTAGACGACTGGGTCACCTGTAACCCCCCTCCCACTTTAAGCTGACCTGCCATGATATACGTGACATACTGGTCAGTATATATTCCCTCACTTATTGTCCTTACTGCAGGTGACCCACCATATGCAATATCCCCCCAAGACAACTACAGTGTGTTCCTACTTCGAGAGCAGAGGGGGCAAGTTTCCTACCACAGTCTTCTTCGGTCTGCAATACATCATCAAGAGGTGGCTTATAGGACCAGTGATCACTAGAGAAAAAATTCAAGAGGCGAAAGAGCTGTATAATCTTCACTTTGGTAGAGACAACTTCAATGAAGATGGATGGAATTACATTCTGGAGGTATGTCCTTGACTGTTCATGAACTGCCTCTGTGGTCCAGTAGATAGGGTGTCTGCCCGGAAGGTCATATCAGTGGTTCGAACCCCTGGCCCTGTTATACCAAAAGATGTTGAGAGATACACTTGTTGTTACCCTGCCTGTCACTCGGTATTAAGGGTATAGAACAAGGACTGGTTGTCATAGAGACCAGTGTTTGAAATAAAAAAAAGATGCCAGGCTGCCATCAGGACCCACCGACTTTAGAAGCTGCTGGACCCATACAAGGTTGAAGCTAGGGGTCCGACATGCCACATGCCATGGGCCTAAGAGCAGGTGCTTATTTCGAACACTGACAGAGACGGTGTCTGAGTGAAGTATCCATGTTAAACTGCAGCATACTATCTCAGTGGGCTGGCACTATAAAACCAGCATTAGTCTGGACTACGACAAGCAGCCACACACACACACACATGCACGCTCGTCACTATATAAGTGCACAAATTTTGAACGTGATATTCTACCCTGTTTCACATCACCCATGTCACCGGCTGTTGCAAGATTGTTCAATATCAGCTGGTCTACTGGACAAATGCCAGTAAACATTTACTGAGACGACTCATTTTAGAACCAAAGATGCCTAACAGGTTAGCGGAATACCTTTTGGCTTTAACAGAATGAAACAACAGGCATTTACTGGCATCCAGAAGATTTTCTGTCGGTGCTGTTCCAATGACTACTTAAAAAAATGTATATATATATTTGTTGAACCCTGATTACCGGTACACTTTCTGCTTATACTCAGATGCATCATGAACTGTCTTGTAAGATATTTATAACATTATCAAGAGTTAATCTATTCATCTGTTGTGCTTATAATGACAAATTATGAATTAATTTATGATTGATGTTCATTGGTTTTGAAGTTAAATGTTTCTGAGAAAGTGCAACTGATATACTGTGTTGTGTTTACAATTGTTTTCTTGAACATGACCATTGAAAGAACTGAAGAATGAGTAATTCTTTAACTCTGACTGGAAGAATAAACTGTCTTTAAAAAGTGAATAAATACAATGTGAAAAGTGAACATGTCACATGATGTGAATATATAACAGTGATATAAAGTGACACTGACAAGTTTCATTCCTGATGGACAGTACAAATGGTAACATTCTCTTTGTATTTTGTCTTTATTTCAAAATGTTTGTATGTCCCCTGTTTTCATCAAATGTCCCCAATTCTTAGAAAGGTAGGGTTCATTGGGTCCCACTTTTCCTGTTCCTGAAATGAGCACTGTTTAACGAGGTATATGCTTTTCATGATGTTCTGAATGTGTTAATCTGTGAGTGTATGACAAAGTAGCGTGCAGAGTATTTACAGTTTATTTACAGAATTTTTCATGAAATCAAATTTTGTCCTCTTTATTTCTCACAGTATCTAGTGATCTTTTATGATCTTTATCCTTATTTAGATGGCCTGGATTTCTAAATTAATATGTTTGACATAGTGATGTTTTTTTTTCAGAAACATGGGGGTTATCTCCCTTTGCGAATCAGAGCCGTCCCAGAAGGCACAGTTGTGCCATACAAGAACGTTTTATTTGTTGTCGAAAATACAGATCCAAAATGCTTTTGGTTGACAAACTACTTTGAGGTGAGGATATCTGACCACTCATGTTGGTATGCTACTCAAAAGAAATCAAAACACTCATTTATTTTCATATGGCTATACATGTAGTTAATCTGTCATGACAGAGTAACTGTAGCTTTGTGAAACCATTGGGTGTTCTTTAACTTCTTTTGAGTAGTATATGTATTCTTTTTAGAGGTGAATGTAATTTTAGGCAACCTTTATTTATGTTTTGCTGAATTAGTTTAATGAAAGTAATCTTAAAGTTATGATTGCCAGCTGTAAAGAGGATCATATTGAAACAAAATTAGTTGAATTCTGAAATAACATTTTTATACTACATCATTTAATATACAATCTGTGAGAAATATGAAAACATGAGATGTTTCTATGGTTACTGGTGCCTTTGTTCAGACCCTGCTGGTACAGGTGTGGTACCCCATGACAGTCGCCACCAACTCCAGGTACCAGAAGGAAATCATCGCCCGGTATCTGGATGAAACTGCAGATGATCTGGATGGACTACCATTCAAACTTCACGACTTTGGATTTAGAGGTTCCACTTCAGTAGAGGTATGTTTATAGAAGGACTGTTCTTTACTGTCACCTATCGTCAATCTAGGCCTAGACGTAGCAGCATGTACTAGGGCTGGGACGGTAACTCGGGTACTCGGGTCTTGTGGGTCCTGAGTAGGACCCGGGTACCCACAGGACTACCCGGACCCGTGGTTAGTCACGTGATATATTGTTTAATGACAAAAACTTACTATAGCTCAGTGTTGCTAATGTTCGTATTTCTTTCTGAAGATGCACACATTCTATTTGACTTGTAAATGTTTGAGTAAAGATAAAACTTCAGTCGACTTCAGTGAACGCATGATCTGATTGTTTGATACATGTATCTCAATAGTTTTAGACACGGATTCGGTAAAACAATTACCAATCAGACATTTTGTTCCCTACTCTTGAGACTTGCAGTGGGTACCCGGGTAGGGTCGGGTAATAGGGGGTCGGGTCGGGTCGGGTAGTAGGGGGTCGGGTACCAAGGTACCCAGGTAGCCCTAGCATGTACAGTCCTTGAGGACTCCGGGCCTCACTCATACACTTGGGTAGGGGAGAGACTGTATACTAAGGGACGGGCCTGGGGCCTAATTGAAGAGTGATCACTGCCAGGCGAGACCAAGCGGTACTTTCATGTGAGACTGTGAGATTTGAAGATGTACATTTTAATCAGGATATCAAAATTATTTTAGTTTAAACACAAAAATAATGTCTTGTCAACTTTATCTTAAAAAGTAAGTCCTGTTATTATTTTTGCACAATGATCGATCTACTGAGGGTGTACAACACATTGTTCCCGCTAAGCAGAAGCGTTTTGTGAAACTTTTAAGCTATGGTACCGAAGATGATTTGGAGAGAATAATAAGTCACAAATTGAAATTATATGTACACCAGGCCTTGATGATACCACGGGGTAAAGAGTGAAAAAAATATACGTACAGGCTTTTAATGGGGAAAATACGGTACCTTGCCTGTGTGATAATTAATGTCTCTAATGTCTCAGTGTGATTTCTGTAATCATCAACTGTAAGATCAATATATATCATAAAATGTACCTGTGTATGTGTGGATAATGGGCCTCCAGCAACATCTGCTGGTTGTGAGCAAAGCCTTTATGGATTGGTTTGTTGGGCTCGGTGACATAGTTCATTTCATGTCCTTATACCCCGACTGCATGGATCAATGCTCATAATATTAATCACTGGTTTGTCTGGTCCAGACTCGGGGCGGTCGGGTAGCCTAGTGGTTAAAGCGTTCGCTCATCACGCCGAAGACCCGGGTTCGAATCCCGACATGGGTACAATGTGTGAAGCCCATTTCTGGTGTCCCCCGCCGTGATATTGCTGGAATATTGCTAAAAGCGGCGTAAAACCAAACTCACTCACTCACTCACTCACTCACTCACTCACTCACTCACTCACTCACTCACTCTGGTCCAGACTCAGTTATATACAAGCTGTCATGAGCGGGAATATAGGTGAGTGTTGTGTTAAACAACAAACGTTTAATGAAAGTTATCAGGCAATATGGTGTTTGAACAACTTGAATGAAGTGTGCTAGGACTGCCAGTATGATTAGCTTAGTCCCTATTTAAAGGAACATTTTGAGCACCTATAAGACACTTGTGTTTGTAATGTCATTCTTGTGTGATGCAACAGCTGTTACTTGATGCAAAGACACAAAAATATCGAGCCAGAAAAAATTATATATACCATATACAATTTGATCATAAGAAGTATTTTCCATATTTTGTTTCAATACTTATGCCTTGCTTAAAAATGACTTGTGAAAAAATTATTTTTTTTAAGATTTGGAGTCTCTTTGATAAGACCAAGTAGACGAAAATAAGTTTCATAAAAAAATAGGGCATATTCAGTGCCATTCCACGTTTTGAAATAGATCAAATTATTAAGAATGTGAAATGTTTGTTAAGCAGTTTGAGCTTTGTAATATGATTGTGTGTGGATGTTCTTCAGTCAGCTGGTATAGGTGGGTGTGCCCACTTGGTCAACTTTCAAGGAACAGACACCATCGCTGGTATAATGACTGCAAGAAAGTACTATGGCTGCAACGTCGCTGGCTTCTCCATCCCCGCAGCAGAGCACAGGTGAGTTTGGACATGCCAGAGGTTATTGTGACTCTGATTAGCCAAGTAGAAGCCTTTGTGATTGTTCATGGTTGTTGTACTGCCATACTCAGCAATATTCCAGCTATGTAATGGTGGCCTGTAAATAATGGAGCCTGGACTAGATGACCCAGTGGTTGATATTATGAGCAATGATCTACTGTGTTGAAGTACGATAACACTGAATCGGATACGTTTGTTATATGATGGTGTGTCGGTTATTACTGTGGGAGGAAAACCTGTAGTGACACTGGCTGTAAATAGGTACAGTGTAGGGCTGGGACAAGTCCAAATTTACTACCCGTGTACCCACCCCGCTATTACCCGACCCTACCCGGGTACCCACTGTAGGTCTCAAGAGATAGGTACAAAATGTCCGATAGGGACTGGAATGACCGTAGCCCAGGGTGCTGTTGTACAAAACAACCGTAGCACTACGACTGTCGTAAGTCTATGTTAAAGTATGGGAGTTACGATCACCCTAGCGCTAAGCTCGCTGTGTACAACGGCACCCTGGACAAAATGTATTAAGATACACATATAAAACAATCTGGTCATGCATACACTGAAGTTGACAGAAGTTTCATCTTTAATAAAACATATAATAGTCAGAAGGAATAGGTGCATAGTAAGACAGCAATGCGAACATTAGTGACTTGTAGTGTAACCATATAGTTCTAGATCATTTTTGTCATTAAACAATGAATCATGTGACTAAGCACAGGTCCGGGTAGTCCTGTGGGTACCCGGGTCCTTCTCAGTACCCAACCGACCCGAGTACCCGAGTACTCAAGTTCCCGAGTTACCGAGTTACCCAAGTTACCCGTCCCAGCCCTAGTACCGCTTCAGGGAAATATCCATGATACATCCCAATGTGTTAAATATTCAAGTGTGGGCCAGGCAAACTGGTGGTTGATGGTATGAGTCATTGCTGTCAGGGCACAGTGACACACAATCAGCCAGGCCACACATAGTGACGACCCAATGTGCTCACACAAACAAAAGAACCCACCCACTCACTGTGACTTTTCCTTCTCAGCACAATCACCACATGGGGCAGAGACGGCGAGTTCGAAGCTTTCAAGAACATGTTGACTAAGTTCCCTAAAGGCGCAATGGCCTGTGTGAGTGACAGTTACGACATTTTTAATGCCTGTGAAAAAGTGTGGGGCGAGGACCTCAAGGATGTGATCATCGAGCGGGGGAAGAATGGCGGTGTGCTGGTCGTCAGGCCAGACTCGGGCGATCCCCCAGAAATTGTAGTCAAGGTGAGATTCAGTTGTTGGAAGAACATTACTTGTGATGCTACTGTTTATTTGTTTGGGTGAAATTAATGTAACAGTTTGATTTAAAACATACTTATTATGTAAAATAATCATTTTGCTTTGGCCATATACTTCTTCAAGAATTGTGCGATTTATAGTTACAAAGACTCAGACTTGCTAGGAAACACATTTTCCCAAGTCACCTCCTCTTTGACACACTGGTCGACGTTGTGTTCATTCAGGTGTTGGAGAGCCTAGGAAAGAAGTTTGGTACCACTGAGAACAGTAAAGGCTACAAGATGCTTCCTCCGTACCTCCGGGTAATACAGGGAGATGGCATCAGCTACGAGAAGCTTGATGTCATCTTGATCAACATGCGCAAACACAAGTGGAGTTCGGACAATCTCACATTCGGCAGTGGAGGGGCGCTGTTACAAAGATTGGACAGAGATACACAGAAGTGTGCCTTTAAGTGTAGCTATTCGGTTATCAACGGAAAAGAGGTGAGAACTAAAATACACAGAAGTGTACCTTTAAATGTAGCTATGTTGATATCTAGTATTTGCACAGAACTATCTCCAATCACATTAAAATCAGATCTGAGTTCTCGCTGCCGCTAAACAAAGATCTGAGGACATCCCATTGTGGGTCACGTCAGAACGACTTTTTACGAACTTTGACAGACCACCCAAACGAATAACAAGAATTCGACATCAGCCAATGAAAAAGCAGCTTTCTCATGCTTTACGGCACTCGTTTTTAGACTTCCCAGAAGAATATGTTGACACAGTTCTCGATTAAAATTTTGAAAACTGAACAAACGAACAATCCGGAATGTCTAATATAAGGTTGCGATTGTATGGCAGTGCTTCTCACGTACTGTGCAACGCCTCCTCCGTTCCAATCATTTATCCCACAGAAGCGAGAGACATTTGACGGAATCAGTCGTAGGGGCCGTAACTGTCGTACGGAATTTTCGAGGTTGCATGATTAGAAAACGTATTCCGACTGTCACTTCAATGATCTGGTAAGCGACACTTTGATTGGTCGGATGAAGGGTCGTTCTGACGTAACCTGTAATGGGATGTTCTCAGATCATTGTTTAGCGAAAGCGAGAACTAAGATCTGATTTTAATGAGATTGAACTATCTCTTAATTGTCAATATGCAGATCCAATGTTACGTTTTGCCATTCAAATGGTACAGTTGTTCACTTATCAGTGGGAAAGAAGTTATTACTGGGTTACCTAGAAGTGCCTTTCTGCATAGCTCTGTAGTTATCAATAGGAAACACAGAAGTGTGCTTTTAACCTAGCTAATAAGTTATTAATGTATGACCAAAGTATGTCTTTTCACTTTCCTTTTTCATTTATCACTGGGAATGAGAACCGGGATGCCTAGTGTAGCTACATAGTTGCTCAGATTGTGCCCTTTAGTGTAGCATTTTGGGGTATCTGCTTCCTTTTACAGAGCATTAACCAGAATTTTTTAGTATGACCCTGTAACCCAGGTCTTTTGCTGAGATTGCTTGGGACTTTTAGTATGTTGTTCTTGGGACCTTGTAGAAATGCATTATGCTGAAATAAATTCTGTTGCAATTTGTTCCGAGTGAAACGTTATTTTACCTTGACTAAAAACTGAACCAGATCAGCAGCTGCTAATAACGTGACAGAAGTGTGGAGGATACTTATGCTGTTTTGGGTGTTTGTCTCAGGTGAATGTGTTCAAGGATCCAATCACAGACCCGGGCAAGAAGAGCAAGAAAGGCCGGCTGACACTGGAGATGCAAGATGGGCAGTATGTCACAGTGACAGAAGGGAAGGGAGATCCTAGCAAGGTGAGACTCACACACAGGGTTCGTCAGCGTGTCATGGACTGGGCCACCCCATTCATTGCATCCCCTCCACCAACCTCCCGACCCCCAACACACACACTCTATACCCCCTTCCACCGCACAGACACACCTCACACAGACACACACACACCCGTTATACACTGACACAATTCTCTCCCCCTTTCACACACACAATTCTTCCTCACCTCACGCACCTCTCACACGCACGCACGCACGCACGCACGCACACACGCACGCACACAGCGTCAAAACAACCAGTCAGCATTTCTGGGTTCTACAAGTCTGATACAGTGTGTTTCTGTGAATATTGTTCGACACCTAGGTCACACACTCACACATTCACACACTCACATATTGACTGACTGATTCACTTGTTATTTCAGGACCTGCTCGTGACAGTGTTTGAAAATGGAAGACTTTTGAGGGATTATTCGTTCGATGAAATACGTCTAACTGCTGAAATAGATTTAGTCAAGAACAAGGCATAAGAGGCAGAGGTCTTCGTTATTATTAAAACAATTGCAGACCACGATAGATTTGTGAGAAATCCATTACCCAACCGGTATACGGCTGTACATACAGATTCCCCTGGATGGGATTCCTAGCTCAATCATCACAAGGGGGCAGCGCCGACAGAGGTGTGACACTACATCACTGCCCAAGTACTTAAAAGAACAATGTTTGTGCTCTTGTTTTAGCATGTATCACAAAAGATACAGTCAAACCACCTCTACTCATGATGTTGAGGAGGCCTAAGTTCAGAGAATTTGACTTTGTGAGGGTATATGTAATGCCTTGTGCTATACCACTCAACATTTGCTAAGGACCAAAATAGTCATCATTTCAAAGGTGTGGTCCTTAGCAAATGCTGAATAGTATACTTATAAAGTATCTTCTATGGGGTCCCTCCCTCAAAATTAAGCTGTACCAATTGATTTTCTTATTCTGTGGACAAGCCTCTGAAAATTAATAAAGAAAATTAAAATGAACTCTTGTAATTTTATAAAATGCAATGTTAAATGTTTTTATTTATGAAGTATTTTCCAGTAAGGAATTTTTGTTAAATTAACCCCAAATTAACCCGTCCAATTTTGTTTTCTACTTCTTTTGTTTAATTAGCCACACTTAGTAATTAGAGAATATGTACCTATATGTTCATGGCTCATGACACATGGTGTACCGATATTATGTATTGGTACTATTGATACAATTCACCCGGGTCTGTTTGTACCGGTATGTCTCCCCTCTAACAAGGACATGATACAAGAAGTAAGGTTGTCCCATACTGCCCTCCACGCCTGATACTGGTATCTCCAGTCATAATATGTGTGTATTGCTGTAATAACTGGGTTTGTGGACCAGTGTGTGATAAACGTTGATGAAAGGCTTGTATTAATCGCAGACTTTCTCGCAATCTGTAATTGTGTCATCAAAGCAATCGGCATGGACTCTGGTGCCAACGGATGTCCTATCATCGGTACGATGTAAAATGTGGGGTTTTTTTTCACTTTTTTGTCATTATGTTATTTAGAGATTTTCTTTCCTGTTGATCTTCTCATTTTGGTAGTCAAGAAATTATGTCGATATTTCTACTTACAGTGACATCCCATATGATATGTGAACACTGCCTCTGGTTATCGAATCCATCCTTGATTATCTAGGGTATTAAATCTCCATTCTATTATGATAAATACCCTGGATCCATTCATCACAGCTCAATTCTAGAAGTGATGTCACCGCTTCTATTGTTTCTTATCAGTAACAGGGGCGGTCGGGTAGCCCAGTCGTTAAAGCGTTCGCTCGTCACGCCGAAGACCCGGGTTCGATTCCCGACATGGGTACAATGTGTGAAGCCCATTTCTGGTGTCCCTCGCCGTGATATTGCTGGAATATTGCTAAAAGCGGCGTAAAACCATACTCACACACTCACTTTCAGTAACTGAGCACAGGATTCGCTCTTTGTGTAACATGATTGCACAGCTATTTGAACAGTGTGGTTTTTTAATACGGTTCAAGCGATTGGACAATAGACTGTTATAGATATAACACCCTAGACTGCCGAGGATGGATCATATCATGACCAGGAGCAAAGTGTATTTCTTTGTGTGTAAGGCATCTCTTTCTAATTGTTTCATTTATTTCAAAATAAAATTTGAAACCATCAATTTGTACATTACTCTCAGTCAGTTGGCTTATTTCAGTAAGGAGAAAATGGATAGAGATGTGACAAGGGATAGAGATTAAACATCACCACTTCATTTAGTTTTTCATGATTTCACCCAACTGACAATGCATTCAACAAATCCTTTTTAAAAAAGAGCTTGTATTGAAGATGTTAATATTTTATTTATTTTATCTCAACATCTGAAATAATTTTGTATATTCTGTGAAACAAGCGAAAAAGTCCTAGGATCATGAAATAATCTTCTTAACACTAGAAATCTCTACCAATATGTTCATCCCTCTTCCAGTCCTGTTAATTAGAAATGCTACGGTATTTCAACATATGCAAAGCCTACAGGTGAGGTATGTATAATAGCTTTTGACTGTTACAAATATTGAAGTGTATTTTATGTGTTATTCCTAGGAGTTCTGTCTATTATGAAGTCAATTGTTAGTATACATGCTTTGTTTTGATTTTCCCTTGTACCATCCTTGATGATCCAGGGTATTGTCTCCATTGTATTAGAATATACAGTAAACTTTGGTTATAACAATCTCAAAGGGACCACTAATTTTAGTTTGTTGTTATAACCATAGTTCGCTATACAGCATTTCGGCTGTCAGACATCTTGGATCAAGGCACGTGACCAGATAACATTACTCGATAGATAACGAATGTGTGCACTGCAGTCGTCACATCTTATAGACATTGTTAATTGATGGTGTAATTTGAGGACTAGGCACTACGACTGAATATAGCCAATCACTTGCCTTCAATTGTTCATTGACGCTTGGAACAGCCGCGCATGGCTAGAGATATTTTGATAGGCAGATTGGGGATGCGTGAGTAACTCAGAGATTAACAGTTCTTTATAAACATAAATATTGTCGTTGAGTACAAAGAGAACCACGAAAATGAGTTCGCTATATCCATTATTTCGTCATGAGCGTGTTCATTATATTCGTTATTTCGTAAGAAGCATGTTCGTAATATCCATCAATTTAATATGATAAACTATACAGCAAATGGCCAGGACAATAACAACAGTTTGTTATAACGGTCAGGTTGTTATAAGTATATTCATTATGAACATAGTTTACTGTATACCCCAAACCCATTCACTGCCATGGCTTCATTTTGGATGTCAAATCTCCAGCGCCATCTCCCTATAACCAACTCAGCAGAATTTATCCAGCTCATGAGGTTGAAATCAAAAACCAATTAAAATGCCTCTTCTGAACACATGGTCAATAGGAGGAACGTAGAAGGGACATCACATCGTCATAGCCACCGGTGGTGCTTCGATTGACCCCAGAAAATCCAGCCTTTATCGGCAAGGGTGGAAACTGGACTTTCAGTTCACTCCCTTGCTTCAGGAAGATGATAAGTACCCTGGATAATCATGGCTGCACTCATACACATTGTCATTGTATGACACCATCCCCTCCATCCAGAGCCCTGATTGTTGTGGAGACACGTTGCCATGATATATGAGCTTACCGTACAGGACCATGTCACACCCTGAACATGGATGTTGCACAAGATATATATTAATGTTCATTTTGACTCCACACACACACTTTATTCATTTTGTTTAATTTGAATGCAATAAGTAGAAATAGTTGCAATAATTGGTAAATGAGAGTGTTTGTGATGCTGTAGAAATTAACAGATGGTTGAGAAAAAAATTGTACTGTTCAGTTCCTCCCATGGGTATTATGTGTGAAGCTGTGATGTTGCTGGAATATTTCTTAAAGCTGTGTAAAACCTTACTCAGCAACCCATGCTTGCCAAAGATGGCGACCATGCTTGTCATAAGAGGAAACTAACGGGATCAGGTGGTCAGGCTCATTGACTTGGTTGATGCGTGTCATCGTATCCCAACTGCATGGTTTGATGCTCATGATGTCAGCCATTGGATTGTCTGGTCCAGACTTGATTATTTACAGCCAATGTCATATGGCTGGAATATTGCAGAGTGCGGCTGAAACAACAAACCAACATTGACTTTTTAATGCAAAAAAAACCATTGTGACTACCAAGATCTTGCCGTTTTTAATTCAGTTTTGTGAAAAACATTTTTGCCAGTGCTTGTTGGCATGAGATTGAAACAACAGTAAACCATTTGTTTTGCTTGCCCTTGTTACAATGAAATCTGTACATTGTACAAACTTTATTTCATATGTTTATTACAATTCCATGATGCTACACACTTATGTTTTAGATTTTACAAGTGCTTCTTGCAATGTTGATTTTTGCACTCATATTAAACCAGTAGTTTTATTCAGTCAGTACCTCTTGCAGCATCCTATTTATTGCTGCTCAGATGAAGATTGACCTGTCTCCAGGGAGGGTTCATGTGAGAGGAGATTGTTTCTGGTTTGTCCAAGATGAAACTGAAATTGTTTTTTTTTCATGTTCAAAAAATGGCTATGATTCCTTAAACTATGTTTACAATGTAAACCCTTGAATAATTAATCAAGACTCTCGGGCGACATGTGACACTACTGGAGACAGACCATCTTTAGAACTGTATTAATGTATTGAAAATGTTGGCTATTGTGATTATGAGTGAGAAGAGTGAACAATTGTTTCATAACATTTTGGATATCGTTTGTTCTATTTTCACTATTTTTCTAGGAACCACACATAGTATTTTCCGATGAGTAGCTGTAGTCCTGATGATTGATGAATTGTTAATAAGGCCAGACCTGTTTGTCCCCTGTTTTACAGAAAAATCCTACCTAAATAAAAAAAAACATTTACAAGGCTGTAGAAAGTATGCTTATTTTCAAACCAGTGTTTGTTAGGTTTGTAGTTGTTTTTAACCTGATTTCGAAATAATTTATGGCATTTTTCGAAACTCCACTAACCACTCGGAATGGGACAGGTTAAATTCCCAACATGGTTACATTGTGTGAACCACTTCTAGTGTCCCTCGCCTTGATATTGCTGGACTATTCTGAAAAGCAGCATAAAACCTTACTCCTCGGAACTGACCCACATGATATTGAATGAATCGGTACAAAATTTGTTTTAATTCATTTTTGAGGTCCTGCATCAGGGCGTTGCCATATGTAAAACCATGAGGGGTATTTTACAGGTTTATATAGTCCTCGAAAGAAGTTAAAGAACACCCGATTATTTTATATTGCTATAGTTAGTCTGTCATGCTTTGACAGATAATCAAGGTGATATGAAAGAATCTGGTGTTCTTTTGATAGTATGTATGATAGGTTCACACATCACAGGGACATAGTGCAGAACCTGTGAGGTATTCACCATGATGGAAGGCAGGACATGAAATTGGTCTGGCCTTTAGATGTAGTGAATAGCAGCAAGTGTTTGGTAGCAATAAGGGAAACACAGGAGGAAGCCTTCCTCCACAAGGGAACCATTCCAATAATTACAGATCGCCCCAAGTGGTGTATGTTATCACTGTCTCAGCACCCAACCATTTGATATTTTGTGTTAGAGACAGAATGTTCCTGACACTGCTTCAAGACATTTTTCAACCATTTGTTTTGACAACCAGTGTTGTTCAAGAACATCCCTGTCCTCCTAAAATAAATGACCGGTCCCTTGTGATAGAGGCTGTACTAAGGTATTATGTGCCACTAGGTCCAACTCCCTTGTGTGCTAGACATGTTACAAATAAATCGGCTTTTAATACCAAAGTCTCCGCTCTTGTTATTTCTATCATGGCTTCAGGACTCTGATAGAAGCTGCTAAACATATTTTGGGACACTCCATGATGTTTAAGAATATCCTTGTCCTCTCAGAATATAAAATGGGGGAGGTTGATGAATTTGATTCATGTAGCGATTTGCTGAACCACAACCAAGTTAGATCTCGTGGTATTGGTCAGTCAAGTGTTACCACATGTCTTTATTCTTATCACTATTTGCTGCACGTGATTTCCAAACTTTACACGCCAATCGTTCACGAGACAAATGGGGCATCGCGAGTTATGGATCTGTGACGTCACATGTGATGCGTTCATGAGCGTCGGTTCACACAACATACCAGTATGTTCGTTTGTGCATCAAAGCAATCTGATATCTATTAAAGACTGAAGTCCTTTGAATGTACTGCTCGCTTATCTAGACTTGCCTCTTATAGAATTACATTGACTTATCATTCAGTACAGCTTTGTACTTTGCGAATATGCTTGTCGTGAGAGGCGACTAACGGGATCGGGTGGTCAGACTCGCTGACGGGTGATGATGCATGTCATCGTATCCTAATTGCGTGGATTGATGCTCATGATGTGAATCACTGGATTGTCTGGTCCAGGCTCGATTATATACAGACCGCCGTCATATAGCTGGAATATTGCTTAGTGCGGCATTAAACAACAAACAAAAGTACATGATCATGACGGCGTTCTGGTAATAATCGATCGAGTTTATCATAGTTCTATGTCAGAATGATGAAATCTGATTGGTTCACGTGATCTTGATAAGATACTATGTATCACGCCTTTGAGGGAAATAAATCTCTTATACCCCGCTTCGAAGCAAAAAGCCTAACGATTTTCCCCCGAGTCAATGAAAGTCACGCGACACAGCACAAGTTACCCTCAGCTCAACTGAACAGCTGTTTTCTATCAATTTGCTTTAATTCTTTAACAATGTCATATTAAGTAACATAAATTCGTTGTAGCAGTATCACTCGGGGTTCATGGGGTTTGATGCGTCCCTTGTTAGGTTTCACACCACTACCCCTCGTGATCCTGCTGCAACTTATTGTGGACCAGACAATCCAGTGATAGATATGATCAACGATCCACGCTGTCGACAGAACGTAATCAATTCTCAACAGACAACACGAGATATTACATAGTTTGTATGATTTAATTTTTGAAAATATATATCTTCAATATGATGCACACGAGTGGCTTAATGAGTATTTCAGCACTGATTATTGCATACAAACCTCGTACACTCTGTATGTACACAGACACCCACACCAGGTACTATAGGGCTATACCTTCTGTCTATATACATATACAATGTGCAGAAGTGTAACAACAACATAGATAATATATGCATTATTCTGCATAGTTGGACGCCGATATAAATCAGCCACTGATATAAAAACGCAATAAAGAACACAGGTTAATTTCACCATACAAATATAAACACTATTAAACATTGTAAAGTTCATATCGGAAAATTGCTATCACTTTAGTCTTTCTGGGTATATTCAGTTACAAAGAGCAGGATATCATAATTAATATAATCAACAACATAATTGGTCGGATACAGCGAAATATCATGCATATTTGGCCATGCACCATGTATTTCCCCGTATATAATGCCCCTTCGTGTTCGCTATATATACTGAGGTCATGCCAACTTGGTGGATGTTTGTCTTCAATTAATAAGTAATAGATATTCACCCAAAATGTTCAATAATGCGAGGCGGGGGGAATATATTAATATTTAAACGTTTCAAGGCAGCTGCGAACTTGACATGGCGACATGAGTGAGTGAGCTGGGTTTAAGGCCGTTTTTAACAGTATTCCAGTTATATCACGGCGTGTCAGTTTGATGTGGGAGGAAAGCCTGAAGTCATGCAGGTCTTAGACGTTTACCACTTCGGTGAAACCCACGAGTTCGGGTATGGTGCTGACAAACCTAGAAACATAATCGGCGCGATCCGGGATTCGAACCCACAATCATAGGTTTCTGGCGTGTCCAAGGAACGCAACTCTGCACAGCGATTTGCGGCGCCTTAGACGACTGGGCCACCCGTGCCCCCCATGGCGACATGAGTCACAGGGGACATGAGTGTTCGGTTTGACTACGTACGCGTGTGTTTCATCACTTGCAGATATAAGGGAACACAGGGAGAGATGTCATCCGTTATAGGTGCTCGGTAAGATGATGTTAGTCGGGGTTTCAATAAAGAGGCGAGCGACGATGAAAATCGAAAATTCAATGGCCTGCATATAGAAAATTACGTATTTAGATGTGTTACATATTTTAATATCGAGAGAAGAGTCTAGGATCGTCAGTGTATTATCTCTGACTCGTTGATGTCCAATCATATACCAGTAAACTACGGTTATAACGAACTCAAAGGGACAACTAATTTTCGTTCGTAAATAGCCGTAGTTCGGTATAAGCATATATACAGCATATATACAACAAATGGCCGAGACTAAAAAATAAGTTCGTTATATCTGTAAGTTCGTTATAAGCGTGTTCGTTATAAACGTAGTTTACTGTAACAGGTATATTAGATATTCTCAGCGCAAATATATCTTCAATGACAAGAAATCTGGGTACTTTTTTCTTGGCTATGTGTTGTCATTCGAGTAGTCTTCGATATATGTCATGGAACTTACGATTCTTTTCAGTTTCGTTTCAAGCAACAATCACCGTAAGTACATATTCAGACAACGCGTGAACCCGACAACCCAGTTGAGCACAAGTCTAAAGGGATTCTTGGGGCTTTCTTATTGTCAAAATAAAATATTAAGCAAAAAATAGAACCGTTCATTATAACTTGTTCTTTATAACTGTTTTTGTTAAATCTGTTTTTAACACTCCAGCTTGGATGGCACTTATGACGGCATACTGACGTTTCTGGAAATGAACACCCAAAACGGCTCTGGGTCAGACACACGTATATACCCGGATGCACACGCCCCTTTCCGTAACCTGCAAGAATTCGGCGAGTGGTCACGAATAGGCAAGCCCCTGATGCTTGGTTATTGCACCCTGTGGAATGTGGGGTATTTTGATCAGGGTGTTATATACAAGCAATAAATCATGTCTTCAAACAAATTAATCAGCTGCAGAGGCACATTTCACAATTCGATGTATAGAATATTGGAAAAATCGACCGAAGACCTCTACCATGACTGCATAGATGTTTTCCCTCAACAAACTCAGTGCACTCTTATTTTGATTATGGACGCATAAATGCTTTTGTGAATATTTTGTAAATACCAGGGAGAGGGCATTCTAAGTTGGAAGAACTTGTCCCCCAATCCCGTTCACTCCTTGTGAATAAATATGTTTAAATCAATGCTTTAAAGGTGAACGTTATATATTTAGGATTGCGTGTGAAATATGCAATATATATGAAATATAAAGCAACAAAGAAAACAATAGTAAAGCCGCTATATACACATAACCAAAGTAAATATCAATGATACATAATCATATCAAAACATTTTAAAATGCAAACAACCCACTGGTTTCAACGCCCAAAATAAACATACGAACAGATCCAGTGAACTCAACAGAAAATATATCCAGGGCCCACTTGCACAAAGCGATCTTAGCGATAAGATGATCGTAACTCCCATTCTTTAACATACGCTTAAGATAGTCTTAGCGCTAAGATTGCTTTGTGCAAGTGGGTCCAGGTTATGTTCCTGCCAAGTCTTCATAAACTCATATAGGTTATAACAAACCAGTTACGAATTCAAACGCAATCAATATGAAGATAAACGTCGGATTAGCGTGTAAAATAAATCAGTGGTTATTTTGGCATCATTTTGAGATCCATACGCAGTGTTTGAGAACAAGAAACCACGTTCTCGTCCCCACAATTCCACGTTTTAACTCCATAATTATACAGGACATTCTCTTCTTCATCACACGAGTAAAACTTAAACACCTTTGGCGTCATTGATACCTGTAAGTATAAGTGTAACCCAACTACATTCTGAGACCTTGGTTATATACTGGATGGGGTAATATTCGCCATATTATGTACAGAGAAAGTGCAAATAGAGCTGCATCGAACATATGTCGATTATTCCGTTGTTCGAGACATGCGGGATGTCGATATGAGACCAGGTGTCGATGACGTTGCATCATATAATCCAAATAGAATTGGCCTATCTCTTGCCATGTGTATATTAAGTTCCACCCAGATCCTACCTCCTGGAGAACAATCTTAGAAACGTCAGCTGGTGATGCCTGAATTCTACATCATGCACACTGGAATAGGAAGGTATCAATGGTGCTTCAGGAACGTTTTAAAATGAGGTAATAGCGTATTTAAAAGGTTGTTGTGTCATTCAAATCCCTCACCCCCAAGGTTTATACACGTACACAGAATATACATTACCCTGAATGAGAGAGGATGGTTCTTGAAAGCAGGGCTTGTCTCAACATTGTACCATTGCACCAGTACCAAACTATTGCTTCCTTATAACAAGTTCCGGGAACCTTTGGTGCGCCGCGAGTTTTCCTATTTGGGCCGCCGTGAGTTTTCCTATTTGGGCACGTGGGTCAGCTAATTCTACGTTTAACATAAGTTTAGTAATACAACTACAGATTTGAAACTGAACAAAAATCGCGGTTCATTTAGCTGCCTTTATCGTTGATAATGTCCGAAACAAAGAACGCTGTCTTCACAAATATAAAACCATGGACCTTATGGCCTAGTTAGGGCGGTGTCCCTTTATGTGTGACGTCGATGGGTTGTCTGCCTATTGTGAAGTACAAGCCGAACGCCAGGCAGTAGGTGATGATTCCTGCAACGATGCCGACAATGGCGAAGATGAGGGCGATCTTCGCCTTCTTCCTGGCCTCATGTTCCTGGCCCAGCTTCCAGGCCCAGTTGGACTTGACTGAAACAGTGAGAGAGGGAATAAGTTTCATTTGACGCTACTTTGAACAGAGCAGCGAATTGCGGCGCCTTAGACGACTGGGCCGCCCTTGCCCCCGACTGAAACGGTGAGTGGTGTGATTAGTTTGTTTGTTTGTTGTTTAAAGCCGAACTCAACAATATTACAGCTATATGACGATGTAAATAATCGAGTCTGGACTAAACAATCCAGTGATTGATAGCATGAGCATCGATCTACGCAATTAGGATACGATGACATGCTTCAACCAAGTCAGCGAGCCTGACCACCCGATCCCGTTAGTCGCCTCTTACGACAAGCATAGTGGCCTTTTACGGCAAGCATGGGATGCACAAGACCTATTCTACCCTGGAATCGTCACGGGTCAGGCCATTGTAGTCGTATCTGAGGTACATGGACTTATCCTAGTTTTTCATTGAATTTATTTTTTTTCTGGTCTTCATATTTGTTCCAATTTCAACACAATATATCATCTTAAACGCGTCATATAATTACGGCTATAATAACATAATATAGCCTCGTTTCGGGACTAATCAGCGTTTGGAATGAGTTTTCGGTAGCTTCCTTTATAAACGATGAACTTTAAAGTTCAAGTAAGTAAATGAAATGTTAAGCAAATATATTTTATTTTCGCAGTTCGTTTCAAGAAACAACTATAGGATCGGGAATAAATGCCCATACGGCCGGCCGGCCACACAAACTCACCTGCAGAACAGGTTCAGGTAAAAATAGCGAGGACATTATTCCAGCAATTACTTTCCTAATTTCTCTGGATTTGGCAACATGGTTGCTACATCATCGATTAACCCACACCTTCTCTGTAGATCGATAAAGTGCATTACATGTTTGGCTGACTGGCGATATCGACCACGGACACAAGACGAGGTGATAGTGACATCACTCACGCACGTCTATAACATGACCTGTCAATCAACGTCACTCTGACACGCCCGGGGACCCGTTCACGTTCTCAAGGTTACGACTGTCGTGACTTCATTCTTAAGACCTACGATATTCTTAGCGCTAAGATCACTTTGTGGAACTTGATGATGATTCACGGGGTCATGAGAACACGTACATCCTAATTTACTTATAAAATATATGAAGTGCAACGTTCTTTAACTTATTAAAAACAAATTGTCGTTGCAGATTCTTTAAATTTGATTTCAGTTTACGCCCATCAACGTGTTTTTTTGGTAGATCTAAAAATAAGCATAATAACAGTATTATTTTAATTCTAAAATTCCTTCCAAGCATGTTTAAATTACAGTTGTGTTATTTTTGGTGCTTTAAACCACGCAGTTAATTGTGTAATTCCAACGGCAAACACTAATCGTCCATTTAATAGGTTTGTGGTTAAAAGAGCCGTGCATACAAAAAATCGACCTGGCATGCATACCAGACGTTTAATTACATTCGATTTTAAGATTCAATGCTTTGCAGATAATGGCGATTGAAATGCGTCGTCAGGTCAGCAAGGGTTAATCCGTTAATTTCAGTTGCATGTTTCGTCTGGCTGCATTGTGTGTAGGTACGGCGATAAATCGAAAAGTTTGCCTCACATAAAATTGTTCAGAATCAAAATTGTTCATACATTATTTTTCAGTATAAACTCCTTTGACTTGAATACACATGAAGCAATGTTTTGTTATCCCTCTCTATACCAGTCTTCATCTTGTCCCCCAAAAGGTCTCGACGGCAGCAATCACACCGTCTTTACTGGTAAAGCCTCTTTCACCCAGGGTGTGATTTTTAAAAAAAAAATTTTTTTTTTTTTTTTTTTGGGGGGGGGGTATTATATTTTAATGCGATTGATTGAGACATCACTGAAAAAAGTGTCTGTCTGCTTCAAAGAAACGGCGTGATATTTAGAGACATGGCTGCATTGTTTTATCTTAAACGGAAGGTCGGTGGTCGACTTTAAAATTAAATAGATCTCTATACAAAGCGAACACTAAGATTTGATTTTAATGGGGTTTTTTGGTTTTTTAAATTATTTTAATGCGATTGATTGAGACATCACTGAAAAAGTGTCTGTCGGCTTCAAAGAAACGGCGTGATATTTAGAGACATGACTGCATTGTTTTATCTTAAAGGAAGGTCGGTGGTCGACTTTAAAATTAAACAGATCTCTATACAAAGCGAACACTAAGATTTGATTTTAATGTTTTTTTTGTTTTTGTTTGTTATTATTTTATGCGGTTGATTGAGACATCACTGAAAAAGTGTCTGTCTGCTTCAAGTATTCATGATGCAGAGAAACGGGTGATATTTAGAGACATGACTGCATTTTGAACCATCGTAATGTTGGAAAGTAGTTTGGTTTTTATTTCTTTGTTCAACGCCGCACTCACAATATTCAAGCTATGTGACGGTAGTCTGTAAAGCCACGGATTGAAATCATGAGCACACAACTGAGATACAATGACATGCATCAACAAAGTCACCGCGCCTGACCACCCGATCCACGTAGTCGCCTCTTACGACAAGAGGTTCCCGGAGACCTGTATCCTTACTCGGGATCCCCATGGGTTGGAAAAAATACAATAGTAGACTTAAGCTCATACAAGTCAGTTGAAACAGAACATGGTTGTCAACAACAAGAGCATCTCGAACATAACAGGTAGTAAATCGGCATGTACTTGTCACACAACAGTATCCGAATACGTTCCAGTCACACTGGGGTGTTATTTCTCGTCCAATAATAGATCAAGCGGTGGCGCAAACAGGCGATGTTAACCAGTCCTTGACGTGGTTGTTGGTTGGTTTGTTGCTTTACGCTGCACAATGCAATATTCCAGCTATATGACGGCGGTCATAGAGACAATATGTCATTAAATGTAAACAGTGATACACAACGATAAGATATATACATATATATATCAATGATATAAAATGGAACGTCGCTTTGCTAAAATGTTATGGCCGGTTTTGGCCACGCAAGAAATAAAATTAACTTTAGATAAATTCTGTGTAAACTTTTCACTATAAGAGTAATTATTAAAATTAGTAAATTTAAGACTACAGCGATTAAGAAGATTAGTCCTCACGTCGTCGTATAAAAGGCATATAATTAAGACATGGATCTCGTCTTCCGCCTGGTCTGTACACTTCAAGCAACATCTCTTTTCTGCTTGTATGTTTGTGTAACGTCCAGTCTCTATCTTTAAAGGCGCCACTCCGCATCTGAATTTAGCTAGAGAGCTCCTGTGAGCACGATTGAGGGGGTATTCCACGTATTTTTCTGTACTATGGACTTTCTTTAACAACCTGTATGTGTGTGTACAATTGTCTATTGGGAACCCGATCGTCTCAATTCCATCTGCGCCATGGTTACCCACACGTGTGCCCTTTTAGGTTGGTTGGTTGGTTTTGTTGTTTAACGCCGCACTCAGCAATATTCCAGCTATATGACGGCGGTCTGTACATAATCGAGCCTGGACCAGACGATCCAGTGATTGATATCATGAGCATCGATCCACGCAGTTGGGATCGATGACATGCATCAACCAAGTCAGCGAACCTGACCAACCGATCCTGTTAGTCGCCTCTTACGACAAGCATAGTCGTATTTTACGACAAGCATGGGTTGCTGAAGATCTATTCTACCCCGCATCTTCACGGGTCTGCCCTTTTAGGATTAAAATTCATTCGTCAAGAAGGCAGGTCTGTGATCCTCTGCCAAACTTGATGAACTGTTATCACAGTTAAGTTCAGCATGTTTAATACCAAGCAATATTCAAGTGTTTAAATTCAATTGGACTCTGTTATACGACTAACAGTTGGGATGGGGTAGTGGGTTGGGGTGATAAGCATCTGCAGGACAGGCCATAACTGATATGTTGAATGAGTGAGTGACTATTGTTTTACTGAATTTTTACTCAAGTAATAACCCAGCCGTATCATGTCGGGAGACCCGAAAAAGAACTTCAAATAGTAAACCCATGTGAGGAATGGAACCCAAACGGGCGAGCCAACACTTTAACCACTGCATGTTGTATATAAACAGAGGGGACACGCCGAATGTTCGCCGAATATAGTAACGGAGCACAATAAGCTATTTGGGATAATAAAGTTTCAAAGAAAAACAAGTCACTAGAAAAATATACGCCGATGTGTAACTGTTCATTCCTCGTGGATAACGTATCAAAACACGTGTCATGTCGTCCCAGTGTGTTGAACCCAAACTGTGTAGAAATGTTCACACAAAGTGCGCGCAAATTATCCGCAGTTAATTCTAATTTAGTACTTGACCAAATTCATTTCATTGCATCCTGTGTACTCCCTCATACATAAACCAATCGAGTCTCAAATCAGTGTCATTTGTTCGTACATTGAGGTTTTATACTGATGCAGGAAACGCGGCTTTATCTGACCCCACCGTGCACTACAACAGACTTGGATCAGACCGTTTCATAATGCATTGATCTACAGTGCATGGATGCACGTAGTTGCTCTGTGATGATGCTGCGGCAATCACAGGTTGAACAATGCGAACCGGCGTACGTGAATATGGCTAATTTGAACTCAATAATAAGGTCAAGACAACCTACGGACCGTCGGATCATGTATGTCAGGAATTGCTCCTGAGTGAGTGCGTATTGTTTTACGCTGCTTTTAGCAATGTTCCAGCAATATTACGGCGGAGGACACCAGAAATGGGCTTCACACACTGTACCCATGTTGGGATTCGAACCCGGGTCTTCGGTGCGACGAGCGAAAGCCTTAACCACTAGGCTACTCAACCACCCCAGGGATTCCTCCCGACAAGGTCATCTGGTGCATGTGGGTTGGTTGAGTGCAGGGCTCCATGTGATTTTTTGTGCCACTGAATACTTACTCACATGTCATTCAGTCTTGATATTGACAGTTTCCACTTAGGTATATTCAATATAATAATACTCCCTAAGGTCCACTCTCTTGGGTAATTTTAGAACCGATGTGTGAAACCTTTTTAAACCCAATTCTGCTTAAGCGCTGTTTCAGATCACCTCTAATTTGCATCTGTCGTGACGATTCATGTGCGTCACATATTACATAAACTCACTACAGCGATACGTGTCTAAATTTAGCAGTAAGCGTGACGTTGCAGTGTTTTCACTGTACGTAATGACTACACGCAATCAGTAAATAACGATATGCAAAGACATACAGGTATGCAAGCTTAAAAGGCTACTTTGGGTAATTTCACACATAGTCGTTATACTACTCTTAATATTTTTCATACGCATTTGTACGCAAGCAACTCAAAATTAACTGGGTTATGGTGATTTATCGAGCGTATTTTACGCAAATGCGCAGCCTGTCAGAAGTTTGTTTCGGTATGAAGCGCTCTGTGGGTATGGTTCGCTGACATATTGATATTTTCAACAAGTAGTGTGTGAGTGGGGTATTACCAATATTCCAGTCATGTCTCGACGGGGACACCAGAAATGGGCTTCACAAATTGTACCTGTGTTGGTAATCGATCCGGTCTTTGGCGTGACGAGCCAACGTTTCAGCAACCAGGCTCCCCCACCGCCCCTCGCTCAACAACTACTCATGTTTGACTAAACCCAGCAACGATACACAATAATAGAATAGTGGTTGCTCACGTTGTGATCGCGATTCCAGAGGGTATATACATCGCACCGCGAAGATCCGGGATAGAATAGGTGTGAGTGAGTGAGTGTGTATGGTTTTATGCCGTTTTTAGCAATATTCCAGCAATTTCACGGCGGGGGACACCAGAAATGGGCTTCACACATTCTACCCATGTCGGGAATCGAACCCGGGTCTTCGGCGTGAAGAGCGAACGCTTTAACCACTCGGCTACCATACCACCCCGATAGAATAGGTCTTCAGAAACCAATGCTTGCCGTAAAAGGCGAGTATGCTTGTCGTAAGAGGCGACTAACAATTTACATTGTCTAAAATAGCCTGGATACATACATAATAGCAATGGGGAAGCTGACGATCAGCGGCATCAATAGCAACAGCGCATGATGAACATCGCAACCATCATGTACCTACTCTATCACCGCACTTTGATAAATGTAGGAAAGTAAGTGTATGCACACGCACCCCTTCCACTTTTAAAGCAGGCTAACCATTTATACATCGAGAATGTTATAGGTGATAGTAGGGCTTAGACGAGTAACTCGGGTACTCGGGTCGGGTGGGTCCTGAGTAGGACCTGGGTACCCACAGGACTACCCGTTCCCGTGGTTTGTCATGTGATATATTGTTTAATGACAAAACTCACCAAAGCTCAGTGGTTAGACGACATGTGGCTAATGTTCGCATCTCTTTTCTAACGATGCACACATTACTTTTGACTCGATATGTTTGTGTAAAGATAACGCTTCAGTCAACTTCCGTGTACCCATGATCTGATCGTTTGATAAATGTATCTAAATAGTTTTGGCCTTGGCTGCGGTAAAACAATTCCCAATCAGACATATTGTTCCCAACTCTTGAAACCTGCAGTGGGTACCCGGGTAGGGTCGGGTAATAGGGGGTCGGATACCCGGGTAGTAAATTTGGACTCGTCCCAGCCTTAGGTGATACGGTGCACCAATAGAAAACCTATAAGCTCTTTGACAAACTCATTTGAAGACCTTTTTTTCAACAAAAATATTGTTCACGATTACTGAACGTGACTTATCAAATCACCAAATGCATGCCTTTTAAGAATTGATCTACTGTTGTTTTATATTCTTTTTTTATAACTTCGAGGAATAATGTGCTTGATTTTTAACTTATAAAGATGTCAACTCAACGAACCCCCACTCTTAAATTCAAACCCTGATTATTGTCTATGCTTAACTTTCCATTAAACAGTGCTTCGTTGACAGCTAATTACAACACTTTAAGAATAACGTTCTGTTCAGGAAAGCACTTTATAGACTTCAAATAAAGAGCATGATGAAATATTTAATTGCTTCGTGCACACCAATGAACGATTTGATCTCGCCTGGGCTATTCCAGTTAAATCTCATTTCCTAACCGAGTTTCCACTCGTGTCTGAATAATTCACACAGATTGATGGCGGGACGAGCACCGTCTCGTGGTTCCCATGATCCACGTGCAGCTGGCAGGTGCAGGCGTGTCGGTCTCGTGCTGAAAGCTCGCGCAGAGCAGACGGTGGAAACGTAAACATATTATGAACGCTTCAATATCTTAAACAAACCTGTGAGTGAGTTGGGTTTAACACCGCATTTAACAGTATTCCAGTTATATCGCGGCGTGTCAGCTTAATGTGGGAGGAAAGCCCGAAGTGAGGCATGTCTCAGACGTTTACCACTTCGGTGAAACCCACGAGCACGGGTATGGTGCTGACAAACCTAGAAACATAATCGGGGCGAACCGGGATTCGAACCCACAATCATAGGTTTCTGGTGTGCCCAAGGGACGCAACTCTGCACAGCGAATAGCGGCGCCTTAGACGACTGGGCCACCCGTGCCCCCTCAAACCTGTGTAACCGACATATATTATTTTCGGCTAAGAGTTATTTATGCCGTGGTTTACCGATTTCTGTGGGGAATATTCCGGTCGATGGGGAAGGGGAAAGGACATCTACAGTTTGTTTTCTGAATACTGTCACTATATGTTGCCGTCATGTGTGACACATGTTTGTCAAGTTGGTCTGTCAGTTTTGCATTTAGCCTCATCGCATGCACTTTTGTCAAAATGCATACAATAGTGCCTCTACGAAAAGGCAAATACTATGACGTTTAAACACGATAAATACTTATTTCATTGAGACAAATAATCGTTTGTACGAGATACCTGTATTTTAAAATCCTTATTAGGCTATTTTAGTGTAGCGTTGCAGAAATTTCAACATTTACTGACCTTAAGTTCATCTTTGAATGAACCCAGTGTGTTAATATTATAAACCATTGCGATCTTCACGATATAGGTGTCATTTTATTTTTAAATAATATTTTGTAGCTAAACATTAATGTAGGTACATATAAACGTAAAATATTCATGACATATATCTTCTAGGAAATTATGTGTCTAGCATGATTTGGAAAAACTCAATTTGTGTAAAAACTTATTCAATTTGTCAAAGGGCCCTTGTTTTCCAAGAAAACTGTTTGTCAGTCGGATGATCCATTCACTAAACCACCGAAGCGGCCCCACCCGACACTGCTATGGTGCCATTAACATTTGTTTGTTTCTTTGTTTCTTTGTTTGTTGTTTAACGCCGCACTCAGCAATATTCCAGCTATATGACGACGGTCAGAATATAATCGAGTCTGGACCAGACAATCTAGTGATTGACACCATGAGCATCGATCCACGCAATTTGGATACGATGACATGCATCAACCAAGTCAGCGAACCCGACCACCTGATCCCGTTAGTCGCCTCTTACGACAAGCAAAGTTGCCCATATAGAGCAAGCATAGGTTGCTGAAGACTTTTTCTAACCCGGATTTTCACGGTGGTGCCAATCACAGTAAATGTATACTCACCCCCGTAATGGTATCCAATGAAACCAAATATAAAGTTACACGCGAACACCACAAAACAGTTGGTCATGACGAAGTCTTTAGGTTTCCTGCTGGGGTCAGGGTTCTGGGCAATGATGGGCACACCCCCTTGCTGGGTGACCACGTCGCCATTGGCGGTGTAAGCGACTCCGGGGCTGCGGACGTCCACGTGCACCTCCGTGTGGTTGATGGTTGCGGGAGCGTCGTTACCGTTCACGTCTCCCATACTCGCACCAGCAAGAGGGAACACTGAGGTCATGTAAACAAAGATTTCGTTTAAGAGTGAGTGAGTGAGTTGGGTTAAACGCCACTTTGAACATTATTTCAGTTATATCACGGCGTGTCAGCTTAATGTGGGAGGAAAGCCTGAAGTGATGCAGGTCTTAGACGTTTACCACTTTGGTGAAACTCACCAGCACGGGTATGTTGCTGACAAACCTAGAAACATAATCGGGGTGAACTGGGATTCCAACCCACGACCATAGGTTTATGGCGTGCCCAAAGGACAGAACACTGCACAGCGAAATGGTGCTTCTCAGACAATTTCTTACTAATAATATGTAAATCTTAATATTCTTTCATGGTTGCTCAAGAAATGCTTTCTGAGCATTCTTTTACGCCAGGTAAAATAACATTGAGAGAGAGAGAGAGAGAAATAAAGTCCAAAATTGCTTTGTGTGTAGGTATGGTATTGCGTGTACAGGTAAGTTACACATGGCTGAAAATACACTACTATTGTCCTGTTATGTCGATGGATATTATCACTATACAACAACTGACAAGTCTGTTTGTAATGTCACGAAATTGGCACAAGGCAGGGCATTGGTTCACCACCTCAGCTCCAGACAACTTGGGTCGTGTACATTTATATACGTCAGTGGGCGACATTAAGTGACATGTATTGTTAGAATCATTTTGTTAAAATTAAATTCTGTTTTCAAGACGTGAATATACTAATCGAAGAAGGAAAATATCTCACTTTCCATTTCAAAATAATGTCAAAAACTAGACAATTAGACAGATATTTTTAAACACCGAGGGCGTTGATATGTCTGCTCAAAACCATACTGCAGATGAGTCTGTAAATAAGCCTGGGCCAGTGGTTGATAGCATGAACACCGTCATAACGACACACAATCAGCTAAGTCCAACATTCCAACCATATGGGGGCGGCCTGTAAATATGCGAGTCGGGGCCAGACAATCCAGTGATTGATATTATGACCAATAACCCAGACTGTCGGAGTGGGAAACGGGGTAACAACAAGTACCATCTTTCAACGTCTATTGGTATGACGCGGCCGGGGATTGAACTCCCGACCTTCCGCTCTTCCGGGCTGACGCTCTACCACTAGACCATGGGGGCGGTCCCACTGATCTACGGGCTGTGTGTGTCTTTTTTTCATGCCTTCATTACACAGATGACGGCCACACGTGTATGCAAAAGTGGGTAAAGTGGGTTTAGCTGGTGTCCTTGTGTCCTTCTAAAGGGTCCGCAATGTTGTCAGAGTTCATGTTAATACTTATCTTGAGTGTGTGTTTTTTTTCTAAAGCAGCAAGCCTAATACATTTTTATTGTAGATACTGCGGTTCAGTGAGTGAGTAAGTGAGTGAGTATGGTTTTACGCCCCTATCAGCAATATTCCATCAATATCACTCATATTACACACATTGTACCCAATTCGGGATTCGAACCCGGGTCTTCGGCGTGACGAGCTAACGCTTTAACCAGTAGGCTACCCGGCCGCCCTACTGCAGTTCTGATGATCGGAACATTGGTACGATAATACAGCAAAAACTCGTTAATCCGGATTGTATTGTTCCAGAAAAAAACTCCGGATTGACAACTTTCCGTATTAATGAATTAAATGAGTGAGTGAATAGTTTAAAACTGCCTTGAACAGTATTTTAGGTATATCAAGAATGGTCAGCTTATTGTGGGAGGAATGCCCGAATGTGCGCAGGTCTCAGATGTTTGAAACTTCAGTGAAACCTATGAACACGGGTATGGTGTTGACAAACCTGGGAACCTAATTGGGATTCGAATCCACCTATTTTCTATATTTATTCTATGCCTATGTGAATTACGTCCCCCAAAAGATCGTTGAAATGTAGGGCTTCAGGAGTAACAGGGTCCTGTCTAACGAGGTTTCTCTGTATAGGTCCGCAGTGTCTCCAAACCTATGCTTGACACACGTCCTGACATTCACGTGTTAGTGTTAGTATATACGTATGCAGGAATACCACGTTTATCTGGACGGACAGTTCCAAGAAAAATCGTCCTGTGGATGGGATGTCTGGATTAACGGGGCTTCATTGTAATATTCAAGTCAGGCTATACTTATGTATCTTGTCTCAGCGTTGGCATCACACCAGACCAGCATGTGAATGTGAATTCAGATCAAGTTTTATTGAATAGTCTTACATGGACTACATCATGTATTGATTTGCCTTGTATGATCTCCCCAATATAATATATTCCGTAACTGACTCCCCTATTTATTATCACAAATTCGCCAATAATTTAAATTATACAGGCTCCCTTATATGTTGTCAAATCATACAATGACCCTCAATTTAATTTAATTTTGACTCCCTTAATTATTGTGCAATCAAACATTAGCCCCTAATTTAATATAATTTTGATTCCCTTAATTATTGTGTAATTCGACATTGGCCCTTTATTTAATATAATTTTGACTCCCTTAATTATTGTGTAATCAAACATTAGCCCTTAATTTAATATTATTTTGACTCCCTTAATTATTGCCTAATCAAACATAAGCCCTTTTTTAATATTATTTTGACTCCCTTAATTATTGTGTAATCAAACATTAGCCTTTAATTTAATATATTATAGACTCCCTTAATTATTGTGTTATCATACATTGGCCCTTAATATAATATAATAAAGACTCCATTAATTGTTGTGTAATCATACATTGGTACTAAATTTAATATATTATAGATTCCCTTAAGCAGTGTGGAATCATACATTGGCATTTAATGTATTGTTTAATCCCATTTATACCCCCTATAATCAATGTAGTGTGTAGTCCAATTTCCACTCTGTTCGGAGATTACGTGTCTTCTGGAATGAAAAGTTAAACCTATTGTGCATCTTCACTTTGATACTTTTTATAAATATATGTAATCGTTCACATATATAGTTTTATGTTGTTATACTCAGATTGTGACGTATATTTATAAAGTTCTATTTGACCCTTATTAAAAGATTAGAGTGGTGTGTGTAGACCAACACGTAGTTAGTTATTGCGTTGTGGCGAATTGCTGTGACGAAAGAATCTTTGTATTTACATGTGTTGTGCAACAGTCACATACATTCAGTAAACATTAATATTTACACAGGGTATTCGAATAAACGGCTCTGCAACATGACACGCCGACCCTGGTCTGTAAACAATGTTCTCTGAGACTGACATTGACACATTCATCGTTGTGTGCGACACACCTTGATTCGTATTTTGTCTTTCAAATATTTCTACCTGCAACGATGTCGGCGACATCAAAGGTTCTCACCTGTAATTAAGACCGGGTGTTGACGTGTCTTTACCTTGTAGGTGACTTTGACAGGTGAGGTGGTTACATATCAAACTGTCCTGATAGTTTGTTTGTATCTCCCGTTCTTCGAAAATGGGACACTTACCTGGTGACGTCACTCAGGTGTGATTCAAGGGAGGTCACTCTTATTTCTTAAGCTGTCAACTGACTCGGACGGTATTGTGACAGAGTACTTGCACGATGTTAACAAATCTTGCAGGAATAAAATTAAAAGAGTGTAGCTTATTTATTCAAGCCGCATGGATCTCGCTTGGCTTCATTACAGGGAATCTGGGTCGTCCTTTGTCTTTCAATAGCTATTTAAAATATTAACAGTATCATCCAAATAAGAAATCTTATCATGATATAAACATGTCAGAGGTATTTTATTCACCTAGGGACTGAAAGGCTTGTCGTATTTTTGGATGACCATCCCCATATCCTTGTACGTGTACATTTTTTTCATGACCATCCCCAAGTATATGCATTATTTTTTATTACCCTGTCATATAGTTGGTGACCTTCCCCTGATTCCCCTGATCCCCACCCTATACTAAATTCCAAAGTCCAGTACACTTTAAGAAAAACAATCGTACATTTCTCTTAATGTAACATTTGACACGCCGGGATCAAGTTTGTATTACTCGCCCGTGAAGAGATCACCCGGTTAATAAACATACAGCTGTATAACAAATCGTGTATTACCAAAGCGCGTACTTACAAACTATCGAAAACTCTCAACATCCCTGGGTTTTTTTTAATGACATTGCGTGTACAGATGACAGATCACTGAGGGGAGCTTATGTACAGTCGATGGCCCCAGCAACCTTAATTTGTTCCTAGGCCGACGTCAAGTGGCAATGTTTCACCAGTGTGTCTTGAATAGAAAAACAATTAGTTTACCATGTATCTAAATTTTACAAGACACGCACCTGTTTGGCATCACTTTTACGTCATCAAATACCCTAAAGGATATTTCAAAACAAACGAAATTATATTCAATATTGGACGTTTTTGTTCATTATTATGTGATCATTTCTCTTCATCTCGTGTCAGAATTTACTATAAAAGATGCGAAGAAAGCTCATTTGGTTTAGAATAATCAGGACAATCTTTTGACGTGTTTGAAGTACATGTATTATTCTTTCAGTTGGATTTTGCTGGGGATCGCGTAGATTCCTGCCTATTCAGACACAACAATGAAGTTTTAAAAAGTTATAAATGGTAAGTTATAGATAAAATACTAAACTCACTTCCGTGTAATACGAATATTTATGAAACTCGTGAATAATTTTGGCATCTGACGAGCGAAAGGTCAAAAATTGCTATTACACGGGAGCTCATAAAATTGGTATTACACGGGAGCTCCTATATATATAAACTTATATCCTTTTATCGTAGTGGGACACCTCCCAGCCATCACACTAATTTCAACCATGGTACCAGCATTATGTTGTATGTTATAAGGATGACATACCTTTAAGCAGTGTTCTTCCAAGTTACAGAATCAAGTATGACAGTAAATTCCAACTTGAGTCAATTTTGACTTTATCTAGCAAGGTAGGGTTCCAGGGTTACGTCACAGCTAAATTCTTTTTTTCGCATTCTGAGAGATTTTTATTGTATAGCTTTAAATTTAAGGGCTATTATTAATACTTGGTCTGCTCTCAAAGCATTTGATCGCGGATTAGTGATTATTTACCTTTGTTGACATCCGGATGACGTCAACGAGTGAGTGAGTGAATATGGTTTTACGCCGCTTTTAGCAATATTCCAGCAATATCACGGCGGGGGACACCAGAAATGGGCTTCACACATTGTACCAATGTCGGGAATCGAACCCGGGTCTTCGGCGTGACGAGCGAACGCTTTAACCACTAAGCTACCTGATTTTGAGATTGTAGATGTTGTGAATTTCGTAAACAATCTCAGTTTGATGTCATCGAGCATGAGTATCATTTCTTAAGATGTCCAAAGGTATACCGTATTTTCTTGAGTATAGCGCGGTAAATAAACATGTCTGGTGATTACTTATCTCAAATTTCGAATTATTACTGACCAAGTTTCTCATCACCCGTTCGTTTACCGGAATTCGCTGAAGGGGTAGATCTACGGTGTAATTTTTTTCTGCGCTTGACATTCGATTTTTTTTCTCCAAAATACTGAATCCGCTAGAGGGGGTGCGCATTATACATGGGTGCGCACTATACTCAAGAAAATACGGTATGACAATTATGAGTTGAATATATTACTGAATATTACTGGCAAAACCCAAGTGAAGATACGACTTCATTTGGCATGTATATGTAAATTGTAAGACGAGGGGCTTGCAGCCCAAGTTTTCTTCTGTTCTGTTCATGTTATGGAGAAGTTAATCTTTTAAATGCGTTCTTATTCTTTCTAGCATTTAATTCACTTGATAAGAATGCAAAAAATACAGATTAAAGATCAAACGATTTTATTAACAAACACTGAATCTCATGTTCTTTATAAAGAAACTACTCCTAATATTTGTTTATAGAACACAAGCAACCGGGAACAGATCAAACAGGGGCGGTGGGGTAGCCTAGTGGTTAAAGCGTTCGCTCGTCACGCCGAAGACCCGGGTTCAATTCCCGACATGGGTACAATGTGTGAAACCCATTACCGATGTCCCCCGCCGTGATATTGCTGGAATAATGCTAAAAGCAGCGTAAAACCATACTCCCTCACTCAAACACAACTTATGAACTCATAACCTGGTTCATCTGTATCACCTCACGAGCTGGAGTATCTTAATCTGCTCACGCTTGGGAGATGCTCAGTAATTGAGTAGGTGAGACTGGACAGTGATACTGTCACACTTTACTGACCTGTCTGACAATTGGGAGTGAACTGCCCAGGGCAGTGTTGCAGCACTGAGCAGAGAGACTCCAGTAGGGAGATCAGAGTGTACTCATTCATTGAGGTTATTCAGTTTGGTGGGGCTGTTGCCACTGTAGATGGCTTCACATGCTGTACCTGGTGGATTTCGATCATGACCTGGCTGGACGAGATAAGTCTTTACCACTAGACACAAGCACCCAAACCTGCTCAGCTGCAACCACAATGATTTATTTGTTTGTTGTTTAAGGCCACACTCAGCAATATTCCAGCTTTATGATGGCAGTCTGTAAATGATTGTGTCTGGACCAGACAATCCAGTGATTGACATCGTTCCACGCAATTGGGACATGATGACATGCATCAACCAAGTCAGCGAGCATGGCCACCCGATCCCTTTTGTCGCCTCTTACAACAAGCATAGTTGGCTTTTCACAGCAAGCATGGGTTGCTGAAGGCGTATCTACTTGATTTTCATGGGTCGCAAACAAAATGAGATGAGGTGAGAAGAAATTGGGTATAAGTTGAGTTCAAGTGCTTGCCTGCGTGTCTACTGGGCTTGACTAAAGCTGATTGTACAGAAACCCTCACCTTCAACTCTCCGGCAGGCACGCTATCTACTAGACCATGGACCATCCGCAAACACAATAAAATTTAAAAATAAAACCTTAAACATCAACTCATGACGAAATGAAACAATGATGCTACTTTCGTATTAAAAATTTATTACTGACTGAAATAATGACAGTAGGAATTACAGTACATATATTGCTCAAATTTTAAGCTTAAAATGCAAGACAAACCACAATCAAGCAATCTAAAACTCCAGCAATTCAAGAAACAAAATACCTTTAATCATCAAACTCTTAAGCATAAGTGCAAATACTCCCCTGCATAAAATAGCGAGGTTTAGTGATGGTTTACACACTGGAAGCTCATATCAATTTCTGATCTTCTGGCAATTCTGTCTCTGATTGTACATGACATATTTCATTAAAGCAAAGATTGAATAAAACAAAAAAAGCCTTCCCTCGACTAACTACACTAAATCTGCAGACCTCTAGATTGGAAGCAGTATAATCATACAAAACCAAAACAAACATCAGTTCTTGTTCAAAATATACCAAAATCCCAAACCTTTGAGAAGTGTTTTGGATGTTTTAGGTAGTACAACATCATGACAATTTTATTTATCAAATAGAGATGGCTCCAAGCAAATTTAGAGTGTTATAATCAAAAGAGTGAGTGAGTGAGTATGGTTTTACGCTGCTTTTAGCACTATTCCAGCAATATCAAGGCGGGGGACACCAGAAATGGGCTTCACACATTGTACCTATGTCGGGAATCAAACCCGGGTCTTCGGAGTGACGAGCGAACGCTTTAACCACTAGGCTACCCGACCGCCCCATAATCAAAAGAGGCTGCAATATTCAAACAGAGCTGGTCAACTCTATAGTTATTCATGAGGTTCAATTTCTTTTAATTGCTTGTTACATCTATATCTTCAAAGATTAGAGACACAGTAACAGCCTCAATGATGACCAAATTGTGATCAGACTGTAATAGAACCAGGAAATACAAAGCAAAGAAGCAGTTGAAGACATAATCTGCACGGGTTGAGATTCTAACTCTCTATTAATTTGGTTAATTGCGACAAAACAAACATATTTCTTGTGAGGCCAGTGATTTGGCTGGCTTTCCGTTACAAAACATATATATTGTTACAAAAACCTTTGGTATGGCAAGGACATCATATGATGAATATTTTCATTCGGTCGACCATGATTACAGCATGATAGGCAGTGGTTAAGTACAATATTTTGGGGACACCTTTATGAAATTGTGTGCTCAGTCTCCACTACCAAAAAATAACCCCCAAAATATTCATGATTCCTAAAGTTTAATGGGTATACACTTGAAATTCTTTTTGGTAAACGTCATTATCAGATTAGACTGCCACAAATGAGAAACTACTAAAAATTGCCAGATTTTGTTTTACATGGATGGCATCCCATGCTGCTGGTGACACATTTGAAAAATACTGATAAACTTCTGACCAAGGAAATCATTTTGGCAATTCTTTGGTAAAAGAAGATGAACTTATTAAGATATCTCAGACAGTTTGATTAATCAGCTGTAAAAAAATAAATTACAGTCAACCATAGTTCTATCTCAAAATAACACTATTTCCCCCTCAAAAGTATCCTTTTAGTTGCTCTTTCTAAAAGTGGGACTTAATACTATGAAATATCTGTCTATAAGCTGACCACACAATGCAAGCCTTACACAAACAATGGCATCTTTAATTATCATACATTTACTCTACTCTACACATCACACAATCAGACTCAGGTTGGTATATCGTTATTGTGCTTATTCCTGCGGTCTAAAACAAAATTTGACTGTTAAGAAACATTTCAACGTTAACCTTGTTCATTCATATTTCAAGTCAAATAAACTTGGTACAAAATGTGCAGTAAATAGGTATCATAGAAGTGCCACACAGTTGAATAATTGTTCATGAAACATGTTTGTCGTTGCTTGCATTTTTATCAACCACCTTCGGCCACCTAGGTTTACGTCAAACACAATCAATGCACTAGTCCTGATTCTAAATGAGTCCTTCACGAATCTTACACTGGCAGAAAAAGACAAGACACAACATTGTGAAGAGACGTTACGTTCCTAGCTGCACAATTAAGATTTTTTTATGTAAAAATCACAACACACAAACGTTCATGACTAAAACAGTTTGGAATAGTATTAAGCATGTTAAAGATGCAACACAAACACAATATACAGCTGGGAAAAAGTTATGCATCACGCCTTTATTTTCCTATGTCACGTATATCCTGGAGATGTATCTTTTTGAAATATCTACCCCTGATATGGGCCTCATTTTCATGGAGTGAGTGAGTTGAGTTTAACGCTGCTTTTAACAGTATTACAGTTATATCACGGCGTGTCAGCTTAATGTGGGAGGAAAGCCTGAATTGATACAGGCCCAGGCGTTTACCACTTCGGTGAAACCCAGAGCACAGGTGTGGTGCTGACAAACCTAGATACATAATCGGGCGAACCGGGATTCGAACCCACAATCTTAGGTTTCTGGTGTGCCCAAGGGACGCAACTCTGCACAGCGAATTGCGGCGCCTTATACGACTGGTCTACCCCTGCCCCCAATTTTCATGTATGTCGGACACAAACATCACTGATGGAAAGGTGGTTCAGGTAACAAAACAAGTTCCTCCAGATTGTTGCAAGGACCAGGTCATATTTGATACAATAGAGCAGAGGAAGCCATTGAAAAGGTAGCCAAATAGCTATGGGCATTCAACAGTAGTTATTACAGAAACCACTTTGGTATGTATTTCTAGATAAGTAACTTTGTCAACAGCAAAAATCAATACAGGTTACGATTCTTATTGAAATATATCGTAAGTGGTGCTTAATTATTTTCCAGGTGTATATTAAGGTTATAGTAGGCCTATACATAACACCAGAGAACTCTTTCTCTGTGGAGTCCTATATGCAATCAAAATAATTTCAACATTAAATTTCATCAGAAATATGCTGATATAACAAAAGTTCCATGCAAAATGCAAAACACTATCTGACATAACAAAAGATTTTTTAGTCTATATTCTAGAAAAGAAGTAAAATATTTCTGTCTAGAGAGAGTAATGTTGTCATCTTTGCATCACAAAAAGAACAATGACAAATTTGCTGTGGCATTAGACACACTGCTTCTGATACTATTTAAAAATTTAAAAATATATGAATGCCCTATGAATGTAAGTACCGTAATCAACATATTTAGAGTGAAGCAAGAAACATACAAAATAATTTTCCAAAATCAGATAACCCTGTTTACTACACTTTCCATTAATGATTTTTTAAAATCATGTTAAAAAAATTAGTGATTTGCCCAGGGCACAGTTAATATGTTGATTACGGTAAGTTGGTTGTGTGTGCATGTTGCATCTTTGTACAGAGAGGAAACGTGATGTGTGGAGTCTGTACACATGATCAGTAGGTCAAGGTGACCTAGGTCACTGTGACCTGTGGCAGTGAATGGTAGGGGGGAGTCCAGTGATGATCCGAGAGATGATGTGTGTGAGGTCACGAGTCAGCTGAAACAACAACAGTGATGTGAGTGAGTGAGTGAGTGAGTTGGGATTAATTGGGGCACCTCCAACAACTGGGCCAGTCGTACTCCTAACAGTGACGTAATGATGTCAATAAACATGTCTTTTGACCTGCGCCTTTTTCAAATCCATTTGATGTAATCAGGTGTCACAATGGATAAAACTATCAATGAACTGCATTTGTCAACATCCCAAAGGCAAAAGATTGACTAAACATTGATGACAAATCCAAATGTAAAATTTATCAACAAGAAAATGAAAAAATATATGGTAACACCCCCTTGTTTGTATACAAAATACACCTATGCAGAAACAAGTTTGAAATAATGCTGCTTTGAACAGTATTCCAGTATATCACAGCGTGTCAGGTTAAAGTGGGAGGAAAGCCTGAAGTGATGAAAGTCTCAGACCTTTACCAACCTGGTGAAACCAACAAACTTGTGTATGATACTGCATGGTACTGACAAACATATTTTTCATAGAAACAACCGGAGCACAAAGGGTATTCCAGATCCCAATCAAAAGTACACACCAGTGCACATTTGTTTTTTCATTTCAATGTATCATGGCACTGCACCCCCCCCCAATATATGACAGTTTGCAGCACGACTGATGGGCCAACTTCACGTGGCTTAATTTCTGTATCATGGTACGTACAGTGACAGCTGTGTATCATCCAAGACCTATCCAGTGCCCTACGGCACGAGATTGTCTATTGCCACACTCAGCAATATTTCAGCCATATGACCACAACCTGGAGCTAATCAAGTCTGGACCAGACAACTCTGTGACTGATGTCCTGAGCAACGATCCACGTCATCAGTTGTGATGACAACCAGGTCACCAAGGCCATCCAATGACCCCATCCAACAAGTCTCCCCTTAAGGCAAGCAATGGTACCTGGGGACACATTCTCAGCAGAATGTACAAAGATATGTGTGCCCTGGCAAGCACCTGATGGCTACACACCTTCCTCCGACCCAGCTGACTGCTTCTTCCCTGACACCTTCTTAGGTCGACCTCTCTTCTGTAAGAAATAAACAGAAGTGCTGTGTAAGGTTCTAACTTTACATCATGTAAGGTGATAGACACTAAAGTCGACCTCTCTTCTGTAACAAATAAACAGAGGTGCTTTGTAGGGTTCTAACTTTACATCTTGTAAGGTGATAGTCACTAAGGTCCACCTCTCTTCTGTAAGAAATAAACAGAGGGGTGACCAGGGTTCTAACTTCACACCTTGTAAGGTGATAGACAATAAGGTTGACCTCTCTTCTGTAAGAATAAACAGGTGCTGTGTAAGGTTCTAACTTTACATCACATAAGGTGATAGACACTAAGGTCCACCTCTCTTCTGTAACAAATAAACAGAGGTGCTGTGTAAGGTTCTAACTTTACATCTTGTAAGGTGATAGACACTAAGGTCGACCTCTCTTCTGTAACAAATAAACAGAGGGGTGACCAGGGTTCTAACTTCACACCTTGTCAGGTGTTATTTATACAGTAGCCTGATAATCTAGAGTCTAGACTAGACAATCCAGTGACATATATTACCATGCAGGATTATTATGTGTGGTTATCATCTCCTGCTGGTACCATGCCACTCAAAATGAGTTTCTATAACAACTCATTCACCTGCATCAGGCTGCATGTATATAGTATACCGGTATATATGATATACTTAGGGATTAACCTGGGATTAATATTTGGGGGGTCAAGGGGATGCAAAGCCTATAATTGTAGGGTTCTCAGGTTAACAAATGAGTGTCCCAGAGAAATATAAAAAATTGAGTACAGTACTCTATCACAATCAATCTCATTAAAATCAGATAGTTCTCGCTATCGCTAAACAAAGATCTAAGGACATCCCATTACGGGTCACGTCAGAGCCACCTTTCATCCGACCAATCAAAGCGTCGCTTACCAGGTCATGAAAGTGTCAATCGGGATGTGTTTTCTAATCATGCAACCTCGAAAACGTAAACACGGGGTATTCCGAACGACATTTACGGCCTGTACGACTGATTCCGTCAAAATTATCGTCCATCCCTCCCTTCCGCGGGACATTTGATCGGAGGAGGCTGTTCACAGTATGTTGGAAGCAGTGCCATACAATCGCAACCATATAGTAGACATTCCGGAATGTTTGTGTGTTCAGATTTCAAAATATTATTCCAGAACTGTGCCAACAAATATATTTCATGCGTAGTCGCCAGGTTGAAACGAGTGCCGTAAAGCTCAAGAAAGCTGCTTTCTAATTGACTGATGTCAACTTCTTGCTAGTCATTTCAGTGGTCGGTCAAAGTTTGCGAAATGTCGTTCTGACGTGACCCATCATGGGATGTCCTCAGATCTTTGTTTGGCGGCAGCGAGAAGATAGATCTGATTAAAATGAGATTGTATCACAATTGATGCAAGATTGCACAAGCTCAAAGGGACTTACCTAAAAATAGATATGGAATGCCCAAGTGTTAGCTCTTTAGCTTGTGTATTGTATTTTTTAGAAATGATTACATTACATATAAATGAATGAATATAAGTGGTACCAAATTATGAAATAGCAGCATTCATGTAAACATGCACACACATTTCTGCATCAACACACAAATGGATGCTCTCTGTATTTTTGTGGCATGTTCTCAATTCTTAAGCCTATAGGATGCGGGACGTCACATCCAGTAAATCCCAAATATCTTCCCACTCTGAAATGCAGACCCTGCTGTAATTATTGAAAGAGAGGGAGTAACTCAGCCTACAATTTCCTTGTCTTGAAATAACTTTACTTTCCTGTATCGTCAGCATTCATTACCAACACAGCAAATGTTGCACTGTCAGTGTACAATGACAGGCAATCAACAAAGTCCCCCAGTCTGATCGGCAGGATCATGTTTCACTATGAGTGAGTGAGTGAGTATGGTTTTACGCCGCTTTAAGCGATATTCCAGCAATATCAAGGCGGGGGACACCAGAAATGGGCTTCACACATTGTACCCATGTCGGGAATCAAACCTGGGTCTTCGGAGTGACGAGCGAACGCTTTAACCACTAGGCTACCCGACCGCCCCTGTTTCACTATGATGATCTCCTTTACATGTATGTGTGTCTGCTAGTACTCGTCCGATGCCGATTTTTTAGTGCTAGCCCACTGAGATTTCATGACACAGATTAACATAAATACCCCACTCAGACACAGTATACTGACTCCAAGCCAATCAGTCCTTGTTTTAGCCCTTTAAGGCAGGGTAACAACAAGTACAAACTTTAAACATCTTTAGGTATGACACTGCTAAGGATCGAATCCCTGACCTTCCCCTCTGCAGGGAGTCTCTACCACTAAACCACGGAGGTGATCTTACTTCAACTTATAGCTTAAATTGATAGAAGTATCATTAAAACGCCCACATGTTATCAGAAAAGAGCGGGCCACTGTAACTTGATAATGCCCTCATATTACTTGATGACCGGCCATTATCACGCCCGTTGTTAGGTGACGTCATAGGATAGGGATAGGTGACGTCAAGGTCAATAGTGACGTCATCTGGTTTGTTCTATGACGTTTCCATATTTGTAAAAGTGGGTCAGTGACATTCGTGTTGATTGCAGTAAATGTTTCAAACCGATGTTGTTGTTTCTTTTTATTTGATAACAAATTCCATCCATTTTAGCTATAATAACGGTAACGCTATTTTTCAGGGCATTATCATTTGCAGAAGCCCTCAGTCTTTTCAACTGCCCCCCTTCGTCGGGCAGTTAATGGAACCCCTCGGGCTTCTGCAAATGATAATGCCCTGAAAAATAGCGTTACCCTTATATTAGACGTAAGACTGTTGTAGCACTATGGCCAAACTGAGTTTCATTCCACAGTGATCTCAGCACTAAGACATCATAGCTCTCATTTCATTAGCGTAGACTTAGGACAGTAGTATAACTACCCTTGCTTGGTGAAACAAGGCCCTGATAGACAAGAGTGTCTCAGACAACAAGCAGTGGACGCTGGTTGACTCTTGACTCCCAATGGGGAGGTTCACATGAATAACCTGATGAAGCCTATTCAACACACCTTCTTGGGGGAGCTCTTCTCACTCGACACTTCCTCTTCAGCTGAGAGCTCTTCCACAACTTCAAAATCATCTTCTTCATCTTTCTCAGGTTCCGGCGCAACAGAGACCTGAAATATACACAGGTGTCAACAATAACCAAACTGTGGTACATTACAACATAATGCACCATGCCAACATTTTACCAAAAATAATACCATATTTGAAGTAATAAGCGACCAGGTGCTCTCAAAATTAGAAAGAGGGGGCGCTAATTAGAATATAATTTTGGTGAGAAAAAGAGAGTTGAAAGATCGTAAATTTCGTGGTTTATGCCGACAGCCTGAAATGATACAAAAGAAAAGTCTGTGCGTATTATACACGACAGATATATTTTCCAGAATTTAATTGCCCATAATTAAGGGTGCATATAACACACGAATGAAAAAGTCTTGTGTACATTGATCAATCAGAAGGGGTGCTAATTGGGATTGTTCACTAGCCAATATATCAGCAAATATCGCTGTGGGCGCTTATTACGTCGAATACGGTATACAAACATGGGGAAAATAGACATGGACTTTTATAACTTAGGGTTTCATACTGCTTGCCCATTCATTCTGACTGAAAAATATCTTTTTATGGATATAAATGTTAAGAAATTCCGAACAGCACTATCCCGTTTCAGATGTAGTTCCCATGACCTTCTAATAGAAAAAGGTAGACATTTAGCGATATCAAGGGAAAACAGATTGTGTAAATATTGTACTTGCCAAGAGATAGAAGATGAATACCATTTTTTGCTAGTCTGTCCATTGTATGCAAATATCAGAAAAGAATACATACATAAATATTTTTATCTGAATCCTCGAATAGACAAAGTTTATATCCTAATGTCATCTCAAAATGAAACAATCACAAAATATCTTTCAATGCATATATACCATGCAATGAACATCAGATCCTCTGCATTATAGATGTGATATTTAGCTACGATATATGTAATTCCTTTTGCACCAATTGCTACTGTATGTGTATATGTACTATAGGCCTATGGCCTTTTCAGTACTTGAAATATAGATTGAATACTGCTTGCCCTAATTTGGGGCCCAATCATAAAAATATGAGTGTACTTGTTTAAAAGATATCATGCCAACTTTGTAAAACATCAAAGATATAGTAATGGACCTACTTTCTTTGGTCGACCTCGACCCTTTCCTGATGGAGGTGCACTTTTCTTCACTGCATTATTCTGAAAAAGAATTTTAACAAATCAATAATTTCTTTTATTCATACAATTCCACCTGGGTGAGAACACGAGTCAAGAATTAACAAATCAACTTCTTTTGATCTGAAAACCAGGATTCGAACCCAAAATCATACATTTCTGGCATGCTTAAAACTCTTCACAGCAAACTGCGGCACCTTAGACAACTGTAAAACCCCTGCCTCCAACATTCCCATGACATGCCAAAAGGATTTTCCAATGCCATTTGGAAGAGGTCCATTGTAGAATGATATCTAATGTCAATAATCTTAGAGAAGGAGACAAGAGAGGAATCACCAGTCACATTCCGTTATAATAAAGCCGTTCCAGTCCAGTTTCATTGGCTGCTAATGACCTGATGGAGCCTATTAACACACCTTCTTGGGGGAGCTCTTTGCAGGTTTGACCTCACATGCTTCTTCTCCTGCACTGTTCTCTTCAACAGAATCCTCCTCTTCATCTTCTTCAGACGCAGGCTCAACAGGGACCTGCAACATACATGCGAGTCAGTTACAACCAACCTGTGCTTACTAGGGATGGGTACTGGCGGTTTAAAGTGTATCAATATTTTACGATGCACAAGGCTACATTTTGATATATATCATGATAACTCTTATCTTAAAGCAACTTGAAACACCAGTGTATGAATTGAAGTTCATAAATGGAACAAAACAAGATGCTGGTACAACGTAATGTTTACTCGTTCAATAAAAATGCTTCAGATGCACACCCTGGGTATCTGGCAAGTGTGTCACATTAAACACATGATAAAAATAGCCAATTCAAATCAACTGATATACCGAGCTTTTAAAAGGGTTTTGTGATACGTATTGTGGAAAGAGTGAACCTCAAGTTACTGATATACCAATAATACCACGCACCCCTAGTGCTTACATTACAAAATGATGCACAACACAACAAACAAACATACCTAATATAGTGTTGAAAACAGTGTAACTAGCTGCATGACCATTGACTTGGGAAACATAGAATGTGGGACCCATTTATAAAATACGAGGGAACTTGTTTAAATGTTTTCTTGCATCTGTTGTTAAACATCAAAGACAAAATTAATGGACCTACTTTCCTTGGTCGACCTCGACCCTTTCCCGATGGAGCTGCACTTTTCTTCTCTGCATTATTCTGAAAAAGAATATTAACAAATCAATAATTTCTTTTATTCGCACAATTTCACCCAATCTCATTAAAATCAGATCTTAGTCTTCACTACCGCTACAAAGATCTGAGGACATCCCTTTACGGGTCACGTCAGAACAACTTTTCGTGACCTTTGACCCACCAATGAAATGACTGACAAGAAATCGACATTAGCCAATCAGAAGGCAGCTTTCTCAAGCTTTATGACACTAGTTTCAAACTGGCAACACCGCTTCGGAACATATTTTGACGTATTCTCGATTAATTCTTTTTAAACTGATCAAAAGATCATTCTGGAATGGCTTATAGTTGGTCTAGATTGTATGGATATAATCATAAAACCTGTAACTGTCGTTCGGAATACCCTCTGTTAAATATTTCGAGATTGCATAATTAGAAAACACATTCCGATTGTCACTTTCATGACCTGGTAAGCGAGGCTCTGATTGGTTGAATGAAAGGTCATTCTGACGTGACCCATAATGGGATGTCCTCAGATCTTTGTTTAGCGGTAGCGAGAACTAAGATCTGATTTTAATGAGATTGAATTAGACCTGGATGAGAACACAAGTCAAGAATTAACAAATCAACTTCTTTTGATTTTATAAATATAAATTCAGCACAGTATCAACTCTCTTTGAGTTTATGAGACCACTTGAGGCAGTAGAGGTGTTACGATACAGTGGAGTCTTGGTACAATGTGTATTCTTATACACTACTTATATTTCAGAAGTTGACATTCTTTCTTTCTGAAGTTGAATCACAACCAAAGCATTTCTTTTTAGATTTCAGAGATAAAAAATCTGACATTGTTTGGCAGACATATATAGACGAAAGGGCACTGCAAATGTTATGCTATTTATAGCCAACAGGGAAATACTAGAGAACCTGCATAAACTGGTTGTTCAACAGTTTCTGTTGTTATTTATGTGTTTTTACACCAATATAACTGGTATTGTATCACGATACAGGGGTTGTAAATCGATGTCTTGTATAATGGGTCTTGTATCAGGATACCATACTGTACTGTCTTAATGTTACACCACGATGAGGTAGAGATTCGCATTATGATCCACCTCACATGACCTGTTGCACACATCTTATCTAACAGTCATGGAGGCATCTGTATAGCATCGATCAGAGACCCCACTTCCATGGCTGAGTTTTGCATTTCACAGAAAAAATTAATTCCACTAAACATATGATTACATATAAAAAACATGCTATCAGCATAATATGTTCTCAAACAATGGTCCATGCTCAAATTACCACTGAGTCGTGTATCAGTTATATCACAGCACGTCAGCTTAATGTGGGGGGAAGCCTAAAATGATGCTTGTCGTACTGGCTGACCACCATGGTGATATCCACAGCCACAGGTATGTTCTGGCAGTCTCACCACAACAATTGTGCCAACCTGGGAATTGAATTTGCTGCCAGCAGATCCTGGCATAGATAAGGGATGCAAATCTGCAAAGCAAGACATAGTGCCTTACACCCACTGGGTCATCATTTTGCCCCTCTTTCAACCTAAGAGGTCCATTGTAGAATGATATGTAATGTCAATAATCTTAGAGAAGTAGACAGGAGAGGAATCACCAGTCACATTCCGTTATAATAAAACCGTTCCAGTCCAGTTTCATTGGCTGCTAATGAACTGATGGAGCCTATTAACACACCTTCTTGGGGGAGCTCTTTGCAGGTTTGACCTCACATGCTTCTTCTCCTGCACTGTTCTCTTCAACAGAATCCTCCTCTTCATCTTCTTCAGACGCAGGCTCAACAGGGACCTGCAACATACATGCGAGTCAGCTACAACCAACCTGTGCTTACTAGGGATGGGTACTGGCGGTTTAAAGTGTATATATTTTACGATATATTTCTTTTATCAACCACGGTCTCTTCCCACCGTGACTAGCTGCATGACCATTAGAAAGTGGGACCCATTTATAAAATATGAGGGAACTTGTTTAAATGTTATCTTGCATCTGTTGTTAAACATCAAAGTCAAAGTAATGAACCTACTTTCTTTGGTCGACCTCGGCCTCTTCCCTCCGAACTTCCATTTTTCTTCACAGTATTATTCTGAAAAAGAATTTCAACCAATCAGTTACTTCTTATATTCGAATAACTCCAGAGAATACATGGCAAAGATTCAACAAATCAATTTCTTCAATACATGTCAAGAAGGGCTGGGACAGGTAACTCAGGTACTTAGGGCAGGTGGGTACCGAACTACCCGGACCCGAGGTTAGTCACGTGATATATTGTTTCAGGACAAAAAATATTAGAACTACATTGTTACACAAGTCACTAATGTTCGCATTTCCTTATGACTCTGAACCCATTCCTTCAGACTTACATATATTTGAATAAAAATAAAACTTCAGTCAACTTCAGTGTATATGCATGACCAGATCGTTTTATATGTGTTTCTTAAAACATTTTTTCCAGGGCTACGGTCACACTATTCCCAATTGGAATTTTGTACCTATCTTTTGAAACCGACAGCAGGTACCCGGGTAGGGTCGGGTAATAAGGGTGTGGGTACCCCGGGTAGGGTCGGGTAATAGGGGTGTGGGTACAAGGGTAGGGTCGGGTAATAGGGATGTGGGTACCCTGTGTAGGGTCAGGTAATAGAGGTGTGGGTACCCCGGGTAGGGTCAGGTAATAGAGGTGTGGGTACCCCGGGTAGGGTCAGGTAATAGAGGTGTGGGTACCCCGGGTAGGGTCAGGTAATAGGGGTGTGGGTACCCTGGGTAGGATCGGGTAATAGGGCTGTGGGTACCCCGGGTAGGGTCGGGTAATAGGGGTGTGGGTACCCCTAGTAGGGTCAGGTAATAGGGTTGTGGGTACCCCGGGTAGTGTCGGGTAATAGGGGTGTGGGTACCCCAGGTAGGGTCGGGTAATAGGGGTGTGGGTAACTGGGTAGTAAATTTGGACTCATCCAAGCCCTAATGTCAAGGTTTCATACAACTTCCTCCCAGTCCATTCCACTGTTCCCTACTCCCCCAAGACATTGCAAGTTCAAACCCATGTTACTCAAATCGCAGTTTGTACTGTATGCCATCTTGTAATAACTCTGCTCATGTCTTTTAGCTCTCAATATCAATGCAGCAACAGTTGCATATGAATTTAGCACAATAACAATCCTCTTGAGTTTGCACGCACACAGTTTTGTTTGTTAGTTGTTTATTACAGAACTCAACCATAATCAAGCAAACCAGAACGAAAGGTCTTAACCAATTCCATGCCTCACCCAATTCAGCGAGCCAGACCCTCCTAGACAAGCACTGGTGGCGGAAGACCAATTCTAACCAGGATCTTCCCCGGGTTCACATACGTATGTAAAAGGCAACTATGCTTGTTATAAGAGGTGACTAACGGGATCGGGTGGTCAGGCTTGCTGACTTGGTTGATGCATGTCATTGTATCCCTATTGTGTAGAATGCTCAAGTCTGTCACTGGACTGTCTGGTCCAGACTAGGTTATTTTCAAATCGCCGTCGTATAGCTTGACACAAATAAAACAAAAACTATATTATGAACACTGGATGCATCATTGACACCTGGCCATTCACATACCTTAGACTTGAACTTGCGTGGGCGACCTCTCGGCTTTCCACTTGGGGGCTTAGGCTGCTGAAATGAGGGAAACAAATACAAACAGTTGATTTCTGTACATCAGCCTCAGGTTATCACCGTACATAATGTCATCACCGTACACTAGGTAATCACCATACATAAGGTAATCACTGTATATAAGGTAATCACTGTACCTAAGGTAATCACTGTACAGAAAGTAATCACCGTACATAAGGTAATCACTGTACATAAGGTAATCACTGTACCTAAGGTAATCACTGTACATAAGGTAATCACCGTACATAAAGTAATAAGTCTAAATCTGGGCAACATCATGGACAATGGGTGTTGACTATCGGGTACAACGTTATCGGAATATTGACACCTACCACTTTAAATTCATCAGGTATAGGAGGTCGGCCTCGGCCTCTCTTAACTGGTTCTTTACCCTGTAAAACCAACACTGGAATCAATACTCACTTGTACCGGGATGTAGGGATGGTGTACATACCAGAATTTACATCTGATAACATGTCTCAAGTAGTTTGGTATGTTTACTGAAAATGTATCTGCTTATCTTTGTGTTTGTTTAGGGGGTTTTCTAACATGAGTGAGTTTGGTTTAACAATGCTTTGAAAAGTATTCAGTATTGTCTACTTGAAGTGAGAAGACAGCCCAACGTGATGCAGTGGAAATTCTATTTTTACCAAATCAATTGAAAAATAAAATCATTTGTCTCAGACATCGCCTAAAGAGATAAAATGTCCACTTGATAGTCCTAGAGAGAAATATGTGATGACTTTTTTATTACAATGTCAGACTCTTTCTTCCACAGAAAACTGCATGTTTTGATGCAATGAATGAAACATTATCCTGTCTCTAATAAGAACTCCTCAGTTACAAAGGCTAGGGCTTAAAATAAATCACAACAGGCTAATTATGCAAGGATTTGAAGCCCAAAAATATTCTAAAACATACATTGACTTTTGGTTTTGTTTAAGGAAATAATTTTCAATCACTGGGTGATGAAATAAAGCATAAAAATGTTTGGAATTCATTATCATAATATATTAAATGGAAAAATAATTGTAAAATGACTGAAATATTTTGACATTTTGTAAATTGCTGAAGTTAAATTTCAGTCATTTTACACTGACGGTAACATATATACTGAGGAACGTGTTTTGATAAAAGTGCTACTGACGGAAGGACAGGTGGATGACAGACAAAAAATGATGACGACTTTCGTTAAAGAAAGTGACGACGGTAACAAACCTCTGTTTTGGCTTTCTTGGCATCTGTGTCTCCAGCCCCCTGTAAAAACACAACAAAAACATGTTAAACTTGGGTCAATTAAACATTAAATTAAATTAAACCATGCCAAGGTTCGAAATTAACATAAACTAATATTTCTTTGTTATTTCTTCAGTTTGATTCCCCTACTACGAGGGCTGACCAAAAAGATCTAAGCCTAACAAACAAAACCAACAATTGTGAAAATGTTTTTCATTTTATTTTCAGGATTATTGCCCTGCTTTTCAATACACTTCCCATATTGATCGTGAAGCTTTTCAATTCCAATCAGGAAGAGGATTTCTGAAGCCACCCTGAGAAAACCATGCACAACAGCTTTTGAGGTCATCGGCGTCATCATAGCGCTTTCCACGAAGGTGTTCTTTCAGTTCAGGAAACAGGTGGAAATCACTTGGTGAGTATAGAGGGTGAGGAAGCGCTTCGAACCCACATTGTTACACAGCAGCCTTTGCAAAGTGGAGAGGTGTGAGAAGAGGCATTGTCATGAGGTAGAATACAGGGGCCATAACTTTCTTCACTGATCCTGAAGACTTGAATTTCTCTGATGCCGGAAAAGTGGAATTGTGCCATTACATGGATTGATGTTTTGACATCATTGATGTTTCATCACCCGTTGCTAGTATCTTTTTAAATTTGATGAGATCCTCCTTAAATAGCTTTAACTTGTCTCTGGCAATGCCAGTTCTTTTTTTTCTTGTGATCAGACTTTAGAAACTTTGGCACCCAACAGCAGATATCTTATTCATCTGTAAATGTTCATGAATAATAGGTTCAATGGATCCATCATGTGTCTTCCTCAAGTTGAGCAATGGTAATATGTCTATCTGACACTATTAGTTTTTCTATCTCCTTGATTGAATCTTCATTGATGGAAGTTGATTGACGTCCAGACCTAGGGACATCATCAAGGTTGGTTCTCCCAGCCTTAAACATAGCTGCCCAACATCTAATAGTGGAATAGCTAGGACACTTATCCCCATACACTTGTGACATGCGGTCATGAATTTCTTGGGGAACACTTTTCTCTATAGTCAAAAGCCCGATGATTGCTCGATACCCGTTCTTTTCCATTTCTGTGTCCATTGATGACCTCTAACAAATTCAACTGGCTGTCTCTAATATTATACAGGCCTCAGCAGACCAAATACACTTGCAATGAAGTACTCAAACAATGTACCTACTACATTAACTAGTTCACTTTGTCATGGCCAAAGTTGAAAGTTAGTCAGGCCTAGAACTTTTTGACCAGCCCTCGTATTCATATATATGTTCATATGATTCACAGTTCTAGATATGCTAGAGTGTGTGGACATAATTGGCACTCCAAAAAGATGAGAGTTCCATTAAGAGTGTGAACAGTATGACATGTACCATGGAAACCGGACATTACAAGAGTCTGAATTAACGGTGGTCCGCAAGCCTGAGAAGGACCAATGACATTTCATTGTGGACTAACACTTTTTTGCCATTGGGTAGATTGCAACTCTGTAGCAAGTCACTTGTTGCGGGAAAGTGAAAATATAAATTATTTTGTTACTTTGCGAGTTAACAAACTTTAAAGGCATCCTACCGTTTTCTTTGCGTTCTCTGCAAGACGAGGTCTGCCTCTGCCTTTCTTCACACTTGCGGGCTCACCTCCCTGAGGAAGAAATTCACATGCAAATTCAATGATCATATGTACACATGCTTCATATATACTATAGCATGATCGCTGAAGTCCCTGAAGCCCATTACAAATTACTGTTAAAATCAAATGTTCTGTACAGGCAGAAATGTGTACAGTAACCCCATGCTCAACAGACCCTGTAATGACTAAGGGACACAACTCTGTACAGTCAAACTGAAGAACTGTACGAGCACTGGGCTACCACTATTTCCTATACAGTGCTCCTGGACCAGAGTTACACAACAAAATTGATTATGCTGGTTTAGGGCACATCTTTGTGAAAGAGTGCTAGATTTAATGTTTATAATGTTTAATCCTCATAGACGAGTGACCCGTGAAGATCTGGGATAGAATAGGTCTTCAACAACCCATGCTTGCCGTAAAAGGCAACTATGCTTGTCGTAAGAGGAGACTAATGGGATCGGGTCATAAGGCTCGCTGACTTGGTTGATGCACGGCATCGTATCTCATTTGCGTAGATCGATGCTCATGATGTCAACCACTGGATCGCCTGGTCCCAACTTGATTATTTACACACCTATGTCATATAGCTGGAATATTGCTGAGTGTGATGTTAAACATCAAACAAACAAATCATAAAAAAGTGACATGTAACAAACCTCTGTCTTTGCTTTCTTGACATTCACATCTCCAGCAACCTGTGAAGACAGACATGAACACCTTTATGTCTGTTTCTTGACTCAAAAGTTTGTAAATCATTATTGCCAAATGCACGACTTCTCAGGGGTAGAAACTAACATATATAGTCCACTAGTCATCACTATGATAACACATAGCAAAACCCTTAAAAATGGCAAATTTCTACTGTTGGCCAGATTGGTTTGACAACCAGGTCCAGCAGTGTGTACAGATCAACATCTTCCTGACTAACAGGAATGGACAGAGGACCAACCAACACATATTAAACAAATTTACTGTATTCGACGTATTAAGCGCCCAGGGCGTTCTCAAAATTAAAAATAGGCGGCTCTTATTAGAATATAATTTTGGTTAAAAAAAAACAGAACAATCGTAAATTTCTACGTTTATGTATCTGAAATGATACACAAGAAATGTCTGGGTGTATTATACACAACAGATATATCTTTCCAGAATTTAATTGCCCATAATTAAGGATGCATGTAACACACGAGTGTGCATTATACACAAATAAATAAGTCTTGTGTACATTAATCAATCGGAGTGAGTGAGTATGGTTTTACGCCGCTTTTAGCAATATTCCAGCAATATCACGGCGGGGGACACCAGAAATGGGCTTCACACATTGTACCCATGTCGGGAATCGAACCCGGGTCTTCGGCGTGACGAGCGAACGCTTTAACCACTAGGCTACCCGACCGCCCCTAATCAATCGGAAGGGGTGCTAATTGGGATTGTTCACTAGCCAATATATTAGCAAATATCACTGTGGGTGCTTATTAGAGTGGGGCGCTTATTACATCGAATACGGTAAGTGAAACAAAATACAGTCAAGTCTCGTTAATCCGACATCGTTGGTTGCACATGATTGTGTCGGATTAACGAGTATGTCGGATTAACGAAATTAAGTGATTTGTGATCGAAAATCGGACGTCTTCACGATAGATAATAACCGTGTGTACCTTGTAATAAAATCATTAAAAACGAAATATTAATATTGTTATGTTGTTTATTCATTCATTCCTTAATTTATAATTAATGACTGTGCAAAAATAATATTAATTTTCCCATTTATACATAACAATGGTGACATTACTCACTGAATTTATCACATGATCAACGACACACGTTTCCTCGTGTAAATGCAAGTGCTACTGTCTTAACAACTTGCTTCATCTACTTAAAATAGTCTGTCAGTGTTTTCTGTTTCTAACATTTTGAAGGCACATTTCTCAAAGTCCCCTGCTCGCTTGACGTCTAGGGCTTGTGGTTCTTCAGCATCAACATTGTCGAGGTGTAATTTAATTTGCTGTTTCTTATAATAAAGCTTGAAATTCTTTATGATCCCCGCATCTAGTGGCTGAAGGTTCGATGTGGTGTTTGGTGGCAAAAAGTGACATTTCACATTAGTTATGTCGACAGTAGCATGGGATGGGGCGTTGTCCAACAGCAATACCACGTGGCGTTGCTCCAATCGCATTTGCCGATCCAAGATCAGTAGCCAGGCTTTGAATATTAATGAAGTCATCCATGCTTTCTTGTTTACATACAAGTCGACCATGTTTTATATACATGTTCGTATTTTAAACTGTCTTCATGCACATTTATCTGGCTTCAATTTTTAAACTACATTTGTACAGCTTTGTACATACAGGTTTGAATAGCTTTTCTTGTTAATTGTTAAGTTAATCTCTGCAGCCAGTGCGTGTCAAAACACGGGGTTGTGTACTCGCGGGCAGATGACCACGGAGTACGCTGATCACTGTGTCGGATTAACGAGACTGATTAATGAGTGATTTCAGCAATTCGTTGCAAATTAGGTGTGTCGGAGTCGGAGTGCGAGAATGTCGGATTAACAGGACTAAATAGCACTGATTCAATCGGTTCCCATCATTTGTGTTGGAGTGTCGGATTAACACTGATTAACGAGACTTGACTGTATGTGGTGAATCTTGATTTTCAGCAGCATAATCATGATCATGTTAATGTGAAACGGGTCAGCTAGAAGCTACTGTGGCACAAGTGGTTCAGTCATCCTTGGCGTCGCAAATCGGGTTAGGGTTCAGCGGAGTTGCGTTCCCTTAGGTTTACCAATACTTTCCCTGATCATAATGCTTAATCTGTTAGCATTTTGTGGGTTGACCAAAGTGGTAAACAACTGCAACCTGATCACTTCAAGATGACATGCTGTGACATAACTGAAATACTGTTCAGAGCAGCATTGAACCCAACTCACTCAACTGACAGAAATGCATCAATGTTACTCACATCATCTGCAGGTGCTTCTCTCTTGGGACCCATGATCAGTTACACACCTGGTTCTAGATCTGAAAAGAAATCTTTTACTTAGAATATTCGGGGAAGCAGTTAATCAAGTAAATAAAGGGAAAACAAATAAAAATATCACTGCCTTGCCTCGTTTGTATGCTCATTTCACATCACTTTCGATTTTCCAAACTATTGAGAAGTTAATGGCTAATGTAATAAAACCTCACTCACTGGGGCCACTGACAACATACTGACTTTGAGACGACGTGGGGTTCAAAATTCCTTGTATGTAAAGCAGGGTTAAAATAAGTTCCTGCATATTGCTGAGGCAAGGGAGTTAACTGACTGTAAAAGTCCAGTTTTCACCCTTGCTGAACTAGGCTGGAATTTCATGGCTTGATCACAGTGCCACCAGTGGCTATTACGAGTTATGTCCCTTCTATATGCCTCTCCATTTATCGATCTGATTCCACCTTTCATATTACTTGCAATGCTTCAAACAAAAAGGCAGCATCCATCCACAATCTGATCCATAACCAAGATCTTTATTTAATAAAATAGGTCTTATCTCACAAAGTGCATCAAACCACTTGAGCACCATGATTAAATATATGAAAAGATTTGGGAAATATCTATTGACGCCCATTTGACAGTATGCATGCTTTGCACGGCAGTCGCTATGTTGTTAGTCCAGCCAAAATATAACTCCATAATTCCAGCCTAGTTCGCCAAGGGTGGAAACTGGTCTCTTCTAGTCAGTTAACTCCCTTGCCTCAGGAAGATGAAGTTCTTGGTCCCTGAAGGAACACTTAGAAATCATATCACTTTTTTTCAAATTCATTGTGATAATATAAATAATTATGCTTAGTTAGTGATTTATGTTATCTTGGTAATACTTTCAAACATTTAAAATGAATATATACAAACATACGAAAGCCCATTAGGACCATATTGGTATTTTGTTTTTTTCTCTTTTAAAAGTCGTTATTACGAGAATAAAGTCGTACTTACGAGATTAAAGTCGTAATTACGAATTTTATTCTCGTAATAACGACTTTTAAAAGAGAAAAAACAAAATACTAATATGGTCCTAATGGGCTTTCGTACAAACATGCTTACGCACAGTATGATTCATCAAATAAACTTGCCTTTAATAGGATGTTATGAATGACATCAATGAAATGGAAGGAGGCAAAATCTTGATTACATCTGTTTATCATAGCTCATGTTGTAATAATTATTATATTAGGTCAAATTAAAACATGTATGTCATATTTTTTTGCAGTTGATGTGCCTATTGAATGAGATGATCTCAAATACTAAATCGATTTTTGAAATGAAAACAGTGTTAGCATGATTAGTCTAAATAATCATGAAAATGATGCAGAATGAAATTAGATAATAAATATAAGTTTACTTGTGTCTCTTGATACTAAATATATGAAACAACAGTCATTGGTTAAAGCAGCAAAATCCATGGGCTGGTATGTTTCACATCGAAGACACATGTATTTATGTATGCAGTAATCCACCCACAATCCATTATGTATCCTACACGCAGAACATATGTGGCTAGTTTGCATTTGTTTGTTACCTAGGTGCATATTCACTAGTTTAGATAGTTAGATCGAGTGTATGCTATCAGTATGAATTTGAATAAATGAAGCCCTACGTATGATGAGAATTGCAAACGTGATGAAAACCACACGAAAACAAGCCTGACGAGATGGACAAAAGAATCACTTGAAATAGATTCTACCTCATTGTGCAAAACCAAAACATCATCATGCTTAATGATTACTTAGTAAGTTAAAACATATGAAAAGACAAAAAGTAAGGTCGGGATTAACATGCTGATTTTTCGAATTCTTAAAAAAATATGAAATAATACTTAGGCTAGAACGAGATTTTCGCGCGGGTCTTCATTTTAAGTAACTAGCATTGGCAAATGGTGGTTCTATAAGCATCAAGGCGAAAAAATATTAAAATCTCATCTTAAACAAAACAAAGGAAAGAAATAAGGTCGATATTACACCACGCACCGGCGATAGATTCGCCTTCCCGGTATCGAGCTGTGATTTATTTGCGGGAAAATAGGTTACCTAATGTTGCTTGTTTGCATGTTATTGCCAAATGCGACACGTGGTTACCTGCATACATGTTCAAGATTAAACAATATGGTCCATAAGGTATTAAGAGTGCAACTGTCTTGTCGCATCATTACATACCTTTCAATGAAACAAAGGGAAATCGTCACGCGTTTTTCTCAGGCTGTTTTCGCCGGGATTCAACCATAAACAAAGCGGAAGAAGATTCTCGGGAGTGAAAAGACGAACTGGAATTTACTAAACAATAGTGCGGACATCGGAATCACGATCAAGCTGACAAATCCCCAAAACAAAAAGTCCATTTCGAGTATTAAAGCGTGATTCACATGTTCTGTTGTTAAACAAATAAAATATTACATAAAACAACACTTAAATTACTTTATCTGAAACTTTGCACACGTATAGTGACAGTTTTAACTGATAGTGAAAGATATTCCTAAATTAAAGAAAATCATGTTAAATATTATTGTTATTTAAGGATTATTGATATTTAAGGGTTCAAGGATTTCTTACTGTACTCAAAGCCATACGACCCACAGTACAAATGCATGGTCCATAATGGTTTTTTACACATGCAGACATGTGATTACTTCTTACAAAATGTGTGATTGCAACGCATAAACGATATATCGGACGGCCTTGTTCGTGCTATTACGTGGGGAGTAGCATCACACAGACATTGAAAAGACGAACTGGAATTTACTAAACAATAGTGCGGACATCGGAATCACGATCAAGCTGACAAATCCCCAAAACAGAAAGTCCATTTCGAGTATTAAAGCGTGATTCACATGTTCTGTTGTGAAGCAAATAAAATATTACATAAAACAACACTTAAATTACTTTATCTGAAACTTTGCACACGTATAGTGACAGTTTTAACTGATAGTGAAAGATATTCCTAAATTAAAGAAAATCATGTTAAATATTATTGTTATTTAAGGATTATTGATATTTAAGGGTTCAAGGATTTCTTACTGTACTCAAAGCCATACGACCCACAGTACAAATGCATGGTCCATAATGGTTTTTTACACATGCAGACATGTGATTACTTCTTACAAAATGTGTGATTGCAACGCATAAACGATATATCGGACGGCCTTGTTCGTGCTATTACGTGGGGAGTAGCATCACACAGACATTGAAAAGACGAACTGGAATTTACTAAACAATAGTGCGGACATCGGAATCACGATCAAGCTGACAAATCCCCAAAACAGAAAGTCCATTTCGAGTATTAAAGCGTGATTCACATGTTCTGTTGTGAAGCAAATAAAATATTACATAAAACAACACTTAAATTACTTTATCTGAAACTTTGCACACGTATAGTGACAGTTTTAACTGATAGTGAAAAATATTCCTAAATTAAAGAAAATCATGTTAAATATTATTGTTATTTAAGGATTATTGATATTTAAGGGTTCAAGGATTTCTTACTGTACTCAAAGCCATACGACCCACAGTAGAAATGCATGGTCCATAATGGGTTTTTTTACACATGCAGACATGTGATTACTTCTACAAAATGTGTGATTGCAACGCATAAACGATATATCGTCGGATCATACAAATGTTTTCGGACATAATACGTTTTCGGACGGCCTTGTTCGTGCTATAACATGGGGAGTAGCATCACATAGACATTGTAAATACTCAGATGATAGTTTTTTTTAAAGAGAAAGTTGTCTTTAAAAAACGAATGAGATGTTTTACTGTTGTTCATGTGAAGAGAGAGGAAAGTATGAACGTTTAAGCGTTCGAAAACCCATAACACGGGAATATGCTAGAATCAGTTATAAATCGACCACTTCTTACACACAATGTTTAAAATATTTACCGTATTCGGCAATGACAAATGTTTACAATTATTCTAAAAGATCAAGCATCAGCTTAACGTTTGAGATTTACAAATGCTTATGAAGTCATGGGATAACAGTGTCCTTTGAGATACACACTTTTGTGTTCTAATTTGCAAATACAATGATTGAATGAAATAACGCGCTTTATAATATAAATCACAGCACATAGGCTTCTTCAACATGGGGAATGTTCTGCACTTCTGATGCAATACATTATAAACAATTTTGACATAACTGGGTTCTTTTATATTTTCAAGTATGAATATTTACTTGGACATATTCGGGGTCCATGACTGTTTTTTTTGTTTTTTTTATAGAAGAGTAAAGTCATAATAAGATAAGATGAGATGAATCACTCAAAACAAGGACTTGCCAACACGAATCAGGCCGATCTTGTACACAATAACCCTAATTATCTGTTGAGAGTTTGACTGAAGATGCAAATCTGCATTGCCCAAACCTTGCCACATCCAGGCAAATCCAAAGCCATATCTATAGCCAAAGCCTCTATAAATAGAGGAAATCCTTACTTGTGTGTAGGGTGTTGTCTATCGCATGTCTTTCTCAACATTCGACGTACTTGAATTAGTATTATTGTTATTTTCACTAATTAAATAAACACCCGGTCGAACAAAATTGAAAATTGGATTGGACTGAAAATTTACAAACGTCTTCAAACGTAAATAGGCTAAATTGCCGAAACACCGCAAAGTTCAGGTCTAAAACACAACTATGATGTGGAGAACATCACCAACGAATATCCATTCAGTGTTTGTCTCATTTTTAGCCACCACCAAATATGGTGTATCGTTTCTTTTGCCGGACAATTTGAATGCAATGTTACGGTGTCATTAGGCTGCTGCATTGTTATTGGCAGATAGCCCAGTATAGGTAGTGCATGAATTCACGTTCGCCGCGTCCCAATACCGCTGGATGTCACGTTTACCGCGTCCCAATGCCGCGGGGATGTCACGTTTACCGTGTCCCAATGCCGCGGGATGTCACGTTTACCGCGTCCCAATGCCGCGGGGATGTCACGTTTACCGCATTCCAATGCCGCTGGATGTCACGTTTACCGCGCCCCAATGTCGCGGGATGTCACGTTTACCGCGTCCCAATGCCGCTGGATGTCAGGTTTTCCGCGCCCCAATGCCGTCGGATGTCACGTTAACCGCGTCCTAATACCGCGGGATGTCACGTTTACCGCGCCCCAATGCCGCGGGATGTCACGTTTACCGCGTCCTAATGCCGCGGGATGTCACGTTTACCGCGTCCCAATGCCGCGGGATGTCACGTTTACCGCGCCCCAATGCCGCGGGATGTCACGTTTACCGCGTCCTAATGCCGCGGGATGTCACGTTTACCGCGTCCTTATGCCGCGGGATGTCACGTTTACCGCGTCCCAATGCCGCGGGATGTCACGTTTACCGCGTCCCAATGCCGCGGGATGTCACGTTTTCCGCGCCCCAATACCGCGGGTTGTCACGTTTACCGCGCCCCAATGCAGCGGGATGTCACGTTTTCCGCGCCCCAATACCGCGGGATGTCACGTTTACCGCGCCCCAATGCCGCGGGATGTCACGTTTACCGCGACCCAATGCCGCGGGATGTCACGTTTACCGCGCCCCAATGCCGCGGGATGTCACGTTTACCGCGTCCTAATGCCGCGGGATGTCACGTTTACCGCGTCCCAATGCCGCGGGATGTCACGTTTACCGCGCCCCAATGCCGCGGGATGTCACGTTTACCGCGTCCCAATGCCGCGGGATGTCACGTTTACCGCGTCCCAATGCCGCGGGATGTCACGTTTACCGCGTCCCAATGCCGCGGGATGTCACGTTTACCGCGTCCTAATGCCGCGGGATGTCACGTTTACCGCGTCCTAATGCCGCGGGATGTCACGTTTACCGCGCCCCAATGCCGCGGGATGTCACGTTTACCGCGTCCCAATGCCGCGGGATGTCACGTTTACCGCGTCCCAATTCCGCGGGATGTCACGTTTACCGCCTCCCAATGCCGCGGGATGTCACGTTTACCGCGTCCCAATGCCGCGGGATGTCACGTTTACCGCGTCCCAATGCCGCGGGATGTCACGTTTACCGCGTCCCAATGCCGCGGGATGTCACGTTTACCGCGTCCTAATGCCGCGGGATGTCACGTTTACCGCGTCCTTATGCCGCGGGATGTCACGTTTACCGCGTCCCAATGCCGCGGGTTGTCACGTTTACCGCGTCCTAATGCCGCGGGATGTCACGTTTACCGCGTCCCAATGCCGCGGGATGTCACGTTTACCGCGTCCCAATGCCGCGGGATGTCACGTTTACCGCGTCCTAATGCCGCGGGATGTCACGTTTACCGCGTCCCAATGCCGCGGGATGTCACGTTTACCGCGTCCTAATGCCGCGGGATGTCACGTTTACCGCGCCCCAATGCCGCGGGATGTCACGTTTACCGCGCCCCAATGCCGCGGGATGTCACGTTTACCGCGTCCTAATGCCGCGGGATGTCACGTTTACCGCGTCCCAATACCGCGGGATGTCACGTTTACCGCGTCCTTATGCCGCGGGATGTCACGTTTACCGCGTCCCAATGCCGCGGGTTGTCACGTTTACCGCGTCCTAATGCCGCGGGATGTCACGTTTACCGCGTCCCAATTCCGCGGGATGTCACGTTTACCGCGTCCCAATGCCGCGGGATGTCACGTTTACCGCGTCCCAATGCCGCGGGATGTCACGTTTACCGCGTCCCAATGCCGCGGGATGTCACGTTTACCGCGTTCCAATGCCGCGGGATGTCACGTTTACCGCGCCCCAATGCCGCGGGATGTCACGTTTACCGCGCCCCAATGCCGCGGGATGTCACGTTTACCGCGCCCCAATGCCGCGGGATGTCACGTTTACCGCGCCCCAATGCCGCGGGATGTCAAGTTTACCACGCTCCCATGTCACGTTCGGTTTCCAACGTAATTTAAAGTGTTATTTAATAAAATGACAGAAAATGGTAAAGACTCTTGGACTTAAAAATTTAAGAATACGCTATATTTGTATGGATTTAGATATGCTTGTTTACCACAAGAGATAGACAAAGAGAACATGTTTTTGTCTTTAAACAAACGTTAAGCGATATAGCACCACAACAACACTGGTCTTCGGAGTTAAAAGATATGTCTACCAGTAAAATATTTTTTTGTCATTTTAAAAGTCTGTAAGATGTTGAAAATTACCTTAATTGTGATGTCCGGAAAAATAGATTTGACAATAATAAATTAATGACAGAAATTCGTAGATTTATGGGCATTCTATTCCACCGGAGATATTGGTTATTTTGGTTGCAGGAAAATTTATGTTTGATAGAAGATGAACTCCATATATAAGGGAATGCCAAAATTTGAATATGTTATGGTACCATGGCCTCCCAGTACTGAATAAAAGTCTCTCTCTGTGTGTCTCTCTGTGTGTGTGTGTCTCTCTCTCTCTGTTAACGACGTCAATGGAAGAATACACAACGGAAGGTTTACGCATTTTCTACTGTTGTTAATGACACACACACACACACACACACACACACAGACACACAGACACACACACACACAGAGACAGACAGACAGACACACACACACACACACACACACACACACACACGCTACTCGTGGCAATGGTTATGGAGTTTACAAATGGATACAATGAATTGGAAAATGCAACCACCTTGCGAAAGCTTTATTTCCGTGTGTCGCCATAACTGACGCCAAATAAATCACGCACAAAAGCGCGGTATCTTTCAGACTCAATCACAAGGTAACAACGGACAGCATAAAATGTAATTTATTCTCACGACCGCATTTCCTGGATTAATCGCACTTCTGCAAAGTTTTTTTATGTTTAAAAACCAAAACTATTTGCCAATATCTTCCCGAATCACACCCTAATAAGCATTCAATTTCATTCAACCGAAAGTGAATATTTCTCTTAAAGGATTCACATCAATGCAGATCGAAACCGAAACCCAACACACAACGGCCCCTCGAACGCATTCATGCATATAAATTTCTAGCTGGAATATTGCAGAATGCGGCGTTTAACATACAACCAAAACAAGGTAAATAGAATACTGGTTAGATTAATTTAGAATCAACGTTAAGGTGTATGTTCGTTAATGGTCCATATGATATGGTCCTTATTAGATTCAATTTAGAAATTGTTCTTTTTTTTCTTGTTTTAGGGAGGTAGGGTTCTAATCAAACACATTTATGTTGATAAAACAGTATGAATATATTGAATTCCTGTACATAAAACAAATAATCACAATTTAAAATTTAATAAAGGCTTTCATATAAACATAGTAAAATGTGAACCCCAGCGAGCGAAGTCAAAGTATATATAGCTGCGTAAGTCATGGATACTTTTGATGACGTCATAAAGTGATGATGTCAGCATTTTGTTTCCTAACATAAGTCAGTTACTTTACAAAATGAAAATGAACTTACATGCTCATTTTAATATTTTTTCAATGATTCTTTTTTTTTTCTTTTTTTTTAATGAGAGGCATCTTTATCGGATTCATTCTTTATCCTGACAAAATTCCATGGTGCCAGAGTAGTCGGCTATTTTGGAACATCATGGACACCATTGTGACGTCACGGTATTGTCGCTGCATACGCTAATGCCGTCAAGACGCGCTTTTCCAAAGCAGACAAAAGTGGTGAAATCCTGTGATAACAGAGAGTTCAATATGCACGGAGAAGAAATTCGATTCGCACCGAAATGGTGTGTCCCAAAATGGTTCCAAAAACCAAAGGTAAGTTCTATACATGTAGTTTAATAATGTCATGAATTACATGTATAAGATTGGGAACACATCTTAGGTGGTTCAGACGACTGAGTTAGTGAGTGAGTTGGGTTTAACACCATTGTCTATATTGTATGAGCCTGGGCTGGACCAGACAAACCACTGGCTGTAAACTAGTATGAGAATTGATCCACATCATCGGGATAGCACAAGGCCACATATTCATTAGCTTAAAAAGAAATGGGTTAGTAGACAGAATAATGTTATATATAATTTCGATTTCTCAACCACTTTAACCTAAATCTCTTCTACTAAGCGTAACAAAATATTTAAAAGGTTTGTTTATGTTGAATTTCTTGATAAAAGGCATTTTTTCAAAGTATGAAATAAATAATTCATCCACCATTTTCCGATTTACATAAATCACGAACAGATTACATAAAAAGGCGAAACGTAGAGGTTTAATAACTAATAATGCTGAACCGAAATCCTATTCATCATGCCAACAAAAAAATGCAAAATAAATTGTCGTCGGGTGGATGTTTTTTTGGGTCGGAAGGTGAGGAGATACACGGTAACTCTCTATTTTAAGCCTAACCCATTAAGACCAGCTGTGTCACGGTCTTCAAAACGCCACCCACATTATACCATAGATCTATCTAATATCAGACCGTCGAATCCTTTAACACGACACAAAAACCTTTCTTCAATAAACTAAATTATAAACATTTAGCAACATTCTAGCCATATCTCAGTAAGTTCCATTAAACGTTTATATGCTTATGCTGATAATATTAGTTTTCTTTTCTTAATTGCGTGTATTTCATTTCTAGGAGGAGAGATTAGCATTCCTGGGGGTGCCGATCTCACTGGGGAAGTCTAGAGCTCTCGAAACCACGCCCATCGACAATACTGACAACACTCCGTCTCCTGCCGTGAATGAGAGACCCCGAACCAACACTGCCACGAGGTTCAGAGAGATGGTTAAGTCTGCTGCAGCAGAATATGCTCTAGAAGATGCAGAGTTCACTCCTTCAACGTCGATCCTCAACGCCGACGCGGGGAACCTCACTGGTGCCACCCACACAGAGACAGCACAACGTGCATCTGAGAAACTGGAAGGGGACGCCAAACTAAGCACAACAATGCCCTCAGATTCCCCTTGGAATGTCGTGGGAGAGCACACACAAGGACCAATGTCACACACCAAAGCATCCAAGTGGACTCAGATGGCAATGCTCCTGCAGGACACTGACGGGGATCCAGTCCAGCATCTCATGCATTTCTGTCCATCCCCCGAGCCAAGTCCAAGACAGCAGCCTCGTTCTCGTTGGACCCAACAGGCCTTGACCCTTTTGGAAAAAGACAGCAGCAGCCCCTCTTTGACAGAGGAGGTTGTTCCCCAGGATGTTCTTGAGAAGCAAGGGTCCACTGGTTCTTTCTCAGGAGATACTCCGTCCAAAACCTTCTTTAAAACTCTATTCGGCCTTGACTTTGAAATTCCAACCCTCTACGAATTGATAAACCCGCCTATAATTCCAAGCTCCATGGTGAAGAGCGATGCTCTCAAGAATGGTGCGTTTCCAGTTGTTTTGGGAAGAGGTTCATTTGGTCGAGTCATCAGGGCAAGTCTCACCGACAGCCAAGGACACACCCAGAACATCGTTGTGAAGGAAATCTTCGACTGTAAAAATCATGTTGATGTCATCTTTGAAGAAGCCAGGATGATGTTGTATCTCTCAAGGACCGGCTATGTCCCTTCCTGTTTTGGGGTAGTGAGTGAAGGGGTGGGGGAAGCCACTGGTATTCTCATGGAGTGTGTTGGGGACGGCCTGACGCTGGAGAGGTACCTGTGGGGCAGAAAAGGCAGGTTAGCACCTATCTGTCTACTCCACATTGCCAGACAACTTGCTGAGGGGCTGCGGGAGATCCACAGTCTGGGCGTACTCCTCAACGATATCAAGGCAAATAATGTTCTGTTAGACATCACTGATGGCATTCCAAAAGTCAAATATTGTGACTTTGGCCAAGCAAGATATGGACACGGAGTAACAATCTCCAGAAGAGTCACCGGCAATCGGTACCTATACCTGGCCCCTGAGGTTCGTAATGGCGGCGTATCCTGCTTGAAGTCAGATGTCCATAGTGTAGGGTTTCTGTTCATGGTACTCTCGGACTTTGGAGGATCTGATGCCCTTGTTCCAGCAGTGAAGCGATGCATGGTAGAAGACATCAGTCTCAGGATCAACGCCGAGGACTTGGCTCTCATGGTGGATAAGATCTTTAATGATCATCTTGAAATATTTGTGTTACCTGATGGTCGGATACAAACCAATCTGGGGATGTCAGCGTTCGGCGAGGGGGACAGGACAGGTCAATGTTCCCGTGACAAGATGGGAAATGCTCTCGGTGAAAATGAAAAAGTCTTGCCTGCCAGCATACTATGTAGATCCAGGACACCATCTCCACAGGTCTCTGTGAACCTATCAGCAAACCCGAAGAGTGAGATAGTTGTATTAAGTGACAGCAAGGCCTCCTCATCTATGGACAAATGTATAACCTCAATGCCAGTGTATGAAGCACACCCTAGCAGTTCCTCATCTTCTGTCAGCAGCAAAGAACCAATTACTCCATCCAAACATCGCGTTCCAAGGTCTAGATACCGCCTTCAAAGAGACTCGGCTCCTTGTCTGTCCCCACAGTATGACGCAGATGATGAACTATCTGGTGATGAAAGTCAGCCCCTGGTCACGTCCAGGAGGTCCCCAAGTCTCAATGCAGATGATGAACTATCTGGTGATGAAAGTCAGCCCCTGGTCACGTCCAGGAGGCCCCCAAGTCTCAATGCAGATGATGAACTATCTTGGAATGGCGATCACTCTGTGACCACATCGTACTGGGGGCGCTGCAGTGTCTCACCTGGTCACGTGTCGTCAGTGTCTCTGGACTCGGAGGACCCTGTACAGTCCGAGAACTTTGAATCAATGTCTGTTATCCTTTTGTTTATTGTGTTTATGGCCATGTTGTTAAAACTGTTTCTACTATGTTGTTTTTAAGTTGGAATATTGTTTACGTACTTATAATGATCAAAATAGAGCTATTTTGCTTGTTACTATATAAATATATTTCATATTCATTATTGTTACGCCCGATATATGCTAAAATTATTATTTGAACCACTTCATGGTTTATAATGTTCTCTTTGATGAAAATTAAAAATTCTGTTTTGGTACACGTGTGTATTGTGTCAATCAACTCCATGACATTTTGTCACCGTACGTGGAATCCATCCAGTGTTTGACTGTTTGACACATCATTGACCAAAATGGCGTTCGATACAATTCCCTATTTTTACTTATCTTCAATATGTGTTTGTTCAGATGAACACTTGACTTGCCTTTGCATGTGTTTGTGATGGATGCCACCGGCGAGGCATGCAGGATTCACTCACTTTTTCGCCTGGTACACCTGGTACCATCACTACTTGATAGTGATTCCTAAACACATGCTCATGATATATTGTCAGAATCGTACAATGGGAAATAGAGCGGAGATTTCTTATGATTACGGAAAGTTTTTATCCGCTTTTATTTAAATAAGCAAAAAGGAGATGGGTCTAAAACAGTTACATGGTAGTTCTAACCTTCTTTTGGCAGAGTCATTGACTTATTAAACCTCAATTTGTGACATTATAGTCATCTTTGGATGACAAAAGTTGTCTGATTGTGGAAACACAAAGTTAGAAATGAAGTTAATTAAATATAATCAATAAATTACCCTATCCATGGCCACAAGAAATCTGTTTTTCGACTGTATCATGACCATGCGTTCAGGAATCACTATGAAATAGTGATGATACAGGTGTTCGCGAAAAGGTGAACGTATCCTGCCCTACCGGTGGCACCCGTCACAAACACATGCAAAGGCAAGTCAAGCGTTCACCTGAAAAGGGAGCATATGATCAACATACCGAATTGCGTCTTCTTTGGAAATGACCTCCACTATAATGTCTACTATTAATCTTTTTGAAGGCCTTACTAAGGCCTTGAATGTTGTAACCTTGATCAAACAAAACTTTACAGGAGCTGGCAGAAGTCAGCGTGCAGTGGCCAACACGTTCAATGTTTCACATTTTATGTTTAGCAGACAATAGAACAGGTACCAACAAACCCAAAATGTTGATCAATCCCGTTCAGGACCTCCCAGGTCAACGACACCAGTACAGGATCGACTGATCCGAAACCATGCTCGACCAAATCGAGCTCAAATTGTTGCAAACTTAAGCTTTCATCTAGCTATTGGAGTACGAATTACGGGTCAGACGATTGAAAAACGTCTACATGCAGCAAATCTCCAGTCATAATTTCAACACACGTCAATGGTATACACAGCGTCGAAAAACTGGGGTAATCGTGGTTGGTCAAGTGCCATGTTTTCACATGAGTCCCAACCCGCTTTGCACTGCCTTGATAGGTGTGGTCGTGTCAGACGTCGAAATAAACGTCAAGCCAATGTCAACCCGACAGATTTGGCGGTTGATCGATTATGGTGTTGGGTGGCATTACTATGACCGAACCCCACACCATATTGTGCAAGGGAGAGTCACGGGACAACATACTGACAACCCTTGTTGTCCCGTTTGCGACGACTCCCGTGCTCACGGTACACGATTCTTCAATGCTCAATATCTATAGAATGTAACCACGTAGCCAGACTGCAAAGAGGGGTGGGACAGACTCCCTCAAATCGCCATTGGGAGACTCCTAAGCAGTATGCCTCGTCGAGTGAATCAATGTTCGGCTGGCATAACAACTATTATTTGAAACTAGCATCTCTTACAATTTCGGGAAGTTTAAGTTATTTCCGGGTATCCCCTCCTTTTTTTAAAAAGAGTATATATGCATCCAGAAAAAAATAAACACCGCTCTTATTATATCCTCGAATATCCGAACTTCCATGCAGCTAGAATAGCACCGAATACCAGTCGAAATTATAGTCCATTATACGCAAATTTTGAATCTGCAAAGAAAAATCCCATTTATATTCAACTTGGAAGTGTTGCTTCCCAACGTAATTGCCATCATTTTGATAAATATCTAAGATATCTGCGCTTAGCTGGTATAAGAACACTGTAGACATGCTTGTAGTCAATTATTTCAGGGTGCATCTGCTTGGTGTGGGATGAAAACTGGAAGTGATGCAGATCTAAGACTTTGGTGAAACTTACAAGCAGGGTTGGTGCTGACAAAGATAGAAACAAGCAGAACAAATCTGGTATTCAAATCCACGACTGGCGTGCCAAAGGGACGCAACTCTGCACTGCGCAATTACAGCCCATTAGACAATTGGGTCAGCAGTGCCTCCGGCCCCAGTAATATGGATATACTGGACTTCTGGGTACATGTGTACCCTGCTTACAATCTCAACACAACAGGCTGGTCACGTTCTTGTCTTTATTCAGGTCAGGAGTTTGACATACATAACAACAACAGAATACATTCATCAGTATCAGTCTATCTGATTCTGAAGTCTACAGTCAGTAAAGACCACAATAAAATCAGGTATTGCTATTGTACTTCCAGGGCAAACAGTGTGGCCTGACATAAATACTGATGGTTGAAACACAAACTGGTTGTTTCAAGTTGTGACAGAAGTTGCACCAATTACTAGTATTCAGTATCATCGGATCACTGAGGCAATACAGGTTGGTGAATATGCTAAAAAAATAGCCCTTTAAGTTAAGTGGAATGGAGTTAAACTTGGCATTCACAATTATTGCGATCATATATGTATATATGCATGTGTGCGTGCGTACGTGCGTGTGGAGCTGCTTATACTAGTCGGACTGATGCCAGTTTTATAATGCTAGCCCACTGAGATCCCATCCTGCAGTTTAATATGAATACCCATCTGACTCCGTATACAAACTCCAAGCCAACCAGTCCTTGATTTATCCCCTCACAGCTGAGCGCCAGGCTGGGTAACAATACCGTCTTTTAGCATCTTTTGGTATGACACTGCCAGGGATTGAACCCCCGACCTTTCGCTCTCTAGGCAGGTGCTCTATCCACTTGACCATGTGGGTGGTCGATTCATTCTAAATCAGCTTGAGTGAGTGAGTTGGGTTTAACACCCATTTTAACAGTATTCACCAGGTAACCAAGCCTGGCCACTGGTCACACTGTGTCGACCAGTATAGACTGCTGGGGATTTCAAATGAGGAAAGTTAGTCGCCTCTTACAACAAGCACAGCAGGCTCTTATGGCAAGTGTGGGTTGTTGAAGACCTATTCTAACCTGGATCTCTTTATCATGTAAAATAATAACCAACTTCTGCAACGATCCTAATTATTTTTATAATTTATCTTCTGAGTTCTGCGTACCATACTACACCACATAAATCAGATGAGTGAGTGAGTGAGTGAGTTGTGTTTAACACCACTTTTAACAGTATTCCAGTTATATCACGGCATCTCAGCTTAATGTGGGACGAAAGCCTGAAATGATGCAGGTCTCAGATGTTTACCACTTCGGGTATGGTGCTGACAAACCTAGAAACATAATCGGGGCGAACCGGGATTTGATCCTACAATCATAGGTTTCTTGCATGCCCAAGGGACGCAACTCTGCATAGTGAATTGCAGATAAATCAGATGAGTAGTAAAAGATACAACAAATGAATTGCTCACAGGAGCTGGATAATAATTATAATGTCTGCTTGATATAGAACCGCCATATTTGGCTGAGTGAAGTCTAGACTACAAATACCAAGACCACTGGCCAAGTAACTCAGTTGTCCTCCCATAGTTCAAGGTCACAGGAGAAGGGTTATATTTATCTATATATCACAGCCAGTCTGTAATGATCACATGACAGTCACATGACCACCCAGCGCTCATCCCCCGGTTTTCTTCCTCCAGAATGACCTCTTGCCTCCAAGCAGCTGCAGGTTGTTGGGATGGACCACGGCCAGGAAAGCGGGACAGTGGAGTAAGAAAGAGATGTTTGACTCTGTAACACAAAACAACGAGTGAACTGGGCTTAATGAGGCCTTGAACAGTTTTTGAGTTACATCACAGTGTGTCAGTGAGTGAGTGAGTGAGTTAGGTTTATCAGCGCTTATAACAGTATTCCAGTAATATCATGGCGTGTCATTTTAATGTGGGAGGAAAGCCCGAAGTGATGCAGGTCTCCGACGTTCATCACTTCGGTGAAATCCACGAGCACGGGTATGGTGCTGACAAACCTAGAAACATAATCGGGGTGAACCGGGATTCGAACCCACATTCATAGGTTTGTGGCATGGCCAAAGGACGCAACTCTGCACAGTGAATCTCAGTGCCTTAGACGACTGGGCCACACGTGCCCCCTCACAGTGTGGGGGAGGATAGACCGTATTGATACTGGTCCTTGTTTGTTTGTTGCTCTCAACAATATTCCAGCTATATGACATCAGCCTGTAAATAATCGAGTCTGGACCAGACAATCCAGTGATCAACATCATGAGCATCGATCCATGCAATTGGGACACAACACGATGACATGCATCAACCAAGTCAGCAAGGCTGACCACCCGATCCATTTAGTCACCCCTTACGACTAGCATAGGTTGCTGGGAAACTTTATTCTTACCCAGAACTTGATATACGTGATATAATTGTTACCATCAATTTCTTGGCTGATCTTTGTCCAGTTTTTTAAATAAGCTATTTTTTCTTCTCTTGTCAGGCCAAATGGATTCAAACTCCTCAGGAAGCAAGCCTACAAAAGATGTACGCAAGATGTTAGAACCAAACACATTCTACCTGAAACAATAAGGGGTTATATTGGTCAACGCTGAAGTTAGCGATATCCCAGCAATATAACAAGGGCATGAAATAATCCACAAGAGCACCATCCCAAGCTGTCAGGCTACAGTGACACACCATCAACCAAGCCTGAAAACACAATCCATTTTGTTGCCTTGTACGACAAGCATAAGTTGCTGGAACTTAACGTGGAATCCCCACACAGAACAGAAATACTGAATGAAAACACACTGATTACATTTTTGACTGACTGAGTATGGTTTTAAGCCGCTTTTAGCAATATTCCAGCAATATCACGGCGGGGGACACCAGAAATGGGCTTCACACATTGTACCCATGTCAGGAATCGAACCCGGGTCTTCGGCGTGACGAGCGAACGCTTTACCCACTAGGCTACCCGACCGCCCCTACATTTTTTAACAATACATTCATCTACATATGTAGTAACACATCTTACATTACCATTTTGGTCAGCGTTAGAGAGACGTAATGGTTGGTTGGTTTGTTGTTTTACGCCGCACTCAGCAATATTCCAGCTATATGACGGCGGTCTGTAAATAATCGAATCTGGACCAGACAATCCAGTGATTAATATTATAAGCATCGATCCACGCCATTGGGATCAATAACATGCATCCCGTTAGTCGCCTTTTACGACAAGCATAGTCACCTTTTACGGCAAGCATGGGTTGCTGAAGACCTATTCTACCCCGAAATCTTCACGGGTCCAGAAAGACGTAATCATGGTAATACATTAGAAAGACGTAATGAATACTTACACACCATATACCTGGCATGTTGTGTGGTGCGATAAACTTTCACATGGATTCATACATCAAGAACTCATTAATTAGCACACCCAAGTTATTTGATTGATCGCAAAAGGTAAATATTCAGAGAGTTTATTCATAACCACACAATTGTGAAATAAGTGATCAGTTATTTTCCACTTATTATGATTTCATTGTATATTTAAAGTTCAATTTAAGAAATTTATTGAGACTGATAAAATTGGTCCTTTAAAAAGTATAAAAAAAAGCCAAAGATCGCATATTAAACTGATGAGGTTTCAAGGCCTGATGCTGATGCCATGGTGCCTGGAAGAGTGTTGGGGGTGCAGAGTATAATAACAAATAATAAATTAATTAGGAATTTTGTTATTTTATCTCTTGCTATTTACATGAAGGACACAGAGAAAGAAAGCTCTAAATTTAAGAAAAACAGTTATCCACTGCTCTTCTTGAACCAATGATTTCAACCAATCCCGATGCCCTGTAGTTCCCATGGTTACCCTGACAGTAAATCTGAAATACCTTCTCCAGGGCGAAATCCTCCATGTTGTCGATGCCCTCGCCCACCATGGCCAGGTCAGCGTACAACAGGATCATCGCGTCCTGGTATAGTCGAGATCGTATCGGCCAGAAGTTCAAAGACCGGGCTAAATGCCTCTGCAAGTATAGAGAGACATATCACAGAGCCTCCAGCTGACTGAGTGAGTGAGTGAGTTGGGTTTAATGCCCCTTGAACAACATTACAGTTCTTATGACAGCTTGTTATTCTCAGCTTGATCATGTTGACATGGGAGGAACGCCCAAAGTGATGACAATCTTTGATACATAATCAGGGTGAATTGGATTTGAACCCATGACCATAGGTTCACTATCAATATCACTGCTTGTGCAAATGCTCTTTAATCATACCTCCATGTCAGAATGATGAGATCTGATTGGTCCACGTGATCTTGATAAAATACTGTGCAACCCATCTTGGAGGGGAATAAATTTCTCAGCAGGGGAATAAATCTCTTATACCCCGCCATGAGCAATACAGACTGCATGTGGATTTCTCAGAGGCAAAACAAATCCCTTTTTCCTGCTTCAAAGCAAAAAGCTGCACGTTTTTTTCCAAGTCAATTGAAGTCGTTGGTTGGTTTGTTGTTTAACGCCGCACTCAGCTATATTCCAGCTTTATGACGGCGGTCTGTAAATAATCGAGTCTGGACCGGAAAATCCAGTGATTAATATCATGAGCATCGATCCACGCAATTGGGATCGATGACATGTATCAACAAAGTCAGCAAGCCTGACCACCCGATCCCGTTAGTCGCCTTTTACGACAAGCATAGTCGACTTTTACGGCAAGCATGGGTGCTACCCCGGAATCTTTACGGGTCCAATTGAAGTCATGTGACATAGCACAAGTTAACCTTAGCTCAATCAAACAGCTGTTTTCTATCAATTTTGAATTTGTGTCAATTTTTTTACAATGTCACATTAAAACATGTCGGAAAAGATAAATTCATTGTTGCAGGATCACTCGGGGTACATGGGGTTTTATGTGTCCCTCCTAACGCGGGATGCATAAAAACTCATGTAGCCAGAGTGATCCTGCTACAAGTCACAGTGTAAGCTTAAAGTTTACTGGTATGGTACAGTGATCATCATCAATGGCAATGTTTGAAATGTAGCATGAAAGGTAAGGACTTCATTGCTTATTTACCGTAATTGTTCTACTCAGCAATATTCAACTATATGATGGCGGCCTGTTATATAATTGATTCTGGACCAGACAATTCAGTGACTGATATTGTGAAAAATAATCCATGCTATCATGGTACGATGACTAAATCACGACATCTGACCGCCTCATTAATCAGGTCACCACTTACAACCAGCATGGGTTGCTGGGGTCCTATTCTTACCCAGAATCCTCACAGGGCCATTTCATTCAATTACTATAGGAGCAAACCTCAAGGAGTGAGTGTCTCAGTGAGTGAGTGTGGTTTTACGCCGTTTTTAGCAATATTCCGGCAATATCACGGCGGGGGACACCAGAAATGGGCTTAACACATTGTACCCATGTTGGGAATCGAACCCGGGTCTTCGGCGTGACGAGCGAGCGCTTTAACCACTAGGCTACCTGACCACCCCAAAACCTCAAGAAGGCAGAACCTCCCTTAATTTCCAGCACTCATTGGAATGAATGAATAGATAATATTCCATGTGTCTGGTGAAATATCACATTTCTCTCATCTCTTTCACACCAACGATCATAATAAAGCTGGTGATTCAAACCTAAGGCCCACTGATCCTTGCGACAATGACCACCAGGCAAGGGTGGATCCAGCATTTTAGGGAGGGGTACAAAATAAAATCCTCTCTGTCAGTTTTACTGCCTACAACATACTACATTAGGTTTTCAGTGGGGCACTATTTGTGTTTGTTGTTTAACTATGTGCTGAGTAATATTTCCACCAATCAAGTCTGTACCAGACTGATATTATGAGCAATGGTCCACTCTGACATGCTTTTAACCAACTGAGTGAGTGAGTGAGGATGGTTTTACGCCGCTTTTAGCAATATTCAAGCAATATCACAGCGAGGGACTTCACACATTGTACCCATGTGGGGAATTGAGCCCAAGTCTTTGGTATGACGAGCGAACACTTTTAACCACTAGGCTATCCAACCAACCCTCAACCAACTGACAACCCAGTTCATAAATTCTCCTCTTAATGAAGCATAGGTCGCTGGGGACCAATCCTAACCCAAATCCCATAGGGTTCCTGTGTTTTGACAAATGGGATTAAAGCATCTTCACTATTCCGAGCAATCCTTCCTTCATTGAGTCTTCTAAGGTCCTATCACTATATATGGCTTATTGGTTTCATCGGGTACTTACCATGTACACTCCGGCCATCCTGTCTGTCTGGTAGGGGAATGAAGCAAACAGAGGTAACACCTCCAGGAGTTCTTCCATACTTGGCTGAACAGCATGCTCTAGCTGGAACATAGAACAGAGGTGACAGAGAGGTCATACACCCTTCCCAGCATGCTCTAGCTGAAACAGAGAGGTCATACACCCTTCCCAGCATGCTCTAGCTGGAACAGAGAGGCCATACACCCTTCCCAGCATGCTCTAGCTCACACTCCGTCGCAGTGGTGACTCAGCATAACACCACTGCCACAGGCTAATTTGCATATCACGTGACCGGACTTTTCTCTTGTTTGTAAACAAACGCGCTTTTTCAGAAATCAGTATAGAACGGACTAATGCAAGTATTTGGGGGCGCTTTACATATTGTTTTGCATAACTATATAGATATGCTACTACAACTGCGACAGTGAGTTGCATGACAATATATATTTATATGTATCAAAGTGACCGTGTCGCTAGCTCTCCGTTGGGCTTCGATGACAGCACGTGGAGCCGTACAACCAATGTAAACATAGGATAACTACGCAAAAACAAGTAGATTTTTACGTATTTGCATACTTTCTCAATGAAAGTTAACCATTCTTTGACATTTGTTTATGAAAATGTGTAGACTTGTCAAACATGAAACGGATGAAAATCATATGCAATATCTTGAATGGACTGTGAAAGATGTGACGAATCGTCACATGGCGCTGGCCTGTGGCAGAGGTACTATGCTAGCTGGCTGCCGGCCGCATGGAACTCTGGGTAGGAGAGTGGCTCTAGCTGGAACAGAGAGGCCATACACCCTTCCCAGCATGCTCTAGCTGGAACATTGTACAGAGGGTGGCAGAGAGGTCATACACCCTTCCCAGCATGCTCTAGCTGGGACAGAGAGGTCATACACCCTTCCCAGCATGCTCTAGCTGGAACATAAAACAGACGTGACAGAGAGGGCATACACCCTTCCCAGCATGCTCTAGCTGGAACATAAAACAAACGTGACAGAGAGGTCATACACCCTTCCCAGCATGCTCTAGCTGGAACATAAAATAGACGTGACAAAGAGGTCATACACCCTTCCCAGCATGCTCTAGCTGGAACAGAGAGGTCATACACCCTTCCCAGCATGCTCTAGCTGGAACATAAAACAGATGTGACAGAGAGGGCATACACCCTTCCCAGCATGCTCTAGCTGGAACATAAAACAGACGTGACAGAGAGGTCATACACCCTTCCCAGCATGCTCTAGCTGGAACATAAAACAGACGTGACAGAGAGGTCATACACCCTTCCCAGCATGCTCTAGCTGGAACAGAGAGGTCATACACCCTTCCCAGCATGCTCTAGCTGGAACAGAGAGGTCATACACCCTTCCCAGCATGCTCTGGTGGGAACAGAAAACATCAGACTCACCTTCTGTACAACACGAACAAGTTTATCTCTCATCTTCTGGTTTGGGACATGGATACTCTGTCGGATGGTCCAATCCAAGATGGCCGACGCATGGTGCAGACGTGACTCCAGATTCTGACTCCAGAACTTCTCCCTCTGCTTCTGTGTCCAGAAGTGATGGGACAGGAAGAACCGGGGATACAAATACCTGCAGGAACAACAGGGGTCAGGAGAACCATCAGTGTGCACATCATTTTTAGGTTTCTGTTCTGTATCTTTACGGTTTTCAAATCCATCAAAGAGAGAGAATGGAAACAATAGTCGGTTGAAATTTAAAGAATCAAATAGTGTCATGACTTAAAATGTTTGTTTGTTTGTTAGCTTGTTTGTAGTTCAATGCTGCACTCGGCAATATTCCAGCCATAAGGCCATAAGCCTTTATCAACAAGAATTGGGAAACTATTTAATTGAATTGGTAACTGACATTTGCTGCAGACTTGGGGCGAATATCAGCCTCTGAGCAGGTCTCGCTAAATCCCTGTAGTGTAACTATGTACCATTATAGTGTGCCTGGAGTCCCCAGGGGGAAATGTATAAGTCGTACTCACGCTAGTGCTATAATTGCCCCTCCCCCTGGGAGCACAGAGATCAGCAGTATAGGGGCGATACGAAACAGGTCCCTGGGCATCTACAAACAGAAACAGAAGAGTAGTACAACAAGGTTCAACAATGTTGCATCATCCGCTGTCTATTACTGTGTGTTTTACACCACTTATATCATTATTTGAACACATTTTTATTTGTTTGTTTGTGAACTCAGAAATATTCCAGCTATATCATGTGACAACAGCATGGTTAGAAATTGACACTAGCCCGCTAGCCCAGGGCTAGTACAAATTCCTGTGGGGTAGTACAAAATTTCCAATTTCCTTTTGTTTTAACATTACAAGGGCATTTTATCGTTACCTGGGCTCATGGAGCTTTTCAGTTTAGTTCTAACTCTGCAACAGCCTTTGGCCATATATAATCAAGTCTGGACCACTGATTGATATTATGAGAAGGATCCATGCTGTCAAAGTATGACGACATGTAATCAACCAAGTCAGGTCCATTAAGTCGCCTCTGGGATCAATTCAGGGATCAAGAATCCCCACTTGTTGCAAAACTCTGATGGCAGGAGACACCAAAAATGGTCTTCACACATGGTATCTAGGTGCCAAATACCAGGTTGGTTGGTTGGTTGTTTTACGCCGCACTCAGCAATATTCCAGCTATATGACGGCGGTCTGAAAATACTCGAGTCTGGACCAGACAATCCAGAGATTAATGTCATGAGCATCGATCCACGCCATTGGGATCGATTACATGTATCAACCAAGTCAGCGAACCTGACCACCCGATCCCGTTAGTCGCGTTTTACGACAAGCATAGTCACCTTTTACGGCAAGCCTGGGTTGCTGAAGACCTATTCTACCCTGGAATCCCAAATACCAGGTCAACTGCCTGATGTTCAAACATTCTAACCACAAGGCTACCCACCTTCTATCACTTACAGGTACTGTTGTCCTAGAAGCATAGGAAATCATCCACTGAACAATGTCACTGCATTCCAGAGTGCTTGTTAGTTGTTTTACGACACACTCAGCAATATTTCAGCTACAGTATGACTACAGTCTGTAAACAATCAAGTGTTGACTAGACAACCAGTGATGGGTATAATCAGTAATGTCCCATGTTGTTGGGCATGATGACACACAATCAATGTCGCTGAACATGACCACTCCATTTGGTCTCCACATACAACAAGAATAGATTGCCGGGAACATATTGTAACTCAGAATCCCCACAGGGACATTCCAGATAGACATTAGGAGGGTCTCAAAGCCAGTGTTTCAGTACTTATAGAAAAACAGTGCTACAGAAAGTAGCCATAACCCTTCGTGTTACAAATGTTGAATACACATGTTACAAGGTGATGTTGTTTAATAAAAAGATTTACAAATGTGTCTTTCTGGCACTTGGAACATAACATGTTTAACTGTGCCATTGGCACTAAAATACAAGGCCTTTCTAACTAATGTTACTTAACTTTGTGATACACATCATGACTTTGTGTATCGTCCCAGAATTAGGCTCAACACCTGTATTTCAGCAACATTCCAGAGCGTTAGAAATTGGCACTAGTCCTGTAGTCCTTTGTCAAACTGCCCAATAGTTAAGGTATCATAAGGACTAGTGGACTGAAAATGTTAGTTTCTGCCACTGATTCCAGCCATTTTGCAGTTGACGATCATCAGAAATGTACATTGCGCCCATGTAGGGAGTTGAACCAGGTTGAACTGGTTGTGGCACGTCAACATTTTATCCACTAGCCACGCGCCCAAGCATCTAAATGACAACTCCCAGAGGGCCTACCTGTTTGTAGACTTCTAGCTGATGTCTGGAGAAGGTCCCGAGTGAGCGGCCTCCCCACAACTCCGTGGTGACATTGTAGTAGTCCTTGGTCTCACTCACAAAAGTGGAACTGCCTTGAGCATATCAGGAAAATGACTGCTCTTATCAAATTGTAGCTACTAGTGTCTGTGTGTGTGTGTGTGTTCAATGTTTCACTCAGCAATATTCCAGCTAAATTACGGCAGCCTGTATATCAAGTCTAGACCAGACAATCAAGTTATGGATACAATGAGCAATGTCCCATGCCATGGGGGTATGGTGACACTCAATCAGCCAAGTCACCGAGCCTGACCACCCGATCCATTAGGTCGCCCCTTAGTAACCTCAGAACCAGCATAGGCTTTTTCAACCCTGAATCCGTTGGGGTTACTAGAGAGGAGAATGTTCATCCATCCCTCATCATCCCTTCTTGATGGAAAAGAAGAGGATTAAAACATCAAACACACAGACAATGTAGAGTGTGTGAGTTGGGTTTAACGCCGCTTTTAACAGTATTCCAGTTATATCACGGTGTGTCAGCTTAAAGTGGGAGGAAAGCCCCAAGTGATGCAGGTCTCAGACGTTTACCACTGCGGTGAAACCCACGAGCACGGGTATGGTGCTGACAAACCTAGAAACATAATCAGGGCGAACCAGGATTCGAACCCACAATCATAGGTTTCTGGCGTGCCCAAGGGACGCAACTCTGCACAGCGAATCACGGCGCCTTAGACGACTGGGCCACCCATGCCCCCGACAATGCAGAGGTGAGGTGAGGTGAAATGAAGTCTAACGTCATGTTCAAGATTATTGCACTGATATAGCAACATTTATGTGTGCGTGCATATATGGCTGCTTGTACTAGTCCCGACTAATGTTGGTTTTATAGTGCTAGCCCACTGACATGCCATGCCGCAGTTACCATGGATTCCCAGCTCAGACACAGTACACTGACTCTGAGTTGACCACTCTTTGGTTTATCCCCTTAAATATCACTAGGCAGGGTAACAAGTACAATCTTTTAACATGTTTTGGTATGGCTGGGGATCAAACCACCGACATTCCTCTCTAATGCATGGGTGACGGGTATCTACAGATATACTTGTCCACACGGAAGAGGAGGAGTATGGGTGGTCCAGTGGGCTCAGTAGCTGCTTGGGTCAGCTGGTTATAGGTTTCAATCACAGATTTGAACAGATCATTGTTGGAATAAAGGTTTGCTCCATCAGTTAAACCCCAAAAATGGCTTTTAAAACAGTTCCTTTGAAAAAAAACCTCTCACCCACATTTACATACAGTATATTAAACTAATAACAGGAACTTTTCAACACAAAACCATTGAAAAACATCATCACTGATATTACCTGTTCTAAACGTTCTGTAGATTTCAAACACTTTCGGATATCTCCGTTCAAGCTTCTCTGTCCTCTTGGACACAAAGTTGACGATGTGGTCAACGATGTACCTCTTAATGAAACCAGGAGGCGACACATGTCCATCAGGAGGACCTCCGGACATGTATCTAAAACAAAGAAGGTAAAGTAGAAAAGGCACATCTGCAACATAAGCTGCAGCATCAGTGTACAAGTACTGGTTAGTGGCTATTGCTGTAAACCTATTCTGCCCTGAAATATTCTCTGGTAACCATGGTGAATCCTCATGAATGTTGGAATAATAATGAAAGTATAAAATTGTTGGGCCGTGTGCTGCAGTCTGGTTGAATGAGATTGGACCCCGGAAAACATTCAGACACATGAATATTTTATTTGATAAGTATCTTTTCTTCTCAGTCCAAAATTTGAGAAGAAAATGCCTCTTGGCTTGGTGAATAGGATACATTATCAGTAAGTTTGATCCGTATTTATCAGAAGAACATCAATTTTGTATTTTTTCCACATTCTGGTATACAGCAGGTACAGTTATCATGGAAGCATCAATTGCATCATGATGTCATAACCTTCCAGACTGATGTCATGTCTGTCTCACAGCTGCGAGGGTTCTTGTAGAAAGACAGAGAAGAAAAACTCAATAACACCAACAAATCGGAACATTGCTGAAAAATGTTTCTTGCCTAATTAGATGGCATACAAACAAGAATTTCTGTGAATGGGTAATTAGGTAGGAACATTTATTTTTATTTAGTTGCTTAACAAGACTGACCAATAAAAAACAAGAAATTAGATAAAAAATAAATGACTTGACAAAAACATTTTGGCTGACTAACATGTTGTATCCACATGTGATATGAAAAAAGTACGAGATTTTCTCATTCAATGCTGTTTGTAAGAAAGGGTAAAAACATGATGTCATTGATCATGTTGATATGAAAAGCTGAAAGTATACAGGGGTAGAAACTAACTCATTTTTGTAAATGCCCTAATGATGGATAAATACTAGGGCTGTTACGATACACTCGCATATTCGGTGAATCAAACCGTATCCATTCATGAATTGAACTTGTTATTCGTAGTCACTAGAATCGAATATTTATGAATATGCAGTCATTTGCATTTACATACCCTGACCCTTAAAATAGCCATAAGAACATATTATATGCATAGATTTCTTCAAAGACAACACTCTTTTATATTTAATTTGACAGTATTGTGGTCACTGGTCATTGTCGCATCTGAGCAGATATAGGCACCTGGATAAGTGCAGTATATAAATGTATAATAAATTTAATAAATTGATAATTAACAAACCATGTTACATAATTTAATTTGTTATTGTTTCACTGAATATCATATCTTGACTTGTTATTGTATTCGTGAATAAATATTCATATCCGTTATCCTCTATTCATGATATGAATCGTATTCGCCTCAAAGTGTATTCGTTGCAGCCCTTATAAATACCACTGCATTGGATGGAGTCACTTGTTTGTATTTCTGTGGATACCTAAACACCAGATACATAATCATACAGATGTTGGCACTCCTACCCCTTGTTTCCACCATACTACACATATATACATTCAAGAATGGTGTAGAAATGGGCATTTCTTTAAAAGCCCCTTCAGCAATTTTTGTCATCACTGCAAGCATGGGCCCTAAAAATAGATTAGTGTCCATGCTGCAAGTATGAATCTTTATCACCGGAATTGTCTGGTTTCATCTATAGGTATTGGCACAATTAATAATTGTTAATTTTGTGATTCTATTTCAATTTGTTTGTTTGTTTGTTGTTTAACGCAACACTTGGCAACATTCCAGCTATTTGATGGAGGTCTGTAAATAATAAAATCTGGACCAGACAATCCGGTGATTGACATCATAAGCATCGATCCAAAACAAATTGTGCAAGCTTAAATGTATTGAGCAGATAAACTTACAGACATTACTGTTCATCTTTCAAGGATAGACACATTGGTATAACATCGAACATGATTTAAAATGCCAAGAATCTGTCATAAAAATGTACTTGAATTGAAATGTGTCAATACATGAACACAGAATAAAAATTTGATTTACTGTTGCTCTACCTTGATTTTATTTTAAATTAATGTAAACTATGGACATGAGTAGTATTACCCTACCATGGGCAATGGCAGGGTTAAAATACACATTTATTTTTCAGTGTCAATATTTGTCATTGAGGCATGTTCTTGAAAGGAACCACGTTTTTATTCAGATAATAATAGATGGATTTATTGTTTATTTTCCACTAGCTATACCCATTGGCTTCCAAAATCATGTACCACTGTATCACCGCTGCCAGCTTTACATTTAATGCACTTTTGATACGTGCATCATGATTATGTATTTCATCATGCACGAGCGCATAACAATAAACATATTTGCGAGAGTATTTGCATGGATAAATAATCTATCCCTGTATAACTTCGACATAGTGTTGAAATAAGGTAGATGCCATTTCGTAAGAAATTCTCAAAAAGTCTTTTGCTTTCTAGCTTTATACATCGTGTAATAGTCGTTGTTGTGAGAGATCGTGTGATCGAAAACTGAACCATACGAATCCGTTTTCTTTTGCGATTGTAAAATACTTCTATGGTGATTTAAAATGCGTAGTCAATTTTCGGAAGGGTAGAATAATGCCATGTCTGAGGCAATGTGTACCTTATACATGAATTACATATCAAGGGAAAGTGTGAATTTTCTTGCAATCGAATCAGCGTGCATAAACGCCGACTGGGCGCAGCCATGTTTTCTCAGCTGGTTACTGCAAAAGTTCGAACCGAACTGGAACGAAATATATACATTTGAGGAATGTACGAAACGTTTAAATGGATCATCTAACAAGTAAACAATGAAAAAAGTATTATAGATTTTACTTTGAAATATTCCCATTGTTAATTAGGTAATTATGTTTCTCTATTGATATGTGTATTTGTAGGTTAAACAAGTGTTCCCTCAACTGTTCCTGTTTATCACGAAATACTGTTGTTTTATTCCTCTTTCTGATCCTGTTTGTCAGAGCACAGCCAGGTACTCAAGTTCCACAAATAGTATCAGGTAAACAGTTTACACAAACAACACGTCTTTTTCTTCATAAAAGGTGTCTGTGTAAATCTTGAGCCACCTGCAATTTGAGCAGCACCAATGCACAAGGTGTATTGTTTGATTAAGCCTACACTGTTTCCCAGATTATTATCATTTGCAGAAGCCCAAGGTCATAATTATTTGCAGAAGCCCAAGGTCACTAACAGACCGACAAGGTGTGAGTGAGTGAGTGAGTATGGTTTTACGCCGCTTTTAGCAATATCACAGCAGGGGACAGCGGAAAATGGGCTTCACACATTGTGTCCCATGTGGGAAATTGAACCCGGGTCTTCAGCGAGACGAGCCAACGCTTTAACCACTAGGCTACCCCACCGCCCTAGACCAACAAGGAATAAACAAGGGCTTCTGCAAACAATAAGGCCTCGAATTCAAGAATAGCCTAGATCAAAATGGGGGTGGATTGGGGTTGGTGAGATAACCCTTTTTTACCTCAATTGACAAGCAGACAGGGGAGCAATGGGCCCAGCAATTTGTTGTGCAGGGTTGTGTCCCTTAGCCATGCAAGGATCTGCAAACAATGGGTTAAAAATCCCCATTTGGAACGATTGTGATCATTGGTATGTTAGTACTATATTTATACTCCTGGGCATCTCATGCATGGTTTGACCTATGAAGATCCAGGTTAGAATTGGATATTCAGCAACCTATGCTTGTTGCAAGAGGCGACTAATGAGATCGGTGGTCAGGCTTGCTGATGTGGTTGATGCATGTCGTATCCCAATTGGGTGGATCGACACTCATGATGTCAATCACTGGATTGTCTGGTTCAGACTAGATAATTTAAAGACCACCATCATGTAGCTTTACTATTGCTGATTGCGGCATTAAACAAAAAACAAATGTAAGTGGTTTAAGGCCTGTGTCAATCTTTATCTTGGCATCCACATTAAGCTGATATGCTGAAATAATGTCTCAAGCAGCTTCAACTGTCACCGCCACATGAAAAGTGCTCTATCTCTGTGCAGAGTATTTTGAGAATGATGTTCCAAGATTTCCTCCCCAAAGCAAATATTTAAATATGTGCATTACAGAATTATTAAAGTGAGTGAAAAAGATTTTATTCATTTAACCTGGATTATTGGAACACCTAGAATTCTCTGAACCCATTGTTAGTTGGGGGGCATAATGAGTTCAGTAGAAAATGTTTCAACAGCAACAAGCAGGCAAAACAATCTCTTGGCCATTCGTGTTGTATTTGTTGCAATCCGAATCCACATATTTTCATAAAAAATGGCCAAATCATAAAATGAAAAGTAGCACTGATTTTGGTTATGCCTACACCATGTACACACCACATAAACAAAAATATTTCATTTGGTGATATTCACTTTTATATATATATAAATTTCCTGCACATTCTCACAATCCTCATGTCGATTACCTGTACCTATTCTCCCAATACTGACTTTCATATCTCTCCCGCTTTTGGATGCGATCGTTTGGCCATTGCGTTTATCTACGTTGCCCAGCCACATCTATGGGGGACAACTCACCAGACACCTCCCTCTCAAATGTAACGTTGTCCGATTAACGATGTCATATCAAGTTGCGAGCGCATGTTTGACTCTCCAGAAATGACATCATGATAGAACAATCTTTTACCTTGAAATAAACCACGCTTCGTTCTTCATTGTTCTTTGTGATTTATGGTGTAGCTATCTTATATATAGAAATAAAAGACAAGCACGTCACTTTAGTATGAATTTATATCTTCAAAGAAGAAAACAGTACAAAACACACATATAGGTCACTAATAAATACAATCTGCTCAGTACACACATCTGTATGAAACACACATTCAGTATCACATGGTCAACAAAATAAACTCAACCATGGTCCTACAAAACCTTCACCTTCACATCGGGACAACATGGCATACTCAGCAGGAGTGAGTGAGTGAGTGAGTGAGTGACGCCTCATGAACAGTATTTCAGACATATCAAGGCGTGTCAGCTTGATCTGTGAGGAAAGCCAGAAGTAATGAAAGTCTTAAACATTTACCACTGTAGTGAAACCGATGAGCATGGGCATGGTGCTGACAGACCTAGATACATAATCGGGGTGAACCAGATTTGAACCCCCGATCATAGGTTTCTGGCTTGCCCGAGGGATGCGACACACCAAGGGTATAGCTGCACCTTAGTCTACTGGGCCACCTATGCCAGGAGCACAATGTACATGGAGGAGAACGGTGAGTGATTTGGGGTTAATCTGCTTGAGCAGTATTCTAGTCAGAGGTGTCAGCTTAATGTGGGAGGAAAGCCTGAGGTGATGCAGGGCATAGAAGTTTACCACTTGGGAGAAACACTTGACCAATGTATGGTTCTGACAAACCAAGAGATTCGAACAATGAATACTGGGTTCTTGAATACCTAAGGAATGCGACAATGCACAGTGTCAAGAGATTCACAACATACAGTGAAACCCTGCTGAGATTTAGAAACCTCCATCCCCAGATGCTGAGATGAGTGAGTGAGTGAGTTGCGTTTGAGCCACTTTTACATTATTCCACTCATATCATGACAGGGACACTAAGAATGGGCTTCAAATATTGTACCATGTGGGGACTTGAACCAGAGCCTTCGCCGTGACCAGTCAACGTTTTAACTACTGGGCCACCCAACCACTCTACTACAGCTTGGAGCACTTACATATATACAAAGGGAAACTTCCATATACCGATACCCTTGATTGGTAATCCAGACATGTTACTCCAAATGATTTCACGAGTACTGTCCTGAGTTCCACTGTACATTCACATAGGACAAATAATTTATGACCCATGACAAGAAAATGCGGAAGAAATGTACGAAATTGACACCATTAAAGATTCACTTATGCAACCCTTTTGAAATGATGTACTTCCATTTATTTAATAGAAAATCACTGAATGACAAAAGGTAGCCAAAATCAGGTCGCAGGGTCAGAGCTATATGCGTATATACATTAAGAGAATACAAGCCATCATTTTAGGAAACACTGAAGAAGACTAGAAGCAATGGGCAAATTCTTTTCTTCCTCTTTGCACAACTATGCTTGTCGTAAGAGGCGACTAACGGAATCGGGTGGTCAGACTCGCTGACTTGGTTGATGCATGTCATCGATCCCAATTGCGTGGATCGATCCTTATGATATAAATCACTGGATTGTCTGGTCCAGACCCGATTATTTACAGACCGCCGTCATATAGCTGGAATATTGCTGAGTGCGGCTTTAAACAACAAACCAACCAATCTCTTTACACACCTATTCTTTCATCTTCTGAACTGTGAGACTGTTATTCTACTGACACAACTTCAGCATATGCAAACCTCAACTGGCTGTCTAAGAGCTGTAATTTGATTGGTCGGAATGTTGCTCAACTTCTCTCCTGACACAGTAAGATATTTAAATGGCTGGATATTTGGAAAATGCTTCCTGCTAAGAATATGTCCAAAATGTATTCAGTTGGTAACACAAAGAATATGACTAACACATTTTTTTTAAAAGAATCTGAATTCAGGGTTTTTCGGCCAGATGAGCAAACACATTACCCACTAAGCCCTTTCTCTGCACTCTGATATATAGGACCTTTGTGTATACAATACGTTGGAGGACTTAGAACGGGTGAAAGGTGAACGACAACCAATAAGTTTTCCCAATCTTACTATCCATTGGGACAACATCAGCAATACAAACGATTTTCTGTAAAACATATAAACACTAATAGAGAAAAACACCTAGAATACCTTCATCCAAAGAGTGACTGGTTGTGTGAGTGAGAAAATATTTACCCCATTTTAGTAATAGTGCAATTTGGGGGGGGCTCAGGACATCAAGACTAGAAAGGCATATCATATGTATGGAATCATAAGCTGGAGTGAGTGAGTGAGTTGGGTTTAACGCCGCTTTTAACAGTATTCCAGTTATATCACGGCGTGTCAGCTTAATGTGGGAGGAAAGCCCAAAGTGATGCAGGTCTCAGACGTTTACCACTTCGGTGAAACCCACGAGCACGGGTATGGTGCTGACAAACCTAGAAACTTAATTGGGGCGAACCGGGATTCGAACCCACAATCATAGGTTTCTGGCGTGCCCAAGGGACGCAACTCTGCACAGCGAATCACGGCACCTTAGACGACTGGGCCCCCCATGCCCCCCTCATAAGATGGAGGACAAACCAGTAGCCTACAACTGAACAAAATATTAATCGGATTATCTGATTTCATTAATTCACACGTTTTCCTTCACTTACCTCAATAAGTGAGTGAGTTGGGTTTAAACACCACTTTGAACAGTATTTCAGTTATATCACGGCATGTCAGTTTGATGTGGGAGGAAAGCCCGAAGTGATGCAGGTCTCAGACGTTTACCACTTTGTGAAACCCTTGATGTACGGTGCTGACTCACCTAGAAACATAACCTGGGTGAACTGGGATTTGACCCACACTTCAGTAAGTAACACCTCATACGGAAACAGATGACAAAAAAGCAACCGCTGTGTTATTGTTTATATTTTGGTCAAAACTTTCATTTCACAATTGTTTAGGAAGTCGACCTCATATCATGGCTCTCATCATTCTTATTTGTCTTATGTTGCATGCCTCTTGGCATATTGGCCACGAACAACTGTAACACAAAAAAGTAAACTGGTCCTGCCTAATAATAAAAAGAAAAAATATAAAGAATTCAAACATTTTGAAACGATGAGATCGATAATTGCTTCAAGCTAGCAAGCAATGTTTCATCTGTGATGAAATTTGACAACAAAACATTTCACACAAAGGCAACACTTTTCAAAATAAATTGGTTTATGGATCACTTAACCAAAAAAACCCTAAGCAGAAAAAAATAAATGTTTTTAATTCAGCCAAAACAATACAAATTGCATAAAAAACATTGAACTGCACGACAGAGATGACTGCCTCAGAAACATTGCATTCATGACAACATAATGGGAAAACCTTAGAAAAAAGAAAGAAAAAAGTCACAGTACATATATTATGCATCCCCCCACCAAATCCGTAAACCAATTAACATGAAAAGTGTGACCTTAACATCTACTATAATACAAAACATCATGTCTCACTTCATTGTCATAGATAACCTTATGTTGTCAACAAACTTTACAATTCAACAATAACAGTAACAAATTGTATCACAAGATATTGTACTGTGTACAGGAGGTTTTCGGTCAAGGAGTACAACTAGGGGTGTTTGCAAGAAACACCAGAAACAGAAGTAGCACCTCCACTGCTATATCAGTGTTAGAAATTGGCACTAGTCCTGTAGTCCTTGCCAAACTCCCCAATAGTTAAGGTATCCTAAGGACTAGTAGAAATTTGCCACTTTAAGGGTTTTGCTATATGTCTTCATTATAAGGACTAAAAATGTTAGTTTCTCCCGCTGTATTTCCCCAAAGCTTCTAAACTAACAAAATACTATCCTATACGTCCAGTCCAAAAACATTACTTCCAGACATTGACGTCTTTAAAGAGAACTTCGCAAGATCCCATAATTACCTCAACATCAGCATTGTAGAAGCAACAGTACCGTAATGACCGCAGATAAGCTGGACTTTGAGGACAAGAAAAAAGATTCTGTAGAAAGGGGTCAGCCAATGTAAGGGTTAGACTTTCATGAAACTATTTTTCGGTTGGTCAAAAACTACATCGGATCGCTTCGGCTGAACGAACAAGAGTGATACAACTATGTTTCACAATTACCACTATGATGACCTTGACCTTTGGTAGACTAAGCACCAACACTAGCGAGTGATTTTGGTTTAACACCGCTTTCGACAGTATTCCAGTTATATCAATGCGTGTCATCTTAGTGTGGGAGGTGATGAAGTGATGAAGTAATGCAGGTCTGAGACGTCTACCACTTGAAACTATATGTGAAAATTCATATATTCAACCTTGTATTAGTTGTAAGTGAGTGAGTGAGTTGGGTTTAACGCCGCTTTTAACAGTATTCCAGTTATATCGCGGCATGTCAGCTTGATGTGGGAGGAAAACCCAAAATGTTGTCGGTCATATACATTTACCACTTCGGTGAAACCCACGAGCACAGATATGGTGCTGACAAACCAAAAAACATAATCGGGGGAAACCGGGATTTGAACCCACAATCATAGGTTTCTGGTGTGCCCAAAGGACGCAACTCTTCACAGCGAACCATGGCGCCTTAGACGACTGGGCCACCCATGCCCCCGCACCAACATTAGATGTGGTAGCATTTGTAAAGATACGTGTAAACACAGAGTTTCATGGCTGATGAGTTAACCACGGCTCAGAAACTGACTTATATGACCTTAATGATAACCTTGACTTATTTTGACCTCAACCTTTTCAAAGCAAGGCCCCATCCTAGAGATGGTAAATGATAAATGCATAACTATGTTCTGAGTATAACCACAAACTTTTCTGTGAGATTTCTCTTTCTTGTTACCTTGACCTTTCACATTTTCAAGACATATGCCAAATGAATTCCCCATGGCTATTTGAGATAAGTCCACAGAAGAATAATACCTAAATGTCAATAATCTTTGTGTAGTGAGTAGAAAAATTCAGATGGTAGCAGCGGTGGTCAAAGTCCAACAAAGCTGTAAATCAGTCGTGTTTCAAGGGGCTACTAACAATCATCACAATTTAATCCCTAGCATGCTGACTCCGTGTGAAAGAGTGCAAACAGGATCAAAGTACAACATCTATTGAATTAACAGTTGATAAAAAACATTTATAAATGTCTGTAGAAGCACATTGAGACAAGGTTCTCAAAAAACAATAAATTAGTTGCATTCATTTTAGTCGCTTGAAAATGGACAAAACAAGTTTGGATATTCACATGTTTAGTGACATAAGCAAGCGAGTGTGTAAATATTACCTGACGCGTCATCAGCTTCTTGCAACTATTCATGGCGAGTTTCACGATATATTTATAGTACTTTGTAAATGCAACATATTTCACCATCAAAAGGTTCCATAATTTCTTTAAAAAACTTAGTGTTGAATTGATATAAATGCATCAGGAGAGCCATAACTTATAAAATTTGTGCGGAAATTTAAGCAACATTCCTCATTCTGGAGTTGAGATGATGATGCTATGGACGCAGTCACTTCCATCTGTGTTTTGGGGCTGCTTGTGTCAAACCAGGGTTTACAGCTTGTTCCCCCATTTGCCTTTCCTTTCACAAAGGTGCAAATAGTCTAACAAAACCAAGAGGCTGAATTCCTGCATATTAATATTTGATTAAAAAACTGTTAATGTCTTTCAGCCACAGCACCCGATTGTGCAAGTTTGTCACGTGTAGTCTCACACCTGTACAACAGCCATCACAGACTTACATGAAGAAACAAGAGAACGTGAACATTTTACACATTGTAAGGTCCAAATGGAGAGTACATTGTATGAAGTCAAAGCTACTGTTCCTGGAGAGGAGAAAGATGATATTTCAATGACTTGTAAATGTGCATTTCAATGGATGAAGCCATATTTAACCAAAGATTGTCATTAGCCTTGAGACTATTAATCTGTCATTTAGAAACAGTGTACCCACGGTAGAGCAGCTCGCCTGTATTCAGTGCTATAACATTTACATATTGATAGTGATTAGACAAACTGGATAGACAGTCACTGTTTTACAAAGTGACTGTCTTGTCAGACTTTCACATATAGTTGTTAACAATCAGATATATGTGAAAATTCCCTATAATCACCCTTGTGTTAGTTGTAAGTGAGTGTGAGTTGGGTTTAACGTCGCTTTTAACAGTATTCCAGTTATATCACGGTGTGTCAGCTTGATGTGGGAAAAAAGCCCGAAGTGATGTAGGTCTTAGACATTTACCACTCTGGTGAAACCCACGAGCACAGATATGGTGCTGACAAACCTAGAAACATAATCAGGATTCATATACAGGATTCATGGGTGTCGGAGAAAGCATGTGAAGTATTGACGATGCTCATCATCAGTGTCTGAAATAGCTGCCTGCCCGCTAGCCAAATGCCTGTGACTTTGAAATTGGGCTAGGAACATTTCCGTAAAGCTGGTCCAACTTCCAGTTGAAACTTCTAGTCAATACCTATTTATTTCTACAAATAATCAAAAGTCTAAGTCTGTTGTCATTTTGTAGTTTATCAGAAGCGTTTTGGACTACTAAAATATGATGAGGGCTGGCAACAGTGTTAACAAGACCTCCAGCCAATGAACTTTGGAAATTAATTTATGCACTGCAGTCATCATGACATTCTAGTGGGCAATGGTACATTAGACATATCGAGTTACTTAAATGAGGATCAGTATAGGTTCTCATGTTGTTAGCCAGTCAGGCACAGACTATGTCGTCTGAATAAGGCCGTGATATACATTTGTAGCTACAATTGTTCTCTGTGGCATAAAACAACACTCACTCACTCACACAACCATAGCTGGACAAAAATGAAATTCTTCAGATAGCTCTAATAGTCCTGACAAAGGTAACTACATGTATTACTAAAAAATCCCTCACTCACTCAGTCAGCCCGATGTGGTAAATTAAACTCAACTGGTAAAGCATAAAGACACATGACAAATGATCTGAATAAATATGGCATTTATCCATGATGGAAGATGTGTGATGTTATAAATAATTGTGATTGAATGCTCTCAGTCCACAGCATCCATGTCTGTGTAACCGAGGTCCCTATAGGTTGTCCGATTGTCCTGGTTGTCTCCCCTTATTTCTCCAGCCTCATCACTGTCACTGGACCCCTTCTCCAACAAGTTCTGAGAATGTTTGGTGGCGCCGTCGGCAGTGGCTGACAGTTTGACATTTGAGTCTGTGATAAGTTTGGTTTGTTCAGTGTTTTGTTCCTCCTCGGACGACTCACTTGACGGAGGTGGAAGGATTGGTTCATTTGTTCGTTGTCGGTAAAACAGGAGATAGGCGGCTCTGGTGACTACGTTCTTCTCATTGCTGATTGATGACACTCGACTGTCATCACACAGACGCCAATCTGAAGAGACGAACAAAAATACTCTCAAATAAATTAACAAGGTATCGAAACATCATCTTGGGTAACGTGTATAGTGGTATTGTATTGTCCACAGCAACAAACACTTTTGAGATAACACAAGAGTCAGTGAGTGAGTTGGGTTTAAACTAGGGCTGGGACGGGTAACTCAGGTACCCGGGTCGGGTGGGTACTGAGAAGGACCCGGGTACCCACAAGGCTACCTGGACCCGTGGTTAGGCATGCGATATATTGTTTAGTGAAAATAATTATATTTGGTTACACTAAAGTCACTAATGTTTCCATTTCTTTCTGACTATGCACCCATTCCTTCTGATTTTCCATATGGTTAAATAAAGATATAACTTAATTCAACTTCAGTGTATGAATGACCAGATTGTTTAATACATGTATCTAAATACGTTTTGCCAGGGCTAAGCTAAAAATGTTCCCAATCGGACATTTTGAGAAATCTCCTGAGACCTACAGTGGGCACCCGGGTAGGGTCGGGTAATAGGGTGGTGGGTTCCCGGGTAGTAAATTTGGACTCGTCCCAGCCCTAGTTTAAACCCACCTTGAACAGTATTCCAGTGTCAGTTAAATGTGGGAGGAAAGCCAGAAGTGATGCAGGTCTTAGACGTTTACCACTTTGGTGTAAACCACGTGCACGGGTATCGTGCTGACAAACCTATAACATAACAAGGTGAACCCAGCTTTGTACCCATAACCATAGGTTTCTTGTGTGCCCAAGGGACCAGTGTTCAAAAGAAGTGCCTGCCCGTAGGCTTGTGGCAGGTAGATCTTGAGTCTGGCCCATAGTTTCAAATATGTATGACTCCTTATGGCCTGCAGTAGATTTACATTTTGATTAATTCTGTAACAATAAGCTGCATTTTTTTAAAAGAAGGCCTGAAGAGTTTACCCAGGGCCTGAAGCCTCGAAAGTCTGTGGGTCGTGATGTCAGTTTGCAATTTTTGAAAATACAAAACTCTGCGCAGTGAACCATGGCATCAGACAACTGGGCCACCAATGCCCCCAGCACAACAAGGAAGATAAGAAAACTTTTCACATATTTTTCTTTACATCAAACTGTGTCAAGTAAATTGATAAAGATATGTTTCAGTTGTAAATACTTGATACTGTTAATATTATTCAGTATCAGCATCAGATAATGATGACAGTGATGCTCCATGGCTCCGTACCAACTTCATTCCTCAGAGGGTCAACAGTGTCGGTGCAGCGTACGTAGGAGGTGTAATGGCCGCCCAAGATGCCTCCGTGATGGTTTATGACGCCGTAGAGATCATACACAGGATGCTGCTGTGCCGAGGGCGTCTTCCCCAGGATAAACTTGGACAGGTCCAGACCTCTGAAGTAGAACACAAACAGGCTTAGCTGAGAGGAAAAGAAAGACAGTGAGAGAGAAAGAGAAAGTGAGAGATATAGTGAGTGACAGTGGGAGATAAAGTGAGAGAAAGAGGGAGACAGTGAGAGAGAAAGGGAAAGTGAGAGATAGAATAAGAGACAGTGGGAGATATAGTGAGAGAGAAAGAGGGAGACAGTGAGAGAGAAAGAGAAAGTGAGAGATAGAATAAGAGACAGTGGGAGATAAAGTGATAGAGAAAGAGGGAGACAGTGAGAGAGAAAGGGAAAGTGAGAGATAGAATAAGAGACAGTGGGAGATATAGTGAGAGAGAAAGAGGGAGACAGTGAGAGAGAAAGAGAAAGTGAGAGATATAGTGAGAAACAGTGGGAGATAAAGTGAGAGAGAAAGAGGGAGACAGTGAGAGAGAAAGAGAAAGTGAGAGATAGAATAAGAGACAGTGGGAGATATAGTGAGAGAGAAAGAGGAGACAGTGAGAAAGAGGGAGACAGTGAGAAAGAAAGAGAAAGTGAGAGATAGAATAAGAGACAGTGGGAGATATAGTGAGAGAGAAAGAGGGAGACAGTGAGAAAGAAAGAGAAAGTGAGAGATAGAATAAGAGACAGTGGGAGATAAAGTGATAGAGAAAGAGAAAGTGGGAGATAGAGTGAGAGAAAGTTAGAGACAGAGTGAGAGACAGTGACAGATAAAGTGAGAGAGAAAAGGATCTTGTGCCAAGCTTGTAAAAGTGTCATACCATACTAGCTGTAAATATGCTAAACTTTCTTTTGAGTAGTATATGTGGGAGGGTGAATGTACGTCAGCAATATTCCAGTTATATCACGATAATGAAATACAGATTAGACAAACTACTGGTTCATATACCATGAGAAACCATTAACAATGACAATCAGCTGTCACACATTGCTAGTCTTCATGTTAGTTGTCTCAAAGAAAATGTATTCCACTAATGGCCTAAGTGACAACTGTTGGCAAAGCTTAGGACTGACTGACATTGCTGCTCTGTTTACAGCCATATTTTCTAGTGGTCTACATGTCATACGATTATCTCCCTTTGATTTCCACACACTAATATTTCTGGTTTGGTTTGATGCTTGAAGTTCATTAATACTCTTGGATTCCATATATACTTGTTGTGTATGCGAACAACTACTGGGAAAGCAGACCTGAGCATTGACTAACATTGTTGCTGTATAATATTTTCGGCCATATATACTTGTGGTCTACATGTTATCTGGTTATACGATTATCTCCCTTTGCATTCAACACAAAAATATTTCTGGTTTGGTTTGATGCTTGAGGTTCGTTAGTACTCTTGGATTCCATGTATACTTGGTGTGTATGTATATAGATTTGATAAGACTGTGATGTAATTGTATGACGTAGTGTGGCAGATAGTTTTCTAGGTAATGGGTTCAAGATGGTGTGTTCCTGAGGGCTGAGCCCATTGTAATGTGTCAGTATCTTATTGTCAGTTGATCTGTTGATTGTAAATATTAGTGGAATAAATGTACAGACAATTGTATCCTGTGTTCTAATTTCTTCACTGGCAAGCACTTGCTAAATGTTAACCATGATTGACAAGGAAAGTCTAAGGCAATTATCAATGGAGAGAGATCTTGTCTTGCGGCTTGATAACCAATCACAAATAAAGAGATTTCCAGCAGTACCTTGTAGGAAATTCCACCATTTTGTCGATCTTGTCCCGAAAGATGAAGTTTCTAAAGGAGAACCTCTTCAGCTGGATAATAAGCAGATGTGGGAGCCGCCATATTGACATCTGCTTCGTTGCTTCCTGGTGCTTCTTGCATTGTGGGCAGTACCTGCACAACAAAGTACATACACTACATAGCAACATTTAGGGCTGGGACGGGCAACTCGGGTACCCGGGTCGGGTGGGTACTGAGTAGGACCCGGGTACCTTAAGGACTACCCGGACCCGTGGTTAGTCAGGTGATATATTGTCTGATGACTAAAATTATCTGGAACTCTATGGTTACACTACAAGTCATTAATGTTCGCTTTTCTTTCTGACTATGCACCCATTCCTTCTGACTTTTCATATGGTTGAATAAACATATAACTGAAGTCAACTTCAGTGTATGCATGACCAGGTTGTTTAATATATGTATCTAAATACGTTTTGCCAGGGCTATGCTAAAAAATATCCCAATCGGAAATTTTGAGACATCTCCTGAGACCTAGAGTGGGTATCCGGGTAGGATAGGGTAGGGTAAGAGGGGGGCGAGTACCCGGGTAGTAAATTTGGACTCGTCCCAGCTCTAGCAACATTGGTTTGTATTGTTTCTTGACTCACAAAGTGTGTTTGTTGTTGACAGTATTCCAGCCTACAAGATGGTGGTCTGTGATCCCCAGACCCCCAGACCCCCATCCCTCTTTGAAAAGTAAATGTAGTATGTTGTAGAATGTAAAATTATCTGAGACAGAATTCTGATATTTTGGATCCGCCTTGGACCAGACAAACCAGTGATTGATATTGTAACCAACAATCCAGGCCGTTGGGGTAAGATAAACGCAATCAATCAAATCACTGAGTTTGACCACCCAATCCTCTTATGACAAGCATGGCTTTTTGGGGACCTGCTTGAACCCAGAAACCCCATGCAGCATGTCTTGATAGGATAGGGTACTATTGTTGAGCAAACTAGTTGGACTTAACCATTGGAGTCCACTGATGAACTACAAACTTGGTGGCGTGTGTGCATGCGTGCGTGCGTGCGTGCGTACGTGCGGGCGTTGCTGATTTTATAGTGCTGGCCCACTGAGATACCATGCCGCCACTTAACATGAATCATCCACACAGACACAGTGTACTGACTCCGAGCCGACCAGTCCTTGTTAAAGACCCTTAATGCCGAGCGTCAGATAGGGTAACAACAAGTACTATCATTTAACGTCTTTTGGTATGACGCGGCCGGGGATCAAACCACGACCTTCCTCTCTCCAGGCAGACGCTCTACCACTAGACCACGGAGGTTGTGTGGACTTGTCATGACCCTTCCTCTTAACCCGCCATGTAAACTTCCCATTAGGCATGTTAGATGGCAATGCTCCGACTTTAAGAAGTAAACAGAGAAATTATCAGGTGTCCTATAACATCATCTGTAACTTTGCTACCTACCAGGCTTCGTCTCGGCTGAGCATCTCGGGCTCGGTGAACACCTCCAGACACTGGTCCAGTGTGATATTGGAGTAGTCTGGAATATAACAGTTGAAATGTGAAGATAATTCATAGCTGTTCTGAAGAAGTAGTTTGATCAGAAAACGTGAGCAAAAAGCCAATAAGGATATGCAAATATGTCATCATCATACACATCTTGAAACAAAAGCATGACTCTCACCATCAGATTGTGCCGTCTGCATGCTTTCATCATCATCCGCATCCTGAAAAGGGCAGAAGAACACTGTGAGTTCCTTTGTCAACATCAGTCAGCATGCATCATCAAGGATTTATCTAGATGTGCTCAGAGGCCATTATTCAGATCCAAGTCTGCAGCAATTATCAGTAAAAAATCCCCAAATTACCAAATTTCCCAATTCATGTTTTACGGTAATGTAGAAGAGACTTGTATTCACTGACCAATTTGAGCCAATATCCCAGTTTTTCCCCAAAAGCCTGTTCCCTGGAATCCTTGGTCATTTTCTAAATTCAACAGATGCCTAAGAATGACAGCCCTAATCTAATAACAGCATATAATCCAAGGACCACTATGGAGATCATAATGGCGTTAACTCACCAACTCCTTAGACTGGACCAACACATAGGACGCAAGCTTGTCACTGTTTCTCCAGTCCATGGATAGAAATCGCCGGCTCGTCAAGTCTAGGGGTACCTCTCCCTTATCTTCTAGTCTCTCCCCATCAGGGCCCCTCAGTCCTTCCCCGTCGTTATTGACCGGCTTGATGTGGAACAACGGCATGGCCCTCTCGGACTCCTCTGTCTGGATGCCCAGGACAGGGTTGGTGGGGATCGATCTGGACGACACCTTAGCCTGATCTGGAGGGAAGATCTCGTCGGCTTGTCCCGAACTACCCACAGTGAAGTTCCTTGACGCACTTTGATCCAAGGAGGCACTCTCCGGTATGTCATCATTACCGAAACTCTCACTCGAGGCAATGGTTGGAGGCATGTGGGTGAGGTTTTGGTCCATGTCCAGTGATGTGGCGCTCCCTGCTAATGCTGTGGTGCTGCTGCTCTCAATGCCAGTGTCACAGTCGTCATCCAAGGCCTGCTCAGCATCTGCTGTGAGTGTGTGAGTGCTGGCTGATGATGATTGACTGTCAAGGCTGTTGAGGCTGCCACTTGATTGGCTGCTGGAGGAGGAGCTGAGGTTGGAGGTGGAGGGATGGCTGGACAGCTTGGTGGGCGGCACGGCCTGCACAGGGGGCTGGAAGACATCCACGGAGTACCTGGCACAGACAACATTAGATTGGGTGAGAATACAATGGCAGCTTGGTGGGCGGCACGGCCTGCACAGGGGGCTGGAAGACATCCATGGAGTACCTGGTACAGACAACATTAGATCGGGTGAGAATACAATGGCAGCTTGGTGGGCGGCACGGCCTGCACAGGGGGCTGGAAGACATCCACGGAGTACCTGGCACAGACAACATTAGATCGGGTGAGAATACAATGGCAGCTTGGTGGGCGGCACGGCCTGCACAGGGGGCTGGAAGACATCCACGGAGTACCTGGCACAGACAACATTAGATCGGGTGAGAATACAATGGCAGCTTGGTGGGCGGCACTGCCTGCACAGGGGGCTGGAAGACATCCACGGAGTACCTGGCACAGACAACATTAGATCGGGTGAGAATACAATGGCAGCTTGGTGGGCGGCACTGCCTGCACAGGGGGCTGGAAGACATCCACGGAGTACCTGGCACAGACAACATTAGATCGGGTGAGAATACAATGGCAGCTTGGTGGGCGGCACTGCCTGCACAGGGGGCTGGAAGACATCCACGGAGTACCTGGCACAGACAACATTAGATCGGGTGAGAATACAATGGCAGCTTGGTGGGCGGCATGGCCTGCACAGGGGGCTGGAAGACATCCACGGAGTACCTGGCACAGACAACATTAGATCGGGTGAGAATACAATGACAGCTTGGTGGGCGGCATGGCCTGCACAGGGGGCTGGAAGACATCCATGGAGTACCTGGCACAGACAACATTAGATCGGGTGAGAATACAATGACAGCTTGGTGGGCGGCATGGCCTGCACAGGGGGCTGGAAGACATCCATGGAGTACCTGGTACAGACATTAGAGCAGGTGACGATACAATGACAGCTTGGTGGGTACATTTGTTGCTCTGGACCAATATCACAAAAAGATAATGTGCAAATAATGATCTTATGACAGAGGTCCACAATGTGAGTACAGCTTTTTTGAAGAAAAAAAAAGAGGAGCATTTTGAGATTTGGCAACTTGTATTCAGTAATCATGTAATTTTGTTGAAAATATATCACAACATGAGGAGTGAGTGAGTATGGTTTTATGATGCTTTTAGCAATATTCTAGCAATATCACGGCGGGGGACATCAGAAAATCGGCTTCACCCATAGTACCCATGTCGGGAATCGAACCCAGGTCTTCAGCATGACGAGCGAACGCTTTAACCACTAGGCTACCCGACCGCCCCCACTACACGAGGAAGTCATGGTGGTGTTCAACTTTACTTCAGCATACTTGGTCCACCACAAAACGTCTAGATTCAAGAATTTTCACTCTGGTTCCGTGTATGCAGACTGACCTTGAGTATGCTTCCATGAGTTTCCCGAGCCGTGAGAAGGTCGCCCGAGATTCTGGTATACTGACGATGAAGGGGCAGCCTACAGGCTCCGGGATCACACTGCAGCTTGACTTGTGCACTTGCCAGTGAGATCGCTGGCAGGCCCTGAACAAACAGATAGTGTTCTCTGTCAATACACACAGAAAACAGGATTTATGAAAGAACAAGTTATAGTCAAAAGCCAAAGGAGTGAGTGAGTGAGTGAGTGAGTGAGTGAGTGTGACAGTGTGAGAGTGAGTGAGTGAGTGAGTGAGTGAGAGAGTGAGTGTGAGAGTGAGTGAGTGAGTGAGTGAGTGAGTGAGTGAGTGAGTGAGTGGTTTAACGCCATTTTTAGCAATATTGCAGCAATGACATGTCTGGGGGGAAACAAAAGGACAAACAGATCATACGCTATTATCCAGCTCCATAAAAGGATAAAAAGCAACTTGACACATGTCCATACTCGGTGTAGGAATTAGTTGCCAAAGTTCACTGGCCAGGAGGCCTTATTAACAAAAATAATTGCCAGCCCTCATCACTCAGCAAAATTCCAGCTATATGACGGTGGTCAGTAAATCATTGAGCTAGGACCAGACAATCCAGTGAAATTATGAGCAACAAAACACTCCATAGTTCATCTGAATAATTCACCAAGACCACGCTATCCTTGTCTTTTTGTCTTTGACTCAGCATAGCAAATGTTAGAGCTTTGAGTTAACAAAGCATCACTGTATTTTGTTTGTTGTATGAAAGGCCACTTACTGATCACAGTATCCAACTTTGAAACACTTGGTGCACCGCTTGAGCTTGATCCCCGCTGCAGGTGGCTTCCGGCACTGAGAGCACCTCAAGGGAGCCTGGTTGGGCATCAGTGTTCTCTGAATGACATAACATAGCAAGCATTAGCACACTCATAGTCAGTGAGTCATCACTAGTCCTTCTACTCATTCAGTGTCACAGGTACTTCACACATCTGTATCACAGGTACTTCACACATGCAACACCTGTATCACAGGTACTTCACACACCTGACACTCATCTGTATCACAGGTACTTCACACATCTGTATCACAGGTACTTCACACATCTGACACTCACCTGTATCACAGGTACTTCACACATATGACACCTGTATCACAGGTACTTCACACATGCAACACCTGTATCACAGGTACTTCACACATGCAACACCTGTATCATAGGTACTTCACACATGCAACACCTGTATCACAGGTACTTCACACATGCAACACCTGTATCATAGGTACTTCACACATGCAACACCTGTATCACAGGTACTTCACACATGTACTTCACACATATGACACCTGTATCACAGGTACTTCACACATGACACTCACCTGTATCACATGTACTTCACACATATGACACCTGTATCACAGGTACTTCACACATGACACTCACCTGTATCACATGTACTTCACACATATGACACCTGTATCACAGGTACTTCACACATGCAACACCTGTATCAAAGGTACTTCACACATATGTCACTCAGCTGTATCACAGGTACTTCACACATCTGACACCTGCATCACAGGTACTGTACACATGCAACACCTGTATCACAGGTACTTCACACATATGACACTCACCTGTATCACAGGTACTTCACACATACGACACCTGTATTACAGGTACTTCACACATCTGTATCACAGGTACTTCACACATGCAACACCTGTATCACAGGTACTTCACACATATGACACCTGTATCACAGGAACTTCACACATGCAACACCTGTATCACAGGTACTTCACACATCTGTATCACAGGTACTTCACACATCTGTATCACAGGTACTTCACACATGCAACACCTGTATCAAAGGTACTTCACACATATGTCACTCAGCTGTATCACAGGTACTTCACACATCTGACACCTGCATCACAGGTACTGTACACATGCAACACCTGTATCACAGGTACTTCACACATATGACACTCACCTGTATCACAGGTACTTCACACATACGACACCTGTATTACAGGTACTTCACACATCTGTATCACAGGTACTTCACACATGCAACACCTGTATCAAAGGTACTTCACACATATGTCACTCAGCTGTATCACAGGTACTTCACACATCTGACACCTGCATCACAGGTTCTGTACACATGCAACACCTGTATCACAGGTACTTCACACATATGACACTCACCTGTATCACAGGTACTTCACACATACGACACCTGTATTACAGGTACTTCACACATCTGTATCACAGGTACTTCACACATGCAACACCTGTATCACAGGTACTTCACACATATGACACCTGTATCACAGGTACTTCACACATGCAACACCTGTATCACAGGTACTTCACACATATGACACTCATCTGTATCACAGGTACTTCACACATATGACACCTGTATCACAGGTACTTCACACATGCAACACCTGTATCACAGGTACTTCACACATGCAACACCTGTATCACAGGTACTTCACACATGCAACATTTGTATCACAGGTACTTCACACATGCAACACCTGTATCACTGCTACTTCACACATCAGACACCTGTATCACAGGTACTTCACACATCTGACACCTGTATCACAGGTACTTCACACATGCAACACCTGTATCACAGGTACTTCACACATGCAACAGCTGTATCACAGGTACTTCACACATATGACACCTGTATCACAGGTACTTCACACATATGACACCTGTATCACAGGTACTTCACACATGCAACACCTGTATCACAGGTACTTCAGACATGCAACACCTGTATCACAGGTACTTCACACATATGACACCTGTATCACAGGTACTTCACACATGCAACACCTGTATCACAGGTACTTCACACATATGACACCTGTATCACAGGTACTTCACACATGCAACACCTGTATCACAGGTACTTCACAGGTACTTCACACATATGACACTCATCTGTATCACAGGTACTTCACACATATGACACCTGTATCACAGGTACTTCACACATGCAACACCTGTATCACAGGTACTTCACACATGCAACACCTGTATCACAGGTACTTCACACATGCAACACCTGTATCACAGGTACTTCACACATGCAACATTTGTATCACAGGTACTTCACACATGCAACACCTGTATCACTGCTTCTTCACACATCAGACACCTGTATCACAGGTACTTCACACATCTGACACCTGTATCACAGGTACTTCACACATGCAACACCTGTATCACAGGTACTTCACACATGCAACAGCTGTATCACAGGTACTTCACACATATGACACCTGTATCACAGGTACTTCACACATATGACACCTGTATCACAGGTACTTCACACATGCAACACCTGTATCACAGGTACTTCAGACATGCAACACCTGTATCACAGGTACTTAACACATCTGACACTCATCTGTATCACAGGTACTTCACACAGGTACTTCACACATATGACACCTGTATCACAGGTACTTCACACATGCAACACCTGTATCACAGGTACTTCACACATCCTACACTTACCTGTATCACAGGTACTTCACACACCTGACACTCACCTGTATCACAGGTACTTCACACACCTGACACTCATCTGTATCACAGGTACTTCACACATCCGACACTCACCTGTATCACAGGTACTTCATAAACGGCTTCTCCTGCCACTTCCTCTGACAATACTTCAGCACTGAAAACAGGAACATCACATGGAGGAACATGTTGCATTCCACAACTAACAAGAACAATCTTGGGATATGTGCTCAACTGGGCATATGTCCTTGTCAATTTTACAACCTGTTTTGACCTGTGACTTCTAAATCCTTCAATATCTGTCAAAGTCACAGCTAATGTAAAGATACCAGACTAAACAATAGTTATTTTAGCTTGGTCACATGACATCTACTGATGTAGTATGTTCAGAATCTGCCTGGATGTGTTTGTTATGACAGAGAGTCTATGAACCAAAATTGGTAAAAACCCATCAATAATACTATAAAAAACAAGTCAAAGAACAATTTGAATGCTGTGGGTTGCAACTACCACCAGCCATGACAGACATCTACAGTCAAAGAAAAAAAATTGATGCGCTTTAATTTCTCTTGAGTAGTATATTACAAATCTTTCATGTCTTCAGGAAAGCCACCCTCGATTATCTCCCCATTGTATTATGCTAAATACCCTGGACAGAATATCTCTTGTCCGTAAGTATTGTTTGATTGGACAGCTATATTACCACATTTTGTTGCAATCAGGTTTTAAGCAAAGCTATTGCAGCGAATGAGTCCAGGGTACTGGTCGTAACAACTTGGAGATGTAGTACCCTGAATAATCAAGGATTCAAGTCAGGCAGGACAATGGTCTTTGCATACAAACAACATATTTTATGACAGTCATCAATATTCCAGCTTCATCACTGCAGCCTGTACAGAAACTAAGGGACTCGGGACCAGACAAACCAGTGATTGACATTCTGAGCAATATCCCACAGTTAGGGTACGATGACATGCAAGTCAACAAGCCTGACCAAAAGAGTTCTGGGCCCTGTTATATCTTAGGATTACGGTGATCATAACTTCCATACTTCCCCCCCCCCCAAAAAAATTTGACAGATGATTTTTTTTGCCATATAACACAGTACTTACACAACAATGGTGTCATTGATCTGGACGCTAGACAGACTTGCGCGTCGTGTGAAAACCTTGAGAATCTTCCCCCGGTACGCCTCAAACACCCGCATCTGAAGGAAAACATAAAGGGTAAAACCTGATAATCTGTTAACAGACAGAACACTTTATATTAAGAGTGAGTGAGTATGGTTTTATGCCGCTTTTAGCAATATTCCAGCAATATCATAGCGGGGGACATTGTACCCATGTAGGGAATCGAACCTGGGTCTTCGGCGTTACGGGCTAACGCTTTAACCACTAGGCTACCTGACAGCCCCTCTTTATAATAGAAGTTAAAGTGCGAGAAAAATATCCTACATAATGCAGATTGTGCAACCTCTTAATAATAGAGTCTGACCAGATACTCAGTGATTGATATTATGAGCAAAGATCCACGCCATTGGGGTATGTTGACACAAAATCATTGTCATGACCATTCCATCAATAATAACTTGACTAAGTCGCCTCTTGGGTTGCAGTTGGCCAATTCTAACCTGGAAATCCCATGGGTACCAAATTTAATAGCCTTTTAATAGCCTCTCATGACTAGCAATCGATGCTGTGGATACATTTATCCCATGTTTAGGGTTGTGACGGGTACTCGAGTACCCGATAAAGTGTCGGGTAGCCTAGGACTCGGTTACCCGTTCAGGGGAGATAACTTGTAAGTCACTTCAAAATGGACGACAAAGCGGACAAACGTTCAAATGTTTGGGCGTATTTTGACCTTGATGACACAAAGAAAAAGACCAAATGCCGTCTCTGTGGCATATGTATCAGCTACGCAGGTAGTTCGACGAGTTCCATGAAAAAGTATCTAAGTTTTAAACACAAGAGCATTTACTTTGATATTCTGCGTCACTTGTGGTTTTAGGTAAGCCATGCAGGCATTTAATAAAAAACATAATACCTTAGAATAGATCAATAGATGTTTGATGACCTTTTTTTCACAAAAGCATTACAAACAAGTGGGACAACATTGAACTACGGGTACTCGAGTCCGGTTCGGGTATTGTCTGCCGGGTACTCGAGTTCAGTTTTCGTACCCGGTCGCAACCCTACCCATGTTCCTACGTGGATACTTGGTTTATTACTGTTGCAACAGCATGCTGAGTACATACACCTCCAAGAGCCAGTAATGCCACTGGCTCATGGGCAATTTCAATGAATCTATTGCTTGATCAATCACTTCATATATCTCTGTATATTTCTATGAACTACAATTTCATTAAAATCAGAGCTTCGTTCTCGCTACTGCTAAACAAACATGTGAGGACATCCCTTAACATGTCACATCAGAACGACCTTCCATCCAACCAATCAGAGCATTGCTTACCAGATCAGGAAAGTGACAGTTGGAATGTGTTTTCTAATCATGCAACCTTGAAAATATTAACATGGGACATTCCAAACAACAGTTACTGTCTGTATGACTGCTTCCGTCTAAATTATCCTCTATCTCTCCTTCAAAGGGATGAACAATTAAACAGAAGAGACTTTGAATATCCCTCTGGAAGTACAGCCATACAATTTAGACCATCTATTAACATGATTAGACATTCCAGAACATTTTTTTGTTCAGTTTTCCAATTTTGAATTGAGAACTTTGTCAAAATGTTGTTCAAAGCAGTCTGGAATGGAAGTTGCCAGTTTGAAACTAGTCCCTTATAACTAAAGAAAGCTGCATTCTGATTGGCTAATGTTGACTTCTCGTTATTTCATTGGTCGGTAAAAGTTTGCAAAAGGTTGATCCCGTAATGGGATGTCCTCACATGTTTGTTTAGTGGTAGCAAGAACAAAGATTTCAATTTCAATGCAATTCATGTATCAAGCACCTTATTCTGGTGGTGTTAATTAACTTTTACAACTCACATCTTTTTGTTTGACCCCTGTCTTTTTGCTGAGGTCGTCTGTGAGTTGTTCAACACGGGAGTCTTTGGGTAGGCGAACCAAGTACTGTAACAGAGAAGTGGCTTATGTACTGGCTCATCACGTTAGAAGCAGGACAATGTTTAGATAGTGTTTAATCCAACATTTGATATCTCATGTTTTGTTTTTTAATCCAAGATGCAGTTATATAACATAGCTAAACTTCCAGGCAAAAGAAAGTACACACTTATGTTATATGGTGGCAAAGAATGAAAGAAACAAGAAACGGTTCTTCGATAGTGATGCATTTCATACGGGTATCATAGTTGAGTTTTGGATCGTGTTCCGGTGACGGTTTCAGCCAAATAACACTTTGAAAACGTTTGTAATTTTTGGGTCACATTCTGGGTCAAATATATACTTCCTTTTGTCCTGCAGTTTATAAACATGAAAACATATTTTCACAAATTGTTTCGTTTTGTATGTTCGTAACGCTGCCCTCAGCAACATTCCAGCTAAATGATGGCAGTCTAAAAATAATTGAGACAAACAAGTGATTGATATTATGAGCAGCGATCCACACCGTCGGGGTACAATGACACACAATCAACCAAGTCACTGAGCTTGACCACAGGATCCATTCAGTCACCTCTTATGACAAGCATAGGCGGCTGGGGAACAATTCTAACACCATGTGGTTCCCAAATTTGTCGCCTCTTACGACTAGCAAGGGGTGTTGGGGACACATTCTACTCGAGATCACAACGGTCCTCGGATTAGGGGAGACTATCGGTATTTGTTTTAGCAGTATTGCAACAGCATGCTGAGTAAATACGACTCAGTGTTCCTGGCTAAGTTCAAAGTCACATGCCTGCAATGCCACATCTTAATACCAGCATCGATTTCTCGGGATCAATGCTAATCCTGAACCCCGAAGGTGGGTCCACACACTGTATCCCTGTCGCGAATTGATGGCGGATACTTCAACCTCTAGATGGCCCCACAGGTCCTTTCCCCCTGACCAAATCCACCTACCCGGACTGGCTTCCTTCCAAAGGGATCTTTCCACATGAATGTGATGGGCAACAGTCGACACTTTTTAGGTAGTGGAACGGACAAATACAAGAAGGGGTCAAACGTGATCGACACCTGGAAAAAAACAAAAACATGCCTTAGAACCAATCTACTTACCGTATTCGACGTAATAAGCGCCCAGGGCGCTCTCAAAATTAGAAATAGGGGGCTCTTATTAGAATATTATTTTGGTGAAAAAAAAAACAGAGTTGAAAGATAAATTTCATGGTTTATGCTGACAGCCTGAAATATTTTTCCAGAACTTAATTGCCAATAATAAAGGGTGCATATAACACATGAGAGCGTAATAGGGGAAATAAGTGGTGCGTATTATATGCCAATAGGGGTCGGAAAGGGTGCTAATTGTGATTGTTCACTAGCCAATATATCAGCAAATCTCAACGTGGGCGCTTATTACGTCGAATACGGTATGTCCTACAATGTGTTACTTTCTTTACCTTTTCACAGAGTAACTTCTTCAATTATCAGTTAATTTAAGTTAAGTTAATTTACATGAATATGGGAAATCTGTAAAATCTAAATATTTTTTACATTTGTATACTTATCCTGCATTACTCCTTAATGCATTTACTGCCTACCTTACGACAATATAGGACAGGGCATAGCGATGGTCTTGGGTGAAAGTTCTCACTTTTCGTATGGACCATCACCGCTGCCAGGTGACCTTGATGGAATATGACCTATCACATTACTGCCTGACAGCAGCGATGGTTCATATAAAAAGTGGGATCTGAGAGTGAAACAACTTTTCTCTTCACCCAAGACCATCGCTATGCGCTATCCTATATTGTCGTAAGGTAGGCAGTTAATTAATTTTTTAAACCCCCTAAATAATTCAACCTCAACAGAAAAAAAATCATTTCTGAAAAGAAAACCCTCATTGATTCATCAGTGAGTGAGTGAGTGAGTGAGTGAGTGAGTGAGTGAGTGAGTGAGTGAGTGAGTGAGTGAGTGAGTGAGTGAGTGAGTGAGTGAGTGAGTGAGTGAGTGAGTAATATCACGGCATGCCAGCTTATGAGAGAGGAAAGCCTGAAGTGATGCAGGTCTCGGACGTTTAGCACTTTGGTGAAACTAACCAGTATGGGTGTGGTGCTGACAAACCTAGAAACATAATAGGGCGAAACCAGGATCATAGGTTTCTGGCATGACTAAGGGAGGCAACTCTTCACAGTGAAATGCGGAACCTTAAATGACTGGGACATCCATGCCCCTTGGACTAACACTAAACATGTTCACCATGGTTGAGTAAATTAGCAGTTGATGTACATTCCAAAGGTGATTATTTTTTCACTTCTACAGCGATGGTCTATGAAGGAAGGAGTGCCTACCTTGCTGCATACAGGACAAATAAGTGTTGACTTGTACTGTCCTTGAAACAGGTCCACAATAGCTGAGTCGTTCCTCTTCTTGTATACATCCCAGGACTCGTTAGCAACAACCTGCAAGTTAGATGTGACAAATATAAATAAATATAAACAACTTCTACAATAGCATTGACCCTACATACATACATATATATGGTCAGAATGAATATGAAAGCTTCAATCACCAGGCCTCCCAATGTCACAGGATCAAAACATTAGGATTTGAAATCTCATTAGGGCCATTATAAAGAAAAAGCCTTTGTGTTGGGGGAACCCGCCCTACCCAAGAGGAGAAACAGACAGCAGCATGTCTGTCTGTCCATACATAAATTAGAAGATAAATACTATGTGTGTGTCTATTTCCGGGATTTTATCGAGTATTTGCATCGTGGAAATTCATCTCGAGACCCGAAAGCGTTAGCTTGAGAGGCTCGAATGAAAATTTCCAAGATGCAAATACACGATAAAATCCCGGAAATAGACACACACATAGTATTTATCGATATTGTAAACCTATTGTTTTATTTTGAAAAAACCATGCGCACTCTTTAACACCTCGTACTTACTCACCCTTTGCTTTCGCTTCCTTCGTGGAATGCAAATCATATTTTCACCCTATGACATTTGGTCATGTGACCCAAATTAGCCAATCACAACACAGAAGACACTTTCTATAGGTTTACAATAAAGACTGAATGGACTTTCTTTCAGGGATGCATGGACCGAAACAGAGATAATAATAGCATAGGTTATGGCATGTACTGTGACGAGGTGAAAGCATTACACGATGTTTGTTTGTTCATTGTTGAATGTTGCACAGATATTATGAGGAACAATCCACTCCACTATGACACACTCGATCTATTATGTCTCCTCGTAAGACTAGCATAGGTTGCTGGGAACCAACTCTCACTGGAATCCCCACGGGGGTGTCACACTATGTAGAAATACTCTACCTCGTCTGCTCTCCCATCTGAGTCCACGGTCTCTGTGTATGGCTTCTTCTTCACTCGGTTCAGGTCCTGCAAGGAAACAGACAACATGTCAAACACAGGAAGTTGGCATATCTAGAACAAGGACCCCCAGGCATAAAATCAACCATGTGCACTGCTCAGGGGGCATTTTCTGCCTGAATCAACTGATATTAAAAGTCAGTATTTTGCATCAAGCATAAAATGTCTGTTTGTTTGTTGTTTACCATCGCATTCAGCAATATTTCAGGTATACGACAGCAGCCTGTAAATAATTAGGGATTGATATTATGAGCAATGATCCACATTGTCGGGGTACGCAGACACACCATCAACCAAGTCGTGGAGCCTGACCACTTGATCCACTTGGTCGCCTCTTACAACAAGCATAGGTTGCTGGGGACCAATTCTAACACCATCAACCAAGTCGTGGAGCCTGACCACTTGATCCACTTGGTCGCCTCTTACAACAAGCATAGGTTGCTGGGGACCAATTCTAACACCATCAACCAAGTCGTGGAGCCTGACCACTTGATCCACTTGGTCGCCTCTTACGGCAAGTATAGGTTGCTGGGGACCAATTCTAACCCAGAATCAATGACCCAGATGTCAAAAGTAAGTTTTAGCAGTAAGAAACTAACTCACAGTAAGATTTTTGTTTTAAAGCAGAGTTGGGAAAAGGTGCAATATTGAGAGAGCCTTACCTCATGAAGCCCGTCAAGGAGGAACGCCATGAACTCTTGAGCATCATGTTGGGCAAAGCCTGTGAACTGACTGGCCTTCTTCGACACAATGTCCTGTAAACAAACAGTGGTTCATGAACAATGACGGGTCAAACCGAAATCTGTGTGTTTACAGATTACAGTACCAACAACTAAACATCTTGGCATTTGTCAATTACATCCAAACTGGATGGAGCAGGGGTATGGTGCTTACAACCTAGAAAAATAATCAGGTCAATCTGGGATTCGAACCCAGGATAATAGATCTCAGGTACACTTAAGGGAAAGAAATCTGCACAGCGAATTGTGGCGCCTTAGACAACTACCACTGGATCCCCATTGCACCCAATCCACACCACTTGAGTATCATATACACAGCAAGCCTGACTACAGTTTATTGTTGCTGGTCCTGTAGGTGTCTAAGGCCACGCTTATTTTATTTTTAGGATTACGGATTTTTCAGCCCAAAGTCATGGGTTGGAGGAGAAAAAAAGAAAAAAGAAAAGAAAAGCCAGATGCATTTTTCTTTAATGCAGAATGCCTCTGTCATTCTTTATGAACATATTCTGTGCTCAAAAGACCGCCATTTGTGACGATAAAGCCCCTTGCAACAATAAAAATTCTACCACTTACAACACAGACAATTGTCAAGTGAGGCTATTCATGTTCGGCTTTGAGATCAACAAGGATCGATTATGTATCTCTTTACTAGTTTACAACGGTAAATTCATGTTTTTCATTAAAGGGTGATAACAAATAAAATAAGAATCGGCGGGTCTGTAATCCGAAATATATAAAACGCCTGGCCTAACCCTAACAATCCCCACAGTGGTCCATACAATCCGTCCCTAGATATTTCCAGCTTTTACAAAACATTGCAGCTCACGATGGCTGCAATAGTGCTTGATGTATGACAGTTCCGTAAAGATTCTGTCTGAGCACAAGGCTGGAAACTCTAAAACGTTAAAAACCTGACTGAATAATTACAATATTATAACTGTATGCAGTAAATAGCAGGAAATATACTACACCAAGTGGTTGCCTGCAACACACAGTGGTTCATGAAATCAAGATAGCATATGCAGAAACCACGCAAACCACTATCACGTCTACTTTGGCAGTTTGTGACAAAACATTCGGAATATACTCGAACTTGTCCTGCAGCATCAGTTTTATTTGACTTCAATCTTTACAACAAACATGGCAAAGTAAGCAAAGCCCTACTGAAATGTTACTTGTCCCAGCTTTGGACTAGTTATTTGCACACTCAGCAATATTCCAGCTACACCACAGCGGCCTGTAAATAATCCAGTATGAGCCAGCCACAACAGAGGTGGACATAATAAGCAATGTTCCAGGCTGTGGGGATTAAATCCAACTCAGTGTGGGGACCATGTCTAACCCAGGTTTTTTTTTTGGGGGGGGGGGGGATTAGCGCCAGGCTTCTCCAGTATTTCTAGGAAGGAATGAAGACAGCAGGGCCACATTCCTGACCTTGAGTTTGCCAGGAGCCACAGAGTACTTCTTCCCTGACCACATGCTCTTGAGCAGAACTGCAAAGGACACTGCCAGATTACCTCCTGTACCGAGCGGGTTGTCTTGATTGATCTCCTGCTGGAACCGCCCATCTGAAGAACACAGAACATCCTAGTTTATATCTAAGGACTCACAGCAATTCACATCCTCATCTAAGAGAAATACCCTGAACCCATTTGTACCACACCTCAATTTGAGCCTGAATTTAAATGGCCAAACACTAAAAGCCGTCCTATTAAACAGTGAGCAATATTCCAGTATTATCACGGCAGGGGACACCAAAAATGGTTCCACACATTGTACCCATGTGGGGAATGGAACGCGGGTCTTTCAATGTGTCGAGCGAGCGCTTTAACCACTAGGCTACCCCGCCCCCCTCCTATTAAACAATTCTCATCAGCAAGAGATATTCTGTGTGATGCTAGTGATAGGGAGATGGTAACGTCAATTCTGAAATGAAAGCTATGGAGGCGTTGTACCAATGTGGGAAGGGTCTTCAGCATGAAGGGAGAATGTCAAACTGCAGGCTTTTCAACACTGACTCACCCAGGAAGAAGTCTCGGAACTCCCTGGTGTTGGCGAGTGCCTGCAGAACGCTGTTCATAAAGCAGGTGTTGCCAAGGTTGTCAAGGCCAGTGTAGCCCGGGCTGACCATCTGCTGACCATCCAGCTTGTTGAGAGGCTGGACTTTACAGGTTGGCTTCTGAAGAACATACACACATGAGTGTGTCAGACACAACCAGACAGACAACAGATGACAGTTGATTATAGGTGAGGTGAAATAGGGTTTAACGTCGTGTCCAAGATTATTGCACTTATATAGCGATGTGTATGTACGTGTGTGTTTGTGTGGCTGCTTGTTCTGGTCTGGACTGATGCCGATTTATAGTGCTAGCTCACTGAGATACCATGCCGCAGTTTAACATGAATACTCCACTCAGACACAGTATACTGACTTGGAGCTGACCAGTCCTTGTTTTAGCCCCTTAATGCCAGGTGCCAGAGAGGGTAAAAACAAGTACCATCTTTTAACGTCTTTAGGTATGACGTGTCCGGGGATCAAACTCCGAACCTTCCACTCTCCGGGCGGATGCTCTACCACTAGACCCTGGAGGCGGTCTGACAGTTGATTATAACCACAGTAATATAATCAATCACAAAACATATGCCCTACCCTAAACATTTTCTTTTAATCTTCAACCTTTATTTTGCATTTGCTTGCCCACGGAACATCATAGGGTTTATCATCGAATTATCATCCCAATCTCGCTTTCACAGGAGATATCGCATGACAGATTATGTGTAGTAATTTGAAAGAATTGGATGGTCCTGAACTTTTTTTAAGGAGTATAAATGCTTCAGATCCCTAAACATTCTATATGTTGTAGTTTCTTATAAAAGTCTTAAATATTTTGTATGAACTGAGTTTGTGTTATTATTTATTTGTTTTTTTCTAAAACTCTTATGGTGCTAAGACACTCTCATAATGTTTCAGGCTCAACCTGTCTTAATGTGTACATAAGACGTTAAAAGTAAACAGATAAACAGACAGATCACAGACACACAGTTGACAGACAACGTGCCACGCTTTAAGTTGCTTTGACCCTCTTGTGGCCTGTAGGTATCTATCACAGTCAATCTCTCACACACCTTGCTATTGTCATTTGCGTTTGACACTCCACTTCTCTCCTCTCGGTCACTGTGGCCCGTGTCTGACACGCTGGCCTGGTACTTGTCTACATTCACATTACTCATCTCATCAAATGCCAGCCCTGTGCTGCTTGTGGCTGTTGGCTTCTTCGTTGATATCCAGGAATCTGACTTTGCACTATCAGTCTCTACAATGGCAAATCAAAACAAATAAATACCTCAACCTTACTATGTAAAAGGTGTGGTGAGGTGAGGTGAAATGGGGTTTAACGTTGCGTCCAAGATTATTGCACTTATATAGCGATGTGCATGTACGTGTGTGTGTTTGTGTGGCTGCTTATATTAGCACACTGAGATACCATGCCGCAGTTAAACATGAATACCCCACTCAGACACAGTATACTGACTCCGAGCCGACCTGTCGTTGTTTTAGCCCTTTAATGCCGAGCGCCAGACAGGGTAACAACAAGAACCATCTTTTAACGTCTTTTGGTATGACACGGCCGGGGATCAAACCCTGGACCTTCTGCTCTCCGGGCGGATGCTCTACCACTAGACCACGGAGGCTGTACTATGTAAAAGAGCCAAATGAAAATAAATACCTTAACTTTACCATGTAAAACAGCCCATTGAAGTTATTATTGTTATATTGGCAATGTGAGGAGAAAAATATTTTTTTGTAATACCACTGAGTATGCAAGGACTTATGATGCTATTGCCATTACTTAACAGAAGTAACGAGAGCATCAGCCCAAGCAATACTGGTTGTCCATGGTAATGTGAACATTCACCAAGGTGTGTTGGTGGTCAATGTTTCCGACAGTGAGCTTTAACCAAGGTGTATTGGTGGTCCATGTTGCCCACAGTCAGCTTTAACCAAGGTGTGTTGGTGGTCGATGTTGCCTACAGTAAGCTTTAACCAAGGTGTATTGGTGGCCGATGTTGCAGACAGTAAGCTTTAACCAAGGTGTGCTGGTGGTCAATGTTGCCGACAGTAAGCTTTAACCAAGGTGTGTTGGTGGTCAATGTTGCCGACAGTAAGCTTTAACCAAGGTGTATTGGTGGTCAATGTTGCCGACAGTAAGCTTTAACCAAGGTGTGTTGGTGGTCAATGCTGCCGACAGTCAGCTTTAACCAAGGAGTGTTGGTGGTCAATGTTGCCGACAGTAAGCTTTAACCAAGGTGTGTTGGTGGTCAATGTTGCCGACAGAAGGCTTTAACCAAGGAGTGTTGATGGTCAATGTTGCCGACAGTCAGCTTTTACCAAGGAGTGTTGGTGGTCAATGTTGCCGACAGTAAGCTTTAACCAAGGTGTGTTGATGGTCGATGTTGCCGACAGAAGGCTTTAACCAAGGTGTGTTGGTGGTCCATGTTGCCGACAGTAAGCTTTAACCAAGGAGTGTTGATGGTCAATGTTGCCGACAGAAGGCTTTAACCAAGGTGTATTGGTGGTCGATGTTGCCGACAGTCAGCCTTAATTAAGGAGTGTTGGTGGTCAATGTTGCCGACAGTAAGCTTTAACCAAGGTGTGTTGGTGGTCCATGTTGCCGACAGAAGGCTTTAACCAAGGTGTGTTGGTGGTCCATGTTGCCGACAGTAAGCTTTAACCAAGGTGTGTTGGTGGTCGATGTTGCCGACAGTAAGCTTTAACCAAGGTGTGGTGGTGGTCAATGTTGCCGACAGTAAGCTTTAACCAAGGTGTGTTGGTGGTCGATGTTGCCGACAGTAAGCTTTAACCAAGGTGTGGTGGTGGTCGATGTTGCCGACAGAAGGCTTTAACCAAGGTGTGTTGGTGGTCAATGTTGCCGACAGTAAGCTTTAACCAAGGTGTGTTGGTGGTCGATGTTGCCGACAGTAAGCTTTAACCAAGGTGTATTGGTGGTCAATGTTGCCGACAGTCAGCTTTAACCAAGGTGTATTGGTGGTCAATGTTGCCGACAGTAAGCTTTAACCAAGGTGTGTTGGTGGTCAATGTTGCAGACAGTGAGCTTTAACCAAGGAGTATTGATGGTCGATGTTGCTAATGTTGCTTCTAGTCTCACTGATTTCTCAAGAAATGTTTATTGAGTGTGTACCTCTTCTCTGTGGAGCCTCCAAACACCCCCAGCGTTCGGCGGACAGTTTCTTCAGAACAAGCTCTATGTATGTGCCAGTCACCTTGTATGTACTCATCTCGGGCTTGATGTCCCTTCTGAAGAGAAAGTAAAATCATCACACATAAATACTGCTCAAAAGAAGATTAACATGACAGATTAACTATACTGTCGTCATTGGAAAAAATCTGCAAATTCTTTGGAGTAGTCTAAACAGTTTGCTGTCTTCAATGCTGTCAGTCAATTCTGCATATCATTGGAAGTATGGAATAGGTGAGGTGAAATTGGGTTTAATGTCCCATCCAAGATTATTGCACTTATATAGCGATGTGTGTGTGTGTGGCTTCCTGTACTAGTCCGGACTGATGCCGATTTATAGTGCTAGCTCACTGAGATACCATGCCGCAGTTTAACATAAATACCCCCCTCAGACACAGTATACTGACTCCGTGCCGACCAGTCCTTGTTCTAGCCCTGTAATGCCAAGCGCCAGACAGGGTAACAACAAGTACCATCTTTTAACGTCTTTTGGTATGACGCGGCCGGGGATCTAACCCCAAACTTTCCGCTCTCCGGGCAAAGGCTCTACCACTAGACCACGGAGGCAGTATGGAATAAAACAGCTGTTAACTTATTTCAATAATGAGGATTGAAAGAAGGCCAATATCTGTAGCTGTTCAGGTCAGATTATCACTTATTAATGCACACATCATATGAATTGAAAATGTATTCTGTATCGTTAAGTATTAGTAAACAATTGCTTGTTTACCAACAATGTTGAAATGATGTTGAAAGATGAAACACACAGAGATTAAATACCTGCTGATTGATTTTCAATACTTTACCGTATAAGCATATAAAGGAGGAAATTGGGAAAGTGATAAGGGCTTACATTTCAATAGGTCTTGTGTAATGATCTGAAAGTCAGCATGAAAATCATTGTATAATTTATAATCCTTATTTTATCGTGTGAAAGATAGAAATTACACTTAAACATAATGTTAAATGTGCACCTCACCTCATTTTCACCTTCCAGCAGAATGCAGTGTCTTCAGAAGTGCCCTCATGTAGCTTCAGAAACTTGACATCCCTGAAAAACAAATTCCAAACTCTTGATGAAAACATAACCCAGGGATATCATCGTGTACATGTCCTGTATCGTTTGATGGTTGTTTAACGCGCACTCAGCACTATTACAGCTATATGACGGCAGTCTGTACATAATTGAATCTGGACCAGACAATCTAGTGATTGATACCATGAGCATCGATCTACACAATTGGGATATGTTGACGTGCATTAACCAAGTCATCCGATCCCGTTAGTCACCTATTAAAACAAGCATGGGTTGCTGGAGGCCAAGTCTTACCCGGAATCTTCACGGGACGTACTATTATATTGATACAAATTTATGTACATCAATACTAAATTAATAATTCACTACCACAGACACATTTACATTTGTTAAGATTAATATGGTTAAGATGGACAATAAAAAGATGGAAAATGCCCTTTTCAGTCACTTATTGAAGCAGTGTCTCATTCCCTTATTGAAGCAGTGTCTCATTGGCTTATTGAAACAGTCTCATTCAATTATTGAAGCAGTGTCTCATTGACTTATTGAAGCAGTGTCTCATTGATTTATTGAAGCAGTGTCTCATTGGTGTATTGAAGTGGTCTAATTCAATTATTGAATCAGGGTCTCATTCACTGATTGTAGCAGTCTTACTGAAGCAGTGTCTCATTGGTGTACTGAAGCGGTGTCTCATTGACTTATTGAAGCAGTGTCTCATTACTTATTGAAGCAATCTTATTCACTTATTGAAGCAGTGTCTCATTGTCTTATTGAAGCAGTGTCTCATTGACTTATTGAATCAGTGTCTTATTCACTTATTGAAGTAGTGTCTCATTGACATATTGGAGCAGTGTCTCATTGACTTATTGAAGCAAAGTCTCACTGACTAATTGAAGCAGCGTCTTGTTCACTTATTGAAGCAGCCTCTAATTGACTTATTGAAGTAGCGTCTCATTCTCTCCTAACAAACCATATAACATGTCTATCTTCCAATCAACTTACTGTGTTTGGAACTTGACAAGGAACACACTTTTCTCAAAGATCACTTTGACAGCATCCTTTCCTGTACCTTTTACATAAATGTGAAGAACAAACTTGTCCTCCTGAAACAGAGTGAGTGAGTGAGTGAGTGAGTGAGTGAGTGAGTGAGTGAGTGAGTGAGTGAGTGAGTGAGTGAGTGAGTGAGTGAGTGAGTGAGTGAGTGAGTGGCATTTAATGTTGAACAGCATCCCACTTATATCACAGCATGTCAGCTGAGACAGGCCACATGGCAATCTTATTAGTATCAGATCTTAGTTCTCGCTACCGCTAAACAAAGATCTGAGGACATCCCATTACGGGTCACGTCAGAACGACCTTTCATCCAACCAATCAGAGCGCCGCTTACCAGATCATGAAAGTGACCGTCGGAATGCGTTCCAATTCCAATTACGCAACCTCAAAATATTTAACAGAGGGCCTAAAAGGCACACTGTGAAATCATATGATGTTCACAGCAACACCTTGTGACAACATCTTGTATATGAACAAGTACACATGCTTATTGCACAAAATGTTTCACAGTAGTACTTGGGCTTTCATTAATTCGGGAAATATCAATCTGAATGAAAATGCAACAGGGGAAAACTTTCATAATTACAACTGCTTATTGCCTAGCCTTGGTGATATGACATACTAGTTGGCAGACCTAAATATCATTGAGTGCTCGGAGGCACATTTACATTTACCTCCCTCATGTAGGCTAAATGGAAATCAGGACCTTCTCCATCCAAAATGCATGTTTGTTTGTTGTTTATCACTGCACTCAGCAATAATCGAGCTATATGACAGTGGTCTGTAAAGAATCGAAACTGGACCAGACAATCCAGTGACTGACATCATGAGCATCGATAAACACAATCGGGATACTATGACATGCATCAACCAAGTCAGCGAGTCTGACCACCCAATCCTGTTAGTCGTCTCCCACGACAAGCATAGTCGCTTTGTACGGCACGTATGTGTTTCTGAAGACCTTTTCTACCCCGGATCTTTACGGGTACCATAATGCATGTAATATGGTGCCGTATTTTAAACCTATTCATTGGGATCGCTATAAAGTAAGAGACTTCTTTCTATAGGCATTAAAACCTATTGTGAGGTTTTACTTTCCAGTCGGGTTAAATCTCATAAACAGGGACGTTGTAATGTCCCTGGGATTTAATATAATATCCCAGGGATTTTATAGGATATTCAAGATCGAACTCGCAACCTTCATATCTGTAGCCCAGTGAGTGTACCACGAGGCTACAGAGGTGTTGATAAGCCACACTGCTCTTTAGAATGTCCTTTTCAAGATCCGTACGCCAGCAACAGATATTTTACTCGCGTTTCCTAAGGTTCATGGAAAGTATGTTCGAAACATAAAAATGTTGATAAATGTTGTTTTAAGTTCTTTTTTCAGTTTATAAGTTTGGAAAAACACTTTCCCTCGGTTTTGGTAGACAGCATGCCCTGGGAGTCGGGAAAAACCGCAGGGGCTTCGCCCCCTTGGTTTTTCCCTCTCCCCAGGGCATGCTCTGTCTACCAAAACTCGTAAGTGTGTTTTCTCCAATACTTAATGTTCATATTGATAAAATGGTGCACAGACAAACTTGCAGACACTTTATCCTGATGGTAATGCAAACAGCTATATGGTTTCAGTAAGCACTGTCACTGAACAATAGAACCTTGCTAAATCAAACAAAACTAAAAACAAAAAATTGAACTCTGACTCACCCTTTCAAAGAAGTCATGTTTGATGTGGTCAATGTAGAAGATGGGTTCTGGAAACAGATTCAATAACATCACAGTGAGTCAGTGAGTGAGTATGGTTTTATGCGACTTTTAGCAACATTTTAGCAATATCATGGTAGGGGACACCAGAAATGTGCTTCCCCCATATGGGGAATCAAACTTGGGTCTTAGGCAAGGTGAGTGAACGCTTTAACCACTAGGCTACCCCACCACCCCCATACATGATGAAACATACTCTGAACTTTTCTAATACATTCACTGCAAGCATGACAGTGAAGTGTCACACCATACAATTCTATAATTTCTGAATCAAGGAAATGTTTGAGGAAAATGTTTCTCAAAGCCTGAAGAGTCTTCATCAAGATGACAGGGATCTATCTAGAATTCGAAAATATGTACTCCTGGCAGGCTAATTGTTTTTTTGTTTGTTTTCGTTTAAAAATTTGAGAATTTTTTTAGTTCTTATATATATTTTCTTAAATTAGGAGGCATGTTAACATTTAGGAGATAAACATACTGTGTTTTCAATGTAGAGCTAGGTTACCTGTAGATTTAACCGCGCTAAATTGAATTTAGAACCGAACGCACAGCGTGAGGTTTCAAATGTTAAATTTAGCGCGGTTAAATCTACAGGTAACCTAGCTCTACATTGAAAACACAGTATGTTTATCTCCATTCTACCATGACTAAATAAAACACGAACTCTTTGGTGTTAGCAAATATACTGAGTGAAGCGGCATGGGTTTAGTCCAGTGTTTTGAGTGGGTTATCGATCTGAATTACGGAATCACCGAACAAAATATGGCGCTGTATATACTCAAGCAGTTTGTTTACACCCTAATACTTCACTCGAACATATGACAGGCATTGAAAGCATATAAGCACGGAAACTTGGTAAGCTAACATCCCTCAAGAAAACAAAGCAAGCTTTGCAAGGCTTTTGCTCTACATCGTGTGTCACCATTATGATGTCATGACGCTCATTGTGACGCAAAATATATGACGTCACAGTCGTATATAGAAAAGCGCCAAAATTCCAAGCTCTCTGTTGTCTCCAAAACGTAAATACATAACCTTTGTAGATTTCTATCGTGTTTTCTGCACGAAATGAATTGCCATACATCCTTTGAATAATGTAGTAACCCCATCTGTGCATATTGTAATTGTAGATATAATTATTTAAATATGCCTACCGACAATGACTAAAAAAAAAGTAATATTCTTTGTATGTAAGCTTCCGCGGTGATGCGGCCGTCAAACCAGCTGTTTTAATCAGAGGGGGTTTATTTTGATTTAATAGCCTCTGATTGACCAATCAGAATTGAGTGAATTCCAAATTTATGGTAGAATGTATTTTAACACTGCACTCAATGTAATAAGGTAAACCTTAGCACTAAAACATCTTTTTTATCAGTAAAATACAAGTTGCCTTGTTCTCTACATAAGTTATAAGCATAAGTTATGGCTACAACATTATTAATGTGATGATCTCATCATGAATAAAATAATAATAATAAAAAAATAATACATATTCATCAAAAGGCACCAATTCACCACTTGTTCCAACAAGCAGGATTTAATGGGTTTGGGAGTTCTGCCCTGGAAACGGAAAACGGTCAAACGGACGGACATGCTGATAACATACCGGGAAGATAACAATGACATGAATTGACATGAACCCTTGCTTGAATAGTTCTAAATATCAACAAGGATGTTGAACACAGGAAATTAAGAGTGTACACAACATATCAATGTTCATAACCCACACATCCTTCCTTGGCCACATGAGCTCTGACAATTTATATATATTATACATACAGCTACGGAATTCTCTGGTTGGTTGAAATGTAAAAAGAACTGACCTTCATCTTTTTCTATTTTCTCCTTACTGTCTTCATCCTCTGTATGTCCCCTCTGTCCTGTTTGGAGATCAGAAGGCCCGGCTTTATCGGACGTCTCCTCATCAGGGACCTTTTTGGCTACGACCTCCTGCAACCACATCAATTGTCCTCAAAACATCAACACAAGCTCACCATCACCAAGCCTCATCAAGACTGGATAAACATAGATTCCAACTTTTTATTTTTCCAATGCAACATTTTGGTAGCTATTTTCTATTGAATTGTATGTTTACATACTTCATCCTATCTAACACTATTCATTTCTTTTTTTCTTCTTTCAATCCCATATGGAAACATGCTTGAAAAAAGTGTACTTCTCACTGTCAGTCTTTCCAGGCTAGGGCATCTGCACCCACCTTCCAACAATGGGATAAATGCATATCAGGAGATAGGATAAGTGTAAAATTTGTTCCAATAAATTGTACAGCAAACTTTGTTTATAATAAACACGCTTATAACGAACTGACAGATATAACGAACTTATTTTTTGGTCCCGACCATTTGCTGTATATATGCTGCATGAATGCTTATAATGAGCTATGGTTATAATGAACTAAAACAAGTGGTCCATTTGAGTAGTTATAACCGTAGTTTACTGTATATGTATATACTTATCCTATCTCACATGCTACATATGCCCACCCGACCCTCCCTGTATATTAGTTCCTCTAGCCTGTTAGCTCTGATGACAGAGAATGATGTGGCAGAGATAGACCCACAATCAGGTTGTGGAAGTTGCTGTGCACAACGATTGCATGTGTGACCCATTTGTTTGGGTTGTGACCAGGGTGAATTGTTTTCAGAAGCTGGAAAATTTGTTCATGCACGTTTCCACATAGAATCAAAAGAAAGAAGTAAATCATACTGTAAGAGTGAGTGAGTGAGTGAGTGAGTGAGTGAGTGAGTGAGTGAGTGAGTGAGTGAGTGAGTGAGTGAGTGAGTGAGTGAGTGATTATGGTTTTACGCTGCTTTTAGCAATATTCCAGCAATATCACGGCGGGGGACACCAGAAATGTGCTTCACACTTTGTACCCATGTGGGGAATCGAACCAGGTTTACAGCGTGATGAGTGAAGGCTTTAACCACTAGTCTACCCCCCCTCACCCCCATAGTGTAAGATAGGATGGGGGTAAAAATCTACTGTTTTTATACAACAGTTGCAGGATAATTAAAAAGTGAGGACTACTGTATCTACCTGATAGGTCGGCCAGTTCTGCGCAATTTTCTTCACCATTTTCAGTTCCATCCGTGATCCTTTAACAATCACTCGACTCTTTTCTTTCCTGACTTCTCCAAACAATCGATAAGACCAGCAGCTTCCATCTGTGTTTTTAATTTTACTCACACTGAATCAAATTCATCATTTGTTCATATATGATACATATACAAGAACAATGTAAGTGGATAAGGTGGTATTTTATTTTTCGGTTTGCGGATCTTTATATTAGCACAAATGTTGGTTGGTTGGTTGGTTGGTTGTTTAACGCCACACTCAGCAATATTCCAGCTATATGACGGCGGTCTGTAAATAATCAAGTCAGACATACAGTGATTGACATCATGAGCATCGATCCACGCAGTTGGGATCGATGACATGCATCAACCAAGTCAGCGAGGCTGACCACCTGATCCCGTTAGTCGCCTTTTACGACAAGCATAGTCGCCTTTCACGGCAAGCATGGGTTGCTGAAGACCTTTTCTGCCCCCGGATCTTTACGGGTTAGCACAAATCTAGAAGGGCTGCAACAATAAACTTTGTCACAAGTCATGATAAAATAGACAATATGACACATGAAAACTTGACACTTGTCATGCTAGGTGAGGCGAGGTGAATTTGTGTTGAAGAGTATTGCAAGACACAGTACACTGAGCCGACCAGCTTGCTTCAATATCTTTTATCCCCTTAATGCCAAGCGCCAGGCAGAGTCACAACAATTACAATCTCTTAACACCTCTTTGGTATGGGGATCAAACCCCAGACCTTGTGCTCCTCTGGCAGACACCTGATCCACCAGACCATGAAGGGGTCCTATCATACTAGGAGACATATTCAATCATCAAACGAACTGAATAGACCATAGAAGAGTTAGTTAATGAAAAATTACATTGAGACCTCTTGTACATACTGCCAGAACATATTATTTTACAATCAATTTTCCTATCATTTTCCATGTCTCCTGTATCATTTTGTATTAATACATGACCTCACATATGATGGCATCATGTATCACGTACTACAAACATTCGGTGAGACATTAATCAGAGATTATACACGTTTATTATTACATCAAAAAAAAAGTGTTGCCAATTCGATTAGTAATTTCAGATAACATTAAGGGAAAAAGACTGAAAAAATCGTAAGCTGAAGTACAACAATGCACCAAAGAACAAGATACCGACAGCATGCCTAGAAAATTCAAATGCTGGTTAATGGATCTTAAAGTTGTATTTCTCTTGCTTTTTATTCTGTAGGAGTACCAGGGCCTCGTTCCACAAATGGAACGTAGCGCTACGACTGTCGGAAGCCTATGCTAAAGAATGTGACTTACGATCATCTTAGCGCTACGATTGCTTTGTGGAATGAGGGAAATTGAGCGCCAGGCATGGTAACAACAAGTCCAATGCTTCTCCATCTTTTGTTATGACGTGGAGAGGGATACTAGGACTACGAGCAATGATGGGAACATTTGAAAACTACTGAGACTAAGAACAGGTGAGGTGAAATGGGGTTTAATGTCGCTTCCAAGATTATTGCACTTCTATAGCGACATGCATGTGTGTGTGGCTGCTTGTACTAGTCCGGACTGATGCCGATTTATAGTGCTAGCTCACTGAGTTTAACATAAATACCCCACTAAGATACAGTATACTGACTCCAAGCCGACCAGTCCTTGTTTTAGCCCCTTAATGCCGAGCACCAGCCAGGGTAACAACAAGTACCATCTTTTAAGGTCTTTTGGTACGACACAGCCGGGCATCAAACCCCGGACCTTCCACTCTCCAGGCGGATGCTCGACCACTGGACCACGGAGGCAGTCAAACTAAGAACAGAACCTACTTACTTGGGAAAAAAGCTTGTATTAAGTTATCCTGAAACTGGACATCAATTTCATTTGCTCTCTCAATTTTGGATTTAAACTTGAAGACCGCAGAAACATCACTGTACGTCTGTGTCCAAGAAATGTCATAATCTGAAAAGAAACTGTCAAATATAAGGCATATGTCTTGTAGCATGTGCAGAAAATGGTGGATGTAAATATTATGTTCACGGTTCGATCTCATACAACTAGCACGCTGACACTGTTGTTCACCATGAACATTCAAGCGAATTACATATGTAGTGAAATTGTTGTGTGTAGATACATATTGGTAGCTGTAAGACATGTTTGTGGTGATAACAGTGGTCATTATCAGTGGCGGCAAATGATTGAAGTGCTAGTAAAATGTTGAGTGTGGTTGGTACTTGCGAGCCCTTTAGAGTTATCTGCCCCTGGTTGTTTACATCAAGACAAGCTTCAATGTTCGAGAAGTTTTGGGAAGAGTGCCTAGAAGGCTGGCTGTGCCTATATAACAGTGACAAGATTCGAGGCCTTTTCGATCTGACTTGTGTCGTATCTACATGGAGAGTATGGTAGGATACCTGTTTGTGAACAAAGAATTCCTGCCAATGTGCCAAATGATACAGTGATCAGTTGTAAGTGTCCGTAGGCAGAAGCCACAATACACCATGGCTGCCCGTAACCTTTGTAAGTGTCCATTACGACTTTGATCATTTGCGCTCATTTCCATAACCTTTAGAGCATGACTATGTAAATTTGAACTCAAGTTGACCAGATGGTTAGCTTGACAGATTCTCAGAAAACTGTCTCAGAGACATGTGACTTACGACAAGGATCATCTTCACAGGAAGTTGTGGTACTGTATTCTAAAGGTGCTTGTTAATTTCTGACTCTGTAATTAACTAACGCTCTATTCCCAACAGCTTAACATTCAGTGTTACATTTTATAGATCGGATACTAGTTGATCCGTACCTACAGTGATTCATACCCAATGTAAATGGCTAACTTGAACCTAAAAAACTTGTCAGATTTGTACTTGTTTTGGAGCATTCGTACTTTATTTGCCTGAACCGTACCAAAATTTGGATGGAGTGTAACCATTATTTTTTAAAGTTTAATCAATATGCTGCAGTGGAGCAGATTCTTTTTAGAAGTGACTGGAAGGACATCGACCGTTCTTAAGCTTTATTTGTAAACGATAGCTGATAACCCCCGAGTTCACTAGTCTCTGCTCGCATTTTTCCGTTTCTGCTTCAGTTGCCACACCATGGGTGTAGGCTCACCATGTGACCAGACTTTCCGCTTGTTTATAAATAAACACACTTATTTTAAAATAAGAACAGACAGGCCTAATGCAAGCCTTTCGGTTCACTTTACAAATCGTTTTGCATAGATATAAATACCTAAATGTGTAGACTCCAGCACGACCGATGTCTCACTATACTGTTACCGTGGCTCACGCTTCAGTGGTTCTTGCTTTGCGAACCAAGACCCCTTTTCGGCCTTAGGGAAACTGACACCCTTTTACAATCCAAAACCCCTTTTCGGTCTTATGGAACCTGACACGCCTTTTCGATCCAACAACCCTTTTCGGTCTTAGGGAAACTGATAAGCCTTTACGATCCAACACCCCTTTTGATCCTTAGGGTTAGCCTGCTTTGGGCAAGGGTTAGCCATAAATTCTTATCTTTTCAAAGTGTTAATCCGGGTAATCTGATTAGAGTTATCCGTTTAAACACATTTAGTCCCACCCTCCTGCGAAGTCACCTATAACCCCGTGGGTAACAAGCCAGTCCACAAGGGGGACGGCATCGATCGTGATGCGAAACACATCATCATACACCATAGAGTTGTTCAACTAGTTCATCATGTTCATACAAAAAATGGCGGGTGTGGCTTCAAGAAAAGATGAATGGGAGGGCGGAGCATGACGTCACATGCATGCACAATTCATTGTTTACTTAACTGTGCATGCACGTTTAAGGGGTGCTAATAACCCGTTAAACGAGCACTGATTACATGGGAAAGCGCTTGTGGTGCAGTGGTAGATCGGGAGCCGGGGAGGCGCATTTGTTACATGCTCTATGCAACGCAATATATTCACAGGACATAGACGTGTGTCTTTCAGACAACTCACATTAATGGTTCCCGACTTACAGCGGGTTTTTTACCAAGGGAGATAACTCCCAATATGTGACAGGTACCATATACCGTAAGTGGCATTCACGCCCCTGAAAAAGTGAGCCCAGTAAAGTGCACTTCTCCCCAGTTCCCTTTCAAATCAGACTGATCGCTTAATTAACAGAAACTATTTTAGACATTCTTACTATTTACTAGACTATGTTAGTGGGTTTCTTTTTCTAAAATGTTTAACAGTATCATAAACATTTCTTGATCATGTTGATTATTATTATGATCAATGTGACAAAGTTCTTAAGAGAAGGTTATTTTATTACGATGTATATACCTTGATGTAAATTTAAACACGACATCTTACCTACTGATTTTATTTCTTGACCTGTATCACAATCTTTCTTTCGTTTTGTTTCTTTTCCCTGTCCCTGATCATCATTGTTTGGAGACGCCATGGTCGGACTAGACGACCTGCACACCAAGTCAGTGTGCTTTCGTTTTCTAAGTTGTTGCTCTATTTTTGAAGATGAAGACAAAATATCTTCAAAATCAAATGAACAACGGTACCCGTAACTATATCAAAGATGACAAAGTCACGTTTCGTTGACGAAGATTGCACATGGAATGAGATTCCTGTCTTTGTCAAGAGAAGGTAACTCTGTTTCATCTGTCCATTGGCAAATGAAAAAGCGCGTCATTTACAGCGGAAGTGTGGATTGACCAATCAACATTGTACTTACAAACTTGATCTTATTCAACATGGACGAAGGTGCGTGTTTTTCGGAATCAAATCTACAAATAACGATATCAAACATATTTGAACCTTTACCAAATTAATCGTGCAACTGACAACAACCACGTCTATGTTTCTCTCAGTGAAAATACACGATAGTTATTGATCTGTCATAGATTATGCAGTGATGTGCACTCCCCACCTTGAAATCTTGACTTGAACTTGGCTGCATTACCAAGTGAAACGCTAATCCATCACATGGAAAAACAACATTAGCTGAGGTTTCGATGTGATGGCACACAGCACTACATTATCATATAATAAGTGCCCTATACTCTGCAGTTTGCATTTCCGATATGTAGATAAATATCTCGACGTTAGGTATCTATCGAAAATAAACAAAAACATAGGCGAGTAAAACACCGCACGTAGTGTCATTGACTAGAAGCAACGATTCGGTGTCTTTTTGCAGGTAACAATGCATTTTAGCGGGCGCTGCTTACTTGAGGGCTAATCGGCTCAGTCTACCGACTGTGACTCACTTCACAGATCTCATGTGCCTCTTTCGATCCTTGGGGTTAGTTGTATTGGGGTAGGATACCCCAACTTAATCATTCGCGCTTGGATCCCTTTTCCGATCAGTCACCCCTTTACAATCTTTAGGGTTAGGCACACCTTAATGATCCTTAGGGTTAGTTGTGAGGTAGGGTATGGGTTAGCTACCTCTTTGAACGAATTTATCTAATGTAATTTGAAGAGTCTCTGTAGAATTTTATCTAGTCTCGAGATTTGTGGAGAAAATGGGTAAACAATCTGGTGCTGATGACTTGGTAAACAAGCACTTATTATTTGTGATAGCACCTGTGGTCCCGAGTTAGGGTGTTGGCTAATTGGATTAACTCATTAGCTTAGTTTCTAGCTGACCACGTGAGACCTATCCTCCATGTGGCAGTGTCTGAAATCCGAAAAATCCCTTTTTGCAGCACACTAAATTCATTTGTGACATGCTTGCAATGCTGGGGACACGGTTGGCCCTGTCGTCTAAGGCACTACGATTCGTTGTGCAGAGTTGCGTCCCTTGGGCATGCCAGAAAACTATGATTGTGAGTTCGAATCCTGGTTCGCCCTGGTTATGTTTTTAGGTTTGTCAGCACCATACCCGTGCTCGTGGGTTTCACCGAAGTGGTAAACGTCTGAGACCTGCATCACTTCGGGCTTGCCTCCCACATTAAGCTGACACGCCGCTATATAACTGGAATACTGTTAAAAGCGGCGTTAAACCCCACTCACTCACTGCTTACAATGCTGAGGTCTGTATATTGCCTGCATTGTCAGATTTGGTTTGATTATGAACCGTGGCGTGTGAGGGGCAAGGGTGGTAAATGAATATCAAATCATTGTACAGAGTTTTATCACTAAAGTCATGCCAGAATTTGAAGATTGTTGGTTCAAATCCAAGCTTCGTTCTCATCATTATTCTTAGCTTGTCAGCACCATTCTCCTGGGTTTGATCCAAAGTGCTAAATCTCTATGATCTGCGTTAAACTTGCATGTGGATTACAGTGCAGAGTAGCACCATGCTCTTAAATATGTCCGTGACCATAGGGCATGGAGAATCTGTGATGCGAGCAGTTGTTCCCTGTGTCCTGCGGTTGGCATACAAAGTGACTTAAAAAGGGATATGGTTGTTGCAAATTCTTCTTTTCAAACATGTTTTTCTATTACAAGATCTAGCAGCCACAATATACAGAAGACCCTTCATGTAAGGTTATTTTTTTCCAGCATCACAAGTCAAATTCAGATGACATATTTTTGGTGATGTATTTCATCATTTCATTGTAGTTTGAACTGTTCTTTATTCAAGGTTTAATCCTTTCCTATTCTTACTTTTCACCTGCTGTTAATTTTATAGGAAAGTCAGTGTAGGCTGCAGCTTTCTGGTAATCTGCTTGTAGTCTGGTAATCAGGACGAGTTATCATCCTAGGAATACTTAACATTTATGGATGATGTTGTCATATGTATTTGTTTCAGTAACAGCATATATTTCTCTCAATAAGTTAAATGTTCTGATGGCTTGTTCAAATGATCTTCTGTCTTCCAACTTTTGAAAGCAAGTCTTATTTAACTTCAGCATATTTTTCTCTCAATTTCTTTTTTTATTTTCATTAACCACATCTTAACTAATACCAGACTTAATAATCATGATAATTCATGAAAATGATTATTACAATGTTCGAACTTTTATTGGGAAATGTTTAATACAGATTCATATTTTAATATTCTTTTTGTTTTACATATTTAAGGTATTTACTGTTTTTATCATGAATATTCCAGATTTTCTGATTTAAATTCCCTCTTTAATCACTGAAACCTATCTGACTTAGCATAAAATCCAATACACCAAATGTTGACTTGATGGTTTTTGAATGTTTTCTCAATATTATTTGAGCACCACAACAGTGCTTCAGATTGCAGGATGCCTGGGTCATCATGGTCATTGACCCCTAATAAAAAATTGATGACCCTTCATTTCTAAGTAATATTATCAAGGTTATGTACGGTTTTACATGATGCCCAAATGTGCTTTCAGTACACGCAAATGTAGGGAATGGATGCACTGAATACACTCTGTCCTAAGGGGTGCATAATAGTGTTCATTTTACCTACAGCTCATCAAGAGCAGTTATAGGCGTCTGTCATTTCATCCATCAATCATGACTACTGTTCATATAATCACTGGTTCATTCCAAGGTCTAAAGTAATTTTCAAAATGTACTGTGCACTACTGTGTACTGACCATGTCATTACTTACAGGACCCCCAAATTGCCTGCAAGGACTGTTACAATTAATTATTGGGGGTTCCCTGGACCTACACTTTTGTAAGGTAACATAAAATTTGGGTTTTGAAACCCCTATTTAGTATTTACAAAGGGATACATAGAGCATCAGTCACAACATGCCACAAAGCACTACCCAGTAGTTCAGTTGCCTCCCTTTGACTGTCAACAGGATAAGTACCGGTACAAGCCTTCCTGTAAACTTATGTATGACTGTAATAAATGAATTATTAGATTTTCATCCCAACCCATCTCACTACCAAAACGTCCCGCTTCACATCATTTTCATTGTTCCCAAGTTCCTGTAGCAGCACTCCAAACTTAGATTTTTTCCTGGGAGATAAAAAATCGCTCCTGTCAAATTTTTTTCCAGGTACCATTTCAAACATTAACAAGCCACATCACAATTTAAGGAGCCACATTGATTTAGGCTTACGCAAAATTTATTATTTTAAAGTGAGTGAGAATTGTTTTATGCCACTTTTAGCAATATTCCAGCAATATCACAGTAGGGGACATCAGAAAATGGTCTTCACACATTGTACCCATTTAGGGAATCGAACCCTGTGTCTTCTTTGTGACAAGCGAACGCTTTAACCACAAGGCTATCCCACCAGCCCTATTATTTTAGAAAATAAATAATAAGACAAGTAAACATTCCTATTCTAATGTGTCTGCACAACAAACATTGAAACTGTCTGCAGCAAAGACAAGTCATTGAACAATTACTAGTACCCTTGTCGAAAGGCCATCACTTGAATTCACTTAGCCGATTACCTGAAACAACACTGTAGCTGCCTTTTTGCCTTATTTCAATTGGTTTTTATTGCATTCAAAGGTGAGGTGAGGTGTAATTGGGTTTAACGTCGCAACCAAGATTATTGCACTTATATAGCGACGTGCATGTACGTGTGTGTGTTTGTGTGGCTGCTTGTACTAGTCCGGACCGCATTCACTTGGATTTCTGATACATTTATAGACACATTCATAGCAGATGAAGTATTCTCGGTCATCACACATCCCAATGCTAAATTCTCTGAATCCGGGTCAAGGCTTCTAAATTCTTAGTATGAGTGAGGGAAACATTCAAACAAGCATGTCTCATTTCTGTATCTTATAAACAAATCCAGGACCACCATGTTATATGAGCACTGTACACTTCTAGTTTCTGATAAACTGTGTATTCTCTGATTATCAACATGATGGTATCGTATGTACAGTGGAGGTTTGACAGTCAAGTGTATTAGGCTTCTTTGATGGGTTAATACAGATTATTTGACTTTTCCAATTTTGAGAGAGGGGCGGTCGGGTAGCCTAGTGGTTAAAGCGTTCGCTCGTCACGCCGAAGACCCGGGTTCGATTCCCGACATGGGCACAATGTGTGAAGCCCATTTCTGGTGTCCCCCGCCGTGATATTGCTGGAATATTGCTAAAAGCGACGTAAAACCATACTCACTCACTCACTCACTCCAATTTTGAGAAATCAACGCATCCCATATATTTTGCTTGATATATTTTTGTTTAAAATAATAGAAGGATTACAGTTTCTATGATGTTATTGGGTGGTGGGGTAGCCTAGAGGTTAAAGCCTGCGTTCGTCACATCAAAGGCCCAGGCTGTATTACCCACATGGGTAAATGTGTGAAACCTTGGTGTCACGCACACAATGATATTGCTGGAATATTGTTGACTCTGATATAAAATCAAACTCATTGTGATGTTATATTGTGGTTATTATGTTTATAATCATGACAATCAACCCCTTCCATTGCATGTACCGTGTTGCAGAGTTCACATCATTGCTTGTTAATTAAAAGGACAAGTGAACAGCTCAGCTTGGCCAGGGAGTATTTACATTTGCATGGTTTGGATATTTTATTTGAGTTTGTTTTATTTGACAATAAGAATAATTCTCTGTCATCAGATCTTGATTTGGAAACTGGGAGTGGCCCACGCCGTAAGTCGACTGGAAAAGGTCGAGGTCGCGGAAGGGGTCGGGGTCGTGGCAGAGGAAGAGGTCGTAAAGGAGCCCAAGCACGTGAACCAGATCCAGAACCTGAAGTTGAAGGGTCACCACCCCCACCCCCTCCCCCACCAGCTGCCATGCAAGGTAAGTGTCACACTCCACAAAACAAGTTTGGATTCTAAACACGCTAATGCTGCAGAAAATGGGGAGGAGTTCTAGGCAGATTCCAGTGTAATAAAAAATCCCAAAGAAAATAAGGAATTTAAAAACTTCCAAATTTAGCTCAAAATAATGATTTTTTCCTACCAATCTGCCAATGGCAGTTTGTTAAATGGTAGATAAATCCCAGCATTCAATCAACTTTTTATGTTACAATGTTACTAGAATTTACAAGCAAACCCTGTTCTTAATTTACATGACTTTAAAAAAAATATTTGCTTGTTAGTATTAATAGTCATGTTCATGTGGATTGCAAATTAACTGCAGAAAAGTTAAAATGATCTCAAAGGTCCTTAGAATTTGTTTTAACTGACTTCAATGTTTCTACAAATATGAATTTTGTTGCCCAAATCCCGTGACATGATGTGGGTATTGTGACTATTTCAGAGGAAGAGTTGATCACCCCGGATCTCGTCATCTTCAAGTCAGCCTATGCTGTTGAGCCGATGCACCAGAAACAGAGGCTGCGCTGGGACCACAAGGTCAGCTGAATGTCAATATGTAGGACGAGGTAGCCATTGGGCAGCATGGTCAAGACACCGAATTCACAAAAGTGTTCAATGTCTGTGACTTGCAGTGTTTCAAGATTTTCCCCCACATCAAACTCATTAAAATCAGAATGTAGTACTCGCCACGACCCAACAAACATCTGAGGACATCCCATTACAGGTCACATCTGAACGACCTTTCATCCGACCAATCAGAACGTCGTTTGACAGATTGCAAAAGTGAAAGTTTGAATGTGTTTTCTAATCATGCAACCTCAAGCAGATTAATATGAGGCATTCCGAATGACAGTTTCAGGCTGTGCGACTGATTCTAACTTCATTGGGATAAACATTTAAAACGGAAGAGTCTTTCCATAGCCCATGGGGAGTACTGCCTTTCAGTCCCGGACATTCATTAGACATTCCAAATTTTCTTTTATTCAGTTTTAAAAATTTTAATCGAGAACTTTGTCAAAATGTTTTTTCCAAAGTGTAGTCTAGAGTGGAAGTCCCCATTTTGAAACTAGTGCCATAAAGGTCCAGAAAGCTGCTTTCTGATTGGCTAATGTTGATTTCCTGTGAGTCATATCATTGGTTGGTCAAAGTTTTGACGCGACCTATAATGGGATGTCCTCAGATCTTTGTGCAGCAGTAGCAAGCACTAAGATCTGATTTGTATGAGATTGTCTCTCACATTGTCCTGTCACATTGTGGTATAATTGAGACTTTGTTTGAAACACTGTTGAACCCTAGTCTTCACACATTCATCACTGTATACAGGTGGTAGGCTTCTCAGAGTTAGAAATTAGTCCCAACCCAAGAATAGGAATGTTTTCAAAGTGCAGGTGAAATGGCAAAGAAACTATCCCCCATGTGTTAGGTCTGTTTCCCCAAACACTACATCTTTATGTTCTTAGTGATTACGAAGGGTCACATTGCTTACAATACAGAGACAAGAAAGGCTAGAAGTGGTCTTAGCAACCCATGCTTGTTGTAAGAGGCAACTAACAGGACGATATGGTCAGATTTGCCTACTTGGTTGATATCTGTCATCGTATCGCTGCTCATGATGTCAATCATTGATTTGTCTGGTGCAGTCTCAATTATATACAGACTGTCGCCATGGAGCTGGAATATTGCTGAGTGTGGCATTTTTCAACAAACAAGTATACAAACATACCTACATTACTTCTGGGAGCCCTCGGAGATTTGGTAGGGGTGGGTTGTTAAAATCAACAAAATCATCCTGATAGTTGAGAAGATAGACACAATTTTATGGATAACAACTTCTTTAATACTGTGAAAAGCGACCCACATTCGCCGCCACAAGCCATCAATCAACAGAGATCAAGGCTATTTCATCCCACCCGCCTACTATGAACTCATCAAACAATAATCACTTATCCTGTTTATTGGCTTCATGTCCCTATTGGCTTCTACCTATGTGTTCTCTGTCCATCGTGCTGCAACAGCATCATCCCTTTGTTGTCAACACCTACCAATGTTATCCCACTCATGTATTGTTGTTAATGTTAATCCTCCACCTAATATATATATTCTGTACTATGTCCCTCATTCAGTCTTGCTTGACAACGGTATAAGGATCTATACCGAAACGTCACTTTTTACAGTATTAAAGAAGTTGTTATCCATAAAATTGTGCCTATCTTGTCATCCGTCAAGTTCTAAGTAATGCCTATAAAACAATCCTGATAGTTTTCGAAAAAGTAGTGTTTAGAGAGTGATTGTCTTGTTGCAGGTGAAGCTGATTGGTGAGAAGGTGGTGGATCCACTGATACACTGCTGTGAGAAGTGTACCCTGCCTATACTCATATATGGGAGAATGGTAAGAGTCGACGTGGCCGCTAGTTGTACAACCAGGGCTGTGTGTTGCAGTGGACATAGTTGATGCATTTGTCCACTTCTGTGTAGAGTTCTGTGTTCATGTTATGATCCTTGGTTTGTCATCACAAAACAGTGAACCAAAGTGGTAAATATATTATGAAGGCATTTTTTCATATGAACCCTTGGCACAAATAGAGGACATTTAATGCTGAACAAGCATGTATCCAGTTTATGTTTTGTTAAGCTTATTTAAAATGATGAATTTTGTCCGTGAGTAGCATGAATATTGGAATCTGATGGTGAATGAAAAAGTTCTTAGCCATGGTGAGGCTAAAGCAGGGAAGAAAAAATAATTATGTTTTCAGATTAACTATTGTGTTGATGTTGGTGTATTAGCTCTTACAGTTTCATATTATGAGGGCTTCTTTTATTGAGCCATTGAGTATTTGCTCATATGTTATCATTCACATTGGTATTGGATTGGTTTCTTTGGTTGTATATTATGTGTTACTCCCTTAGATCGAGTCCATAGGGGTGAAGATCCGGGGTATAATAGGTCTTCAGCAACCCATGCTTATCGTGACAGGCAACTATGCTTGTCATAAAAGACGACAACGGGATCAGGTGGTCAGGCTCACTGACTTGGTTGATGTATGTCATCGTATCCCAATTGTGTAGATCGATGCTCATGATGTCAATCACTGGATTGTCTGGTCCAGACTCGATTATTCACAGACTGCCATCATATAGCTGGAATATTGCTGAGTGTGGTGTTAAACAAACAAACAAACAAACAAACAGTGCACTGGTTATTTTTAGTCTAATAAGTAGACATTTTTTCAATTAATTCTGCTGAAAAATGCTGTTCAGATAACCTCTTCTTCTATTGCAATAAGCAAAACGTAGCACCTTTGTACATTTTTCACTGCAGTAGACTGCACGGATATGTGATGCTTGCATTTGATCAGTAAATGAAGATAAGTAAAGGTATTTCGGTACGCTACATTGGGTATGCACACAGTGTTGTTATACTATTGGTCTTTTGAAAATTTTCATACATATTTGCACACAAGCAACTCAAAATTAACTGAGTCATGGTGGATTAATTTGCATAATTTTACATGTATCTGAAGCTTCGTTTTATATCTATTACAGATACCCTGTAAGCATGTGTTTTGTTTTGACTGTGCGAGGAAGACGGAGAAGAAATGTCCCAGGTACTGCCATCACATGACATTTAAGGAGAATTATGTTAACTGTGATATTTGTTGAATATATGATTTCTAAAACCATAAATTCTTGCGTGAATGGTTCTTGTTCGAAAGTATAGAATGTATCCTCAAACCTACATTTTTCCATACTGTTCTAATTTGAAACAATGCCTTCAATGTAAACAGTAATGGAGTCCAACAGGTAAATTGATTTACAAAATCTCAGGACACAATGCTTGTCAGGACCAAGGTTTGAAAATGCCCCCAGAGCTCTATAATTTGTGGAGACTTTTTGGGATTGGGTGGTCAGTCTTGGTGACTTGGTTGATAGACTGTCGTCATAACATCATAATGCTCACAATATCAACCACTGGCCCAGACTTGATCATGTACAGGCTGCTGTGATTTAGCTGGATTATTGTTGGCAGGCGTAAAACAACAAACATGATTTCTGTATTTCATCCTTTTATATTTCCCTACAGATGTGAAGATCCTGTCCAGAGAATTGAGCAGTCTGCCCTTGGCACTGTTTTCATCTGTACATACGGAGGTGCCAAACATAGCAGCGGTGGTTGTAGACGGACATATCTCTCCCAGAGGGACCTTCAGGCTCATGCCAACCACCGCCATCTCAGTACCGGTTCCCGCCCAGATCCTCCGCCACTGGCGCCCTCAAAGCCTCCTCCTCCTCATCATTCCTCACAACCTGAGGCGTTCAGTAGCAGCACAGTCGCCCACGCTCCGCCTCAAGATCTGAACCCTCCCCCGAGACCGATGATAGAGCAGTCAGTGTACAGACCTATAGAAGGTCCACCCGTACCTCAGCCCATGCCAGCCATGGTGCAGACCCACCACGTGTCCATGCCTCAGATGCACCCTGTCGTGACCGCTCCAGCCCTGTCACAGCCTCAGCTCACACCGGTGTCCACTATAGAGAGCTATCAGACCTCCTCAATACCGATGATGTCAACTGGCAGGACCAACCTCATCACTGTTCCCATACAGGATGAGTCGGAATACCGTCGTCCAGAACATGCTTTAATGTATCAGACTCTGGCTGGGACGGGCATGCCTCCCCTCCCTGCCCACCTGGCTACAGGGGTGCCTCCCCCCAGGCAGCCATTCCCGCCATCAACCATGGCTCCACCTGCGTCCTTCGCTCCCATCAGTCACACAGGGCCTGTCCCCTACTCTACTGCCCCCATGGCACAGACATTGAGACCTCATACTGTTCCTGTGTCCCTCCCTCATGGAGGTCCACCCCCAGGGCCTATCCCTCACCCCCATCCACAAGGCCCTAATCCAGGGGGCCCTCAGCCTCACCTCTCTGGGCCTCCACCCAGGATGGGGCCCCCCCAGCAACAGAGACAGCAGGGGCAGCCCCCACCCCGCTTCCCAAGCCCTCATGGACACTATGATGATGGGCATGGCCCATCGCCATTTAATCAGCCGGGTAGCCCCAGAATGCAATGGACTAGTCCACCCCCACGAGTCCCCCCACCTCGCCCCACAGGTGGCCCCATGCACCCCCCTCCTCAGAGACCACAAGGGGACTCGTACAATCAGTACTACTGACACAGTGGAAGTGCTTGTTGATGATTGTTGTGTAAGAAAAACAAAAGTGTTTAAGTATTGGCTTATTTAGTGGAACAGAATGAATACATATGTGGAACAGTATTACATGTGTTTGAACTCCATTTCTGTTGAAGATTATGTATGTTATAACAAGCATGTCTGATTTTATGATTTTTGTCATTTCAAAATCAGAAGGACTTGTTAAATATTCCAAATCCCAGTTTCGCCATGTATGATACTCCATGTAACTGACCAACAATTATGTTCGTAAGTGTATTAGAAATTGTATCCCATACTAAAATACACAGTGTGTTAATTTGTTTGTTTTGGTGTTAAATGCTCAACAAACTTGGTCCCACAGGCACTGAATCCTGTCAGCAAACATTATGACATCATGTTATAACAGCTTTTACTTAAAGACCAACATGGAAAATTGGGTCGCCAGTGTAGTACTTTTGTCAGACACAAACATAGTCAGTCCACAACAATTGAAGAAAAACTTGCCAGAGGACAAATTTATTTTATATGTTGTTTCTCAGTCTTATGAGCATGATAAGTTGAACTGTCTTTTAATTTATTAATTATCTAGGTATTTTTTGCTAATTTGTTATTGCCTGATTGAACTAGAATATCATGATCATAGTCTAGCAGACAAGTACCGGTAATGTAATGTTTGGAAACCTAAACTCAAGTAGGCAGTCGTAGCATATATCACCTAGTTGATCCTGCTTTTAACATGTTAAAGAGCTTACGAGTCATTATAACAGCATATGTAATGCTAAGGTGTCTGATCATTGTGTTCTGTAGTCCGATTAATAACTTTGATGCTTTCAAATGGAGATACCATATTTGACTTAGTAATCTCCTTATAAGGCAGGGGGATGTGGTGCTTATGAGATATTAAACATCACAGGAATACATAATGTGTTTGGATATTTCTTTTCCTTTAAGTGGCAAATTTAGATGTATCAATGAAGACACAGGTGACATGGATTTCAAGATTTCAGCCTTTTATTATTTTTGTGTTAACCTTTAGACTGCATGTCACGACTATAGTGGAACAGGTCTGACGAGTACCATGATATAACTGGATTACTGTTCAAAGTGGTATTAATCCCAACTCACACGCTCACTCATTGATATTTGCATCAGTTATGTTTCCAGTCAAACTTATGAAATAACTTGTTAATCTGATTAGAAAAAAATGTTTTACTCCAATCAGCATCAAGGCTTCTAAATGTTTGCTACGCAAAGCACTTGAAAACCACCTTACCTAAATGTACCTTTTAAAGGCTGTGCCATTATACTGTTGTGGATATTTGCTCCACCCTGTCGTGTCTGACCTCCCTGGCATCTCCACCCAATAGGGCGTACCCTCGATGGTATATTTGTGTCCTACGTGGGTTTAGTTTTGTTAAAATCTCTATATTTCGATTTGATGTGGTAAAGAACTAACGCCAAATCTTTTTAGAAAGATGACATCTGATTGGCTCAAAACCCTTCACATCCTGAATTTCTATTGCACAGTCAAATGTCACTCAGTTCCCCAGACTCAAACTTCTATGGAGATGTACGCATATTTTAATGCAGAGAGGTATCTGAGTAAAAGATAGGATTTGAATGTGATTGAACTTGTTGAAACATTCATTTCGAACCTTTTCTAAAAGTAGATATTGATCAAGTGTTATATATGACAAGTACAGCATTCATATAAGAAGCAGGGAGCTTATTTGGTCATTTACGGTAACAGAAAAAGTTCTTTTTTCACTATTACAGCAAGAAAATAAGTTGGCATGATTAAAATACTACCAGACATTCCTTGGCAAAAAAGTAACCTTGTGTTCAAAACAAAGACAATATGTTTTCTTAAATTTCATTTTTGCAGCTGATATATAATTACCGCAATGTACATTGTCTGACGAATTTGGAACATAAATTTGAGCCTATGTTACTTGATATTTGTTTGTTCTTTCATCCCATTGTATTGTGGCTGATAAGAGAAACGTCTTGGCGATAATTGATGAGACATATCTTTAGTCGTATTTACTGTGGCAAAGGAGGTCAGCTACTGTTGTAACTGTTAGTCAGTGCAAGTCCATTTATGTACACAGACTGGTGAGATGTTTATAGGACTGTGTACATATGTCATTCCATGTGTAAATATATGTTACCTGACTGTGGAGGTCATCCGGATGTTATGAAAGCGTGATATAAGGAAAATGTGGGAAATCTGATTGAAATTTCGTAAAATTAATATGATACACATAAGTGTAATATTAAATATGTTTATTATCCATATCTCATAAGCGACCTACATGACAAATTGTGCTAGTTTTAAAGCTATACCAGTAAAACAGACATTGATACTTCTGAACATGTTGATCATCAGTGGAAATTGAATATCTTAAAACTGACAATGTTTTCAATATATACTGAACAAAAAATCATTAGGGATCAAGAATATTTTTGGGGATATTTTTTTGGTAGTAAGCACACAATTTCATAATAATATCCCCCAAAATCTTCATTGTCCCTCATTTTTTTAGTTCAGTATAGGTATTGTGGGGTTGTTTTATACGGAACATATCTTATTTCCTCTATTAGACGTCCTGGCATCTTTTAATGTTGCACAAGCCATTCACCTGGAGTCTATTTTGTGTAATGCTGGGGCAATTCATGATCTTACTGGGCCCGTTCCACAAAGCGATTGTAGCGCTAAGAGGATCGTAACTCCCATACTTTAACATAGACCTACAGCACTTGTATCTCTTACGATCGCTTTGTGGAACGTGGCCCTGAATACCAAATTCTACAGTCATGCAACAGGTACATTTGCAGCAAACAGTCATTTTTAAGTTAAGGGAGTAATCATTACATGTTAATGTGATGGAGATCATTAATTTCATCAAATTATTCATCTCTTATAGAGAGACACGGCCTCTGTTTTTTGGACAGAGCGTATTAGAGGCAAACCTGTATTTGAGGAACAGGAACTCGTTATTGGTCAGTAAATAAAAATATATACCCCCTATACTCTTCTTACATATAGGGGGTATATATTTTTATTTACTGACCAATAACGAGTGGTTGTGATTGAAGGCCCAGTGTCTAATAGAGGAAATACAACATTGTTGTTGAACAGATGTCATCCTAATAGTATCACCATTACTGCAGGAGCCTGTGTACATTTGCAGCTTCACAAAATGCTTATGACAGGAGGAACAACCCTGTGCTATAATTACAGCCTGTGACCTTTCCTCCTGGTTTCGCAATTCAAAATGTTAAAGTTTGATATATGTTCAAAGAGTGCCAAGCATGGTTTCATCATATATTTTGAAATTCTACTTGTGTTAATATTTGGGTGTCACTGATTAATGATGCAGAACACGTTCTTGTTAATGTTAAGAAATAAATAATTATGTGTTAGTCAGGGTCATGGAGGGTCAAATTTGCCACATTGCAAAATCAGTATTAAGTAGGGTTTTATAAACCTGCTTATTTAGAATTCATGGATAATAAACAGGGTTAAGCTGTTGACAAATAAACATTTTTCTAACACTTTTAGTTGTCTGTATTTTGATTAACATGGATATGTTTAATATGACATACCATATTCGACGTAATAAGCGCCCAGGGCGCTCTCAAAATTAGAAATAGGGGGCTCTTATTAGAATATTATTTTGGTGGAAAAAAAAGAGTTGAAAGATAAATTTCGTGGTTTATGGTGACAGCCTGAAATGTTTATGTACGACAGATATATTTTTCCAGAATTTAATTGCCCTTAATTAAAGGTGCATATAACACACGAGTGTGCATATGCGCGAATAAAAAAGTCTTGTGTACATTGATCAATCGGAAGGGGTGCTAATTAGGATTGTTTACTATCCAATATATCAGCAGATATCGCCGTGGGCGCTTATTAGAGCGGGGCGCTTATTACGTCGAATACGGTAAGTCCTTAACAAATAAGGGGTAGAGTGGCCAAGTCATGGCAATTTGCTCTGCAGAGTTGTGTCCATCTGATCGTGGTTTCAAATCCTCGTCATTCGAATCTTATTGTGACGTAAGGTCAGAATGAAGGAACGACGTCATAGCTGAACATTGTTGACATTTGTAAATTGTAGTTTTTTAAGACGACGGTTTTGATCAGTGCAATTTCTAAAGGGAGGCTCTAAAGGGTTAAGATTGTTGGTTGGTTTGTTGTTTAACGCCGCACTCAGCAATATTCCACCTATATGACGGCGGTCTGTAAATAATCGAGTCTGGACCAGACAATCCAGTGATTGATATCACGAGCATCGATCCACGCATTTGGGATCGATGACATGCATCAACCAAGTCAGCGAGCCTGACCACCCGATCCCGTTAGTCGCCTTTTACGACAAGCAGAATCTTTACGGGTCCTAAAGGGTTAAGAAATAATGGGAAAGAAAGAAAGTATTACCCTCGGAAATACGAGAATTCAGACACTCATTTCATAAAATCAGTAGAACACACATGCGTGTATAATAGTCTCTATATCTAACAAGTTCCGCATACATATGAGTGGGTCCCATGACATGTATTTTTATTGTTCACTTTGTGACCCCTGAAGTCATCACCCCCTTTTTCAAAATTATGTTCTCACCTGATACTCATTTCACGTGATGTCCTTTTGGGACATCAAGGCGCAATAGGACTGTCCCTGTCAAACGTTCAGTAGTATATTATACTACACTAAAAAAGTTACGATGCCCGAATTCTTCCTATATAGCTTATCAAAGCAGATTTACTCTGAAAGAATCGGGTATTTAACTTCATTTGAGTAGTATAAGTATGTAATTACACTGAGAAAACAAACATGATTACGTGAGAAGTTTTGAAATTCTTAAATTCTAATGCACGAAATCAAACGTCTAAATTGGCCCAAGGAATGCAAGGCCGTAGTTAACTTATTTTGAGTGGTGGGGTGGGGTGTGTGGACAAAGGACAGAAAACCCATAATCCCGAGTAGGTTATTCCATATCTTACCCATATTCTTTTGTTGAAGACCGCCTCCGTGGTCTAGTGGTAGAGCGTCCGCCCGGAGAGCGGAAGGTCCGGGGTTCGATCCCCGACCGCGTCATACCAAAAGACGTTAAAAGATGGAACTTGTCGATACCCTGTCTGGCGCTGCGCATTAAGGGGCTAAAACAAGGACTGGTCGGCTCGGAGTCAGTATACTGTGTCTGAGTGGGGTATTCATGTTAAACTGCGGCATGGTATCTTAGTGAGCTAGCACTATAAATCGGCATCAGTCCAGACTAGTACAAGCAGCCACACACACACATACATGCACGTCGCTATATAAGTGCAATAATCTTGGATGCGACGTTAAACCCCATTTCACCTCACCTCACCTCTTTTGTTTAACTTCTTTGAAATGCTTTTAGAAGTACTAAGTAAGGATACGATTTATTGATAAACAACTTCTTTATTGCATTTAAGAGCGACGTTTCGATGTACATCGTTATTTGGGGTCGTAATTTTTATCACCGTTATTTTTTTTAGTTTGATAACGGTGTTAGAACCTACACCGAAATGTCGCTCTTAATTGTAATAAAGAAGTTGTTTATCCATAAATCGTATCCTTACTTCTTTTGTTTAACTGAGAAATTAATTTTAAAAAGTGGGTTTTTGGACCACATGTGTCTAGCTCAGCTCGGTCAGTCTATTGTTGAAACGTCACATAAAACCGACTGTGACGTCAAGAACAATGAATGACGCCAACTTTAATCATTTGCGACAATGCGATCATATGACGTCACGTGGCAATGGGCCACTTCGCTAACAATGAAAACAATTGGCATAAATTAGCCAATCAGCATGAAGCAGAAATTATAATGCTCAGCGATAAATATTAAAAATAATCCCACAGTGCCCTAGACTAACTAACTCGTAGTCTCTGAAAAATCATATATTTGATAGAAGCAAACAACTCTATTTAAATTGAAAAGAAGCCGCAGTGGTTCAGGGATTGTGAGACGGACTACCCAGTTTGTTTGTTTGTTTGTTTGTTTGTTTGTTTGTTTGTTTAATGCCGCACTCACAAATAGGGTGGTCTGTAAATAATGAGTCGGGACCAGACAATCCAGTGACTGACATCATGATCATCGATCCACACAATTGGGATACAATGACATGCATCAACCAAGTCAGCAAGCCTGACCACCCGATCCCGTTAGTGGCCTCTTACGACAAGCAGTTGGTTGGTTGGTAGGTTGAGTGTGGTCAATTTGACAGGTACATCTAATAGAGCCTTCCATCTGTTTGAGAGGTGACATTCAGTGATAGGCGATTGCTTGGTTATTATACACCACCTGCCACCCAGAGGCAATTTACTGTCTTCATCAAATAGATAAGATTATCACAACGGCATGTGTTTGCCGAATTGTTAGATATATTGCCGTGATATAGCTAGGGTAACAAAACAACATTCATCAACTCAAACACTCACTCGCACAGAATATCCCAGTGTGCTTTGCAATAATACATGAATACAACAGACAGTATCGGTATAAGTTTCACTAGATATCTCGTCCTTTATCGACAAACCTCAGAAAATCTTATTTGCAAAAAGTATCAAACAGTTTTTCCTTTACTTACAGATTTACACATTCGCAAGTTTTTATTTGCACTTTTACAAGGATGTATTTAAGAGTCGGTCATGTGGCACCTCATCCTCCTGCTCCTCGATGACCTCGAGCTCCAGATCACTCCTCCAAGTCTGGCAAGTCCGAGTGGAACTCCAGCTCTGTTTCCACCTCCCTCTGCAAGTCCGAGTGGAACTCCAGCTCTGTTTCCACCTCCCTCTGCAAGTCCGAGTGGAACTCCAGCTCTGTTTCCACCTCCCTCTGCAAGTCCGAGTGGAACTCCAGCTCTGTTTCCACCTCCCTCTGCAAGTCCGAGTGGAACTCCAGCTCTGTTTCCACCTCCCTCTGCAGGTCCGAGTGGAACTCCAGCTCTGTTTCCACCTCCCTCTGCAAGTCCGAGTGGAACTCCAGCTCTGTTTCCACCTCCGTCTGCAGGTCCGAGGGTTTCCCAACTGTGTGTCACTCTGCTCACTCAGTGGAACTTTTTCAGAGTTTGATTATGGGTCAGTTCCTATGGGGGTTCCAGGACTTAATGGACCGGTGGTCAAGTATAGTCTTAAACATGCTTATGATATGATCGGTATCGTAAACTGGACTCAGCTATTATTATGAGATCTCTTTTGGTTAGGGAACGGAATGTGTCCCTTTGGATGTCAAGAACTGGTGATTTGGTTGTTTGCGTGTCTTTAAAGCTCCATTCGTCAACATTGCCGATACACGAGGACCTGTAAATAATCTAGAACATCACCTAGTCCACCATCCACTTCTGGGTGGAGCTTCAACATCTTCGCTTTCTCCCTCACAGTTTTAACGACACGATATTCTACTAAACTCTCTAAATCAACAGCAGCCCCTATAATGTGCGTAAATAATCAATGCATTGGACAGACGTAACCAAACTTGTAACAGAAACTTAATCTTTGTCTCACATATATATAATGATCTGTGTACATACGAAATACATAAATAATGATGGAAATAAGTTTTAAAACATTCCTAACTGTAAATCGTTACACTAAACATGTTTGTGTTATTCGGCAACACTCATAAAAGGGAGACACGCTCTGTCCTAGACTGGTTTACCTGTCCTAGAGCGCTTGCGCTCCTCGCCTGCAGCCGCTGGGAGGCGAAGGGAAGGGTACCATAGTCTAGCTTTTTCGGACCTATTTCCCCATACAGTATTTCCCTAGGGTTAAACGTTGACCCATTTCCGTGTAGCGAGATATTTGTTCTTTTGGACGGTGTGAATAATTGGCGTGTCAGGCTACAGGAGTAACATATCCTCCATTAAGGTGGCAGTTCTAATTCCCAAAGAGAAGTATTGTTCATAGTTAAAAATAACAAACGCACCCACAATGTTGTGGGTTTCAAATTTAAACAACATCTGCATGTCCCCATGCACTGATCTACTTCATTATATAATGATATTACAACATTGTAGATATTACTTTGAAAAGATCAATTAGGAAAAACTAATAACTTTACCTATGTCAATATGTATCATGCAGTAAAATACGTTTATAACGAACACGCTTATAACGAACTGACGGATATTACGAACTTAATTTGTGGTCCCGGTTATTTGCTGTATAGATGTATATATTCTCATAACGAACTACGGTTATAACGAACTAAACTTAGTGGTCCATTTGAGTTCGTTATAACCGTAGTTTACTGTATATCAATGTCAGCAGTATCACGTATGCCACGTTGATTGTGTCAACTCTATACCCCTTGTTCCTTGAAAACAATAACAATTAAGAAAATTGTTTCAGGAAGTCATTGTTGTGAAAACATATTACACGTTTTGTTTACATAATATGTTTGTTGTCTACTTTTATATTTCATAAATATTAAAAATGGAATGTGACATTTTCTCGTTCCTGTTTCTGAAGGTACCACATGCAAATTACAATTTGTTTTATCTTCTGGTTTACATAGAGGATGGCCCAAACTACTGTGGTTAAATTTAGGTATTGTTATCCGATTGTGTCTGCTATAAATAAGGGTTCTTGGGAGACAATTAATTCCCCTTTCCGAAAAAAACCTATAAAACGCCACTAAATAAACATTATAGCCTTTGCTATTAAGAGGAAGACAGTAATTCGGTGAAGCATCCTACAAACTTAGTTAAGATGGGTAACATGTGATATATGGTGGTGCGCCTTGTATATATATAGCCGTGCCGTTTTGCTCCCTCTCAAATTGAACCGTAAAAGAATTAGATGTATCTGACCCCTAACTCCGAACCTAGAGTCAAAATAATTATGAGTGCACATGGTAGCGGTTGACACGTTTAAACATGTATGCCAAGAAGTGCTGCTAGTGTTCTGGTATATTTGTAGTATACAAGCACAGCGATGTAACCTGGGAAAAGAGAGCCAAAGTCTGACACGCCTGTGTGGGTCCCAGGAGAAGTATACAATTGTATGGGTGTCGGGGTGTGGACACAGGTGTTGCTACTCCGACAGCCCTGGGAAGGTGTTTGAGGAAATCCGAGTTGTGTACTAACACCAACCAGGCACTGACACCCAGCAGGTACTGACACCCAGCAGGTACTAACACCCAGCAGGTACTGACGCCCAGCAGGTACTAACACCCAGCAGGTACTGACACCCAGCAGGTACTGACACCCAGCAGGTACTAACACCCAGCAAGTACTAACACTCAGCAGGTACTGACACCCAGCAGGTACTTACACCCAGCAGGTACTAACACCCAGCAGGTACTAACACTCAGCAGGTACTTACACCCAGCAGGTACTTACACCCAGCAGGTATTGACACCCAGCAGGTACTGACACCCAGCAGGTACTAACACCCAGCAGGTACTGACACCCAGCAGGTACTGACACCCAGCAGGTACTAACACCCAGCAGGTACTGACACCCAGCAGGTACTGACACCCAGCAGGTACTTACACCCAGCAGGTACTTACACCCAGCAGGTACTGACACCCAGCAGGTACTTACACTCAGCAGGTACTTACACCCAGCCGGTACTTACATCCAGCAGGTACTGACACCCAGCAGGTACTTACACTCAGCAGGTACTTACACCCAGCAGGTACTGACACCCAGCAGGTACTAACACCAACCAGGCACTGACACCCAGCAGGTACTAACACCCAGCAGGTACTAACACCAACCAGGCACTGACACCCAGCAGGTACTAACACCCAGCAGGTACTAACACCAACCAGGTACTGACACCCAGCAGGTACTAACACCCAGCAGGTACTAACACCAACCAGGCACTGACACCCAGCAGGTACTAACACCCAGCAGGTACTAACACCAACCAGGCACTGACACCCAGCAGGTACTAACACCAACCAGGTACTAACACCAACCAGGTACTGACACCCAGCAGGTACTAACACCAACCAGGCACTGACACCCAGCAGGTACTAACACCCAGCAGGTACTAACACCAACCAGGCACTGACACCCAGCAGGTACTGACACCAACCAGGCACTGACACCCAGCAGGTACTCACACCAACCAGGCACTGACACCCAGCAGGTACTAACACCCAGCAGGTACTAACACCAACCAGGTACTGACACCCAGCAGGTACTAACACCAACCAGGCACTGACACCCAGCAGGCACTGACACCCAGCAGGTACTGACACCCAGCAGGTACTAACACCCAGCAGGTACTAACACCAACCAGGTACTAACACCCAGCAGGTACTGACACCCAGCAGGTACTGACACCCAGCAGGTACTAACACCCAGCAAGTACTAACAATCAACAGGTACTGACACCCAGCAGGTACTTACACCCAGCAGGTACTAACACCCAGCAGGTACTAACACTCAGCAGCTACTTACACCCAGCAGGTACTTACACCCAGCAGGTATTGACACCCAGCAGGTACTGACACCCAGCAGGTACTAACATCCAGCAGGTACTGACACCCAGCAGGTACTGACACCCAGCAGGTACTAACACCCAGCAGGTACTGACACCCAGCAGGTACTGACACCCAGCCGGTACTTACACCCAGCAGGTACTTACACCCAGCAGGTACTGACACCCAGCAGGTACTTACACTCAGCAGGTACTTACACCTTACACTCAGCAGGTACTTACACTCAGCAGGTACTAACACCCAGCAGGTACTGACACCAACCAGGCACTTCCACCCACCAGGTACTGACGCCCAGCAAGTACTTCCATCCAGCAGGTACTAACACTCAGCAGGTACTGACACCCAGCAGGTACTTACACCCAGCAAGTACTTCCATCCAGTAGGTACTGACACCCAGCAGGTACTAACATCCAGCAGGTACTGACGCCCACCAGGTACTGACGCCCACCAGGTACTGACACCCAGCAGGTACTGACACCCAGCAGGTACTTACACCCAGCAGGTACTAACACCCAGCAGGTACTGACACCCAGCAGGTACTGACACCCAGCCGGTACTTACACCCAGCAGGTACTTACACCCAGCAGGTACTGACACCCAGCAGGTACTTACACTCAGCAGGTACTTACACCTTACACTCAGCAGGTACTTACACTCAGCAGGTACTAACACCCAGCAGGTACTGACACCAACCAGGCACTTCCACCCACCAGGTACTGACGCCCAGCAAGTACTTCCATCCAGCAGGTACTAACACTCAGCAGGTACTGACACCCAGCAGGTACTTACACCCAGCAAGTACTTCCATCCAGTAGGTACTGACACCCAGCAGGTACTAACATCCAGCAGGTACTGACGCCCACCAGGTACTGACGCCCACCAGGTACTGACACCCAGCAGGTACTGACACCCAGCAGGTACTTACACCCAGCAAGTACTTCCATCCAGCAGGTACTGACACCCAGCAGGTACTAACATCCAGCAGGTACTGACGCCCACCAGGTACTGACGCCCACCAGGTACTGACATCCAGCAGGTACTGACGCCCACCAGGTACTGACACCCAGCAGGTACTGATACACAGCAGGTACTAACATCCAGCAGGTACTGACGCCCACCAGGTACTGACGCCCACCAGGTACTGAAGCCCACCAGGTACTGACACCCAGCAGGTACTGACGCCCACCAGGTAATGACACCCACCAGGTACTGATACCCAGCAGGTACCGACACCCAGCAGGTAGTAACACCCAACAGGCACTAACACCCAGCAGGTACTTCCCCCCTATTTATTTTGGTAATGGGTCTGAAAAACAATGCATTGATTTACCAGCTGATAATGCATTTTGAGAGCTACAAATACAACTCCAAAACGTCTGTTGTCTGGCTAGGCCCGGTGTGACCACTTTTTGCCAATGGCCACCCCGAGGCCTCAAGATCCAGCCCCGTCCGTTAAAGATCCTGCTTTGTTTCTTTACTGTTCGTTTGTTGTTTAACGCCGGACTCAGCCATATTCCAGCATAATGACAGGGGTCTGTAACTAATCGGGTCTGGATCAGACAATCAAGTGATTGACATCATGAGCATCATGCAATTTCGCCGTAATCTCCATTATAAACTGAGAGGCAAAAGAAAGTAAACCGATATTGTTTTTCATGTACAGTGAACTACGGTTATAACGAACTCAAATGAAGCACTAATTCTAGTTCGTTATATCCGTCAGTTCGTTATGAGCGTGTTCATTATAAACGTAGTTTACTGCAATTGGAAATTGATGGACTGTTGTTAAATTTGATTATGTGTAGTTAACCGCCTCTCATTGCTGCTACAGTTTGTAAAAAGTAATCTGTTGGCTGGGTAAATTTGCGTAAAAATACATACAGATTGGCTCAATAAGATTGGGGTAAGAAATATTTTGCAACCAACCATCTTTGAAAGAGCAGATTTATTGATTTTCAAAGATCAAAATACCCATAAGCAGTTGGGTATCATCGTAAAAATATTTTTTCAAGTCTGAAATCAAATTATATGTAAACAAAAAAACACATGTAGAAGTTTATTTGAGTTCTGACTAAGTGCCAGTACAGTCCATGTTTTGGATATAGAATCGTAAGATATTTTCATTTGAAAATCAAACGTGATCAAATCCTCTGAGAGGTATAATTTCTGTTGCTTCTCAGTATATAATCTCGAAAATCTTTAGTATGAAAAATCTATTCTGTTTGATGGAAACTAAACCTCCAATTGCGATAACTTTGTTTATTCATGCATGTTTACATCTACAAAAGCTTCATGTTTCCACCATGTTTCAGCCTCCGAGGTTGGCCCCGGGAATGTTGAATGGTCCGACGTCACTGCCTTCCCTGGGCCATGACGCCACGACGTCTTCGCCGTACAGGCGAGCGCACTTTTTGAGGGACAAGTTGTAGTTCTCGAACACACAGAGTTGTCTTCCCTCGTCAACCCAAGGGACGTAACGGCCTGCTGTGGACATTTTGCGGAGACATTGAAATTTATACATGAAGACCAAAGTGACATGATATAAACAATTGTTTAAAACATATAAAGGCAAGTTCTTTATATTCAGTTACCCACAAGTCCCAGACACTTTTCAGAAAACTATTACAAATTGACCACGCAGGCTTGACCACTTTCTGATTTCCTGAGTTAAACGAGAATATACAGTCGTCCGATTTTCGATCACAAATCACTTAATTTCGTTAATCCGACATACTCGTTAATCCGACACAATCATGTGCAACCAACGTTGTCGGATTAACGAGACTTGACTGTAACTTGTTAACGTTTTGTTGTTACAGCAAAATACTGTCCAAGATATTTAAAGAGAATATTCTTAACAACATTTGAGCGATTGAAAGCCAATGTTAGGATACTTAATCTTTCTCTAATATTTTGTACTCAAAGGTAACTGTAACTGTGATATTTTTGACCTTGTTGATAACATAATTTTCAATAATGATGTTGTAGACTGTATAACCTGCTTAATTTAAAGTACTCCGACGTCGTTGCTCATAATATCAATCACTGGGTTTGTCGGGTCCAGTCTCGTTTATTTACAGGCAGATTTCACATGGCTGGAATATTGCTGATTGCGGTGTTAAAACAAATGCTTATATCTGTATTTTATTATGATAAATCTAGTTTATTATATTGCCGTTCTATTATGATATGCATACAAACCACAAGGGAATACCAGGTTAGAATTAGTCCCAACCAACCTATGTTTTCGTTGGAACGAGTTAAAAATATCGTTATAATTGAAGAATATTGTCACATTTACTTTGCCTTCGAGTATTCTGGATCAGTTATCAGTGATGACACTGTCATCTCACATCCATTGGCCAATCTCCACCTGCATGATACGTTTTAAATATACCCACTTACTCACCTGGTGCACGACCTCTTTCTTCTGACCCAAAGACGCCCAGCGGAATCTGAGATGAAACAAAGTGTTCACTGTGTAAAACTGTATGCAGGCATACAAAACACTAAATATAATTACGTTTCTTGGAAAAATAAATAATAAATAATAATAATAATAATAATAATAATAATAATAATAATAATAATAATAATAAGTAGTAGTAGTAGTAGTAGTAGTAGTAGTAGTAGTAGTAGTATATCAGATTATAAGTTGCCCACTGAAACGGGTATACATATGCATGCCTTGGAATCGTTGAAGCAAATTGATGGATTACAAGGATTGGTAGACTCGTGTAAGATAAAACGTCGAGACAGGCATCGTTTACAGACGCCTGTCGTGTTGAAAGCTATCAAACGGAGCTTCCCTGTCTGAGATAGATCAGATTGATTGCTTGTAGGATGTTTACCTGGCATCTGTGTCTTAATACAAATAAATATACCTGTGTTGATATTTATCTCTGAAGAGAAGGAACTAACCGACTTTCGTCAGTCTTTGAAAGAGGAAATAGTTGTTAGTAGTAATAGAAGTTAAATCTGCCTGGAAGGGCTTCGAGTTGTGGTCTGTGTCGCTTCGGGCGAGCTTATTTATGTGATCAGAACATATTTATATGCGTCCTTTTTTGTTCTTTGATTACACGTAGCTCATTTATATGCACCCCATGATACGTCATTTCTTCAAAACGCCTTTAAATTATTTCTGTTGGATTTACATGTGTTTCTGAATCAGTTTTTCACTGTACTAGAAGTTACAATGACTCAAAAACACTGTGTGGCCGATGTAGAATATGTATATATTTGTTTTAATATAATTTCAGGTTTTAACATATATTTATTATATATAATTAGTTGTTAGTTTCATCAGTCAGTTATAACACAGTGAATCAGACCTGTTTTACCTATAATAGTCCCATGGACAGAAGCTTCATATGCTGATCGGCCAAGCTATAATAACACCTATTGTTAAACTGCATGCGTTGATTATGCTGCACACTCTCTCAGCACATGAACTGATAGAACTGATCAGACCAGCAAGGAATACGATGGGTCATTTATAGAATTCCGAGCTGGAATTTGTCCCCAGCAACCTAATCTTGTTAGAGGCGACTCGTGGATCGGGTGGTCAAGACCGGCGAACTGGTTGATTGCGTGTCATCATTGCATCGCGCCATGACGGCGGTGGTCGTTGCTCATAATATAAATTGCTGGAGTATCTGGCCAAGACTCAAATATTTAAATATTCAAATCAGGAATATAGGTGCTTGCAGCGTTATACAACAAACAAAGAAATAAAGGTATTTTAAGTCACAAAAGATATAAGGTTTTGTTGTGTGTTGTGTTGCGTGTCAGAACAAATTTCTTCCGACTTTAAACTTACACGACGGATTTGACTGTTTAACGTTCTATTCAACGAAACGTTAAATCCAACTCACTCAACACACTCACTCACTCACTAACTCACGCCCACTGTACTACTCTTACAGTTAAATCACAGCTTTTATGTGAATATGTAACGCTGTTTATCAGTAAACTCGCGTATCTAAATCGGATGTACTTGAAATTCTCAGCTGTACAGCATTTCTTTATGTAAAGCGTGACTTCTAAGTATCTTGATAAAGTAGCCTGACTTCTAAGTATCTTGATAAAGTAGCCTGACTTCTAAGTATCTTGATAAAGTAGCCTGACTTCTAAGTATCTTGATAAAGTAGCCTGACCTTTAAGTATCTTGATAAAGTAGCCTGACTTCTAAGTTTCTTGATGAAGTAGCCTGACCTTTAAGTATCTTGATAAAGTAGCCTGACTTCTAAGTATCTTGATAAAGTAGCCTGACTTCTAAGTATCTTGATAAAGTAGCCTGACTTCTAAGTATCTTGATAAAGTAGCCTGACTTCTAAGTATCTTGATAAAGTAGCCTGACCTTTAAGTATCTTGATAAAGTAGCCTGACTTCTAAGTATCTTGATAAAGTTGCCTGACTTCTAAGTATCTTGATAAAGTAGCCTGACCTTTAAGTATCTTGATAAAGTAGCCTGACTTTTAAGTATCTTGATAAAGTAGCCTGACTTCTAAGTATCTTGATAAAGTAGCCTGACTTCTAAGTATCTTGATAAAGTAGCCTGACTTCTAAGTATCTTGATAAAGTAGCCTGACTTCGAAGTATCTTGATAAAGTAGCCTGACTTTTAAGTATCTTGATAAAGTAGCCTGACTTCTAAGTATCTTGATAAAGTAGCCTGACCTTTAAGTATCTTGAGAAAGTAGCCTGACCTTTAAGTATCTTGATAAAGTAGCCTGACTTCTAAGTATCTTGATAAAGTAGCCTGACCTTTAAGTATCTTGATAAAGTAGCCTGACCTTTAAGTATCTTGATAAAGTAGCCTGACTTCTAAGTATCTTGATAAAGTAGCCTGACTTCTAAGTATCTTGATAAAGTAGCCTGACTTCGAAGTATCTTGATAAAGTAGCCTGACTTCTAAGTATCTTGATAAAGTAGCCTGACTTCGAAGTATCTTGATAAAGTAGCCTGACTTCTAAGTATCTTGATAAAGTAGCCTGACCTTTAAGTATCTTGATAAAGTAGCCTGACCTTTAAGTATCTTGATAAAGTAGCCTGACTTCTAAGTATCTTGATAAAGTAGCCTGACTTCTAAGTATCTTGATAAAGTAGCCTGACCTTTAAGTATCTTGATAAAGTAGCCTGACTTCTAAGTATCTTGATAAAGTAGCCTGACTTCTAAGTATCTTGATAAAGTAGCCTGACCTTTAAGTATCTTGATAAAGTAGCCTGACCTTTAAGTATCTTGATAAAGTAGCCTGACTTCTAAGTATCTTGATAAAGTAGCCTGACCTTTAAGTATCTTGATAAAGTAGCCTGACTTCTAAGTATCTTGATAAAGTAGCCTGACCTTTAAGTATCTTGATAAAGTAGCCTGACTTCTAAGTATCTTGGTAAAGTAGCCTGACTTCTAAGTATCTTGATAAAGTAGCCCAGAATCTAGCTATAGTCTCAGTGCAGGCTTTCGTATCTTGTTCACACGGACAGAGATACAATGTATTATCTTTAAGAACTACGTTTGGCACACGCTACTCGAGATAATAACTGGTTCTCTAGAGATTTAAATATAACATAACTAAATATAACTAAACTAAATGTTCAAACATTACCTAACTGCTAATATTTTTATGTGTTGACATAAACCAGATATCGTTTAATGTTTTGTTCATCAGTGTATGTTATGAAATATTTACGGTACACGAAGTGGCTAGTTCCTGTCTGGATAGCATGAAGCTTAACGGCCATATGCCCTCGGTGTTTACAATATTGCCAACGGTGAAGTGACGAGGAATTTCGTCATGTTTATAGTTTCTTGACTTCAAGTGTTTTTCGGATAAAACCGATACTTTTCGTACATTTTCTTATTGTTGAGTCGGTCGTGGGTCCTTCAGTGTACATGTCGTAGCTCGATAGAACTCGGGCAGCGACTTCACTTTAATCTAAGCTCCGCAAAATTCATCATGTACAACACGAGGGTCAAAATTACCTGACCACTTTTCATATTCTTGAACCCACCTACTCCCCACACCTATAGATATAGATAACACAGCATCCATAGCACCGTGGTCAGCAAAGTGTAAACGTCATTTCAGTGTTTCATGAACGTTTTAGCTCAGTATCCCCTTTTTAAAAAACAAACAATTTACAGATATATACAGACTATTAGCTGAATATGTTTCCGTATCGTTAATATATTTCAGGAATAAAAATTTTAACATGCGAGCCTTTGCGGAGTGATATATACTGCACAAATAGTGAATCATGAATATGTTTCATAATTCATTTGTGGGGAGGACTGAGTACACAATGTCACAAAAATATCCCGAAAAATATTTACGATCACATACCGTTTTTTGTTCAGTATATATCGCTCGGCAAAGGCTGGCATAATACCTTTTTTATCACTATACATAACTTTTTTCGGTTGTGATAATAATCTATTTGTCATACAATGTCATTCATAAACTAATAGAACACGTAAGACCTAGTTTCGTTCAATGAAATCATTCATGTATTTGAAATCGCGTATGAATACAATACTAAATTATATATATTTATGATATAGCGACACATACTTTGCCGCCATGTTTGTTTACATAATCCTTTACCCACCAGAGACCTTTGTTTACACTTACTGGGGACACGGCAGGGGAACGTCAGGCAATAGTTTATTACATGTAGTTAACACGTCAATGCATGTAGCATACCATTAACAGACGACCGCCTCCGTGGTCTAGTGGTAGAGCGTCCGCCCGGAGAGCGGAAGGTCCGGGGTTCGATCCCCGGCCGCGTCATACCAAAAGACGTTAAAAGATGGTACTTGTTGCTACCCTGTCTGGCGCTCGGCATTAAGGGGCTAAAACAAGGACTGGTCGGCTCGGAGTCAGTATACTGTGTCTGAGTGGGATATTCATGTTAAACTGCGGCATGGTATCTCAGTGAGCTAGCACTATAAATCGGCATCAGTCCGGACTAGTACAAGCAGCCACACAAACACACACACATACATGCATGTCGCTATATAAGTGCAATAATCTTGGACGCGACGTTAAACCCCATTTCACCTCACCTCACCATTAATAGACCCCGTGACCTCATTTGTACATTCATCAGATTGTGACTTCAAGTTTTTCGAATTGTTATTTCGCTTCGACAAGACAATTCATGATGTGATGTCAAGAATACTTATATGACAGATAAACTATAGTAATATGAAAGAATCAGTTTTCTTTAACTTCTTTGGGGTATTTACTCTACATCATATCATGGATGGTGTTGCCAATGCCATTAAGCAACCGCGGTGTCTTTGACAACTAGGTCATTCGTACCATGCTGCAGGGTTCAAACTCGGACCAATGTTTTCTCTGAAGAGGCATACCTACTGTTAAAGTACCACGTGGCCAAAGATCGTATAGTGTCTAAAAAAGGTATTTAGTTTTCCTAAACTGACAGAAGAAGAAAATACAATACTTACAGCAACCAGTACAAGAACTGTCAGCAGCGACATCGTGATAGTATCTCTCAGACTCGTGAAGCCGTTTCAATCACAAGCCAACAGCATCCGTTTCACTCTCCGCAAGAATGAACACGCGGTGCTGAATTTCCGGTTTATATAGTGTCATGCCGTAATGATGGCGTGATAATACTGATATACATGGCTACTGTCTGTTATTACATAGTTTCTGAGCGAGTCAGAGCGTTTTATTGCACGATATACAACAATTAGATCATTGATACGACACATCTGGTAGAAAATGCAATGCATTGTAAATAAACACACCCAATGGAATAAAATACGAGGCATCAGCTGCCAACCTGGTATATTTATTGGGGTGGTTGATATTTGTTTGGTTTTCTACAGGAGTGTGAGCACTTTGGTCTAACCACATTTCAGTATTCGTGACGTATGAATTCATAGGAGTGTTTGACATAAGAATAATTGTACGGATGATGTACGTTTCCGTGCGTGTCCGTACAATAGGTCTGGTGTCTGGTACCATAGATCATCTTGGCTACCATTGGAAGGATGGTATCTCTCCTCTCTCTCTCTCTCTCTCTCTCTCTCTCTCTCTCTCTCTCTCTCTCTCTCTCTCTCTCTCAATATTAATATATGAAAAATATCTATCTCTCTTAATATATATGTATATCTCACTCAATATTAGATATCTCTGTCGCTCAATATTTAATATCTCTCTCCATATTTAATATCTTTCTCAATATTTTATATGTCTCTCCTCAATATTTATTCCCTCTATCTCAATAGAGAGTGAGAGAGAGAGAGATTATATTTGTCAATATTTAATATATATCTCTTTCTCAATATTTAATATCTCTGGCTCTCTCAATCTTTATGTTTTAAAGCTCCTGTCTACAAAGGCTACTCATTTCATTCACACATGTGAGGTAAGCTTCGATTCAATTCAGCTGCTGGTTTTACTGCTAGATTCTGATCGTTGGTGTTACTCCCAGATTCGATCGTTGGTCTATCAACGCCACATAATGCCCCTTCTGGTTGCGAGTTAAATCCTCAACAACCTATACTGGTCGTAAGAGGCGACTTAGTGGATAGGGTAGCCAGGCTCGGAGACTTGGTTGTACCCCAACGACATGATAAGTTGTTCATAATATCGACCACTGGATTGTCTAGTCAAGACCTATAGCTTAAATATCACCGTGGTGTTAAACAACAAGTAAACAAAACAACCAAAAGTAATCTCGAGATTTTCACGAAAGTCGGGTCGCCCTGGTGGCCCAGTCGTCTAAGGCGCCGCGATTCGCTGTGCAGAGTTGCGTCCCTTGGGCACGCCAGAAACCTATGATTGTGGGTTCGAATCCCGGTTCGCCCCGATTATGTTTCTAGTTTTGTCAGCACCATACCCGTGCTCGTGGGTTTCACCGAAGTGGTAAACGTCTGAGACCTGCATCACTTCGGGCTTTCCTCCCCCATTAATCTGACACGCCGTGATATAACTGGAATACTGTTAAAAGCAGCGTTAAACCCAACTCACTCACTCACTTACTCACTCATAAAAGCCGCCCACGAAGCTGGTAGACTGTGATGTAACAGAAATGCTGTGCAAAGCGGCGATAAACCAAACTCTATCGCTACCATGTCACTGTCAAACCCTGCCGTCACTAGCAACAGCTTTAGCAGACATAACGGCAGCGATGACCAGCTACGGGGTAACGCTTATCTCGGGTCATGACTCTGGATCACCCGTGTGGCAGATGGGTGTGAAGTTATCAGCCTATACAAGGCAAGATTAACACATTCAGCCTAGAATAATAATAGAATAATACAGGTACATATTTACATGTGTACTTCCTTGAGAAACAACAGTTGGAGTGTGTTAATTATAACATACACAGGCTGTGGATCTCTCGTAATAAATTCCTACCCTTGTGATAACGCTCTATGTAGATGAGTTCGTGGTGAAAAATTACCTGCCCGAATTAAGACCTAGATTGTGATTTGGTTTGAAAGTTTATTCTCAGTTCTGGACTGACATCGTCTATAGTATGTGCAGGAAACAGATGCAGTTTTAAACACTTAATATCCCGGATAAATGCTGCATGTTAAACAGCGAATGTTAGGAAGTGTAAAAGCGCCTGTTGTTTTTCCCTTCGTGGATGTGTTAAAGCCGCGAGGAACATACATATACAGACAGCAGAGGTATCACGAGGCAGGGGCATCGCTGGAGTCGGAGCTCGAGAGCGCTGAAGTATTCAGGTGTCTGTGATTGTCTAGCGTTATAAAGATTCCGGTGCCACTACGCTCGTGTGTTCTAGGCTGGTCCACGCGTATTCTGAGAGTCAAGTCGTTTCGTCGCATAAGGAATGTACATGTTTGTGTGATTAAACAGTCGAGGAGGTAATCTGTTAACAGTGTAGGTCACGGGTACATACCTTCTATTCACTGCTATTACAGTTCGTGCGATGAGATAAGAGAAATCATCACAGAGACCTATACCCGTGCCTCGGAGACCTACTGGAACATCGGGATCTAACAGAAGCCTCGGTGTCCATCCTGAACCTCTGAGGCCTACCCGAAACTCGAAGACCAACCTGAACCTCGAAAGCCTACCCGAAACTCCAAGACCAACCTGAATCTCGAAGAGCTACCCGAAACTCGAATACCTACCTGAAACTCGAAGACCGACCCGAAACCCGAAGACCTACCCGAAATCGGAAGACCTACCAGAAACCCGAAGACCAACCTGAATCTCGAAGATCTACCCGAAACCCGAAGACCTTCCAGAAACCCTGAGACCTACCTGAAACTCGAAGACCAACCTGAACCTCGAAAGCCTACCCGAAACTCCAAGACCAACCTGAATCTCGAAGAGCTACCCGAAACTCGAATACCTACCTGAAACTCGAAGACCGACCCGAAACCCGAAGACCTACCCAAAATCGGAAGACCTACCAGAAACCCGAAGACCAAGCCGAAACTCGAAGATCTATCCGAAACTCGAAGATCTACCCGAACCTCGAAGACGTATCCGAAACTCGAAGACTACCCCAAACCCGAAGACCAACCTGAATCTCGAAGATCTACCCGAAACCCGAAGACCTTCCCGAAACCCTGAGACCTACCTGAACCTCGAAGACCAACCTGAACCTCGAAAGCCTACCCGAAACTCCAAGACCAACCTGAATCTCGAAGAGCTACCCGAAACTCGAATACCTACCTGAAACTCGAAGACCGACCCGAAACCCGAAGACCTACCCGAAATCGGAAGACCTACCAGAAACCCGAAGACCTACCCGAAACCCTGAGACCTACCGGACCCCGAAGATCTACCCGATCCCCGGAGACTTATCCGACTCCCGAAGCGCCCCTTTGCGTCTCCCGCTGACCTATACGCACATGAATGGTATTCTGACAATGAAAGGGGGTCGATAATGTCATGTAAAATCGCATACCATAAATCACGGGCGCAAAGCACCACGTGATATGCGAGGCTTTCTGTACCGGCTTTATTGATGTGTGATAAAACCCACGTGGCACCGTGGGGATAAACTGTGTGTTGCAGCAGCATTGCATCACCGTGCAGCCGGGCGACTGGCGCGCCAACTCGGTAAGTCTCAGACTAAACGCTAAATGCTTCAACTAGAGAACATATACTGCAACACTTTTGATACCAATATTTTTTATCTTTCCATGATTAACGAAACTGATTCTCATAACATGTCAAGTGTATATTTAAATATATCTGACACATCTAATTAGCGCTATCAAAAATCGACTAGTATAATCCGGTCTTATTTTCTTTTTGTCTGATATTGATATTTGTTGCTGTTAACTCTTCGAGGTGCCTTTTCTCTCCAAGGAGGATTCAAACAATGTTTGAAACCTTCGACGCAATATTTTACAGAACAAAATATTTTAACCAGCATTTTCAGAATATTTCCCCAGAATATCGATTACTTTAATCGGTTTGATGTTTACGCCTATGACAGCGGCCAGTAAATAATCGAATCTGGACCAGAAAATCCGGTGATTAATATTGTGAACAACGTCCGACGCCGTCGGGGTACGATGATACGCCATCAACCAATTCACCGAGAATCACCCGATTCATTTTGTCCATTTAGGTTGCTGGGGACATATTTTCACCCGGAATCTCCACAGAGGTGTCCCCTTCTGTATCCATCCGATTATGTTGTTGAAGGATTCTTTTTCGTCAAAACATAAAAGCTGGCGGACGTAATTTCAATTGTGAAATATCAAAAGTCTCCATACGACAATACAAAAGATATATTTGGGTTCACAGCCTTTCAATTTTCAAAACGGTTGCCTGGTGGTTGCATTCTGTGGACTTTCATGCAATCAAGGAGAATCATTCTCAATTTCCAACACATCAAAACAAAAAGTCATTTATAACGTTAATAACTGCCTCTCCGACATGCGGGTTTTGCTCTAAAACTATGGAATGTTTTTGTCTTATTTACATTGACTACGCACATTGTAGACTGAGCTTCTGTCTACATGTCACACAAAGCAGGCAGCAGCGGAACCAGGCAACGCGCGATAAATATGACGTCATAACATTGTGATTTCATAGCTTATCTGGGTAGCGGCTCTCAACGATAAGCACCGTGAACTCTTAATTTAAGAAATAAATTTACGCTTCCCCCATGTGTAGTGTAATCAAGTATAATTTCTCCCTTAACTGTTACAGTAAAAGCACGAGGTTTTTTAGAATACAATATGAAGAGAAGGAACCCAGTTTAGAAAAAGGAAATATGAAATTCTCCCGCCCCTTCGTCAGTATGTCAGAGAGCGGTTGTTAATAAAACGGGAATTTTATTCATATGGTCAAGAAAAATTTATGGGGATTCTTTTATGTAAGTTGAAGAAAGAAACATAATTGCTTCACACTGACTGGATATTTCCATCTTCCCGAGGAAAAAGAGTTAACTGACTTTAAAGTCCAGTTTCCACCCTTGCCGAACTAGGCTGGAATTACTTGGCTCGATCGTAGCGCCACCGGTGGCTATTACCAGTTATGTCCCTTCTAAGCCTCTCCTTTGGACCAATCAGATTCCACCTCTCGTATCACTTGCGTTTGCTTCACACAAAATGATGGCGCCCGGTCAGGACGATCTGATTGACAATCAAGGTCTATATTGTGATAAAACGGGTCTTACATCGCGAAATGCAGCAAATCATGTGAGCACCTTGATTAAAAACATGAAAAGATTTGGAAAATATCTGCTGCCAACGAGTTTGCGGTGCACATGTTTTGCAAATCCTGCAATCGACCGAAATCAGCACGACAGTTAACGAACCGGATTTCGAGTTCGGTGCGCGATTTTGATTGAACTATGCAAAGACTCGTTAGTCCAGCCAAAATGTAACTCCATAATACCAGCCTAGTTCGGCAAGGGTGGAAACTGGACTTTTATAGTCAGTTAACTCTCTTGCCTCGGGAAGATGGGATATTTCTAGCCTTTCGTTAGAATAATTTGGGTGTTTGGGAATCGTTGATTGTGCTCCTGTCTCCATGAACGAGTACCCAGGCAGTGGTGACACTAACAATGACATTCGTTAGTCATCAGTACCAGATGAAAACAAAGAAAGGACTACGTGCATTTTGTTCGTATAAAGTCACAGAGATCTCCTCATACAAACCCCGGCAGAGAAATGTATTACATATGATTTCTATCACGCAAACCAAACTTTCTAGATAAAGACGGACCCGTGAAGATCCGGAGCAGAATAGGTCTTCAGCAACCCAAGGCGACTATGCTTGTCATAAGAGGTGACTAACGGAATCGGGTGGTTAGGCTCGCTGACTTGGGTGATGCATTTCATCGTTTCCCAATTGCGTAGATCGATGCTCATAATATCAATCACTGAATTGTCTTGTCCGGACTCGATTATTTACAGACCGCCGTCATACAGCTGGAATATTGCTGAGTGCGGCGTTAAACAACAACAGACAAACAATAGATATAGACATGTGTAATTAAGGCCGCCGCATATTGGCTAAAAGCGCAAGGTTTGCTGCGCGAACCAACAGTGGAACCAGTTTATGCGAATCATATCAGATCTATCCGTTTATTGCTACAAACGATTGTGTTTCTTGTTACCTTTTGAATTAAGTAAACAAAATTCAGTCTCACCCGAAATGGTGACGTTAACGCTAAATAATAAATGACTCAATGACAGCACAAGAAGAGCTGTTTGAGACATTAGTTTGCACAACCGTGTGAGCTAGTACTGTCGATAATATATTGCTTGCCCTAACAATAAGTCATTGCCATACAACCTAGTACATGTCTCAACTATCGCGAACACTCGAGGACACGGGGTTGTAACGGAACCAAATCTTCGTAGTTTATCACTTTCCGGATACAGCGAGTAATCTTCCAAGACCCGTTGTTGAATCAGGTCAGGCGGGTTACTGACGTACAGATAGACTTTCACCCGTCTCCTGGGATTAGGGGACGGCACTGCAGAATCAATGTCGCTGCCTTTTGTCAAAGTCGATGTCCTTCACCGTTGCTGATGTGAATGTTCCACGCACTATGGTTCTTGGAGACCAACATGATTTGGCGATTTATTTGATTGATTGAGTGACTGATTGTCTGTTGATTGTTGTTTACGCCACACTCAGCAATATTCCAGTTATATGACTGCGGTCTGTAAATATTCGCGACCGGACTACACAATCGGGTGATTGACATCATGAACACTTTTTGGATACGATGAAAATCAGTCAACCAAGTCAACGAGCCAGACCACCCGATCCATTTAGTTGCAATCTCGTTAAAACAAAGTCTTAGTGCTCGCAACCGCTTCACAAAGGGGTAGCGAGAACAAAGTTCTGATTTTAATGAGATTGATTCAGTTGGTTCTTACGACAAGCATAGCCTGCTGGGGACCTATATAATATTACCTGGAATCCTACCACAGAAATTTGGTGGTAAAAAGAAAAAAATAATCTTATATATGTGTGAGTTAACATTGTTTTGTCCTCAGTCAATGTCTACGAAGTCGGGTGTTTTCTCAAAATAAATCTATGAAATTAATCTGACATAGTAAAATGTGAATATGGTTTAAGCAACCATTTGTAAACTGACACCAACGATATGTGTAGTTATTTCTAAAAAATACTTGGACGTTCGGGTATATGAAAAAACATAAAACATAAAGGGTACGTGCAGTGGTTCCCTTTTTTGCAGGTGGTATAAGTCAGCTTTAAGAAAGTTACTTATGTTACTCTACAATAACATAAAGGCGTCAACCTTGTGGTCCTTGAGTACATTCCCCTTGTGTTTTGAACAAATGTGTGTTTCAGAAGACGTCCCAGTGTCACCATGTCGTGGAGAGTGACCCCGAGATGTTCGTATCTTGTCTGTTTAACCCTCTTGCTTCTGACCATTGGTCAGTCTGTAGCCACACCCAGCTGTCGTCCAGACACGAACTGCACAATCCAGGTACGTCATACGGCGGCAAGAACGACATCGTTCGCCAGTTCCGTTAATTGCCAATACCTCGGACAGCAAAGGGAAGTGATATTACATGATTGCAATGTAAACCCCATACCCACCGATCTCTCAACATATAGTTCCTACAATATTAATGCCGATATCTGTTTTAAAGGTTAATCGAAGTTAGATACACGATCTGATATCGAGCTGCATCTCTATATAAAGGTCACGATCGCCGCTAGTTTATTCTGTTCGACTGTATTTGGATAACAACCCTGGGCCCAATCGCCACCATAGCTTCATTTTGAGCCCGTACCGAATGACACGACGCAAAAAAGTCGACCAATCAGATTACTCTCATGACCCGTGAAGATCCGGGGTGGAATAGGTCTTCAGCAACTCATGCTTGCCGTAAAAGGCGACTTTGCTTGTCGTAAGAGGCGACTAACGGGATCGGATGGTCAGACTCGCTGACTTGGTTCAACATGTTATCGTTTCCAAATTGCGTGGATCGATGCTCATGATGTCATTCACAGGACTGTGTGGCCTAGATTTGATTATTTACTGACCGCCGTCATGTAGCTGGAATATTGCCGAGTGGGGAGTTAAACAACAAGCAAACAAACAAACCAAATACTTGGGTACATATGACATGCCGTCAAACACTAACGCCGACAGGGTTTAAATGGGATTCCCTCTCAGCTAATCTTGGTTTGTTTGTTGTTTAACGCTGCACCCAGCTATATAACGGCGGCTTGTAGATAATACAGTCTGGACCACACAAACCAGTGATTGATACCACGAGCAACAGCCCACGCTGTCGGGGCACGATGCCACCCCAATCGTCACCACTAACCCCTTTCTGTAACCTACAAGAAGACTCGTACCCCTATCGATGAATGTTATATGCGAAAATACGACAAACCAATCACAATGCGCCTATGATTTCAAGTTCTTGGTCAAAGAATCTCCCAGAAATAAGTTTTGATTTTACATATCTCTTGCATCTAAAAATATACACAAGACAACAGTTAAATGTGTTCAATCATACTGTATAATTCCGCATGTCCAGATGTGCTTTAAATTGCATCTGAAATATATATAATATATGGGGAAATATATGTGAACCATTACGCAACAAGTTGACAAATGAATTGTTTTAGGTATGCCCGTTTGCGCTAAGACGGAAACCGGTCGCAAAAGTGGCCATGAGAGGGGCACGAGTCGCTATTCGGCTTGTTCGGGAATAACACGAGTTGGTCACGAATGGATGACACGCAATGAACCAAGTCACCGAGCCTAACCATCCTATCCATTTTGTCGGCTCGTGCATAGGTCCACGTCCTGCGACACCCCCCACAGGTTACTGAGGACTTCCAGCCCGTAACCCCGACAGAGGCCCATAGGCTTAAGCCAGCACCGATCTGCTTGTGGGATTAACTAAAGCTTCAGGAGCTTCTATTAGCTTGTGGGGTATTTGTAAATTGACATCGGTGTTGATGTTTGGATTGGTTTCTATAACAATTATCGAAGCGAGGTGTAAACGTAGTATCGGTAGCAGGGTACATTCCTCCGTTATGTTGGCATTGTGTGCTTGATCAAATTTTCTTATCGTGAAACAATTTAATAAGTCAGTCCAAAATGTGGCGGGGGCACGGGTGGCCTAGTCGTCTTAGACGCCGCGATTCGCTGTGCGAGTTGCGTCCCTTGGGCAAGCCAGAATCCTATGATTGTTGGTTCGAATCCGGGTTCGCGCCGAATATGTTTCTAGGTTTGTCAGCACCATACCCGTGCTCGTGGGTTTCACCCAAGTGGTAAACATCAGAGACCATCAACAGCGGCGTTAAACCCAACTCACTCACTCACCCAAATTGTGGCAATCAATAATGAGGACATTTTTAAGGTATTTAATAACTTAGACTTCATTGCAAACAAACCTCTCCCGTGGTCTAGTGGATAGAGCGTCTGCCCGGAGAGCGGAAGGTCGGTGGTTCGATCCCCTGGCAGAGTCATATCAAAATACGTTAAAAGATGGTACGTGTTGTTATCCTGCTTGTCGCTCGGCATTAAGGGGCTAAAACAAGGACTGGCCGTCTCGGGATCATTATATTGTGTCTCGATGGGGTATTAATGATTCGCAGTATGTTTTTTTGTTTGCTTGTTTAACGCCGCACTAAGCAATATTCCAGCTATATGACGGCGGTCTGTAAATAATTGAGTCTGGACCAGACAATCCAGTGACAGACATCATGAGCATCGATCCACGCAGTTGGAATACGATGACATGCATCAACCAAGTCCGCGAGCCTGACCACCCGATTCCTTTAGTCGCCCCTTACGACAAGCATAGTCGCCTTTACGGCAAGCATGGGTTGCCGAAGACCTATTCTATCCCGGATCTTCACGGGTCACGCAGTATGGTATCTCTGTTGGCTACAACTGTGAAGCCGGCATGTGTCTTGAAACGTACAACCTCACGCACGCACGCAACTCATAGCAAACAGATACATCATCCTGCTGTATGGTTATAAAATAATGATGACAGTTTATATATTCTTCAGGAGACACTCCCCTGTGCAGTCCGTTCCACACAGTGTAAGTATATTTTCAGGCTACCAAGTGATGGCTTCAAATTGAAAACTAAACAGAAACTAAACCGCTCAGCAAAATAGTATATACTTGAAAATTATCAAAACATTACTAGGCTACAACAGTCGCCGAAAAACTGAAAACCCGAGGTCAAAAAACACAACTATGTGACCCGTATCAAATACATCACCTTCGAATAACCTTTTCTTGTTTATTTCATGTTTAGCCACCATCTCAGTGAGTGAGTGAGTGAGTTGGGTTGAACGCCGCTTTTGACATTATTCCAGTTATATCACGGCGTGTCAGCTTATTGTGGGAGGAAAGCCCGAAGTGATGCAGGTCTCAGACGTTTACCACTTCGGTGAAACCCACGAGCACGGGTAAGGTGCTGACAAACCTAAAAACATAGTCGGGGCGAACCGGGATTCGAAACCACAATCATAGGTTTCTGGCGTGCCCAAGGGACGCTACTCTGCACAGCGAATCGCCTTAGACGACTGGGTCATCAGTGCCCCCAGCCACCATCTCAACACATGAGTATATACTCTCTTTGCCAGGCAAATTAATAAATATACGACTAAAACGTATTTCCGATAAAGCGAATTTCCTCTGGAAAACATCTTCAATTATAATTTCTTTTCATAATTCTCTGGGAGCGTCGGGGTAGTCAAGTGGTTAAAGCGTTCGCTCATCACGCCGAAGACCCGGGTTTAATTCCAAAGATGGGTACAATGTGTGAAGCCAATTTCTGGTATCCCCAGTCCTGATATTTGCTTTAATATTGCCAAAAGCGGCGTAAAACTAATAAATACCCAGCACTCTTTCCCTATATCCTAACTGTATTTTTAAAGAAGAATTCTGTTCGCGAAAATGCTGGAAAAACTATAATTGGATATGATGAATATTCTGATTAATAACCAGTTGTGATTCTCCAAAAATTCAGAAACATCTCATTTCAGAAAAACAAATTATGTCGAGACGTTCGGTACACACCACTTCGTACGTAAGCGTAGTGGGGTCACGGGGAATTTTTGTGTGTCTAAGTATCTCCTACGTAGAACTTAGTATCTCCTACGTAGGACTTACTATCTCTTACGTAGGACTTAGTATGGCCTAGAATCACTATCTCCTACGATAAGGCCACGGTGAATTTATTTTGGTCTAAGTATCTCCTACTTAGTATGGCCTAGAATCACTATCTCCTACGTAGGACTTACTGTCTCTTAGTTAGATAGTAAGTCCTACGTAGGAGATACTATGTCCTACGTAGGAGATACTTAGACAAAACAAAATTCACTATCTATATAAATGTGTGTAATTTCAGTCTGCCGGGAAAACATCGGGATGTTCTCGCGTCCCTCGGGGCAACTATCGTGGCCGGGAAAACCACGTGACTTTGAGGTGAAGGCCGTGGAGATACAGTGTGATTTGGCCATTGTTTCCGGTCTCCGCTTCCAGTGGAAGGCCCCACAGGACAGTAAGACATATCTCCATGGAAACATGTTTAATATGTTACTCATACAGGAAGTCGACTCAGTGATTGTTGACTTTAAGAAAGACACGTTATTTCGTCATCGTCTCTCAAGTATGTCTCATGTATGGCCACAGGAAGAGTGTTTCAATCATTAACTGAGATTAGTGTAGGCTCGGCCTGAATCCCCCGCAGAGGGGGGCGCTGATCTACGTATACCACGACACAATGATGCAAAACCCCGAACCAGGCTTCACCTTCCTCATTTAAACGAGACCCGTGAAGATCCGGGGTAGAATAGGTCTTCAGCAACCCATACTTGCCGTAAAAGGCGACTATGCTTGTCGTAAGAGGCGACTAACGGGATCAAGTGGTCAGGCTCGCGGACTTGGTTTGATTAATGTCATTGTATCCCAATTGTGTGCATCGATGCTCATGAAGTCAATCACTGGATTGTCTGGTCCAGTCTCGATTATTTACAGACCGCCGTCATATAGCTGGAATATTGCTGAGTGCGGCGTTTATCAACAAACAGAGACAGCAAAGTTGTTATTAATTACACGTGAAGCAAACATTACCGACACATTGTAGATGAACAGTAGAGCCTACGTTACAGGTAGCGTGCACCACATGAAGGGGTTCAAGTTGACGGTGACGGCGCTGGACGGCAGATGGAGGGGGAGTTCCCCCATTTGTCGACTGTTTGATCTGAGGAACGCTTCGTGGTCTATTCCTGACGTAGAAGTGAGTACACTGCGGTGGGGTCATTTTGAAGCCCTACTGTATTGACACTCCTAGAATCGTTGAATGTGGTCATGCACTCTGTGCTCTAGGTCAACCTACTGGGAAATCATTGCCCTACTACACCGAGACAATGACTTCATTTTAAACAAGGCGTCTGAATAATAACGTAGATACCTCGATTATCAAGCGGATTGTTTCTCTGTTATGTTACGATAAAAACCCATGACCCATTCGCTACCTTAGTGTCGTTTTGGGTATGGGGAAAGGCGCGACGCCGAAAATATCCATCCGACTAATAACTACGCGATTCAGTGCTAAGTTGGTGATATGCGGTATAGGGACAGTTAAGTCACTGACGAAACGAAGCTATGGTGGCGAACAGTTCCAGGGTATTTATCGAAATAAAAGGGAATATAATACACTGGTTAATCGGGGATGCCTTAAAGAAAAACTGCATATTTGCAATCCAGAAGTTTGTTTATAGTCTAGGCCCTGCTCTCTCAATGCGATCGGGGTCACAGATGACCCAGTCGTCTAAGGCGCCGCAATTCGATGTGCAGAGAGGCGTCCCTTGGGCGCGCCAGAAACCTATGATTGTGGGTTCGAATCCCGGTTTCTAGGTTTGTCAGCACCATACCTGTCCTCTTGGGTTTCATCAAAAGGCTAAACGTCTAAGACTTGCATTACAGTGGGCTTCCCTCCCACATCAAGATAAATCGCCATGATATAACTGGAATACTGTTAAAAGCGGCGTTAATCCCAACTCACACTCTCAAAGCGATCGTAACGCTACGTCAGTCGAAAGCCTATGTTAAAGAATTTGATCACTTTGTGAAACGGGGTCTAATCCATTATGATAATAAAGATTGACTATTCACATACAATGAAAGGTCACTGTAGGCTGTTTATGCTATGATTAGTTTAATGTATGTTATGTACAGTCAGGTTTAGGTCTGCACAAACCAACAGTTTTGTCGACAGGATGAAAAGTTTAAAAGACGCTTTTAAAACCTCGACACTGAAGGCAACATCGTTGTCCCTAAACGTTCTCCAGATAACGTCAGTCATTCTCGATTATCCAGCGTAGCGTATCATAAAGAAACGGAGATGAAATACTACACTGGATAAAACGAGGATGAACGTCGGTAGATTGGGTTAAACGTTTACAGTGTATCAGTTCTATCACGTCGTGTCAAGTAAATGCGGAAGGAATTCCCAAAGTGGATCATGGAGTAAATAATTACCACCCAAGGAACATATTTAAACCGAACCTGGGATTCGAACACACCATCAGTGGATCCTGGCACTGCAAACGGACGCAACTCTGCACATCGACTTAACGCCTCAGGCGCTCATCGGTCTACGGGACATTTAGTTTGTCACTGGTAGTATCGACCGCCTCCGTGGTCCAGTGGTAGAGCGTCTGCCCGGAGATCAGAAGGTCTGAGTTCGACCCCTGTCTGCGTCATATCAAAAGACGTTCAAAGATGGTACTTGTTGATACCCTGCCTGACACTCGATATTAAGGGGCAAAAACAAGGACTGGTTCGCTCGGAGTCAGTATACTGTGTCTGACTGGGGTATTCATGTTAAACTGAGGCATGATATTCCGTTGGCTAGTACTTAAAAAATCGTCATTAATCCAGACCAAGCAGACAGACGACACACACACGTGCATGCACGCCGCCAGGTTAGTGCAGTAATCTTGAACGCGACGTTAAACCCCATTTCATCCCATCTCACTGGTGGTATCCGCATTAATCAATCAGTTTAAAACTGTCTGAATGTTTCAGGTAAATTTCACCTATAGGTTGTATCCACTTCCAAACAATACGCAGTATTATGTCACCCTCGTAAGCCTGCCACAACCGGAAGTACAACATCTACCGGAAATGGGTTACCACGTGACGGTGTACATTCCGCCAATAGGTGAATGACATTTCATTATTAAATCTCTTGTAAATTGCATACAGTGAAACAGAATAATATATATCATACGTTAAAAGAATAGACAAAGGGACGTAACTCTGTATCCGTTAATCCCATAAGCACAAATTGGCCTTCCTGAGGCCCAAGTTGGCCCTTTAGAGTTAATGACTTCCACTGCTTCGTTAATCCAGATTTCGGATAAACGGGGTTTCCCTGTATATATTCGTGAAACACAAAACTACTGTTTCCGAAGAGTATGTTTCTTTATTGTTGCCCTGTCTGGCGCTCGGCATTAATTGGATAAAACAAGGACTGGTCGGCTCGGAGTCAGTAAAATGAGTGGGCTATCCATGTTCCAATATGTTTCCAACAGCGTCACAGTATCTCAGTGAGAAAGCAGTTCACAGTTTAGTTTATTCTCAGGAAAAAACACACACCAACGGTGGTACATTAGAAAAATAGCCGTGAAGATCCGGGGTAGAATAGGTCTTCAGCAACCCATGATTGCCGTAAAAGGCGACTGTGCTTGTCGTGAGCGGCGACTAACGGGATTGGGTGGTCAGACTCGCTGACTTGGTTGATGCATGTCATCGTATCACAATTGCGTGGATCGATGCTCATGATGTCAATCACTGGATTGTCTGGTCCAGGCTCTCTTTTTACAGACCGCCGTCATATAGCTGGATTATTGCCGAGAGCGGCGTTAAACATCACATAAACAACCAAACATGAGAAAAAAGTATGATGTAAATTCTAATATAATCATTAAATCAAGATATCAAAGATATTGTGCAAATGTATGTAGAGATTAAAAGTTTCAATGAAATATGACAAAATTAAAGTGACACAAATCTCATACGCGTTTTTTAACAGCTTCAGCATTTCAGAAGACGGTGTTGGTGAATTTAGACAAGTTTTTCATGTCCTTTACTCTAACGCTGGATAAACATTTTTTAAATTTAATAATATACATATTAGGCCATTCGGAGAGGTCTTTAGGTATGTACATAGACCGTGACTGGAGAAGAGCTTCACACCTGAAAAAGTAATGAAACTCGTCACCATCCGCGGGAGAACTACATACACAGGTCTGATAGAAGCAGCCACACACACCCGCATGAACGTCGCAATATAAGTGCAATAATCTTGAATGCGACTTTAAACTCCATGCCACCCCACCGTGTATCATAATACATATTGCTATATGTTATTTGCTGAATGCCAGCGTGATATAGCTTCAGCTTTCAACAACTTAATTAAGTGTCATTTCAGGCCCAGGGGACTGGCGGAGTGATATTCGCACCTCTTTGGACGAGAACAATCTCACAGTGACTTTCAACCTCGCTCCTAACTACTACAAATTCCGACACTACGATGTCATCCTGAGGGGACTAAGTAACGATACATCTACCCGGCACACCCTTAAAGTTGGGGGCAGAGTCAAGAATCGGGATAGATATAAGGTATGTCAGCCGTTGCTTGTTTAGTACCCTCGTTTATCCAGTGTATCATATCTCCTCTGATATCTCTGGACCCTCGATTATCCAGTGTGTCATATCTCCTCTCATATATACTCTTGACCCTCGATTATCCACTGTATCATATCTCCTCTGATATATACTCTGGGCCCTCGTTTATCCAGTGTATCATATCTCCTCTGATATATACTATTGACCCTCGATTATCCGATGTATCATATCTCCTCTGATATATACTCTTGACCCTTGATAAACCAGTTCATCATATCTCCTCTGATATATACTCTGGATCCTTGATAATCCAGTGGATCATATCTCCTCTGATATATACTCTGGACCCTCGATAATCCAGTGCATCATATCTCCTCTGATATATACTCTGTACCCTCGATAATCCAGTGCCTCAAATCTCCTCTGATATATACCCTGGACCCTCGATTATCCAATGAATTATATCTCCTCTGAGAAAGACTCTGGACACTTTCGACCTTTGAATTTTTTTAAAATCCGGTTCCAATTACTTGAGGCTAAAAATAACCGCCCAATCAAATTACACAGTTCTTTCGTGGTTGGAAGAAGCAGCGACATAATCAATAGTTGACGTACATTGCTGCGTGCCGTCTCAATCTTGCAGCATATTACTGTAGTTAATTTGTTCTGCCATGTTGTTATATACGCTGGATAATTGTTTACACATGTGTCTGTATGGTATGTTGATATTAACCAAAACACGCGGTTGTATAGCCGAGTGGATAATGCGTTCATTTGTCACGCATTCGGTTCGGATTCCCTACATGGGTATAGTGTGTACAGTAAAGGTTAACCATCTGATGTCCTGCTAAATATGGCGTAAAATCCCACGAACGTAACTATAAAATTTGTTTCTTGAAGCATGAAAACTTATTTACGATTGTGTGAAAAAAAACCTACCCCCTTCTGCCCTCGTTTCCAGCAGACCGTCTTCTACGATGTTCCTACCGGAAAGTATAGAGTTGAGGTACGTATTTTCGTAAATACCAAGTAAAACTTAAGTCCTGTTAGGATTCGATCCACAGCAAGACCCACGCAGATGAACCAAATTTGTATAAAATCAGTGATATCACATGTTCAAAGGACCTTCGCCAAGCATATAAATTGGGGTGTGGTGTGGTGGGTCCGGGCGTGGAGGCGTGTGTGTGTACGTGCGCGCGTGCGTGTGTGTGTGTGTGTGTGTGTGTTAGATAGAGGACACTAGAGAGAGAATACTTGTTTTCTGTGAAAGAAATTAACCGAACATTTCATGTTTTTTCCCCACAATACAGAAACAAACAACCAATCATTTCTCTATTTTCTTCTGAACACAACTTACTATATATGACAATTTGGGGTACTAATTAAGTTACCGTCCTTGAAAACAAATAGATATCAAGATAGAAAAAGGAACGTTTGTCCAGAACAACACAAAGATATACACATTTATAGTTTTAGGTTAATATCTACGACCAATTTGCAAAAAAATAAATATTTCATTCCCCAGAAGAAGTCAATTCATAAAAGAAAATTAAGATCCCCTCCTTCCATATCGACAACTTTGGTAGAAAAGGAAAACAACCAACAACAAATAAAGAATTTGTTGTGGCCTGACCGCATTTCTACAAGTGTTGAGTGTATTCATATCCGATTCAGTAGTAAACACTGCATGACTGGTCTGTGTATCTTGTAATCAACCTTCCATCAAACCTGAATCACACGTTGTTACATGTCGGCCCAACCCACGACGTCCAGATAGACCTGTAGTGTGTGTATACATGTACGTGATGGAAGACACGTTCTTATACAAATAGCCCAGGGCCCACTTGCACAAAGCTATCTTAGCGCTAAGACTACAGTAAGCCTATGTTAAAGTATGGGAGTTACTAACATCTTAGCACTAAAATCGCTTTGTGCAAGTGGGCCCAGGGCCCCGTTCCACAAAGCGATATTAGCGCTAAGGTGATCGTAACTCCCATACTTAAACATAGGCTTACGATGATCGTAGCGCTAAGATCGCTTTGTGGAACGGGGCCCTGGTCTTGATTCAGTCTGATATCGAGGTGAGGGTTGTTGTTGTTGTTGTTGTTGATGATGATGATGATGATGATGGAAGTAGCGGATGTGCTGGAGGCACAGGTTACAGTACATGGGGCAGTAGTCCACGTGGACACTGTTGAGGAGATTCTTGGACAAGATAGGCTCCTCCAAGTCCGCGTTTGCCGTACAAGAACACATGTATGTGGACAGAGCCGTCACAATTTGTGGTCTGTCTGAATGTGTATCATCGTGACACGGCGGTATAGACCGTTGTTCGTGCTATCAATCACTGGCTTGCCTGGCCCAGACTCAGTTACTGACCGCCGTGCCCCAGCTGGGATGGTGTGCTGGTGACTCATTCATCCGGTCGTGGCAGTAGTTTCATAAGGTTTTCACCGCTGTTTTGCCTTTTGTGGTCATTGGGGTTTGTTTCGGCGGATTGGGCAGGCTGTTTGTTCTCTGACGTTGACGTTTTGTTTTCGTCCTCGCCAGATGATATGTGATGACTATTAACATAAAGCCTGTTGCAAACCCTGCCAGGATCACGAACAATAACACAACTTAACATAAACATTGTTCAAACATTTGAAATGTGTTTTGTTCGCTGTCGGATTGTGCCTGTGAGCAAGGTCTGTGCAATGCAGTGTTAGATGACGGCTGTGAGTAGGGTCGGTCAGTATGACATACCATTACACAAGACTTAGTGATGTTCTCTTCGCTGTGGTCTCAGACTGTTTGAATTTGTGATATTCCTGAAAGATGGTGCCAATGTCAGTTTGACAATAAATTTGTTTGTTTGTTTGTAAATTAACGAGTCTGAGCCAGACAATCCAGTGATTGACATCATTTTCAAATATTTTTATTGAATCTGTGAGGTTTCTGAAAGGAAACGTCTGAAGGTGGAACCTGTCAGTTTGACTATAAATAAATTGAATCTGTGATGTTTCTGTCAGGTGATGCCTGTCGGTGGAGCGTGTCAGTTTGACTGTTCCATGACAGTGAAAGGTCCAATCGTAGTGGAGCACCGTCAACGACAACGACAACTGTCATCAGGTGAGGAGTAGTGACTGCCCTTTGTCACAAATGGGTGATTTCTCCAAGAATGAGTGAGCGGGGTTTAACGCCGCTCTGTACAGTACTTAAGTAATATCACCACGTGTCCGCGTAATGCAGTAGGTGAAAAGACAAAATAAAAAGCAACAAACAACTTCCCCATGATCAAAAGAAATCTCAACTCAAAGCCCATTGTACGATTCATTCTCTGTCATAACATGTAATAATTTCACTGACAAATCGTGATGATAGCGGGGGTTACGGATTCCCGAAAAGATGAGCGTATCCTGATGACACTCATCCCAAACACATGCAAAGGCAAGGCAATTTTTCACCTGAAAACCCTCACTGGATCATATGATTATGGTCAAAATAGGGAACTGCGTCAGACAATCTTGTTGTCACTGATGCGTCAAATTTGGAAATATCCTTTTCATGTCTACCATAAAATGGTTTGAAAGCTTTACCGTGGTCTTGAATGTTGTAGGTGAGGTGAGGTGAAATTGGGTTTAACGTCGCGTCCAAGATTACTGCACTTATATAGCGACGTGCATGCACGTGTGTGTGTGTGTGTGTGTGTGTGTGGCTGCTTGTACTAGACCGGACTGATGCCGATTTATAGTGCTAGCCCACTGAGATACCATGCAGCAGTTTAACATGAATACCCTACTCAGACACAGTATACTGACTCCTAGCCGACCAGTCCTTGTTTTAACCCTTAATGCTGAGCGCCAGACAGGATAACAACAAGTACCATCTTTTAACGTCTTTTGGTATGACGCGGCCGGGAATCGAACCCCGGACCTTCCGCTCTCCGGGCGGACGCTCTACCACTAGACCACGGAGGCGGTCCTTGAATGTTGTAACACATCTAAGACGTCTGCAACCAACAGCTGGTTCATTGTGTGGCAAACTACTGAGAGTTTTATTTCCTAGAAATAAGCCTCTTTTATGTTGAGTTATCCCAGCCGTGTTGCAACTTCAATATATGAAAGTCATTTGCGTTAACATAGCCGAAATTTCACATTTCGAGTATTCCATGATCTATCTTATCACGTATTGGCTAGTATTATCGTAGGGATCGATCGACCCGATAAACTTGGTATCGCGATCAGATATTGTGCCAATAAAGTCACCTGGCGGGAACTATTTTCAAGTCCATACATCAATCTAATGCCTAACAATGATATTTATCTCTATTTTTGACACCTTCAAGACCAGCTGTTACCATTAATTCCACGATAGAAAATGATGTTGTCCCCCGCAATGATATTGCTAGAGTAAGCGACGTTAAACCTTACTTACTCACACTCACTCACACATTCCCTCGTGAACTCGAGTACCATCAGCGTAAACATTATTACTTTTATTTCGCGACTCTAGATGATAAAATATTAAAACTTATCCTTCCCCTGAAACACAGATTGGACGCCCCACATCAACGTCTCTGTTGACGTCAACAACACCGTCATCGTGACATTTCATGCTGCCATCAGCGACGACATCGCACACTACAACGTGATACTCTCTAGCATCAACACTACCAACGAACAGCAGCACATCCTGTCGCAGGATCACCACAATGTAAGCTTCAGAAACAAGCTACTGAGAAGCATATGAACATTTTTTTAAAGTTCGGTTCTACTGTCGACCCGTGAATATCCGGGGTAGAATAGGTCTTCAGCAACCCATGCTTGCTGTAAAAGGCGACTAACGGGATCGGATGGTCAGGCTCGCTGACTTGGTTGATGCATGTCATCGATCCCAATTGCGTTGATCGATGCGCATGATAATTAATCACTGGATTGCCTGGTCCAGACCAGATTATTTACAGACCGCCGTCATATAGGTGGAATATTGCTGAGTACGGCGTTAAACAACAAAACAACCAACCAACGGTTCTACTGTCGTCTTTATTTGCTGTTGTATTTCCCTGCAGGTTTTGAAAACAACGTTTCAGAACGTTTCTCCGGGGACTTACAGAATTGGGGTAAGTTGGAGTACATGAGTACTGAATATCTTAAAGTGCAGTGTTGTCTCCCTTATGGGTGCCAGGAAACTGTAATCGTGAAATTGTGACGGTGCTCGAATCCGCCATGGTTATGTTTTTGCTTCTTCAGCACCAAACCCGTACTCGAGAGATTCACCCAAATGGTGAAGACCTGCATCACTTCGGGATTTCTCCCACATCAAGCTGACACGCCGTGATATGAGTGAAACACTGTTCAAGGCGGCGTTAAATCAAACTCATTCACTTTATAAACAACAGATAAAACAACTTAAACTATATGTGCGTTTACACATCAACACGTATCGGACCGCCTCCGTGGTCTAGTGATAGAGCATCCGCCCGGAGAGCGGAAGGTCCCCGGCCGCGTTATACCAAAAGACGTAAAAGATGGTACTTGTTGTTACCCTGTCTGGCGGTTGGCATTAAGGGGCTAAAACAAGGACTGGTCGGCTCGGGGTCAGTAAACTGTGTCTGAGTGGGATATTCATGTTAAACTGCGGCATGGTATCTCAGTGAGCTAGCACTATAAATCGGCATCAGTCCGGACTAGTACAAGCAGCCACACAAACACACACACGTACATGCACGTCGCTATATAAGTGCAATAATCTTGGACGCGACGTTTAACCCCATTTCACCTCACCTCAACTCACCTCACCTCACCTCAACACCGATCGTGTATAAAGCGGAGTACATGTACAATCCCGACTATACAATAAGCATGTGTTTCTGAATCACTATCAAATAGTCATGATACCAGGTGTTCGCGAAAAGATGAGCGTATCCTGCCCGACCGATGGCACCCGTCACAAACACATGCAAAGGGAAGGCAAGTGTTTTATGGTAATTTATTGTTCAATTGAGCATGCTCTTTCTTCGAAAATTTCAAAAGGGCGTTATATACGACACTTTCTCAAAAGTTGTTTGATCAAGGGTTACAATTGGAAGGGCTTAGCAAAGTTTCCATAAAGTTTTATGGTAGACATGTGGAGGACATTTCCAAATTTGTCGCATCATTGACCAAAATGGTGTTCGATGCAATGTCCTATTTTCACTTGTACCTTATAATATGCTTCCGTGTTTTTTCAGGTGACTTTCCTTTGCCTTTGTGCCACCGATGGGGCAAGAAGCTTTTTCGCAAACATCTAGTAGCATGACTTTTGGATAGTGATTTATAAACATATACTTATGATATAGTCGCGGACCCGTGAAGATCCTGGTTAGAATAGGTCTTCAGCAACCCATGCTTGCCTACAAGGCGGCTATGTTTGTCGTAATAGGCGACTAACGGGATCGGATGGTCAGGCTCGCTAACTTGGTTGATGCATGTCATCGATTCCAATTGCGTGGATCGATGCTCGTGATGTCAATCACTGGATTGTCTGGTCCAGGCTCGATTATTTACAGACCGCCGTCGTATAGCTGCAATATTGCTGAGTGCAGCGTTAAACAACAAACAAAAGATATAGTCGGAATCGTAAATTGCGATGTCTTATGATTATGGAAATCGTTTTGTGAGGTTTATTACCATATAATAAGAATAAGCATACTAGGAAGCAAGTTCCATTTCGGAAGTACTTTCAGGCTACTTCCGGGTAGTGGTAGGGTGACACAACTTCCGGATAGTGGTAGGGTGACACTTCTTCCGGGTAGTGGTTGGGTGACACAACTTCCGGATAGTGGTAGGGTGACACTTCTTCCGGGTAGTGGTAGGGTGACACAACTTCCGGATAGTGGTAGGGTGACACTTCTTCCGGGTAGTGGTAGGGTGACACAACTTCCGGATAGTGGTAGGGTGACACTTCTTCCGGGTAGTGGTAGGGTGACACAACCTCCGGATAGTGGTAATGCGAAAATGTCATTTTAAAGCAAGATAAGACACAACCGAAATTGCACCACAATGATACAATTTTTAAACAGTTTTTTAAATACGTTTTTTTTCATTTCCAGCTGCAACCGCTTGGCGGACTATGTGAGCAAGCATGCAGCACAGTGTGGACCAACACCATCTTAGTGACGTCTCATGTACAACCAGGTAAGGTTTGGATTAGATTTTCATACACGTGTCTTGTCTGATTCTTAATCTCGATTGCACTTTTATGTATCCAAAATATACAATGCGGATACAGCTTTTTGGGTGATGTGGGGAGGACGGGGCTGCACAGCATTGTCGAAAAGGGGGGGGGGGGGGGGGGGGGGTGTACAGAAAATGTCAACACATAATTCAAGCAACAATTATTATCAATTAAATGCTAACATTTTACCAAACAAGTTAGTCATGGGCATGTGGTGGTAAGAATAATCTTTGTATTAAAGTGCCTTTTAGATTATTTATTTATCTTAATTTGGAGATGATTGAGGAGTTTAGTCAGCATTTTGCTCCTTGTTTTGTTCAGCCATTGAGTTCCACTGAGTTCCATTGAAAATAGGCCATTAATCAAGGAATGCCTGTCCACCAAGGCCGCACAACGTTCGCATCGTCGTCTTTACATGCAAATTACCCACTTAAACCGTATTGCATTTTCTCCCATGTGCAGGTGTTCAATTAAGATTTCTTCACTTCAAAGTTCCATAATGGCTAAGTTGACTAAACCTCCTCTCAAACCTTTTCCCAAGACTGAAAAAACCCAACTATTTGTTTCTAAAATGTCTCGTATCTGAGCAGTGAAAGAGTTTGGTAAACAGTCTGCAAATGTCTTCTTGATGAAAAAAGAACATGACTACCCAGGGACGAACTTGAAGCTGTAATTACGCAACCATAAATACTTCACTTGAAAGAATAAATCGGCTTGTAATTATCCGCGAGACATGTTATTTACGTTTCAGAAAGCCTGCGCAGATTTCGCCTTGAGGAACATTGATAAATGTGTAATTTCGTCGGTTAATTATTAGAAATAGTTGTATTTGTGGCCCATGTCGTGGTTCCCTTATCAAAGTCGTCAATGACGCCCGCCGTTATGGATTAAAGGCATGTTGCCCGAGTCTGTGTGAATCAAATAGGGTCATGGTACCGGCTTTCTAATGCCAAACTCTAAAATGAGTCCAAAAAGTGAGCGAGTCGGATTTAAGGCCGCTTTTAACAGTATTCCAGTTATATCGCGGCGTGTCAGCTTAATGTGGGAGGAAAGCCCGAAGTGATGCAGGTCTCTGATGTTTACCACTTCGGTGAAACCCACGAGCACGGGTATGGTGCTGACAAACCTAGAAACATAATCGGGGAGAACCGGGATTCGAACCCACAATCATAGGTTTCTGGCGTGCCCGAGGGACGCAACTCTGCACAGCGAATCGCGGAGCCTTAGACGACTGGGCCACCCGTGCCCCCTGATGTTGGAGGAAAGCCTGAAGTGATGGTGTAAGATGTTTACCACTTGGCTCTTGCCATACACACCTTTTGAAACCAAATATTTTTCCCAACTGAAAACAACTTTATTTATAGATAATTTATGCCAAGCTACCACCGCCCCTTGTGTAGTGGATAGAGCGCATAATTATATGCCCCGAGTGCCGAAGGTAGGTGGTTCGACCCCAGGTCGTGTCATAACAATAAAAAACCGTTAAAAGATGATACTTTTTGTTACTCTGCCTGGCGCTCGGGGAGTGAGTGAGTGAGTGAGTGAGTTAATATTTGAAGTCGCATCGGCAATATTTCAGCCATATAGTGACTACAGTAAACTACGGTTATAACGAACTCAAAGGGACTACTAATTTTAGTTCGTTATAACCGTAGTTCGTTATAAGCATATATACAGCATAACTACAGCAAATAGTCGGGACCAAAAAAGTAAGTTCGTTATATCCGTCGGTTCGTTATAAGCGTGTTCGTTATAACCGTAGTTTACTGTATATCTAATTATAATATACATCAATTTAGAATACAAACCTGTCGACAAAGGACAGTAAAAGAATTAGATTATCACAGATGTAGGTTTAAAACTAGTAAATGACCATAAAACTTGACTATTCATACAATACAATGTTAAATTGGGCTATACATCACCAGCAACCTTAAGGTAGGCCACCATACTGGGGACCATGGGGACTACAGTACCTTTGCTACCTGCATAGACCCCGGCAGGATTTACACCATCTCTTCAATAATTGGTGATTATGGAGAAGTTTAGCCAAAATTAAAACAAACAAATATTCTACGAGTAAAACCCTGGTATATATAAAATACTTTGAATGAAGTGGGCTTACGTACCCTCTCAGGGGGACAATAATTTTACGCTACTTAAGCTACCATCAAGGGTACAACCACTAACAATCTCAATTCATAATCATATACTACCAATTTATAAAATATATAGCTTTCTACATCAAAATTTATCAATTAATTTAATTTCTATAAAAAATCCAAGAATTAAATGAGAGTTTATGTCAAAAGGATCCTTGAGTGATGAAACTTTGAAATATTGATCCCTTGTGATGGCAAAATCAATGCAATGAAGGCATTAAAGGGATAAGGGATTTGCGGCTCTAAGTCAGTATACTGTGTCTGAATGGAGTATCCATTTAAACTGCGCATGGAATCTCAGTGGGTTAGCACTATATAACGCGACATTAAACATTTGACTTCACACAATCTGCCAATACCCCTTTCACGAGTACATCCGCTGCACATTGACAAATCCCTGATTCCACATTTATATATCTCACTCCACCCGGGAATGTTCCTTTTCAGAGCGCATGTCCATGCTCAACAATCGTTTGCCTGGTTCATCCGGGTCTCCTAATGACGTCATCAAAACCGTTCTGGGGTCCGTGCTGGGCGTGCTTGTTGCGTTAATTCTGTTGCTGCTCTTCGCCTTCTCACTGAGGAACAGAGGTCGAGGTATGAGGGGGTATGTCAGTAAGTATAGTCTGTGAGTGAGTCTTAGTAGGCATTTTAGTCTCAGAGTGGACATGTGAGTAAGTTTAGTGTGTGAGTGAGTTTGAGTGAGAGATTTTGACTAATGAAAACACAGAGAATGATGCAAATGTTCAATATTTTAATTGCATCAATAGCTGTGATAGTCCTGTAATTGAGCATAATTGATAACCATGAAAACTAATGGTCTGGGAAGTCCCGTGATCAGGTATGGACGACCATTACTGCCCAAAACCGTTCATTATATGTGACACAAAGATAAACACAATCCTGAAAACCAATAGCGAGTGAAACTGCCTGTGGCAAGATGACAGATTCTACCCTTCTCCTCACTCCTCCAGTGAGTCTTCTGATACGGCCAAGAGGTACCTGCTGCCACTCCCGATGCAATGTAGCCTCTGAAGCTGTCACATTCAGTAATGGTGGATCCATTGCCTGCAGCCGACGTCCTTGAATGTCCCAAACATGTTCCAATGGATTAAAATCTGGACTCATATAGCGGGCCAAGGCAAAGTGTCAAAAGCCTGTCCTTGAAGAAATGCAGTCACGGCACTATAAAGATAGGGTCCAGAATTGTCATAAACACGTGTTGAGTGGCAAGTGCATGATTGTCAAAATCTCCCACAACAGGCTTGAGGATGTTTTGGGTGTAACAGTCGCCGTTGAGATTGCCTAGCACTGTTACCATGTCCAGTTTACAGTCATGAGATATCGCTCCCCACACCACGACAGGGCCTCCACCATACGTGACGGTTGGTTCAATGTTCCTAGGGGTATACGCAGTGTTTCAGTGATTGTCAAAATCTCGCACAACAGGCTTGAGGATGTCCTCGGTGTAACGATCGCCGTTGAGATTGCCTCGTAGTGTTACCATGTCCAGTTTACAGTCATGATATATTGCTCCCCCCACCATACGGGACGGTTGGTACAATATGTTCCTAGGCGTATACGCAGTGTTTCTGTGTCTCCAAACCCGCATTCGCCCGTCTGTGACGTGCTGGAAGAATAGGGCCAATGGATCCGTCGCCACGTCCTCAGATTTCAATGACGTCGAGCTATATATCAAGCCATTCGAAGTCGCTGATGATGAGCAGCAGCTAACAACTGACATCTGATGTGCCTTCGTGACTTCAACCTAAATGATTTTAGCCGGTTTCGGACACTCCTGGTGGACAGATGCCTGTTGCCTGTTGTCGCCTCACAGGACGTGCTAGAGCCCTGTCTTCCCGTGCAGCTGTCATTCGGAGTGGCCCTGGTCGGGAACGGTCCTTTACTTCACGTGTCTGTCGGTGTTTTCTTACGAGTCTGCTGATGACAGTATGGTCATAGCCAAGTTGATGTCCAATGGTACTGTATGACATACCTGTGTCATGCATGGCAATGATATGCCAACGGAGTGCCTCTGACAGCCTCCTGCGTGTCATGGTTACGTGTGCTGACTAAACACTCGGATAATTGCCACTTTATCTACCCTTACTTGCTTTAATATCAAAGGGGGCACGGGTGGCCCAGTCGTCTAAGGCGCCGCGATTCGCTGTGCAGAGTTGCGTCCCTTGGGCACGCCAGAAACCTATGATTGTGGGTTCCAATCCCGGTTCCCCCTGATTATGTTTCTAGGTTTGTCAGCACCGTACCCGTGCTCGTGGGTTTCACCGAAGTGGTAAACGTCTGAGACCTGAATCACTTCGGGCTTTCCTCCCACGTTAAGCTGACACGTCGTGATATAACTGGAATAATGTTAAAAGCGGCGTTAGACCCATCTCACTCACTTTAATATCAAAGTGCTTTTCCTGAAACTCGAGGGTATCATGCTTCATGTTCATATGCCTGTGTGTTTGGGCGACATTGTCAGTTATTGTCATGACTATACTCGAGATAGACAGTCATTCTATGAGACCGCCTCCGTGGTCTAATGGTAGGGCGTCCGCCCAGAGAGCAGAAGGTCCCGGGTTCGATCCCCGGCCGCGTCATACCAAAAGACGTTTAAAGATGGTACTTGTTGTTACCCTGTCTGGTTCTCGGCATTGAGGGGCTAAAACAAGGACTGGTCGGCTCGGAGTCAGTATACTGTGTCTGAGTGGGGTATTCATGTTAAACTGCGGCATGGTATCTCAGTGGGACTAGTACAAGCAGCCACAAACGTATATGCACGTCGCTATATAAGTGCAATAATCTTGGACGCGACGTTAAACCCAATTTCACCTCACTCCACCTCATTCTATTAATGAGTATCATGAAACTTGATTTTTGTGAAAACGGGTATATCACTGTTCTATATGTTGTCAGTTTAAAAAAAAATTAATTTCTAGGTGTATATAGTTGTCCTTGACTTTTCTCTCAGGACCTTTTCGTGTTTGGAACAGCGGAGCTAACTCACGTGACAGCCGAGAACCCTTGACAGCAGCTCCAAGTCATAAAAACAAAAGTAAGTCGCTTCGCAGTACTTTCTTCACGCAAGTATGATTTCACCTCATTGATCGGTCGCGATATACTATATGACTGAAATGGTTTCCAAAGCCATCAAGGGACCGGTCATTTATTGCAGGGGTGGGGTAGGGGGTCAGAGGTTTTTTATGCACTAATGTCCTGAAAATTATTACCCTCCCCAAATGCTTGTCATATTTTTGGATGACCTCCCCATGTCCTTATACTTTTTTTTGTCATGACTCCCTGAAAACTCAATATGCAAAAGCACTTTATAACTTTTTATAAAACGTACTTTTTTGCATAACCCCTCCCCCATTATGTGTATTTTTTTATGACCCTCCCTAGAGACTGTCATATTTTTTCGTAACCCTGCCCTGATTCCCTTTTGGCACCCCACTTCCCCCATCCCCCTCCTCCACCCCACATAATATATCACGATCCCTAAGGACATATTGACTGAAAGTAAAAATTGTGACTCTGTTCCGAATTCATTACACATCAATTTAGCATATAGATAGTGACTTATAACTTATTTAATTATACAATTCCAGAAATGCGATAGAATTTACTTATACAGTAAACTACGATTTTAAAGAACTCAAAGAGACCACCAATTTTAGTTCGCAATAACCGTAGTCCGTTATAAGCATATATACAGCATATATACAACAAATGGCTGGAACCAATAAATAAGTTCGTTACATCCGTCAGTTCGTTATAAGCGTGTTCGTTATAAACGTAGTTTACTGTAGTATATATCTAGTTTTTACCGAGGTATTTTAAAGATGAAATTCATTCTTAATTAAACAAAAACGGCGTTCGTTGTATTTTTCACAGTTTGCTTCAAATACTCAATTTTCAAAAGACGTTCGTGATCGGACACGAAATACACTTTATGTTCTTTAATATCTGTTTCAGTTGCCATGCAGCTACTTCCCCTTGAGCGGCGGAAGGTGTTTCTGTTGTACACGGAGGACCACGAAGCGCATGTTAAACTTGTAGGCACTCTTGCCCTCTATCTGCAAACCTACTGTTTCTGTGACGTGTTTCACGTTGATTGGTCCTTCAACGATATCCGTTCCCTTGGGCCCGAAACATGGACCAGTAAGTGCATACAGGATGCGGAAGTCATACTTGTCATCCATTCAGTCGAGTCAGCCAATCAAATCCAAGCGTGGAAAAGGGGAATGAAAATAAAAGTGACAGAAACCTCTGTAACGGGGAGACTATTTCAGGACGCTTTGCCATCGATATTTAATAAGGACGCCCTGATAAGCAAGTGCATATGGATCCATTTTGGGAATGGAAAAAATACAGATCTTAATCTGCATAGACAGTCGCGTGTTTATAGTTTAATGGAGGACTTTAAAGACTTTGTTTATGACGTACATAAACTGAAGTCATGTGATTCGTCGTATGATCTTCCCATTAACGTCGAGCATTCCAAAACGGAAGAAGGGAGACAACTCTTACAAGCAATTCAAAACGCAAAGTTATACGAAGAAGCCAACCCACATTGGTCTGAAACTATACATGATGAAACGGAAGTCATGTGCTCTGAAGATGTTGCTCTGTCACGTCTATCATCCGGATATATTTCACAGGATAGATATGACTTCGTGAAACCAGACGACATCACTGATTTTGAAGATGGGATTTCCATTGGCGAAGAACTAAGAGATATCAACGCTATTTACCTGACTTAACGAAATAGCGAGAACAATGGGGTGGTTTCAACGTTACTGCACATAGCTACACGCTTTGACTCATTACAACTAATAAGCACGTCCATGGCACCGTCTACGTAATATGCATTGATTTATTTCTCATTGGCAGAGAGATAATAATGTGCGTGTGTGTGCGTGTGCGTGCGTGCATGTGTGTGTGTTCTTTACAAATCCTGAATCTGCCGCTCACCGTTGAGAAGAGTTGGGTAATCAAAGACTTCCTGATTAAGTATACGTAAGACAACACCACGGATCCGATGTTTACTCGTTGAAATGGTCAGTTAAACCCCCTGGCGGGACCATTTCAACGGATTCGAGTGGTCTAACCTTTTTAAACCATAGCCAACATTCACAGAACAGCATTCTTTTGATGACCCTACTTAAAAAAGATATTCAAGAACTCTATGCTCAGAGAACACTGTGCGAGTCGCCTCTGCGTGATGCACGTGAAGGACATGTGCCGATGCAAGTATGCAGATCACACAGGACCCACTCGAGCACATTTATCAACCACCTTTAGGGGCCTATGATAACCAAACATGGCCCTGATCGAGAAAAGAGCTATCTTAATGAAAGCTACCAAATCAGTTCAATGTACAGAACAGCGATGCTGAATATGTTGCAAATATCCCCGTTCGTAAACGAATGGACTTAAACTATTAATATTGATATATATAAATGTGTCATTGTCAATTTAACGTTAGTCTTCCATTTCGCCGTGGAACAAGACAACAGGCGTTAGTCTATTCATAGACTCGTTAGACCAGCCAAAATAGAACTCCATAATTCCAGCCTAGTTCCGCAAGGGTTAAAACTGGACTTTTATTGTCAGTTAACTCCCTTGTATCCAGGGTGAGTAAGTTGGGTTTAACACCACTTTTAACATTATTCCAGTTATATCACGACGTGTTAGCTTAATGTGGGAGGAAAGCCCGAAGTGATGCAGGTCTCGGACGTTTACCACTTCGGCGAAACCCATGAGCACGGGTATGGTGCTGACAAACCTACAAAAAAAATCGGGGGGGGGGGGGGGGGGGGGACCGGGATTCGAACCCACAATCATAGGTTCCTGGCGTGCCCAAGGGACGCAACTCTGCACAGCGAATCGCGGCGCCTAAGACGCCTGGGCGACCCGTGCCCCTTGTATCCAGGGAACAAATGGATGACTCCGTGATTTGGTTGATTGCGTGTGATGGTTTTCCAACGGCCAAGAACGTTGCTCGTAATATCAATCACTGGTTTGTCTCGCCTAGATTTGATTTATTACTGGCTGCCGAGATATCTATGGAGCATTCATCAGTGTATTGGTATATCGCAAACACTCCTCCCAGGCGCTTTGTGTGACGTATCTCCTGAATAAATTATTTTTTCGATCGTGATTAACGGATTCTGTAATATTTAAGTCGTCTTATGCTGTGGAATATGTTTTTTGACAGGGGCCCTGTTCGACATTAAATAAACACCGACATTTCCATTTCCACAATCACAAGAGACAGGGACTTGAAACAGTCCATTGTATGATTGCGACTATACATTTGCACTTGCCTTCCGAGGTAGACACATGTGATAGCGTCTTGTGTTCACACGCGCATGTTACAAACGTGAAGGCTAATAATAGAACAAACATTCAGCTCGGGTTTACCTGCTTTTGAAATCGAGGCTCTGTTGTATTTGGGCGAGGTTGATCAGTTGTTGACACGTACACATATGCCACTGTTGTTTAAACTGTCTGCTTTGTCGTAAAACAACGGATTATCCTGTGTTATTGAAAACAAAGCTGGTACACCTTGAGTAGTTTTCACAAACGCAGCAATTTGAGCACATTAAAAATAACCCAGCCGGTGTTTTGCAACACAGAAATCTCTGCATGAAGCAGCGTTTATTGTCCGATTCCGACTAAAGTCGAGATGTCTTCAGGAATATGTCATGAATGATGCATTATTTATTTTGGAATAAATATATTTTATTGTACATTTTATGAAGTACAGTTTCTTTTTTCTGTTAGTATACATAGTATACTATTCGATCCACAGCAAGACCCACGCAGATGAACCAAATTTGTATAAAATCAGTGATATGATATCACATGTTCAAAGGACCTTCGCCAAGCATATAAATTGGGGTGTGGTGACGTGGGTCCGGGCTTGGTGGCGTGTGTGTGTACGTGCGTGCGTGCGTGTGTGTGTGTTAAAATGTGACAACAGGCACAAAAATTAGGAAGCATTCAATGGTAGGCCATTTGATACTCTGAGGTAGAGGTTGACGGCCTGAGATATTTTTTTCTGCTGAAGGTGCCTAAGTTGAAGAAGCACATTTGGTGTGTTTTTTCAAGTCCACACAGCATTTATTATCATATACATAAACAGATATTTACATTCGCGAGTGTCACACTGGTTTTAAAGAAGCCACTGGCGTTTTTGTTGGCATGAATGAGGATAACATAGCTAAATATTCGCCCATCATAATACGCCATCCAGAAATGTGTATGTTTTATCTAAAGGAGTCGACGGGCGTCGTAGAATTCGAGGTGCTTGGTTTTTACGGCAAATGGTGTTGACCATGTGTTTAGCCTTTAGGTGAGGTGAAATTTGGTTTAGCGTCGCGTCCAACATTATTGCACTTATTTAACGTGTGGGTGTGGGTGTGGGTGTGTGTGCCCGATTTATAGTGCTAGCCCACTGTGATACCATGCCGCGGTCTAACATGAATCCGACGTGATGTTGCTGGAATATTGCTAAAAGCGGCGTAAAACCATACTCACCCCCTCTTACATGAATACCCCACTCAGACACAGTTTACTGACTCCGAGTCGACCAGTCCTTGTTTTAGCCCCTTAATGCCGAGCGTCAGTCAGGGTAGCAACAAGTACCATCTTTTAACGTCTTTTGGTATGACGCCGCCGGGGATCGGACGGACGCCCTACCTCTAGACCACGGAGATGGTCGACCTCCTGGAGAGTCTGGATAAGAGTATGTAGCCTCCCTGCCGAAGACAAATGTTGAAATGAATTATTATTCATATCACGCTGATTAAAATCATGTAATGCTTCCCAAAATCTAATAAATTAACACGGCTGATGATCAGCTGTAATTCAATAGCAGCCAGCAACCTATGAACCTATCTTGGCTGATAACAGAATACACGAGGTGGGTCAGGCATTGATTATTACGATGTTGTAAGCCTCGAGATAGTGTCCTAAAATAGCACAGCCGGTGTATTGCACCACGAGGAGAAAACGATGCCTGGATAATATAAACAGACCGCATTAATGACAGTTCAGTTATATTAACTGGCTGAAGCCTTGCCCGTGTTGTGAATTACCGCTATGGTGCTAAAATCGTCAAAATACGGTGTTTGCTCCGGGAATACTTTGCGGGCGTCCAACTCGCTTTACAACCGACAGTACTACACTCACAGTTCAATAGTGAGGCATTATGTCGGAGGAGGAACGGAGAAGAAAAAACTCCAAATTCAACAGTTGATTGAAAACTTCGATATTCCAGATTTCGATGTTGAATTCTCGCTCAACAAAAGAGAACGATGGGTTTTACCTGAAGTAATCAGAATATACATCCAGTCCGGTGAGTCGCCTGAAGACTCTACAAAAACAGATTTAATTTTGAGGCATAAGTTGAAGCGACAAGATAATTGTGTCGCTTACTACTCAGATAAAGGACATATAAAGCGGCTTGTTCCGAAAGTGGGACGATATTTTGATGGTAAAACGGCAACAAATTACAAAACGCGCCAAACGAAAGGGAAGAGAGGTAACAAGACAGTGATCGACATTGATGAAACACTTCAACCCGATAGTGATGAATCAACAGTCAGATATGAGATATTCTACCCCTGTTCCTCGAGAAGCTCCATTGTTCATAACCCGAAGTACACCAAGCCAGAAGGCAGAGACAGTGCCAGCGCCACTGTGAATGGAGGGAAGAAAAACAAGCGACGATCTCGTCTAACTTCTCGAGATGTGAACGAGATGTTAGGTGACAGGAGCGAGGACTTTGATTTTCTGAGTGCAGACGACTCCGATACTGGAGACGTGATTTCTAGGGGAAACTTTACATTGAGGGACTTTATCAAACCTGAAAGGAAAACAAAAAGGAAAACTCGCACTCGGCGACCGAGCCACGAAGACGACGACAGTGAGCGTAAGAGAAGTCGCATTGTGTTTGTTGATAAAGATGTGTCGTCTGCTCGCTCCGTGACAGCAGGAGATGAAACATATTCTCAAGGTGGGAATTCCCCTTCAGTCAGCCTCAAAGACCCAACAATTGTCATTCCTGTAGCTGTAAAAGTTGATTCAAATGAGGCTGCTTTTGATAACCTGCAAACTGTGTATGGTCGGCGTTATATGGAGGCAAAGTGTGAACCTCGCAAGTTCAGTATTGACATGACTGACAAACTTAGAGGTCATGTTAGAACGTCGACATTCTTCTGGGACGTGACGTCATCATCGTTGGATCTCCATGGTTACCTTTCATTTACAGAGGTTAAAGGTCGGGACGATGCCACCCTGAGTGTCTACAACGTTGCCTTGAACATTGCTTCTCACATGAACTCTATCAAGATGGACACGGTTGTGGATAGGGAGACCTACACACTGGCACAGCTAGAGGACAGCTGCCTGTGTTACATAGATACACTCCCAAGGGATGTTTTCGTGAAGCGTGACGCCTTCAAGGGACTGGAGACGCCATTCATGTCGTTTCATCTTGTGAATGAGGGGAGGAGGTGGAACATGAACTGTATCCACCCGCACGAGTTCTCTGACAACGTCTGCAGTCTGCAGGGAACCTATAGAGAAGCTGCAGAATTTGACTGTCCTCCCGACGTCTGCGGTATCTGCTATGATGACATAAAGGTTTCCACTGAAAGTACTGACACACCTTCCCCCGCAACTAGTCTTGACGCCTGTGGTCACTGGTTCTGTGATAGTTGTTGGAGGCAACATTTGGTCAGCAAACTGCGATCTGGACCTTGTGCCTTGACGTGCCCTGAGTATGGCTGCAGTGTAGAGGCAGACTTCCCCACGCTTCTTTCCTTCCTTCACATCGGTGACGTCAAGAAACACATCGAGAGGCAGACGAGTGAGAAGATCAACTGCTCCGCTCAGGCAAAGTGGTGTCCCAAACCTCAGTGTGGACGGGCCATTCTGGCAGAAGGACTTCCTATCAGAAACAGAAGTATTCCCGTAGTGTGTTCCTGTGGCACAGATCTCTGCTTTGCCTGCATGAAGAACGCCCACTGGCCTGCTACATGTGCCCAGGCCAAGCAGTTCCGTGAGAAGGTGATTGCTCTGAAGGACTATGTGACCCTTGCCAAAGATACTTTCTTTGAACTATTTCCCAATTCTATTACTGTGCGCGGTAAGAGCTGCCCAAAGTGCAGATGGTTCATCGAGAAGATCTCTGGATGTCCTTACATGACTTGTCCTTGTGGGGCTCAGTTCTGCTGGACATGTGGCATACTCACATCAAGTATACACACGTGTTTTGCTGAGGAACTGAGAGATGTTCTAATTGAAGAAAATACCACTGACTGTCCTTGGGCCAAAAGGACACGTTTCTACACCACTGCCTTGGACCATCGCCAACAGCGACTGAATGTAAATATTCAGAAATATCTCTCCCGGGAGCGCACTCTAACCAAACGCATTGCAGCTGAAATAGGTTTTAACACGAATCTTAGAACTCAAATGTGTGATCATTCTCAAGAAATAGATGACCAACCATTTTTCAGATTAGCTTTCAACTTCATGAGGCGCATGCTCAGTATCAAACTCGAACTTCATCACGTGATCGAAAACGTTGCCATAGCAATGGATAACATGTCACCGGAACGTCTCCGCAATAAACTCATGCAAACCTTGACTAGAATGGAATCGTGTGCAGCCACCATCGAAGACGCCTTTGACACAGGACCGTCGCTCTCCAACTCCGAGTTGGTGGGGAACCTGGTGATTTGCCAGAAGGAGGCTCGTGTTTGTATCGCCCGTGTCGCACAGTTGATGAAGCTACTTCAGAGATCTTCATGTTGAGAAAACTGTCAAGTCTTCTTGTATCAAGTGTGTATAACCCATGACCCCGAATTCTGCCCTTCCGACGCTACCTTGAAACTATGATTCTTAACATGTGTTGTTGTTGTGTTTTTTTTATGTATTTCTTTCATTTACAAAAGATGATCTTTTGATCAAAATTAGCGAAACAAAGTGATTTTTAACCTTGGTGATGAGGCACAATTATCTGAATAAACAAACAGATTTGGGTTTGCATTTTGTATTGGTTTTTTTTAATAGAAAAATACCCTTAATCCTCATGGAAACAAGCTCAGAACCTATAGGCTAGACAACCAGAAATTAACACTTGTCACTATGTAAGAATGTCAAGATATCAGAGACGTTTAATGGCATCTTACCGCAGTGGAAGCCTATCCTTTAATATTCAAATTAATAATTAAGCCGATTACTCCCCTTCAAGGTGTATGTTATGTCATGAACAGGCTGTTGAAGATGCAGTTTATTTTATGCTTCAATGTACTCCATTGGTGGTATCCGTAAAAGCCTTTTTTGTAGTGAGTGGGTGAGTGTGTATGGTTTTACGCAAATTTTAGCAATATTCCAGCAATATCACGGCGGGTCCTTTTTTGTAACCAATTAAATAATTACGTACAAGGCCTTCAGGATTATGATAAGCTGTGCTGGTTTATGAATGCAGATACCATATAGTATGAATTATGTTTGTTTGTTTGTTGTTTAACGCCGCACTCAGCAATTATCCAGCTATATGACGGCGGTCTGTAAATATTCCAGTGATACACATAAGCATCGATCTACGAAATTGGGATACGATGACATGCATCAACCAAGTCAGCGAACCTGACCACCCGGTCCCGTTATTCGCCTCTTACGACAAGCATAGTCGCCTCTTACGGCAAGCATGGGTTGCTGAAGACCTATTCTCTCCGGGATTTTCACGAGGACATGAATTATGTAAATCCATGCAATTAATGTACCATAAGAGGCTCTTACATGTTTAGCATAATGTAAATGCTCTGCAGTGTTTTGCATACTATTTGAAATGTATGTAGATCATATGAATAGATTATGTGATTGTACAACAAATGTATTTGAGAGGTGTAGTTTGTGATAGGCCCAAGTATGTTTGAGGTGTATGTACGCTACATGTGTATCTATGTCATGATCAGTGAATGGAGTATGCACGCACGTAAAAAATGTACGTATATGAGATGAGGTGTGTGTATTTTAGGGATGTACCTGTGTAAGTGAGGGGGGTATGAGTGTGAGAGGTGCAGGTGTGTTAAAGGTGTATGCGAGTGAGTGAGTGAGTATGGCTTTACGCCGCTTTTAGCAATATTCCAGCAATACCACGGCGATGGACATCAGGAATGGGCTTTACACATAGTAACCATGTCGGGAATCGAACCCGGTTTTTCGGCATGACGAGCCAACGCTTAAACCACTAGGCTACCCGACCGCTCCACTATAGGTGTATGTATTTGTGTGAGAGATGTATCTGTGTGTGAGGCGTTTCTTTGCTTGTGATTATGTATGTGTGAGGTGTATCTATGAGTGTGAGAGTAGGTATGTGAGAGTATGTACGTATGTAAACAAGTGTTTGTTTATTGATGTACGAGAATGAGAAGTATAGCGAGATTATTACAGCTTTAAATGTAGTAATGTAAATGTATTTATCTCTGGTAGTGATGTGATGATGAGTTAATGGAAGAGGAAGTATGGGACACGTTTGTTCTCGTGGAAGGTTGTTTTAATGGCTATTTGGAATTGAATGAAACTATGTTTGGGACCATTCCTGGGTGTCCCCTGTCGTGCTTTTGCTGGAATATTACAGAAAGCGATATTAATCAAACCATCTTGTTCATCTTAACATCCTGTTGCGACACGAATTGGGACGAGCATGGAATGTATCCATCTTCCCGAGGCAAGAGAGTTACTTGGACTTTTAAAAACTGGACTTTTATAGTCAGTTAACTCACTTGCCTCGGGAAGATGGGAATGTATCCTGCTCTGGAGCACCACGACCCCATCCATAGCTCCCACCCCAGTGGATAATAATGTAAGACTATTTGATACTTGTATGTCCCTTTGGCAGGGCGTAATTGAAAGAGGAAAGATTCACATAATGTAAGTACATAACGACGTATTTGGGAGTTTGCAGATGAATAATAATGATAAACATCATCAAATCATGACAATAATGTTATATGGCAGATAATGTATTGTTAAACAATGATTGTAACTGGATTAATTTCTGTTGTTGTTGAGATTCAGTAGAAGTTCGTTGCATTGTATTTGGATAATGATTAGTTGTCAGGAATGTAGTACTACTTTATGTAATCAGTGGCGAGGAAATTATTATATTTATAGGCTCGATTTATTTTTAAACTTCTGGAAAGCATGGATGGATGTCAAGCGTTATAGAGTTTTAGACTGACTATATACGTGGAGCGGCCGCGTGCCTGTCAACTCACATTTCACCTCACATTGACCGAAGACCAGCTTTCGTGTGAAGATCACTTTTCACCCTGGTGTCCAGCCTAAGTCTATCTCGGAAGCTTGATCACTGTTGCTTATAGGTGAATAGTATTATAACTAAACTGTTTTATATCGCCACTGACAGCATATTTTGTACCACGAAGACTAACAACGAACTTGGCGCAATATTAACATCATAATGTTCCAACAACAAGACCCGTGAAGATCCAGGGTAGAATAGGTCTTCAGCAACCTATGCTTGCCGTAAAAGGTGTCTATGCTTGTCGTAAGAAGCGACTTACGGGATCGGGTGGTCATGCTCGCTGAGTTGGTTGATGCATGTTATCGTATCCCAATTGCGTGGATCAATGCTCATGATGTCACTCACTGGATTTTCTGGTCCAGGCTGGATTATTTACAAAGCTAAGATACTGGTGACTAGAAAAAATGACATGTGTAAGGTCAACAATCTGCGCAGCACAAGTGGTACAAGACGGGTCTTTCCTACATTTAGACCCTAGACCCTAAACATGTTCAGGTGTTTAACACAATACTAAACATATTTAGACCCTAAACGCCTAAACATCATAGGACAGGGATTGCACTTAGGTTTAGGTATCTCAACAGATTTTATACAAAGTATAAAAATAATGCCGATTAAAGCAGAATTATGACTACGATACTGATTGAATGTAGACCAGAGCTGTTAAAATGTATGAGTGAGTGAGTGAGGATGGTTTTACGCAGCTTTTAGCAATATTCCAGCAATATCACAGCGGGGGACACCAGAAATGGGCTTCACACATTGTACCCATGTCGGGAAATCGAACCCGTGTCTTCGGCGTGACGAGCTAACGCTTTAACCACTAGGCTACCCGACCGCCCCTTCAAATGTATGAGTGTGTCCAGGGATTTGTTGGGTTGTCCTCAGAGATCGATCCGCGACCCTAAATTTACACACATGTTGGTAAGTGTCCCCAAATTGGAACATAAGACACTCGGTAAACTTTTAACAGTCCTCTAAAACACAACCTGATTCAAATGACAGAGTATGTGTATGAAAGCATTTTACGACTACCTCGACCGTGCAGACCAGTTGATTGAAGTGAGTGAGTGAGTGAGTGAGTATGGTTTTACGCCGCTTTTAGCAATATTCCAGCAATATCACGGCGGGGGACACCAGAAATGGGCTTCACACATTGTACCCATGTCGGGAATCGAACCCGGGTCTTCGGCGTGACGAGCCAACGCTTTAACCACTAGACTACCCTACCGCCCCAGTTGATTGAAGAACCATAACCATGCATTAGTCACACATTGAAATCACCTGTTCCTATTTCATGTCTCGCGGTTACGAGTTTTTGTGGCTTGTTGTTTAACGCCGCACTCAGCAGTATTCCAGCTATATGACAGCGGCCTGTAAATAATCGAGTCTGGACCTGATATCACGAGCATCGTTCCACGCAATTGGGATTCAATGTCATGCATCAACCAAGTCAGCAGCCTGACCATCTGATCCCGTTAGTCGCCTTTTACGACAAACAGAGTCGCCTTTTACGACAAACATAGTCGCCTTTTACGGCAAGCATGGATTGCTGAAGACCTATTCTACCCCGGATCTTCACGGTTAAGAGTTCGATCTCTACGCCGAAGGTCCGGGTTCGATTCCCTACACGAGACCAATGTTTGAAGCAATGTTTTGGTGTCCCCAGTCGGCTTATTACTGGAATATTGCTAAAAATTACTTTGAACTTGACTAAAATCGACATAAGATCATACTAAATCGCACATTTTAATCGCCCCCTACGACACGAATCGGGACTTGAATGTATTGTGGCCTAAGGCCCACCGTGGGTCATTATGTAAGATTATATAATGAATATGACAATGTGGGTAGGGCGTAGTTGAAAGAGGATAGACACATAATGTAAACAAATAACGATTTATTTGGCAGTTTGATGATGAATAACAATAATGAACAATCAAATACTGACATTAATAAGCATATTAAATGCCTGAAGCATCTGTAAAATCCATGTTTTGCTCAGATGTTCCGAATGTGAGCACGTTCTGTTTTCGGAAGCTTTGTGTCAGCTGCTTTATGTGGGAAGAAATCCCGAAGTCATGCAGGTCTTATAATCTTATAGAGTGAGGGAATGATTTGGGTTTAACGCCGCTTTTAACATTAATGCAGTTATATCGCGGCGTGTCGAGGAAAGCCCGAAGTGATGTAGGTCTTAGACGTTTACCACTTCGGTGAAACCCACGAGCACTGGTATAGCGCTGGCAAACCCATACACATAATCAGGGCGAATCTGAGATTCGAACACACAATTTCAGGTTTGCAGGTCTCAGACGTTTACCATTTCGGTGAAACCCACGAGCACGGGTATGGTGCTGACAAACCCAGACACATAATCAGGGCGAATCTGAGATTCGAACCCACAATTTCAGGTTTCTGGAACGCAACTCTGCATGATATACAAATGTAAAATTGTTCACGTCTCTGATGATGTAAAACGTCCTACTACTACTAAAACCGTTTCAGTGCATCATTAACATATTCAAATATTAATCGTGAAGAATTAATATTTCAAAGCGTCAGTGTAGCTTGAGATCATAGTTTAATATTCACACTCTTAGATACCACAAGACTTCGGGTTAACCAGAGTTTTATAAGGATGAAACAGGGACTCTGCAACTGGATTACTTCATCAACTGTGCGACACGGGCGATATTGAAGCGGGCATTCTTCTGACAAATCAAGAGTTTATCTACCAACACGGAGTTGGAGAGCGACGGTCCCGTTTCTAATGTGGCTTCGATGGTTGCTGCACACGCCTCCATTCTTGTCAGGGTTTGCATGAGGCCATTGGGTTGACTTCCTGGCAACATGTTATCAATTGCTATGGCAACGTTTTCGATCACGTGATGAAGTTCGAGTTTGACACTGAGCATGCGCCTCAGGAAGTTATCAGCTAGTCTAAATAATGGCTGGTCATCTTGAGAATAATCTCGGATCTGATTTCTTAGTTTCTTGTGGGAGAATACGTCAGCAGCAAGGCGTTTGGATAGGGCTCCTGTACGGGAGAGATGTTTGAACATGTTGCATGTCAGTCGTTGTTGACGGTGCTTCAATGCAGTGCTGTAGAAACGCGTTCTTTTGAACCCCATGGGGTAATATACATACTCCTCTACTAATACGTTTTTCTGCGCTTCAACAACGCAGTCATGACGTTCGTAGGGCTTTGTGGCCTTCGAACAAATCCAGCAAAACGTAGCCCCACAAGGACAGGACATGTTTGGACATCCAGATATCTTCTCGATGAAACGCTTGCACTTTGGGCAGCTCTTACCACTCACAGCAACAGCATCAGGAAGGGGATCAAGGAAGGCATCCTTGGCAAGGGTCACATAGTCCTTCAGAGCAATCACCTTCTCGCGGAACTGCTTGGCCTGGGCACATGTAGCAGGCCAGTGGGCGTTCTTCATGCAGGCAAAGCAGAGATCTGTGCCACAGGAACACACAATGGGAATACTTCTGTTTCTGATAGGAAGTCCTTCTGCCAGAATGGCCCGTCCACACTGAGGTTTGGGACACCACTTTGCCTGAGCGGAGCAGTTGATCTTCTCACTCGTCTGTCTCTCGATGTGTTTCTTGACGTCACCGATGTGAAGGAAGGAAAGAAGCGTGGGGAAGTCTGCCTCTACACTGCAGCCATACTCAGGGCACGTCAAGGCACAGGGTCCAGATCGCAGTTTGCTGACCAAATGTTGCCTCCAACAACTATCACAGAACCAGTGACCACATGCGTCAAGACTAGTTGCGGGGGAAGGTGTGTCAGTACTTTCAGTGGAAACCCTTATGTCATCATAGCAGATACTGCAGACGTCGGGAGGACTGCCAATTTCTGCAGCATCTCTGTAGGTTCCCTGTAGACTGCAGACGTTGTCAGAGAACTCGTGCGGGTGGATACAGTTCATGTTCCACCTCCTTCCCTCAGTCACAAGCTGAAACGTCATGAATGGCGTCTCCCAGGCGTTGAAGGCGTCACGCTTCACGAAAACATCACTTGGGAGAGTATCGACGTAAGATAGGCACCTGTCCTCAAGCTGTGCCAGTGTGTAGGTCTCCATATCCATAATCGTCTCGAGTTTCATAGAGTTCATGTGAGAAGCAATGTTCAAGGCAACGTGGTAGACACTCAGGGTGGCATCGTTCCGACCTTCAACCTCTGTAAATGTAAGGTAACCATGGAGATCCAACGATGATGACGTCACGTCCCTGAAGAATGTCGACGTTCTAACATGATCTCTAAGTCTGTCAGTCATGTCAATACTGAACTTGCGAGGTTCACACTTTGCCTCCATATAACGCCGACCATACACAGTTTGCAGGTTATCAAAAGCAGCCTCATTTGAATCAACTTTTACAGCTACAGGAATGACAATTGTTGGGTCTTTGAGGCTGACTGAAGGGGAATTCTCACCTTGAGAATATGTTTCATCTCCTGCTGTCACGGAGCGAGCAGACGACACATCTTTATCAACAAACACAATGCGACTTCTCTTACGCTCACTGTCGTCGTCTTCGTGGCTCGGTCGCCGAGTGCGAGACTTCCTTTTTGTTTTCCTTTCAGGTTTGATAAAGTCCCTAAACGTAAAGTGTCCGCTTGAAATCACGTCTCCAGTATCGGAATCGTCTTCACTCAGAAAGTCAAAGTCCTCGCTCCTGTCATCTAACATCTCGTTCACATCTCGAGAAGTTAGACGAGATCGTCGCTTGTTTTTCTTCCCTCCATTCACAGTGGCGCTGGCACTGTCTCTGCCTTCTGGCTTGATGTACTTCGGGTTGTGAACAATGGAGCTTCTCGGGGAACAGGGGCAGAATATCTCATATCTGACTGTTGATTCATCACTATCGGGTTGAAGTGTCTCATTAATGTCGGTCACTGTCTTCTTACCTCTCTTCCCTTTCGTTTGGCGCGTTTTGTAATTTGTTGCCGTTTTACCATCAAAATATCGTCCCACTTTCGGAACAAGCCGCTTTATATGTCCTTTATCTGAGTAGTAAGCAACACAATTAGCTTGTCGCTTCAACTTATGCCTCAAAATTAAATCTGTTTTTGTGGTGTCTTCAGGCGACTCACCGGACTGGATGTATATTCTGATGACTTCAGGTAAAACCCATCGTTCTCTTTTGTTGAGCGAGAATTCAACATCGAAATCTTGAATATCGAAGTTTTCAATCAACTGTTGAATTTGGAGTTTTTTCTTCTCCGTTCCCCCGATATATCGCCTCACAATTGAACTGTGAGCGCGGTACTGTCGGTTGTAAAGTGAGTTGGACGCCCGCAGAGTATTCCCGGAGTAAACTCCGTGTTTTGACGATTTTAGCACCATAACGGCTATTCACAACACGGGCAAGGCCTCAGCCAGTTACTCAACTGAATTGTCACTTGATGCGATCTGTTTTATAGTATTCAGGCAGTGTTTTCTTCTTGTGGTGCAATACTCCGAATGGGCTATTTTTATAACGTATTGTAATCGTTGCGTTTGTGAGTACGACTCGTGGTTGCTGTATTAACTGGTTCTTGGCATTATTTATGTCTGTTATGCTCAAGTACTTAATCTAGGCACATATTGTTTTCATATATAATTATTTTCCACATCTATGAAATATTCTATCAAATATGATGGAGACACATGCACGTTAAACAAATAATCCAGCCATTGACAACAGTATCAACACCTGGTAAATATCGCCCAAATACACCCAACCTCGTTTTAAAATAACCGGAAAACCAGTCTATTTCTGTCCTTCTATCTTTATCCATGACAGACGGGAAGTGGTTTTAGAATATCTCTGCGCTTCTTTCGATACGAAGAGACCGCACAGGTAAACCTGAACAGTTGAACAGCGGTTAACCACTGAAGACCGGTAACTCGTATAGGCATACTGTCCACAGTCTTCGCATGGGGGAGAAATATTGACCTGCATACCTCCGAAGATGGTGTACGCTCGCCTTCACAAAGATATTATGCACGTTCTAACCAAGTTATATGATGGAGTAAAGTGGTTAACTGGTTAAATACCTAAACACGGTCGACATGCTGTGGGTATAGTGGAATATAGGTCGGCACATGTTTGGCGGGAAAGTGTATACCACTGTACACAAGATCGATAGATTAACACTGCGTTGTTGAAACATGCTAAATTTGCATGCGCAGGTGCATGATTTGGTTGGATGGTTCGTTTACGCCGCATTCAGCAATATCCCTGCTATATGACGGCGGTCTGTATATAATCGAGTCTGGACCAGACAATCCAGTGATTGATATCATGAGCATCGATCCACGCAATTGGGATTGATGACATGCATCAACCAAGTCAGTGAGCCTGTCCACCCGATCCCGTTAGTCGCCTCTTACGACAAGCACAGTCGCGTTTTACGGCCTGGGTTGCTGAAGACTTATTCTATCCCGGATCTTCACGGGTCGTGCATGTTTTGGAAAAGGAGTAGTTCACTTTGTGATTTGTCAGTTCGAGTTTAGTTATCGTGTAATCATCGAGGGGGTGGGGGGAAGAGCATGAAAAAAATAGAGTTCTATTTTTTTTTCAAATATAAAAAGTAATGAACCTGAACATTATTTAGGGACTGGTCATTTATTATTATTTGGAGGGGGTGTCATGAAAATATTGAAGTTTTGTGCGGAGGGGTGGGGGCATGAATAAATGTTACTTTAAATGGGTGTGTGTGTGCAGCAAAATATGTAAGTGTAAGTCCCCACCCCTCCGCACAAAACTTCATTTTTTTCATGACACCCCCTCCAAATAATAATAAATGACCAGTCCCTAAATAATGTTCAGATTCATAACTTTTTATATTTGAAAAAAATAGAAATCTATTAATTTTTTCATGCTCTTCCCCCCATCCCCTCAAGCTGCCTATATTCATCCCCTTGTCAGTTCTAGCTGAAATAAGGAGACTTCGGGGTTCCTATTGTACTCATGGGTTGGTTTTTAGAATTATTTTTATTTAACCTCCATCATAACTTTATTTAAGGGACTATACATGACTAAGTCGTTGCGTCCTGCGCCGTTTTTTATGTAACTGGCATTCTTGTGTCTCTCAATTGTTTATCAAAGCATTCAGTGTCAGGTCATAGTTTGAAGGCCTCACTGGGGTTTTCCGAGACTCGATTCCTGTTGTCGATAGGAATCTGAACTGTGCCTTCAAATATATTTTTGTATATCTTTACACATACAGTAAAGTACGGTTATAACGAACTCAAAGGGACTTCTAATTTTAGTTCGTTATAACCGTAGTTCGTTATAAGCATATATACAGCATAACTACAGCAAATAGTCGGGACCAAATAAGTAGTTCGTTATATCCGACAGACAACCGTAGTTTACTGTATTACCTTTCCACGTCTCGTACATTTGCCGTGACCTACTGCTGCATCATACGACGTCTTTATGTGGGAGGCTTTCTTGTCTGAAAATATTTTTTTACATTGTTTCAGATTTAGGTCACATTGTTCGAGTTTCTCGTTGGGATTTTCCGAGGTTCGATTCCGGTAGGAGGGAAAACTCAAATGCAAACTTGTGCGAAGCGATGACGGCCCTGTACTCCACCAAGACTCTCTGATTCAAGCTCTAGCCTTCAGTGTACAGTCGCAGTGCAAGAATCATTTTCTGTGGGTGTGACGTGGTATTTAATATTACGATCGGCTTTCATTCTTTGTACTTAATGACAGTGATGACCGTGTCCTTTTAAGCGTTTAAAACTTTAAATGGAGTAATTTTCTTCTATTGATATTGTTGGAATATTGATAAAAAGCAGCGTAAAACCACACTCACTCACTAACTACTATATTACAGCAGAAGTATAGCAATGCTGATAACCTTTTGTGGCTGATTATTTAATGCCTGACTCTGCACTATTCCAACTATATGACGACGACACCAAACAATCTAGTAATTACTACTACTACTACTACTACTACTTCTACTACTACTACTTCTACTACTACTACTTCTACTACTATTACTACTACTACTACTATAGCAGAATTATAGCAATGCTGATAACCTGTTGTGTCTGATTGTTGTTTAACGCCCCACTCAGCAATATTCCAGCTATATGACGACGGCATGAGACAATCTAGTAACTACTACTACTACTACTACTACTACTACTACTACCATATTATAGCAGAATTATAGCAATGCTGATAACCTGTTGTGTCTGATTGTTGTTTAACGCCCCACTCAGCAATATTCCAGCTATATGACGACGGCATGAGACAATCTAGTAACTACTACTACTACTACTACTACTACTACTACTACTACTACTACCATATTATAGCAGAATTATAGCAATGCTGATAACCTGTTGTGTCTGATTGTTGTTTAACGCCCCACTCAGCAATATTCCAGCTATATGACGACGGCATGAGACAATCTAGTAACTACTACTACTACTACTACTACTACTACTACTACCATATTATAGCAGAATTATAGCAATGCTGATAACCTGTTGTGTCTGATTGTTGTTTAACGCCCCACTCAGCAATATTCCAGCTATATGACGACGAGATCAAACAATCCAGTTATTTATATCATGAGGAACCACCCATGTCGTGGGGACCGAGCATAACCCCCGGACCTCCAGTGTAGGTAGGTGGGGACCGAGCATGACCCCCGGACCTCCAGTATAGGTAGGTGGGGACCGAGCATGACCCCCGGACCTCCAGTATAGGTAGGTGGGGACCGAGCATGACCCCCGGACCTCCAGTATAGGTAGGTGGGGACCGAGCATGACCCCCGGACCTCCAGTATAGGTAGGTGGGGACCGAGCATGACCCCCGGACCTCCAGTGTAGGTAGGTGGGGACCCAATGCCATCCGGATTCCCCACGGGGGTATATAGTATTGGAGAGTGCGCCACGATGCAAATAATATCAAGACAGTGTGCATGACTTACTGTTAAAAACACATACAAACCATATGTTTCTAAAGATAGTTTAATGCAGATTGATCGGATACATGAAAAAAACCATCATGAGCGTATTTGTCATGAGCGGTCATGGATTTCCTATACAAGACAACATCGAGGTTTTTCCAGAACACATTATTCACCAGCATGTGTGTGTGTGTGTGCGTGCGTGCGTGCGTGCGTGCGTGTGTGTGTGTGTGTGAGTGTATGCGTGTATTAGTGTGTGTTTGTGTGTGTGTGTGTGTGTGTGTGTGTGGGGGGGGGGGGGGGGGGGGGGGGGGATGAAAATGAATTAAAGAAACATGTACAGTAAAATAGGTTTATGTATGAAGTTTACTCAGTGTTATTGTCCAGTGCTGGGACGTATGGGGGGCCTATGCGAGTAAATATACATGAATGGTTCCTTGGCATTAAATGCCTGAAACACAACACACTCTACTCTACTCTATTTTACAACACATCTTAAACTTAGATGCCGGGCACAATAAAGTATACACTTGAAATTTGAATTTGAATAAAAATTACAAACGTTGTTATAACGTTCCTAGGGCGAAAACAATCGGCGAAACACTGCAAACTTAAGGTCCAAAACTTAACTAGGATGCCCGTATCAAATACGTCACCATCTAATAACCATTTCTTGTTTGTTTTCATTTTTAGACATCATCATGAGTGTTTATTTTCTTTGGCCCGGCAGTTTAAATACAACATATGCACAACATAATGAGGTATGTACTATAATACTGTAAAAGTAAACTGATTGGATCAACACAACACTGCACAGCCGTGTGTGATCCCTTACACCTCGCCTCTACCCCTTCTACGTCACGTAAAGAGAGCATCACAAAGTTAAAATGACCTTTAATCGATTGCCCTACCAATCACATGAAGCACGTTATAGAAATAGAATATGTCAGGCCTTTTGTCAGATCAACTGTGAATCTTAAATATACAACGATGAGCAATGGCTTCTTGGCAGTAAACTCCTGTTTTGCCGAAGTTGTTTCATTATTCTTTGGACATGTAATAGAAACTTTGTGGAAAATATACACTTCGAGACAACAGAAGTAAGATTCATATTGAAAATAACACTCTCACTAAAACTATGTCTGTAAAGTCTTGATCTATGACATAATAATACTTTGTGTAACCCCGTAAAACAACAGTCATGTATCAACAGCACTCGTAAAATTCAACAATCAATCAATCAGCGGTCAATCATGATGGATATAGCATAATAATACAGCGACAAAATCCTTTTCATATTCATGAGAAATCTCTGCCGAAAGCAGAGTCGATTGTACGATTCCGACGATATCACGAACATGTGTTTATGAATCACTATTAAAAAGAGATAATACCAGGTGTTCGCGAAATGGTGAGCGTATCCTGCCCCATCGGTGTCACCCGTCACAAACACATGCAAAGGCAAGTCAATTGTTCATCTAAAAAAACCCGGGAAGATATGGTAAAGTCAAAATAGGGAAATGCATCGGACAACATTCTTGTCATTGATGCGTCAAATTTTGAAATGCCCTCCACATGGTTACCAGGATCAGCTCAAGGCACATGAGAATTGACATTTAATCGATTATAATCGATGACCAACAATCAATCAATTTAAATTAACATTTTCTCGACGAACTCTTTGATCCAATCATGGTGTATAAAAAGATACCTAAAGAATGACCGATAGATGATCAGTAAGAGAAAGATTAATTCTCCGCGTTAGGAGAGTAATAAGGGGCATAATAATATGCTGCGAGGAATAACATTTTAGAACAAATTATTTTTCGCAGCAATTTCGGAATTTGGTTATACTCCCCACCACGCACGCACGCGCGCACGTGCACACACCAGAATTCAAAATGGTCGGCCCAAAACAATTGCACATATGTTTTCCCAGCATGAAACAAATAATTCGCAGTGGGCTATCTAACATAATGACAAACTCTAATGAGATGGAAGACACATTGCAACGAAGCCTGCTGCCTTTATCAAAATCACTGATATCTTTCAAATAAAGGCAACCATTTTTAGCCCCGCCCTTGCGACCTGTAACAGAATTAATGTAAGCTCTATAACAATACTAATCAGAATCTTGGGTACAATGTGTGAAGCCCATTTCTGATGGCCCCCGCTGTGATATTGCTAGAATACTGCAAAAAGCGACGTAAAACCATCCTCACTCACTCACTCATACATTTTAACAGCTCCGGTCTCATTCAATCAGTATCGTAGTTATAATTCTGCTGTAATCGGTATTATTTTTATACTTTGTAAAAAATCTGTTGAGATACCTAAACCTAAGTGCAATCCCTGTTCTATAATGTTTAGGCGTTTAGGGTCTAAATATGTTTAGTATTGTGTTAAACACCTGAACATGTTTAGGGTCTAGGGTCTAAATGTAGGAAAGACCCGTCTTGTACTAATAAGTATCTACATTACGTATTTTCTATAATAAGGACGAACTTAGCCACATCTTATGATTGCATTTGAATACCATAATTTTAGTGAGTCGTCACCATTCGTAGAACATCCTCGTGTCTTCTTACAGGTCTTTGTCTCATCGCTTATTGGAAATAATAAAACCAGTATTGCCCAAACGTGAGGCGGTTCCCAACAATGGTTCATAAATAATCGGTTAAGAATTTGAACCGTTGTTTCTCAGACCATGTCCTCCAAGATGTATGAGCTTCCATTCAGAATGTCAGACATACGGTCAGCGCTGATGAGAAACTCCCCTCCCTCCCGACACGCCCGCTCAACCAACTCCGCGTCCTGGCACAGCCACGATAAGAAAGGCCGGAGATTGTGCCTAACACTAGTAGGGTCTCCAGTGTCAGGTTCACGAAGATTAAACGTGTGACGGACTAGGATGTACTTCTGTACACTCTCAACGTATTCTGTCCAGTACCCGAACGTCACAACACACACCTTTGGACCCGACGCACTGGGGCACTGCTTCAAACAGTCAACAGCAGCTTGGTTGATTCTTTGGACGTTGTTCATAGGTACGTCCCCCTTGTTGGAACACAGAGGGTCGCTGGAGGGGACAATGATGACTAGATTACTAGCTGCGACCTTTTCTTGGACCCAGTTGTTGGGCCCAGAGCCCCTCTGTTCGTCTCTGTGCGTGGAGTCTTGGGGATCCACTACATACATGTTAAGCTGATCCCTCATCAGTCTGATGAGCTCCTTCGTGGCCTTACGATGTGGAGAGTCTTCCTCGCCTTGATACGAGGACAGCAACAGCGCTCTGACTTGAGATGGTCCTTTAAGAAAAAGACGAATGTTATTTCAGAAACCCATTTAATATTCAGGGATGTGCGCTGGATTTATCTTAGAGACAGGTTATTCACTGCTAGAAAGACGAACAATAATTATTTTGTAACATATTATTATATTGGGGATGGGTGGGTGTTAAAACAAGGGGTCGAATTAATTTTTTTCAGTCTTAAAATTATTTTCTTCCCAGGTTTCACACTCTTCAGTTTCTTGGTCGAACTTTAATGATGCCAAATACTTCTTTAAAGGTTGGAATCGAACCCTGGTCTTCGGCGTGACGAGCGAACGCTTCAACCACCAGGCTACCCCACCGCCCCCATACGGACACAAAGACAAATACATCCATTATAGCCCATGCAAGTCTATAATTGTGGGAAAGTCAGTACTGGTGCTGCGTGAGAAGGCGGCTTCAAGTGGTGCATTTGTGATCAATCCCTTTGTCTTTTTGGACAATAAAATGTTTATAACACAAATATTACTGCACAGAGCCTTTGGGTTCTTTTTTTACCATATTATATTTGATAATTTCATGCCGTTTCAATTAAAGCTGTGTTTATTTGAAACAAACTACTGGTGCTTCTTTATAAGGGTTTTAAGGGACCGACCATTTAATATGCTGGCGGTGGGTTTGGGATGTTATCGAAAAAATTTGTCCTCGTATTCATGAAATCAAAGAATTGTGCTTTAGGCTGTTGCGAAAAGAAATCCTGCCTTAAACACACACATACGTGCATGCAAGTCGCTGTGTAAGTGTAATAATCTTTAATGCGACGTTCAATCCTATTTGACCTCACCTCACCTCATCTCACCTCACTGATGCGTCAAATCTAAAAGCATCCATCATATATCCACCACACTGCTTAGCATTTGCTAATTCCTGGAATTTTGTAATCCTGGTCAAAATACTTATGACGCTCTTTGAAATCTTTGTAGAAAGAGCATGCTTGATTGTACATGAAAAGTTGAAGTCCGCCTTCATGTCATACTACGAAAGCCCATTAGGACCATATTGGTAAAAGTCGAAATTACGACTTTTCAAAACTCGTAATTACGAGAATAAAGACGTAATTACGAGAAACAAAGTCGTAATTACGACTTTTACAATGATAATGAAAATCACCGCGATATAATGACAAAGCTATAAATAGAATCTTATTATAAACTATTTTTTCTCGTTATAACGAGTTTTAAAAAGTCGTAAATACGACTTATTCTCGTAATTACGAGTTTTGAAAAGTCTTAATTACGACTTCATTCTCGTAATTACGAGTTTTGAAAAGACGTAATTACGACCTTTTTTCTCGTAATTACGACTTTTAAAAGAGGAAAAAAACAAAATACCAATATAGTCCTAATGGGCTTTCGTATCATACCATGTTATGGATGTTTTTGTCAGTCTTTATGAACAGATCTTGATAAGGATGTAAGGAAGGTTCATACTTACCAACATCTAGGTGATCTGGCCCCAGCTGGTTCAGAAAGTCTTCAAGGTGAAGGTGACGCCCTGGCGCCATCTGGTTATTCAGCAAGTCACCGAACTGGAAGTCGCGTGGCACCACGACATCAGGATTCCTGTTTCCTTGAAGGAGAACAGTTACTGTTTTGGATGTCAGCTGCTTTAGACATGGCGGTTCATTCCGATCTGTCCGATCTGTCACATAGAAGATGAGGTCACACGCTGATAACGACACCTCCGTCGCATCAGATTCCAGCCAAGACACCGTTGTCTTTCCGCGTTGTTCCAGTTGAAGGACCAAATTCTCGGCTCCTCTAGCAACGTCATCTCCGATCGACCTCACCACTGACACTCGTGCGACGGTTTCGAGGGATGCAGAAGTGTCGGATGCAGGGAGCGGGCCATACCTGTTTCCATCTGAAAAAAAACACAAAACAAAAGTACAATAATTGCAATCTTGTTGACCATTTGAGCCAAATAGAACGAGGTGACAACTTACTTACGTTAACTCCGGGTATAATATTGTATGTCATTGAGAGAGTTGTCTTTTGTATTGAGAGAGTAAGAGTTCGATAATTTCGCTGATATGATTCCACTAAGGGAGAATTTCCCAGTTTAAACAATGTGGTATTAACTCAAGCATTAGGAGCCTTGGTAACTTGTAACCGAGGAATTTGGATCTTTCATAAAATATCCGTTCGATGCACACACAAAAATGAAATCTTTGAAATTAAACTACATTGTATAAGAACAAATTTGTTTATTTGGCCGATTACAAACAAATGGTTTTTGAAGACCAAAAGCGGAAAAATATATTTTTGAACTTAACTACTTCAGGTTCCGCAATGACTACTTATTTGTTAGTTTGTTTGTTCTTTAACGCCGCACTCAGCAATGTTCCAGCTATATGACGGCGGTCATCGATCTTCGCAATTGGGATACGATGTCATGAATCAACCAAGTCAGCGAGCCTGACCACCCGATCCCGTTAGTCGCCTCTTACGACAAGCATAGTCGCCTTTTACAGCAAGCATGGGTTGCTGAAGACCTATTCTAGCCCGGATCTTTACAGGTTCAATGCTTACTTCTATAAGAGCGGATATGTAGACTAAACATACGAGAAATATAAAACGGTCACGCCAGAGAAAAAACAGTCTCAATTATCCGCTGAATCAGATTCCATTATTAAATATTAATTTCCTCAGATGTCTATAAGTGCAGATATTCCGCTGCTTATAATTAGAGACAAAACCGTTACAAGTGAACATTAAGGGACAAAGGGAAAAAAAGAATATTTTAAAGTTATTAAATGACCAAAAATATATCTACTCACATCTCAGTTTCAGCAAAAACACTCCCAAAGCAAGGACTCCGATGAAGGCGAAGGCACCAACTCCAATAACAGCTTTGACTATTATGGGAGGGCTAGGGGTTGTTGAACCCGGCACATCTATGGTAGGCGCAGGTTCAGGCGATGCTGGAGCCAACATAAAACACAATACACATATCCGTTAGGGGCGACTGATAATTGGACTATTGATGCACGGAAATTGTACATGCGTTGATGGCAATACTACTATGCAAATTAAAACGTTATTTCCTCCCTCACCTAAACAGCTTCCTAACGGTCTGCTGATTATGTTACCTGATATTTAGTCATGTAAATCTTCATTGTGATGAGGTGATGGAACTCATCTTACTGTCCAAGAGCGCATATTTTGCCCTCGGATGGTAGATCAGGGTGGACAACGGGTGAGGTTTAAGAGTGAGTGAGTGAGTATGGTTTTACGCCGCTTTTAGCAATATTCCAGCAATATCACGGCGGGGGACACCAGAAATGGGCTTCACACATTTTACCCATGTCGGGAATCGAACCCGGGTCTTCGGCGTGACGAGCGAACGCTTTAACCACAAGGCTACCCGACCGCCCCTGAGGTTTAAGAAGACAGCAGCCATTTATAGATAGCGTTGGGGGGTTAAGAATTTTTAAATAAAAGTATTGAAATGCTTTCCACTACAACAATACGATCGCAATATTCCTTGTAATATATGTGTACACCTGTGTGTCAGACCATCGGGACTGGAATTGACACCTGTGCGCCAGACCATCACAGTTAGAACTAACCTCTGTGCGCCAGACTCTTTAGACAAAAAGTGACACACGTGTACAAACCTATCGGGATTGGAACAAATACAAGTGCAGCTAGTTCGTCTGGCTAACTATCTTAAGCCATTATTACAAAACTGTAAACAACGTCCTACCTCCGGTTGAACACTGCACACGTAACACTTCACTCTCCTTGTAGCGCATACATGAGTCACAGCCTAGAGACCCCACCTGCAACACAAGCACAAGCTGACAGGCTGGGACATCATCCACCCACATAACAGCTGGAGGCTAGGACCTGAATAGTTGAGGATTTCATTACCAGGCCACTTGACCCGTGAAGATCCGGGGTAGAATAGGTCTTTAGCAACCCATGCTTGCCGTAAAAGGCGACTATGCTTGTCGTAATAGGCCACTAACGGGATCGGCCGGTCAGGCTCGCTGACTTGGTTAATGCATGTCATTGTTTTTCAATTGCGTGGATCGATGCTCATGATGTCAATCACTGGATTGTCTGGTCCAGACTCGATTATTTACAGACCGCCGTCATATAGCTGGAATATTGCTGAGTGCGGTGTTAAACAACAAAACAAACAAATAAGAAAAATTGGCCACGTATTGGCCATTGTTATTTATTGAAGTTCGATGGCAAATATTTTTGATATTCATTCACTATCCTGTTTTGAACAACAAATGAATCTTACCAATCCAATATAGTTTGATCCAGAATCCAGTTTCAGATTCGTCAATGTGACTTTCTGAAGATGTTGGATTATCAGCTGGAACAGATATTTCGAAAGCTGTATTGACACATAGGTCAATAAGGTATAAACAAAGACATAATGCCCGCATCGTGCACTCTTGAGAAATATCAGTGTAGCATTACACCACCTACTAATACGCTTAACACCACATTGACTGTGATAGTATATACATAACATCTCAATGACTGTGATAGTATTTACATAACATCCCAATGACTGTGATAGTATATACATAACATCACAATGACTGTGATAGTATATACATAACATCACAATGACTGTGATAGTATATACATAACATCACAATGACTGTGATAGTATATACATAACACCACAATGACTGTGATAGTATATACATAACACCACAATGACTGTGATAGTATATACATAACACCACAATGACTGTGATAGTATATACATAACACCACAATGACTGTGATAGTATATACATAACATCACAATGACTGTGATAGTATTTACATAACATCCCAATGACTGTGATAGTATATACATAACATCTCAATGACTGTGATAGTATTTACATAACATCCCAATGACTGTGATAGTATTTACATAACATCACAATGACTGTGATAGTATATACATAACATCACAATGACTGTGATAGTATATACATAACACCACAATGACTGTGATAGTATTTACATAACACCACAATGACTGTGATAGTATATACATAACATCACAATGACTGTGATAGTATATACATAACATCACAATGACTGTGATAGTATTTACATAACATCACAATGACTGTGATAGTATATACATAACATCACAATGACTGTGATAGTATATACATAACACCACAATGACTGTGATAGTATATACATAACATCACAATGACTGTGATAGTATTTACATAACATCACAATGACTTTGATAGTATTTACATAACACCACAATGATTGTGATAGTATATACATAACCCCACAATGACTGTGATAGTATTTACATAACACCACAATGACTGTGATAGTATATACATAACACCACAATGACTGTGATAGTATTTACATAACATCACAATGACTGTGATAGTATTTACATAACATCACAATGATTGTGATAGTATATACATAACATCACAATGACTGTGATAGTATATACATAACATCACAATGACTGTGATAGTATATACATAACATCACAATGACTGTGATAGTATATACATAACACCACAATGACTGTGATAGTATATACATAACACCACAATGACTGTGATAGTATATACATAACACCACAATGACTGTGATAGTATATACATAACACCACAATGACTGTGATAGTATATACATAAAACACCACGACGACTGACATACCAGTGGCCGTAACTGCATCATATCACTAAAGTAAATCCACGTTTGATGAATGTTTTTTAAAAACCTCTCACCTTCCAACTTGGGAGCTTTTGAAAACCATTGGGTACGAACTCATCGCTGTTGCCTTCGTGTACGATGCCCACCCGCAGATCACTCTTGTTGTAAAGAGGCTCCCAGCTGACAGTCACGTTGTAGTTCCCTTCTGAGACACACACTGGCTTCAGGTACACAGACGTGGGAATGGCACAGATGCAGGTTGTGCGGGCGTGACGTGATTCACCTTCAAAGTAGAGACATTGATGTGGTGCAAGAGTGAGTGAGTGAGTGAGTGAGTGAGTGTGTTTTACGCCGCTTTTAGCAATATTCCAGCAATATCACGGCGGGGGTCACCAGAAATGGGCTTCACACATTGTACCCATGTCGGGAATCGAACCCGGGTCTTCGGCGAGACGAGCCAACGCTTTAACCACTAGGCTACCCGACCGCCCTGTGGGGCAAGAAGTGTAGTCCAGTATTTATGAACACTCTGAACACCCTGGTTGGACTCCCCATACACTGACAGTGTGTTAAGCCCATTCCGATATTGCTTGAATATTGCTAAATTCGGTGTAAACACTCATTCACTCAATCGAATTCTATTTGCTGGTTCGTGGATTTCCTATATGATAGTCCTCGCCACAAGAAATATGGGGTAGAAAAGGTTTTCAGCAACCCATGCTTGCCGTAAAAGGCCACTAACGGGATCGATCAATTTCGTGGATCGATGCTCATGATGTCAATCACTGGATTGTCTGTTCCAGACTCGATTATTTACAGACCGCCGACATATAGCTGGAATATTGCTGAGTGCGGCGTTAAACAACAAATAAACTCTTGAAATAGAATCTCGCGATGATTCATTAACGAAGATAGCGTCATGTGTGCTGATACTTTGAAAGTGAAAACAAGACATTCTGCCGATAAGGAATTCTAGTTTACTTACTGTAATGACAAAAATTGCAAAGTGCGCTTTTCAAGAAATATCCATTTTACTAGTGATGAACATCATCAGTGAGTTTTGATCACGTGATCCCATTCGGTATCCTCCCATAAGTTACACGTTCCATTTGTCTTACACCTTAAAACAACATAGGTCATGGCTGAAGGCACTGACTGGTCTACCCTATGTCACCTTAGTATTAGAATGGACTGATCCAAGAAAAGTAGAAAGGTAATCCTGTGCTTTATGTACTATAAATGTACTCTTAAAAAAACCAAACGCTTTACGGATTCTTTTGGTCATAAAAGCAAAATTAGCGGACCAAGAGGTGCAAAATGAAGACGTTTAATGTGCTATAGTGTCGAGAGATGTTTGGTTCAGCGACGAATCAAGATTTCTCCTCCGTCGAGGCGATGGAAGAGCACGGGTCTACAGACGTCGGGGAGAACGTTACGCCGGAAACTGCGTACAGGAAGTGGACAGGTTTGGTGGGTGTAGCGTTATGATGTGGGCGGATATCTCTCATCATGGCAGGACAGGTTTGGTCCATATCCAGGGCAATCTTACGGCTCAACGATACATCAACGAAATTATCCTACCACACGTCCCCGGATTTGAGGACAGGGAGTGTTTGTTTGTTTGTGAATGTTCCTTTAATGTATATGGTCTCTGCTAACTGAAGTGCCTCCAGTTGACGTTAGGACTGGTCCATTACTCATTAGGTGTTGTCCCCTCCTGGCCTCCTCCCAAACTATGTAACAACTGGGAATATGGAGGTGTGCGACAAATGGGACGTGTAACTAATGGGAGATAACCTACCATCCGGGTAAGTTTGGGCAGCCAGGTGACTATATTTAGGCTATATTTAGCAGCATGTGTCGGTTTCGTACATTACAAGCACGAACTGAAAGATAAAAACGAGCAGATGTAGTATTTAAAGCGCTATTGACCAAGTTCACTGCCACATAGAAGCGCTGACCTGACCCAGGTTGTAACCCCGTGATCAAAACTCAATGATATGTTCATCGCAATCAAAATGAATACTAGTATTTCTTGAAAACGAACTTAGCACTTTTTGTCAGCCACTGAGGCGGCTGTGGTCCAATAATTCCAACCCAGGCCCCATATGGCTAAAAAGCTTGCAGATTTTAACTAACCCTTCGAGACTTTCACTGAAGGATTAAAAAGGTGGTGAAACACTGTCAGACAAACATGCTCATGACGTCTCGCACACAAGCTGCAGGGGCACGGGTGGCCCAGTCGTCTGAGGCGCCGTGATTTGCTGTGCAGAGTTGCGTCCCTTGGGCACGCCAGAAACCTAGGATTGTGGGTTCGAATCCCTGTTCGCCACGATTATGTTTCTAGGTTTGTCGGCACCATACCCGTGCTCGTGGTTTCACCGAAGTGGTAAATGTCCGAGACCTGCATCACTTCGGGCTTTCCTCCCACATTAAGCTGACACGCCGCGATATAACTGGAATACTGTTAAAAGCGGCGTTAAACCAAACTCACTCACACACTTACTCACACAAGCTGCACTTACCCTCTGCCAACTTAACGGGGGGTTCTTTTGTTGCTTTCTTTTTCAACTTCTTCCGCCTCTTTTCTAACCGGTGCGAATCGAGTCTCCTACGATTTGTGAGATCATAAAGTTTGATCTTGAGCCCTTTCTTCAGGATTCGAACTCCCCGACACTTTAGCCTCGTCTTCGCCCAGCCGTCGGTGATAGCGTATGTCTGCACAAACACAAGTCCAAGTATAATATCTATATTATTACAACTTTGATCCAGAGCATCAAGAAATTGTGTTACATACCTACCCATTGATGCAAATATCTATACTGTCCTAAATAACACGTGTAACCCAGAAGGTAAAAGAAATTGTAATATGCATGTGGTACCTTTATAAACAGGAATGAGAATATGGCACATTTCAGCTTAAATATGTGTGACATATAAGAGTAGAAACCAGCGCCTAGATTTCCGAAATGATCGTAGCCCTAAAATTATAGTAAAGTTATCGTAAGGAAATCGTAGGCTATCTAGCATATTTTCGAAACTATCATAGCCCTGAGATATCTTAAGTTTGTCATAAATCTAAGATAGCACCATTCCTGTCGTAAGTTTATTTTATCTTCACCCAAGGGGGCGGCATACTTTGCCATATATATTTTGCAGATATATTTGTCTGCTTTACGTTATGACATATTATGAAAGCAAAACAAGTAATATGTTTTCACAACAATGACTGCCTGAAACATTTGTTATTAGGCGGGTAAACAAGGGTATTAGCTTTACACAATCATAGTGGTATATACTACCAGCTAGATACTGTTGACATTGATATATCTTTTGTGGTTAAGTTATTAATATTTTTTTAAATTAATCCTTTCAAAGCTATAGCTACATTGTTGTAATATTATTTTTTAATGAAGTTGATCTGATGAGACATGCAAATATTGTTTACATTGCGTTTTTAACCATGAACCATACTTCTCTATGAAAGTTACTTCCCTAATGGTAATATGTTTATTCCTGCAGCCTGACACGTCAATTATTCACACTGTCCAAAAGTGCTAATATCTCGCAAAAGTGCTAATATCTCGCTTCACGGAAACTGGATCAACGTTTCCCACCAAAAGGCCCCAAAACACACCATTTCGTGTTGTTTATACCATCAGCCAGTGGCTTTTCAGATTCGCATTTGATTGCAGAATTAGACAGCGTTCACTCACTATTCCGAAAATCATGTCCCCCGTTCTATTCATATAACCCTCCGGGTCGCATCGGCTCTGTGAAGAGCACTGTTGATGTATCTGTGTTGCGGTATTTGACACATTATAAGAGAGTTATTCGGTATCGAAGGTTTACCTGGCCAAGACTCGATGATCCAAAGGCTATCACAATATAGTTGGAATAAAACAGACTGCAAAATAATACAACGATTTTGACAAAAACACAACAACAGTGAAGCTGTACCTGGTTTCGAGGAGTTGTGATGTTGAGGCACTGCCGGCCTCCTTGTCCATGGAACGTCAGTAGCAGCGTTGAACCTGCAAGATTATATTTAACAATATTCATTAATAAACAGAAATAGGCGGGAAAACATGTATTCATTAATAGGGTGGTTTAGCAGGCGGGTATGTCTCAAAACACTTCGTAAGTTGGGTTTAAGGTCGCCCTGGACACTATTAGTTATATCATGGCATCTTCTAGAAGGAAAGTCAAATGTAGACGTTTAGCACCTTATATTAACCCGCTAGCAAGGTTACACAGCCTTCAGACCAAGGATTGGTATCGGCCAGCGGAACCTTGCAAGGCTAAGGGACGCAACTCAGCGAGATGTAAGGGTCCGGTTCTGAATTGTTCGTTCGTATATATGTAGATACTTAAAGCCGTCATAGTAAAAGAACACAACAGCTAACACTTACAGTGAAGCATGAATAATCAACGTCGTACAAAAAGGGGGTAGGGGGGAGGGCACGGGTGGCCCAGTCGTCTAAGGCGCCGCGATTCGCTGTGCAGAGTTGCGTCCCTTGGGCACGCCAGAAACCTATGATTGTGGGTTCGAATCCCGGTTCGACCCGATTATGTTTCTAGGTTTGACAGCACCATACCCGTGCTCGTGGGTTTCACCGAAGTGGTAAACGACCGAGACCTGCATCACTTCGGGCTTTCCTCCCACATTAAGCTGACACGCCGTGATATAACTGGAATACTGTTAAATGCGGCGTTAAACCCAACTCACTCACTCACTCGTACAAAAAGCCTCCTAATTTCCATATCTTTCATGTGATAATGAAAATAAGAACTGAGTAAAAACGAAAGCTGCATATTCATCTGAGGAAACGGTTCATAGTACCAGGCCACCTGGTGATAAAGATAGGTGGAGATCATATATTTAACACCGGCGGGGTTATATAATCCACAATGCCGAGAGTGTTGAAAATGAGAACGTAAAAACGAAACATTCACAGATACCTGGCTCCCTGTCACGTGTTAAGATGATCTCCACGAAGCTCTTTTTCTGTTGAACTGTGAGATGTTTTTTGGAGGCAATGTTTGACGGCCACCTCGGCGGCTTGGCTAAGTGATGACACGCTGGAAAACAAATAACATCAGGTACAGTGGAACCCCCGTAAGCCGGTACCCTCTACACTGAAATCTCCCGGGTTGCCAAATTTCGAGATAAACGGAGCATGTACGAAGCGTGTGCTTTTGTATGCTTTTAACATTAATCGCGTTTCGGACTATGGGGGTTTAACTTTATACACTGTCGGTTTTTTACACCTGAGTATTTCGGTGTTCCGGTAATGGCCTTTTAAAGCCTAGATACCCGGGAGGTTTGCAGATAGGAATATAGGCCCATAGGCCCAGGCAGCCCATTCGTACTGTAAGAGGCGACAAATGGATCAGATTTTCAGGCTCGCTGACTTTGTTAATGCATGTCATCGTATCACAATGGCGTGGATCGATGCACATGATGTCACTCGCAAGTTTGTCTGGACCAAACTCGATAATGTACAAGTTGCCGGCATATATCTGGAATATTGCTGAGTGTGGCGTTAAACAACAAATAAACAAACAACAGAACAAAGACGAGCATGTGTAGTGGTTTGTTTACCGCACAGCCCCATGCTGGTATTGTCGTGGAGGAATGGTTGAGCTGGATCGAAGGGTTTGACATCCTGCCTTCAGGGGAAATATATATAGTCGTCTAATGTGCCGAAATTTCCTTCTGCTGAGTAGCGTCCCTTAGGCATGCCAGGAACCTGTGAACCTATGATCCTAGATTCGCGCTGATTATGTTTCGAGGTTTGTCAGCACCATGCCCGTGAGAAACGTCTAATGCCTGCATCACTTTGCCTGTTTTCCGACCACTCAATCTGAAAGCGGCGCTAAATCCAACTCACTCTCTCCTCAATGAAGAAAACCCCAAACGAAATTAAGCAGTCCCTGTGTACCGAATTTGACGTGCTGAAATCGAGCGAACATAAAGTGAGTGAGTGGGTTTGCTTTAACGCCGCTTTGAACAGTATTCAGGTTTTATCACGACGCGTCTGCTTAACGTGGGAGGAAAGCCCGAAGTGATGCAGGTCTCAGACGTTTACAACTTTGGTGAAATCAACGAGCATGGGTATGTTGCTGACAAACCTAGAAACATAATCGGGGCGAACCGGGATTCAAACCCACATTCATAGGTTTCTGGCGTGCCCAAGGGACGCAACTCTGCACAGCGAATTGCGGTGAATTATATGACAGGGCCCCCGTGCCTCCAAATTACAGACTAACATAAATGCAAAGCGAATTCACAAACAAGTACAACTCTTTCTAATATTCATTTGTCCGCCTCCGTGGTCTAATGGTAGAGCTTCTGCCCGGAGATGGGAAGGTCGGGGGGTCGATCCCCCGCCGCATCATACCAAAATATGTTAAAAGATGGTACTTGTTGTTACCCTGGCACTCGGCATTACAGGGCTAAAAGAGGGAATGGTTGGCTCGGAGTCCGTATAGTGTGTCCGGGTATGCTGTGAGTGGGGTATTCATGTTAAACTGCAGCACGGTATCTCAGTGGGCTAGCACTATAAAATCGGCATTAGTCCGGACAAGTTCAAGACACAGGCACATACTCACACAGACACACACAGACGCGTGCATGCTCGTCGTTATATAGGTGCAATAATCGCGACGTAAAACCCCATTTCACCTCATCTCACCTTATCTTCATTCTCAAATATCAAACAGAAATAATTATTCACCAACTATATACAACACACATCCGAGTAACAGAAATAATAGTTAATGAGGCGACTAACGGGATCGGGTGGTCAGGCTCGCTGACTTGGCTGATACATGTCATTAATCCCAAATGCGTGGATCGATGCTAATGATGTCACTGGATTGTCTGGTACAGATTATTTACAGACCCCCGTCATATAGCTGGAATATTGCTGAGTGCGGCGTTAAACAACAAACTGTTTGCTATGATGCACAAGTGTATATAACTGTGCTTAAATAAGTTGTGAGCTGAAGTATCCTCATTCATTTTCTAAAGTACGTGAGAATGGTTTTAAACAGCTTTTGGCAACATTGGGCGTCTCACATTGCACCCTATACAGCTAACAGGGAATGGAACCCATGACTTCATCGTGGCGGCCGAACGCGTGAACTACTTGGCTACCCAACAGACCTTGATTTTCTTAAACTTTAATGAGTGAGTGAGAGGGTATGGTTTTACGCCGTTTTCAGCAATATTCCAGCAAAATCACGGCGGGGGACACCAGAAATGGGCTTCACACATTGTACCCATGTCGGGAATCGAACCCGGGTCATCGGCGAGACGATCGAACGCTTTAACCACTAGGCTACCCGACCGCCCCTTCTTAAACTTTAAACTACTGCTGACACAAACTAGGAAGGTTTTATGACTATGGTGGATGGCTATTGGTAGCGAAAGGTACATTTTCAATAGATATACAACCATGAAGGACAATAAGAAATCGGTTTGATAAGCATCAAACTTGCCAGTCATGAGGAAAATACTGGTACTATCTAAATAAACTCTTTGACCCGAACTCCGTTGTCTGTGTTCTCATGAGTGTGTGGTAAACATATTGACCCATCTTCTATCAGGTCACTTTTGCACTTCACTTTTGCAAGGAAGTAATATTGAAACAACAGCCATGGAACATATTTTCCTGGATGTGAAAATTTCCTTATCTTGTTCGTCCAATCAAATGACAGATGACACCCAAAAATGCCTAATATGGAAATTGGGTATGGGGATAATTCAGATAAACGGTAAACATGATATATTAGACAACAAGAGGTCAACTACTGACTTGTCAACAAAGCGGTTATATTTCTCGCAGTTATTGTTTTTGTGTGGTATCAATTGGATTGTGTGTAAATCTCGCCTTTATACAATGTTCCGTGTTTTGTGTAAACACAAAATACCAATAATCTTTGACATCGTAATAAGGATACTGAGTGTACGGCGTAATAGACAGACAGGCAGACAGATATTGTATTTATATCTAGCCTCACATATCTGTATGGAATATTACAAATTATAACAACCAAAACAAGTGTGCCACCCGTTTAGGGTTACAAAAGACAACAAAACAATATATATACATATTATCAAATTCAAATCGTCAACGACCGAGAATAATCAGTCTCGATTATCTGCCGAAAGAATTCTATTGGACGTAAAAGTTGGCGAGCTAAAGCGAGTGAATAGTTCTGGTATCTAACGAGCTATAAAGCGAGTGAATAGTTCTGGTATCTAACGAGCTAAAGCGAGTGAATAGTTCTGGTATATGACGAGCTAAAGCGAGTGAATAGTTCTGGTAGCTGACGAGCTAAAGCGAGTGAATAGTTCTGGTATCTGACGAGCTGAAGCGAGTGAATTTCTCTGGTATCTGACGAGCCAAAGCGAGTGAATAGTTCTGGTAGCTGACGAGCTAAAGCGAGTGAATAGTTCTGGTATCTGACGAGCTAAAGCGAGTGAATAGTTCTGGTATCTGACGAGCCAAAGCGAGTGAATAGTTCTGGTATCTGACGAGCTAAAGCGAGTGAATTTCTCTGGTATCTGACGAGCCAAAGCGAGTGAATAGTTCTGGTATCTAACGAGCTAAAGCGAGTCAGATACAGGACTATTCACGATGACTCATTCACGAATTCACGAGTGTATGTAAGCGTGCGTGAGTGTGCGTGTGTACATATGTATGTGTCTTTTCATCTTTTTAATCAAGGTGCTCGCGTGATTTGATGCACTTCGCGATGTAAGACCCGTTTTATCACAATATAGACCTTGATTATCGATCAGATCGTCATGACTGGGCGCCGCCATTTTGTTAGAAGCAAAGCAAGTGATGGAGAGGTGGAATCTGATTGGTCCACAGGAGAGGCATAGAAGGGACATAACTCATAAAAGCCACTGGTGGCGAAATGCTAGAGCCGGGGAATTCCAGCCTAGTTCGGCAAGGGTTGAAACTGGACTTTTAGAGTCAGTTAACTCCCTTGCCTCGGGAAGATGGCATTCCCTCGATAACAAAGTAACATTAGACTGGAAACATCCCTACCTTTCTTGGGCACCCTTGTAATGGTCTCCACACAAGCGGCATCCTGTAACCAAGAAGGGAAGTCCTGTATAGTCAGTACCACAGTTTAAAAATGAAAGTGGGTAAAAGAAAAGTATTGAGTGAGTGAGTGAGTTAGTGCTGTAACGCTGCTATGAAAATTCTGTTATAATAAGTGATGCAAGGCTAAAGTCGCACATGTGCTTTTCTTTGACGAAACTAGCATGGTTCTGGTGTCGACGGACCAAGGATGATAATCGGAACAAATCTGGGATTAGAACCAACGATTTCAAATTATTATAATAATAATAATAATAATATAATAGAGAATATGAAATACCGCCTATGTGTGTCGTTCTATATGGTCTAGACTTCAATATGTACCGGCCGTCGTGACAGACCTGATATAGTCTGCGGCCTAAAATAATTTCAATCACTCACTCACCTGTGATTGAGTGAGTTAAAATTTAACGTCGCATCGGCATTATTTCAGCCACATAGCGACTACTTCTCTGGAGAAACACAGTATTGTGATACAGTTTCACTTCAGTAATAATGAACAATAGAACTGAATGCTCGATTTTCGCTTGGCAAGTTGGCTTTGTAACCAAAATTACGGAACAAGAATATTGTCTGATAACCGCGAGTGTTCTCCACCTCCAACGTCAGGCCCCAACAATCACGTGATCGCAAAGAGTGATTACACCACAACCACGTGATCACAAAGGGTGATTACAACACATGTTACAGGGCCCATTTCTGGGTCATGTGTTGAAAACATTATATTTTTTTGTTTAAACATATTAACATGATGTTTAAGGTACATGGCTTTCTCTTTAGGTTTTACAAATTTCTGACATGGTTGAGTTTATCGAACTCGTGTTCTTCAGTCAAGCAGAACATTTCTTTTATAATTCAAGCATTAGTTATGTAACAAAAAGCCGATTGTTTTAAAGACCCCTGTGAAAATAATATCATCTGTCGCTAAGTAAAATGGTCCCGTCTATTCTTTAGTTTATTTATTTTGAGTCCCATTAGCACAAGGAGCCGGGCAGCTTGGGAAAAGTCAGCTGTCCAAAGTAACGACATCTGACATACAAGGGTCATTCGTGCCTGACAGTGTCTATTTTAGTTTTGAATTTCAGTATTCTGACACAATACAGTTAGCTGTGTAGCAAGTCAATTCTTTTCATATTTTCATCTTTCAATACAAGCGACAAAAACATAGGTTCAATGTCGCTTTTAGCAGTATTCCAGCTATATCCCAGGGGCATCAGAAATGGGAATCACACATTGTAGCCATGTGGGGAGTGAGTGAGTGAGTATGATTTTACGCCGCTTTTAGCAATATTCCAGCAATATCACGGCGGGGGACACCAGAAATGGGCTTCACACATTGTACCCATGTCGGGAATCGAACCCGGGTCTTCGGCGTGACGAGCGAACGCTTTAACCACTAGGCTACCCGACCGCCCCGTAGCCATGTGGGGGATCAAACCTGAACATAATCATAAGCCAAGGTTAAACTACGAGTCAAATGTACAGTTCCGACAATGTATCCATGAAACACTATCCTATAGTGATAATACCAGCTTATCGCGCAAAATGGCTCTCTGGTGTCCCACGTGATATTTCCGGAGTATTGCTAAAAGCGGCGTAAAACATGTATTTACTCACACACAGACTCAAAACAAGAGTGGTAGACGGGAGAGTTATTGAGTTATCGAGCTTTCCAACGCGGCTTTGAATAGTACTTCTATATATCACTTTGTCGGCTTGAAGTGGGAGGAGTGAGTGAGTGAGTTGGGTTAAACGCGGCTTTGCTATATATCACTGTGTCGGCTTGAAGTGGGAGGAGTGAGTGAGTGAGTGAGTTGGGTTAAACGCGGCTTTGAATAGTACTTCTATATATCACTGTGTCGGCTTGAACTGGGATGATGAGTGAGTGAGTTGGGTTAAACGCGGCTTTGCTATATATCACTGTGTCGGCTTGAAGTGGGAGGAGTGAGTGAGTGAGTGAGTTGGGTTAAACGCGGCTTTGAATAGTACTTCTATATATCACTGTGTCGGCTTGAACTGGGATGATGAGTGAGTGAGTTGGGTTAAACGCGGCTTTGCTATATATCACTGTGTCGGCTTGAAGTGGGAGGAGTGAGTGAGTTGGGTTAAACGCGGCTTTGAATAGTACTTCTATATATCACTGTGTCGGCTTGAAGTGGGAGGAGTGAGTGAGTGAGTTGGGTTAAACGCGGCTTTGCTATATATCACTGTGTCGGCTTGAAGTGGGAGGAGTGAGTGAGTTGGGTTAAACGCGGCTTTGAATAGTACTTCTATATATCACTGTGTCGGCTTGAAGTGGGAGGAGTGAGTGAGTGAGTGAGTTGGGTTAAACGCGGCTTTGAATAGTACTTCTATATATCACTGTGTCGGCTTGAACTGGGATGATGAGTGAGTGAGTGAGTGAGTTGGGTTAAACGCGGCTTTGAATAGTACTTCTATATATCACTGTGTCGGCTTGAAGTGGGAGGAGTGAGTGAGTGAGTTGGGTTAAACGCGGCTTTGCTATATATCACTGTGTCGGCTTGAAGTGGGAGGAGTGAGTGAGTGAGTGAGTTGGGTTAAACGCGGCTTTGAATAGTACTTCTATATATCACTGTGTCGGCTTGAACTGGGATGATGAGTGAGTGAGTGAGTGAGTTGGGTTAAACGCGGCTTTGAATAGTACTTCTATATATCACTGTGTCGGCTTAAAGTGGGATGACGAGTGAGTGAGTGAGTTGGGTTAAACGCGGCTTTGAACAGTACTTCTATATATCACTGTGTCGGCTTGAAGTGGGAGGAGTGAGTGAGTGAGTGAGTTGGGTTAAACGCGGCTTTGAACAGTATTTCAGTGTGTCATCTTTCTTTTGGAGGAAAACCGAATTGAAGTGATGGAAGCGTGAAAAGAACACGGTACATCATGATGCATTAAGGGCCCGTGTGCTTTTTGACAACGGCCAATATAGTTTTAATATATTTTGGCCATATTTAGAATAGAAATTTGATTCAATTAATCAGTTATTATCAATCTCATCAAAATCAGATTTCCTTTCCAGATACGATACCGCGTTACGTGAATATAGGAGGACGCTGCCATAGAAGGTTGCGTCAGGTTCGTGTGTTCTTGAGCCAATAAGATGTCTATATTTTTTTACTACCTCGAATCGGAAATTTAGATCTTACCAAAACAAAACCGCCACAGGACACAAACATAACCTCGACGGTAGGTAGATAGATAGAATGGCGCTCAGAAACGACAGGATATGTAACATATGACACACAAATCAGATATGACTGTCTGAATGCTTAACTCATTTCGAGATTTTAGAAGCTGATCAGAAAGTCCACCTGACACGACCTCCTATGGAGGTGACCTCAGACCTAGCTTCACGAGGAGAGGTATCGATTGTAACGATACTGGCTTTGTATGGACCCAATATGGCAAGGAGTATTTATGCTTAAGTTAACACACATGTCCACAATGGGTCATGCAATACGCTTACTGGGATTCTTTCGCCTATGGTCTCTTCAAAGTATGTAAAAAATATCATTAGGATGTAAATGATCCCGATAAGAATTGCATTCTTTACAGACTGTGTGTTTCCAAGGCTTTTCATGATCGCCCTCGTATGCTTGACGAGGTACGTGACACGGGGAATTGGCCGTCCTAGCAAGTTTAAATGATTTAATGCAAACCTACTTCGTTTGTCTACAAACTGACTCTTTGTGAAGTGTAAAGCTGATCATGATTTACCCAGTACACAGTGTCTTAGTAACATACGACCGCCTCCGTGGTCTCATGGTAGAGCGTCCGCCCGGAGAGAGGAAGGTCCGGGCCACGTCATACCAAAAGACGTTAAAAGATGGTACTTGTTGTTACCCTGTCTGGCGCTCGGCATTAAGGGGCTAAAACAAACACTGGTCAACTCGGAGTCAGTATACTGTGTCTGAGTGGGGTATTCATGTTAAACTGCGGCATGGTATCTCAGTGAGCTAGCACTATAAATCGGCACTAGTACAAGCAGCCACACAAACATACACACGTACATGCACGTCAATATATAAGTGCAATAATCTCGGACGCGACGTTAAACCCCATTTCACCTCACCTCACCTTAGTTACATACAGGGCACGACGTCTTGTCTTAGCGGGGCAATAGCACCGAGACCACTTATACATAGAACAAGCCTACCTCCTTCAGCCAACATACAGCGGTCAAAAACGTCGTACAAATCTGTACTATATGCGATCATAGCTGCGCATGCGTAGCGTTCTTTATTACGGATGTAAATGCAAATGGAGACATGTCTACGCCTCGAAAACTTTTACATGACAAACAAACTACATGTACTCCTAATTTTTTTCATTCGATACCGAGGACCAATTAATGCAATGTCAAATTTCGTCTAATTGCAGCCTACAAGAAAACAGGCCATCCATTGTTAACTCGATTAAGGAGACAAGAGCCCAGTCGCTTCCTTATGGAATACTGTAAGGGACATTCTCGCGATCTCGCGATCTCGCGATCTCGCATTCTCGCGATCTCGACCTTTGGAAACGAGGTAAATATGCCCAAAACACGAGAATGCGAGATCGCGAGACTTTGGCCAAATCTCGCGTTCTCGCGATCTCGCATTCTCGTGTTTTGGGCATATTTACCTCGTTTCCAAAGGTCGAGATCGCGAGAATGCGAGATCGCGAGAATGTCCCTTACTGGATTCCATACTTCCTCTTTAAGGTTCCGTTGGTTGCGGTTAGATCGTCATGATAGGTCATCATGTTTTCTGCCGCAACTAAAGCATTATTCTAATAGTGTAGGAACTACAAATTGGTATTTAACTTTAACTTAACTTTACTTAACTATAATTTTAGTGATTTAAATTTAATTTAAAAAAGAAAGAAAGAAGAAATCATGTTTGCATGAACCCCAGTGACCAACTACAAAGTGACTGATCGAGGAGGCTACATAGGCATGAAGGCTGGGCATTGAAACACTGGTATGCTGGATGTTCTTAGTCTTGACTGAAAGCTGCTTATGACGAAAATTCCTTGATTAACACAACCAGTCACAGCTGACTATAACCCAAGGATCAAAAGAAACTATACCTTTCAGTTGATTTGATCGTGTTTGATTTTCAGTTGAAAATATCTTAGCGATATTTCATGCCAAAAATCAACTGTACTTGCGCTTAATCAGCACTCAAAGAGTACTTCCACATGGTTGTATTCCGTGTAAATATAATTTGAATTTAAAACTTTTCAAAATTAAAACAAATCGTTTTTATACATTTTGAGTATGATGAGTATCCTTAAAAATAAATAAATTTACTGTATTTTGCGGCACACATATCAAACATTTCAAACATGTTGATGAAGTTGCAAATTCATTTCTTACCCGAGTGATGCAGGATAACAATAAATAATAAATGTTTCAGAAAACAATTTGCGTTTGTTAGCCAAAGATTTGGTCATTATTTGTTAGTTTTATTGAAAACGTTTCACCAAATAATGAAGCTATATTTCTGTATATACATCAACGTTATTAGTATGCCTTAAAAGGGGGGCGCGTACCCTGCACCCCTTCAACTCTGCATCCCTGCACCCCCATCTGGATTCGCGTATGTAGGCGACTAACGGGATCGGGTGGTCAGGCTCGCTGACTTGGTTGATGCATGTCATCGTACCACAAAGGAGTGGATCGATGCTCATGATGTCAAACACTGGATTGTCGGATCCAGACTCGATTATTTACTGACCGCCGTCATATAGCTGGAATATTGCTGATTGCGGCGTTAAACAACAACAACAGCAAAGAAACAGCTCTGCCTTAAGGCGACACGCAGGTTATCAGCACCAGTGATAACACCGTACAATGAACATGACTTGATAACCCACTTATCTACCGCCACTATGAGTGTCTGTGAGGTACCCCGATCACAACAGCCGGTAGTTCCGCTTTGATCTGACTTAAAGGAGATAGCACGTGAAGTTGATGGCACAGTGAGACAACATTGATACAGATGATGCAAGCTTTTTTTAGAAATGGTATTTGTTTCACATCGTTGAATGTAAACACATCTTTGGTAATAAAGGTATATTTGGATATGTAGATATCCCCTGACGTTATCGACACAGTAGTTGGGAAATATATGTAAAAATAAAACATCAATGTCAGCAAACAACCAGTCTCGATTAGCCGCAGACACAGCTTCCATTGGGAGTGTGGCAAAATAGCGGTGGACATTATATGAATGGATCATTGAAATTCGGTAGAAATGGGTCTCGGGAAGAGAGGATAGAGAATTAGAACATATGTGCAGGTATCAGCATCACTGCGTTTGTGTATTGGTTGGATGAACTGGATTACTTCAAAACAGAACATCAAAGCAAGTGTTTTTGCAGTGACTTCTTCATATTTACACCGAGTTTTGATAAAAAAAAAAAGGACAGTGTTTTCGTGAGTCCATGATTCAGATTATTATTTTCGCCTGGAAATCATTATTGTTTATCTGAGAAAGGAACAAAAGAAATGTGTCACACGGAATTGTCTTCCATGTACCAGGAGAATTTTACCTTTACTTATTACCTATATGTCAGTGTGTGTGTACACATTGAACAAGTTTAACATTCCAAGATTAATACTAAACTGCCGGGCAAAAGAAAGAATACACTTGAAAGTTGGATCGGGCTAAAGATATTACAAACCTGAAAATATTCGCCGAACTTAAGGTCCAAAAGGGGCGATCGGGTAGCCTAGTGGTTAAAGCGTTCGTTCGTAACGCCGAAGACCCGGGCTCGATTCCTGACATGGGTCCAATGTGTGAAGCCCATTTCTGGTGTCCCCCGCCGTGATATTGCTGGAATATTGCTAAAAGCGGTGTAAAACCATACTCACTCCCCCACTTCCGTCCAAAAACACAACTGTACACGTGTCAAATACATCACCATCTTCTTTGCTTCGCGTTTTGCTACCATCAAACATGGATGTATACTTTTTTAATGAATGCGTAGCCTACTGTTTTAAATGTTATTCCGGTATAGCAAACATATCTTTCATACATGTATTTTGAACCAAAAGATGGATAAGTCATTCACGTGTTTGCACATAACGTCCATTTTTAAATGTTGAAATGCATACATATTAAGCTGACTGCAGTTTCATATATAGTCATCATATACTGGCCAAAAAAAGAAACGCATAGCTGAAATCTGTTTTTCAAACTTGACTGTTATTAAAGATGAAGGCTTGAACTCAATATAAATGTTATTGCTAACTGTGAATATTGACCTTACACTAATTTATTGCACCCGAACACAACATTTGGTGACTTGTCGCAAAAATACAGCATCTTGAAACCCACCTGGGAGAAATTGCATGGAGAAAGAGCTGTAAGCATGCTGCACGTGCAAGTACAGCTACTTAACCTTTATACCGATGGGTATAAAAACTTGTCAGTCCTGCTGCGAATCACTCTCCGATGTTCTGTATACGTGACTCTCATGATGCCAAGACTGAATGAAGACTGTAGAAACAGAGCCATTGGACGTCTGGAAGCTGGAGAAAGTCAGACATCAGTAGCCAGGCACTTTAACGTGAGGCAGAGTACCATTTCTCGTCTGTGGCAGCGCTACAGACTCCACAACTCTACAAGAGATCGACCGAGAAGTGGAAGACCCAGGGTCACAACTGCGGCGCAGGACCGCTTCATCCGGGTGTTGCATCTTCGCAACCGGACAATCAGTGCAGCATACACAGCTAACAATGTTCCTGGTCTTCGTAGAGTCTCAGCGCAAATCATCAGAAATCGTCTAAGACAGCATGGGATACGGCCAATTAGACCGTATACAGCGCCCGTTCTGCGGCAACATCATCGTCGTGCCCGTCTGCAATGGAGCAGAAATGTTCGACCATGGACCCTAGTGCACTGGAGAAGGATATGGTTCAGTGATGAGTCGCGGTTCATGCTGTATCGCCACGATGTAGGATGCGTGTCTACAGACGGAGAAATGAACGCTACACGCGACACTGTAATTCATGAAGTCGACCGATACGGCGGTCGAAGTGTCATGATGTGGGCAGGCATATGCGTGAATGGTTGGACAGATCTGGTGCACGTGCAGGGAAATTTAACTGCTGTACGCTACCGTGATGAAATCCTTCAATGTCACCTTATTCCCGCCATTGACGTCAGAAGAGAGATTTTCCAGCAAGACAACGCAAGACCGCATACTGCACGTGTTACCATGGATTCTCTTGCCCACAACAATGTTACTGTGCTGCCATGGCCCTCCAAATCGCCTGATCTAAACCCCATTGAACATTTGTGGGATCTGCTAGACAGACGTGTACGACGCCGACAGCCTCAACCACAGACGCTTCAACAGCTGAACCATGCATTGCAGGATGAGTGGAGAAGGATTCCACAACGCCAGTTTCGACGACTCATACAGTCCATGCCCAGGCGGTGCAGAGCTGTGATCGATACTCGTGGTGGTAACACCCGGTACTGACTTTGGCACAGTGCCATCACAGACACAGACGTCCCTTAGAACATTAAAAGACTGTTTGTAGTGTAAGAAACATGTGCCTCATCCTGTGTAAAATGTTGTTGTAACTTCATTATTTATTGTGTAATCCTATTTCATTAAACATGTAATGAAACACTGATTATTCTATTATGCGTTTCTTTTTTTGGCCAGTGTATATTGACGTCCATTTATGTGCACCCACAATACAAGACTCGCTCTCTTATCGCTCTAAAATTTGCAACAGCAAATTGAAATTAGGCACAGAGAGTTCTATCATATGCTAAGTAGGATGGAAGTGCATATGTGAACACCCCCGACATCTGTGCTTGCCACACTGAAACAACACGGGGAAGAATGGACAGGTGCTGAAACACGCATGGCCCTTTTTGTACACACGTACATTGCACGAGGTCGAGTCCTGTTCTTACACGCTAGGATTTGAAAACATTAGTCACGGCGTTGGTCAAATATTGTTACATCCAACCATGTTAGTAGGCTCATACAACACCTGGGGCCTCTTCAGCACCGTAATACCACATAGTAGCTAGGAGTGAGTGTGTGTGTGTATGGTTTTACGGGCTTTTAGCAATATTCCAGCCATGTCACGGCGGGGGACACCAGAAAATGGGCCTCACACATTGTACCCATTTGGGGAATCGAACCCGGGTCTTCGGCGTGACGAGCGAACGCCTTAAGTGCTAGGCTACCCGACCGCCCCTGGTTACTGGGATAGAGACAGTTGATTCACAATGGGAAGTGAGCGTGGTGGCAAAAATAAGCTGACAATAAACAAATTCAGGTTAACGGCAACCCTCCAGATCTCCACAGGGGGACCACCATGTCGGCCCAGCCTGATCTTGTTCCCAGGGTTGCATGTGCAGGTATGGCGTTAACTTGAAATTAGTAAACGAAATCAAGATGCAATAAAACGTAATATAAATTATAATTTGAAATAAAGCAGAGTTATTTAGAATTTCGGTTTTTAGCATGACACATGTAAGACAGTAATTTATAATGAAGATTAGGGTGTGAAATATGAAACATAATAGAGATACTTGACGGCATGTGCGACATTTTAATGTGGAGTGTAATATGGGGGCCCTAGAATGTAATATGCTTTTCCGGTCCATGTTGATAATTCTATGTAATTAATAACAGCCGCCCCCGGAAGATAAAACATATTAGCCTCTAAGTGACTTGATATAAGGCAGGTAACACAGTAATATGTCTTCACAGTCCCACAAACTCCCTTTGCTGGAATGTTTACTGTGTAACGGGGTAAACTGTACGTTGTTCAAACCTGAAATGCCCTTGAGCAGTAGTATGTGACCCCCCCCCCCCCCCCCCCTCCCCCCACCACACACACACACACACACATACCTGCACGTCGCCCTTCACCGTATCTAGCGCCTCTCATCCACACGCCCCCCCCCCCCCCCCCCCATCCCCCAACCACTACCACCTACACATCCGTCACCCACCCTGCACGTCTCCCTCCACTGTTTGAGCCACCCCCATCCCCCAACCCCACCCCTTGCATCGACATGCAGCTAGTCTATATGTGGCTCAGAATGTTTATTGTTCACTGTTCAAACACGAGGTCCCAACTCGCTATTAATCTCCCACCGAGGTATTCACACTGTGTTTTCCAGTCATATCTGTACATAGTGATATCAATGCTTGACAGGTGCGTGAGTCCCCGGTCTGGCCTGGAGGGAAAGTAGGTCCCCAGTACACCATGATTGTCGTAAACAATTACTAAGGAGTAGGGTGGTTACAATGCGTGGCCTGATTGTGGGTGTGTCCACGTGCCCCGACGGCGTGGATCGTTGCTCATGCTGTCAACCACTGGTTTACGTGGCTTAGACATGATTATTTACAGATTTTGTGCGAATATTGAAAACTGCGGCGTAAAATAACAATGAAGGCCTGGACATTGCAATAAATTTCATTTTTGAAACTGAGATTGTAACTGTATTGCAAACATGAAATGGTCCTTAAATTGATCTCATCCAGTCATACATTTTAAAGTGCTGAGTTTTTGCCTCATTTTTTATTCCTTTTTGTGGTCTCATGGTCTATCGAGGACAAAGATTATGTGACAAAAAACGTATATCTGGAGAAATTAATTGGGATATCATGTATCATTTAATTGTACAATGTGTGTCACTTTTGAAATAGACTACCTGCAAAATTATCACGAAAGTATAAATGTAGACAATATTTAAAAAATATATTCCTCAATCCAAACAAACAGTTAACAAACTAACGGCTATGTTTCTCACACACGTCATTAATGTATAACATTGTTATAGGAAAATTATATATCTAATATCAGATATTATTTAATTTACAAAGTTGTGTCATTTATGAAATAAACTACCAACAAAATTATTACGAACAGTATAAATGTAGACATTATTTTAAAAAATATTTATTCCTTAATCCAAGCAAACAGTTAACAAACTAACGGCTATGTTTCTCACACACGAGTAATTAATGTATAACATTGTTATAGGAAAATTATCTAATATCTAATATCAGATATTTTTAATTTACAAAGTTGTGTCATTTATGAAATAAACTACCAACAAAATTATTACGATCAGTATAAATGTAGACATTATTTTAAAAATATATATATATTTCTTAATCAAAGCAAACAGTTAACAAACTAACGGCTATGTTTCTCACACACACGTCATTAATGTATAACATTGTTATAGGAAAATTATACGCAGTAAACTACGGTCATAACGAACTCAAATGGACCACTAATTTTAGTTCGTTATAACTGTAATTCGTTATGAAAATATATACAACATCTATACAGCAAATGGCCGGGACCAAAAATTAAGTTCGTAATATCCGTCAGTTCGTTATAAGCGTGTTCGTTATAAACGTATTTTGCTGTATCTAATTGTGTACCCCAAACATACTCATGTTTATGAGATACATGTAGTAGTACGTCTACCAATAATTTACGGTCACCGTCATTCTAAATGACAATCAACATAATAATACGCTTATTGGACAGATTGCATACCAACCCTTTACTTTTGTCACTCACTCTTAAAGACCCTTCAGAGGGTGTATGTATAAGACAATCACCCCATTCCATTCTCGAACCCTTTCTTAGCTATAGCAGCCTGAACTTGTCCTTTGTCTCTTCAGCTCTTCGCCTAAAATCAAGACACTCTAATGTTCCATTACACAATTATTTAACATTTAAATAAAAAATGTATTTAACCTTATACGTAGTCTTCGGTCAATTAAATCAGTGTACTTTCATTTTCCATTCTCATCTCCCTGGGAGGTATACTTGTGCACGTGAACCTTCGGCCACGTGACCTGGATACGGGGTAACATATCTGATATGCCGCCCTGTTTGTGTCTGGTGAGGGTGATTACTTGTCTATATTAGTTTATGGTAGGTAGTAAACATACAAAGTACTGCTTGTTTAAGCTCTTTAAAAATATTGGTTAAATGTTTGTTGTCTCTCTCTTCAAATACTATTTCTATAAATGTAATCAATTATAACCAAAGGAATGATAGATGGTTTTAGAAGAACATTAATATTTTAAACATCAAATGGACAGCGCACAAAAGACAAATTTGACCAAAAAAATATTTTAAAACGATTTTCAGGTCAGAGACAAAATGTTTGTCTACTTGTGGATGTGAAACGGAAACTGGTCTGTAGCTTGAAATATCAACATAATCAACATGTAATTACAAACTTTACACCGGCAAACACACTACATAAACTCAAGGAGCAAAAAAAATATATTGATTTTAAATTGAAAATATCTTAAGTTAGCGATACTTAAAAGATAAAAAATAATTTAAAAAATAGTCACCACCACCACACAAATAATACTTCTGCATGGTTTTATGTTCTTATATATTTTTCATTTAAAACGTTTAATTTTTTTTTAAATATATGTTCGCATAATACACCACTGCTGATGCGTAGATACCCTGCTTCTTTCGGAACAAATTTTCACCATTTTAAGCATGGTGGGGTCATGTGGTTGCAAATTCATTTCTTACCCTAGTCTTCACTGAACCAATTTATTTTTACAGACATTGCCCAGCCACTTTCCTGTTTACAAACTGTTGCAGAAATGAATTATTATTAAATGGACATACTGACATTTACCAACAGTTCAATTACAGAAAAAAAACGAACCGAATATGCTATCGTTTGTCCCTCAGTTTATGTACACGCGTGTTTACAGGGTATTATACTGTACGCGCTTTTATCGCCCTGCTCGGCAAATCAGTTCCGCTGTCTCTTCGTGAAGTTATCTAGTGCAAACCCCCACCACATTAATCCCCGTTATCTTACTCTCGTCACTAGACAATGGATATAACAAAGCAGAAAACTCTGACCCCGACTCTGACCTGACCCTCACTTCAGATCGAGGCTCGAGATATGTGAAGGACAATGTTACATGGCCAGAACTCTCGGTGAGCTCGGTAAACACGTTCATATTTGTCCACACGCAACCTATCTCACATAATAACTCGTAATTTCTTTGTCCTCGTTTTGTTTGTTTGTTGACGTTCTCTTCAATAATTCGTTTCTATGGTCGGGGTGTGATAAATATATCGCTGGTGGTCTAAATATACAACCACTTAATCATTGTTTTTTGTTTCTTGCTTTCTATTTTTTTTATCTAGATGTTTAAAAACACCGTGCACGTAATAGTAATTTTTAGTAACAGAAAAGCAGATTTAATGTTTTCTGGTCGAAGTCATATTTGACACCATCCCAAAATATGTTGTTAAATTGTTTATGTTTCCTTTCAAAGAAGTAAATAAAAGTAAACTGTCTCTTAAAACAAACATCGATCCCTAACGGCATTGCAGCTGCCTACCCGTTTTGGTACGCGGGATTCGGGGTCTATATCCTGGGTATTCTTTCCCCCAAACTATCACTTCGGTAGCACTGCTCTGCGGAGGCTTTCGGTGATCCATTCAAATAATGTTCACCTCTATTGTGCCTGTTACGCCCAGTTTCCACCCTTGCCGAACTAGGCTGCAATTATGGAGTCATGTTTTGGCTGGACGAACGAGTCTATGAATAGTCCAATCAAAATCTCGTAACGAACGAGACATCCGGTTCGTAATCAATGTGGATTTCAACGGACAGATTTCGGTCGACTGCAGGATTTGCAAATCAAACAGCCAACTTTGCGTCGACAGATATTTAACACATTCTTTCATGTTTTTAATCAAGGTGATCTCGTGGGGTAAGACCCGTTATATTACAATATAGATCTTGATTATCGAGCAGATCGTCTTAACTGGGCGCCGCCATTTTGTTTGAAGCAAATGCAAGTAATATGAGAGATGGAAATTGATTAGTTAATAGGAGGAACATAGAAGGGACATGACTCAATAGCCACTGATGGCGCTACGATCGAGACTGGAAATTCTAGCTTACTTCGGCAATGGTGGAAACTGGACTTTTATAGTCAGTTAACTCCCTTGCCTCGGGAAGATAGCTGCTCTCTGGCGTTAAAGTTTTATATCTAAAAACTTGAAAGTTAAAAGGAAGTAGTTGATCGGTACTGATGTTGGTATAAGAAGTCAAGAGGGTTAACTCAAAGAGGTAAAAAACCCGGATGAAGAGATAATATTGCAAACTCAATGTTAAGGTGTTCGCTGTCTTTGACGTCTCATATCTACACCACAATAGTGACGGCACGACATATGGGACTTCAGCACCCCGCGTGTTTATGACTTCCAACCTTCAACTGTCTGTGTATCATCTAACATTAAAACAGATGTGATTTACCACGTACCATTTAAACTATTGAAACACCACGGAGGCCAGGTCTAAATGAGACATCTACAAAAATTGCCACTTGATTTCCTCGCAACTGTGGTTTGATTTACAGTGTAAGAGCGAGCACTCTATCACCCTAGATGGATATGAGACATGCACAATCTGTATACCGTATTAAGTTTATATACCGTACTGTTCAAATGAAAATAATCATAGGGATCTGTAAAGGGATTTGGCATCATTTTTGAATGGATGTTGTTTCCGGATGGGTGTACGTCGTTAAATTTAAACCCACTCACTCACTAAAGGTGGGGTGTTGGTATAGAAGGGTATGTTTAAGGCTGATGGGGTGTTGGTATAGAAGGGTATGTTTAAGGGTGATGGGGTATTGGTTTAGAAGGGTATGTTTAAGGGTGATGGTATAGAAGGGTATGTTTAAGGCTGACGGGGTGTTGGTATAAAAGGGTATGTTTAAGGCTGATGGGGTGTTGGTATAAAGGGTATGTTTAAGGCTGATGGGGTATTGGTATAGAAGGGTATGTTTAAGGCTGATGGGGTATTGGTATAGAAGGGTATGTTTAAGGCTGATGGGGTGTTGGTATAGAAGGGTATGTTTAAGGTTGATGGGGTGTTGGTATAAAAGGGTATGTTTAAGGCTGATGGGGTGTTGGTATAGAAGGGTATGTTTAAGGCTGATGGGGTATTGGTATAGAAGGGTATGTTTAAGGCTGATGGGGTGTTGGTATAGAAGGGTATGTTTAAGGTTGATGGGGTGTTGGTATAAAAGGGTATGTTTAAGGCTGATGGGGTGTTGGTATAGAAGGGTATGTTTAAGGCTGATGGGGTATTGGTATAGAAGGGTATGTTTAAGGCTGATGGGGTGTTGGTATAGAAGGGTATGTTTAAGGCTGATGAGGTGATGGTATAGAAGGGTATGTTTAAGGTTGATGGGGGTGTTGGTATAGAAGGGTATGTTTAAGGCTGACGGGGTATTGGTATAGAAGGGTATGTTTAAGGCTGATGGGGTGTTGGTATAGAAGGGTATGTTTAAGGCTGATGGGGTGTTGGTATAGAAGGGTATGTTTAAGGCTGATGAGGTGATGGTATAGAAGGGTATGTTTAAGGTTGATGGAATGATTGTATAGAAGGGTATGTTTAAGGCTGACGGGGTATTGGTATAGAAGGGTATGTTTAAGGCTGATGGGGTGTTGGTATAAAAAGGTATGTTTAAGGCTGATGGGGTGTTGGTATAGAAGGGTATGTTTAAAGCTGATGAGGTATTGGTATAGAAGGGTATGTTTAAGGCTGACGGGGTGTTGGTATAGAAGGGTACGTTTCAGGCTGACGGGGTATGGGTATAGATGGGTATTTTGATGACAGATGGGGTATTGGCTCAGTTGGGGATAATCAACATGGATATGATCGTGAGGCTGTCTCGTAAAGAGTACTAGGTTCGATTCCTACAGATCACCATGGGAACCATGAACCTGCATCCCTGTCACTGTAACCTCATCTGACCACCGGTCATTAAACAATGGTCTGGCAAACCAAACACACAACCATACTGCAATATAGTGACACATAAAAACAAATCCTAATAATTGATTCAAATCTCTCTCCCCGTGTCCTTTTATAGCTCAACACGAAAGACGCATAAAAGTGCTGTGGGCTCTTGTGACGCTGCAACACTTAATATGCATGAATCACGAACGACTTACCTTACCGCGTAAGCGAGGAGCTTGTATACGCCATGTTTAATGACAGTGTTACTGTTTAACTACTACAGCAACCACCAAGACAATGTGGTAGCCTAGTTGGGCGGTCGGGTAGCCTACAAAAAAAGCGTTCGCTCGTCACGCCGAAGATCCGGGATCGATTCCCGACATGGGTACAATGTGTGAAACCCATTTTTGATGTCCCCTGCTGTGATATTACTGGAATATTGCTAAAAGCGGCGTAAAACAATACTCACTGGTAGCCTAGGAGTTAAAGCGTTCGCCCGTCACGCCGAAGACCTGGATTCGATTCCCACATGGGTACATTGTGTAAAGCCCAATTTTGGTGTCCCCCTTCGTGATATTGCAGGAATATTGCTAAAAGCGGCGTAAAAGAATATTCAGTCATGCAGTCATAAAACACACACCGATAACACTCCTGATATTAGGATAAGACAGACTGGGTTGCACAACTATGTACTCGACGTAAATATGTAAGCTGTAGTTGCTTTTGGTGGGAGACTTAACTGCGATTTAATGGCAAGATTTAGTCAATAACAAATGTGTCTGTTTGTTCAATATCAACAGCCTGTCTTAAATAATTAAAGCTACGATCAACAAACGTATTTTTGTGTACAGTGACAAAAAAAACGAAGTCGAGCCAGTACATGACGCGAAGGACGAGATGTTCAGTGACAGGTTACAGTTCAACCAATTTCTGATATGGAATATACATGGTCGGGGCTGATCGATCGCATTGTGTCGCCCTCAATCGCTATGTGGTATCGTTATGTTGTACTGGCTGTTGATGCCAGAACCGCCAATAGCTCTGTTGTCAGTGTTTTGAATACAGGGAATACATTTGCATGAATGTTTGCAACGTTTATTGCATATATTCCGTGAGGCCAGGTTCACACAGTGCCGATTACGGCTCCCGTTTGAGATCTGACAGCGAAAAGTGAAAAAGTCGGATTACTATCCTCAGTGATCTGGAATGTCCTATCATTGTCGGAACGCAGTCGTATACGTTAGTAACAGAGTCCTGCGGATCGGGAAAGGCCCAGAGAGGTCGGCAAAGCACTACCGACAGTGTGGTGCGTCCCGTAACATTCGGAAAACTTAGCCGATTTTGTCTTGTCGGATTACAATCGTGACTATGTCGTAACAGATTCTGCTGTATCGGATCAAAATCGTAAGAATGCCCTGTGTTGTCTGGACGGTGGCCTGTGGATCGGGACGCTGTCGTGATGAACGGGCATGAATTGTTCATTGCCGTTTCATTTCCAGATTGCGTCCAGATCTTGCCGAATGCGAACCGTCTTTGTCGGTTCAATGTCCGGTCAATGTCTGATCTCTGTCGGATCGCATTCGGGAGAATCGGGACGCTTTCGAGACAGATGCGAAAGATACAAATCGGATCAGATTCGGATTGAGAACGGGAGAATCGGGCCGACTTCGGATGAAAACGGCTGAATCGGCACGCTTCCTGAACAATAACTGATTGTTTGTGAATTTCCCGTTACGAATCACAGGATGTTGATAAGACTTTTGACAAATTTCAATCGGGAATGGTCCTATCAAGGACGGCAGTAGAAATCCTGAATGTGTAACTGAGCTCTAAACAGGACCCGTTAATCCGGACATGAGCTGATCAGTACAAGTAAACATGCAAGGACGTCGTGCGGGTTAACGAGGCTTTCTAGACCTAGCTTAGTCTGTTTTAATACACAGTTTCAAAAGCTATATTGTACTTGTTCCACTGAAAAACAGAAGGATTTGTACAATTGCCAGTTTAATGGTGCATTTCATAGTCATATAAAGTTGTTGAAAAGCCTTGTTTAGTGGCAGTAATATCACCAATGTGGCGCGATTTATTTGAAAAAAGATTCCGTTTCCCAAAATACTGGAAAAAAATCTCTTTTCCCCAGGTTTTTCACTCATAAAATAAACAATTGACTGGAAACGCTGGATGGTCTGAAAAATAATACATTGTGGGTACAAAAACCTGGTTTGGCTGCACAGTTTAGAGAAATAAATTGTATGTTGAGTGAGGGAGCGAGTTTGGTCTCAGGCCGCTTTTATGAATATTCCAGCAATATCACAGCAGACAACACCAGAAATGGGCTTCACACATTGTACCCATGTGGGAATCGAACCCGGGTCTTCGGCGTGACGAGTGAACACTTAAACCGCATTAGGCTGCTCTACCTCCCCTATGTGTTTTGAAGAGCTGACTGATGACATATTCTGTCTCAAATAAAAAACCCGAGTAGATTCTCTGGTTTCCATTATTGGGCGACAATTCCTATAGAATTAACTGTGGTGCTGCTGGTGGTGGTAAAACAACGACTATACGAGTTTATACTGTTTATACTGATACCTTATTAAGAGCTGTATTGATGATCATGCAAGACTGGTTAAATAACGATTTCACACATTAATAAACAATTACGGGTGGATAGAGTCGCAAATAGAACAATGAGGGCTCTAACAGTTCGTGCGCATACAGTTCTAGCTGTGTGCATGTTTACTTTCAATTTACCAACATAGAACAGGTCCGCTATACAACGATGACCCGGACTCTAAAGTGAAATGTTAATATGTTAATTGTAGTAGACTGATATTATTGCCTAACCTGACGAAGGCAAGCTACGCTTGACTGACCGGTATCAAACGCTTCAGTTGTTGTGTTTACAGAATATTTTCCCACACGATTGTGTGATGGGACAGTTCCCACCCAATGATCACAACAAGTATGAACTACCACTGTGTGATCTAGTCCTATTTCCACACTATTGTACATAGCAAAAAGAGCGTGAACCATTTCGTAAGTACTGAAGACGGGTTTTCCCAAGACGCCATTGCTGACTGAGGCCCCTGGTGTGCATGTCGTCAGGACTGACTTACCCTTTTGTGCCTGGGCGCAGATTGGAAGATAATTACAAGAAATGAATACTGTTTGGTGTCTTTTTGCTGCAAAATGCAACACCACAGCAGAGTGAGTTGGGTTTACCCCGCGTTTAGCAATAGTCCCGCCATATGAACACCAGAAACGGGCTTGATATATTGTAGGCATGTAGAGAGTGACGAGCGAACGCTGTGTCTACTAGGCTACCCAACGCCCCACTGCTTGTTGAGTGAGTGAGTGAGTCAACATTATTCCTTCGAGCTATGTCATGATCAGGACAGGGATAGGAAAACAATTACTGATATTGAGTCTGGAAACATTTGAAAGGATATTTGATAAAGGAAGCAATTGAGCGATACTCAAAGGCTGGAAGACCTAGCGTACACGTGACATATATATATATCGATGCTCATGATGTCACTCACTCTATTGCCTTGTCCAGATTCGATTATTTACAGACCGCCGTCATAAAGCTGTAACATTGCTGAGTGCGGCGTTAAACAACAAATAAACACATAAAAAACATACTTATTCTCCACAATGCAAGTACTTTTCGGCAAACAACCACCAGGAAGCACTAGTGGAAGAAAGAACACGCGCGCCAAAAATGCACGGTAGAGTAAGACTCGTTTTGGCATGAGCCCTCGACGACTGACTTTAACAGTCATTGGTTAATGGCGATATTTGAGAGCACAGGCTTAAGATCACGAGGGTTTCTCAAAACGTTTAGAAATATAAGAGTGTTATATTCAAGTCAAGTTAAAGTCTTTTTCAGGGTTCACATCCTCTCTATGACAAGGAGCAAAGTGCATAAAGTGATCTTCCTGAGACTTTAGTTAAATAGTGACTTCAATATTTTAAACGCGAAGACGTGCTACTGTTATGTAAGGGAATTTCTTTCACGAAATGGATCCCGCATGGTATCCCTAATGGTATGATTGTCGTAATACCACCAACCGTCGGTTAGCGTAAAAAATGATCATGACAACACTAGCCTTGATAGACATCTTCTGTGGGAGCAGGACCTGGGTTGTAGCCTAGTGGTTAAAGCGCTAGTTCGTCACGCCGAAGACCCGGGTTCGATTCCCCACATGGGTACAATGTGTGAAGCCCATTTCCGATGTCCCCCGCCGTAATATTGCTGGAATGGTGCTAAAAGCGGCGTAAGAGACACCGACTGATTCACTCACCCACTGTAGAAGCAGCAAGTGCGTGAATCTCTGACCAAGGAAGAGGTCAAATAACAATAACATTTTGGCAGAATGTAAAAGTTTGGTTCATTGTGTGATAGTACACGACTGCGTTGATATAAATCACTCGTTTGTCTGGTCCAGACTTGATTATTTTAAGACTGCCGTCATATAGCTGGAATATTGTGGAGTGCGGCGTTAAACAATAGACAACAACAAAAAAAACTTTAACGAAACTTCAAAGCAAGTGACAAGCACTACTAAAGCCAACAAAAAGATATCCACTATCTCTATATCTATTCTTCCTGGTCAAGATGTTTTTGTCTCAGATAGCACAAGTAAATAACATTGTTTGGAAACACCAACTTCCTGGGTCTATACAAACCTTGACAACACACACTGTGCCCTCGATATTGTCGTCATGAGTGAACTGGCGGGCTACAGGTCCAAACTACGAACTACTTTTCATTTCTACAGAGCTTGTTGGACGCAGAACAATCAAAAGTTGAGGGTTGGGGAGTTGGGGTTGGGGTTGGGGGTTTAGACAGCGCCGAGAAGCTGAACAATTGCTGGGGCCTACAAGTAGCGCAAGCTCTTCTGCAGGGAATAGCGTAAACAAAAAAGTGAAACCTGGAAGCGACATGGCCGTGACAAAAATCACTTATAATAATCTGAATCAGATGCCTCAAATTTCAGTTCTTTTAATAATAAGTTCCATTTCTTCACTGCTGATGGGGGCAGTCTAGTGGTTAAAGTGTTCGCTCGTCACGCCGAAGACCTGGGTTCGATTCACCATTGGGCCAAATATTTCGCAAATATGAATTGTCAATGCAAGATGTTTTTATATAAATAACGGGTCTAGATTATCCACCGAAACAGATTCCATTTGGCGTAAAGGGAAAAAATAGCTGTGAAAATCAGTGATGACACCAGGTGTTCATGAAAAGGTTGAGCATGTCCGACCCCACCGATATCACCCGCTGCTCACACAATTTGCATAAAAAAGTAAGCATCTATCGCCTGATGCCGCACAGCAGTACCATGTGATGACCGCTTGTAAACTAGGCAACTAATATAAAAAAACAACCAACAAAAAAACCCATAAAAGTACTAAGTGTAAATAATTCGGGAAGCAAATATTTTCTTTGGCAGATGAATGTTGAATACTGAAATTTTGTATGGAGACTGGAAAAAAATTCAGCTTCAGCTGCAAAATTATTTTTTTTAATTCTTTCAATATCCAACTGAAACATTTATGTGTCCTGTATGTTATACCGCTGTAACAACGTGTGTCTTCAACGACGTTTATGGTGATATACAAAACTAGTGCTATGTACCCACGGTACCGTGGTTTACACGAAGATCAACGACGCTAAAGCGCAAGCTCGACGGTGGTTTGGGTTAATATCAGGCACACTCGTGTGAGTGAGTGGTTTGGTTTAACGCCGCAAGGAACAGTATCTCAGTAGTGAAATGGGGTTTAACGTCGCGTCCAAGATTATTGCACTTATATAGCGACGTGCATGTACGTGTGTGGCTGCTTGTACTAGTCATGACTGATGCCGATTTATAGTGCTAGCTCACTGAGATACCATGCCGCAGTTTAACATGAATACCCCACTCAGACACAGTATACTGACTCCGAGCCGACCAGTCCTTGTTTTAGCCCCTTAATGCCGAGCGCCAGACAGGGTAACAACAAGTACCATCTTTTAACGTCTTTTGGTATGACGCGGCGGGGATCGAACCCCGGACCTTCCGCTCTCCGGGCGGACGCTCTACCATTAGACCACGGAGGCGGTCAAGTATCTCAGTATTGTCACGTCGTTGAAGTGATGCTATAGGCGTTAATAAACTCTGGTTGAACCCGCGCGCACAGGTATGGTGTCTAGAAACACAATCAGGGCGATTCAGTATATAATGTTACTGCACGATGTCAACTTGCAATCTTTTCTATGCCAAACCGACAAAGATACGATGTTTCAGAGCAAATGATTGCGGCAGAACGATGTCCACACTACAAAAACGACAAATGAGCTCTGAACGTCCAATCCAATATGGCCACGACATATGGTGACCTTTGATATTTGATCAAGGACAGAAGTTCTTCAGCAGCCAATAACAGTATATCAAACACCTGCTGCGGCTACTTTTCATTGTAACTTTCCATGCAAAAAGATCATAAAGAAGTCATGCAAAGAACATCATGACAACTTTGTCCCAGAAGTAGGACTCAATATAGCTGCCATCCATGATAATTCTCCAAATGTTTGCTGGTAACTTTGCAGTACGGTGCATGGAACCAAAGTTTGGAAGCGTTTGATAGGACAGTTTGAGAGGAGCAGGTTTTGGCAAACAAGTATTTGGAATAATGGTAAAATGCATGGCCAAAATATTTGGCACCATCAGATGTCCACCAAACTTGAAGAAAGAACTGTCTAGCCAGAATTATGCAAATAGTCATGACGTCATTTCTGACGTCGACGTTTTACACCACCAGGAGAAAGCCACCAGCTCCACCAACCAGCACCACCAACGCAGTCCATCATAGTCAGGCTCGGAACATTTCCGACACACCGATAGATCGAAACATGCGGACTAAGAGCTCCTGTCCTTGGTGTGCTGCTTATGTTCTGGGTGGTGTGTAAACCATGTGTCTACATGACTTCCTGCATGGATGACTAAGGGGGGCAGGTATTGATCGTGGCGATCCTGAACGACCAGGCGCCTGGCGACGCAAAAAACACAACACATCGCCGAAGGTACAGTGTCCTCGTTACAACCCATTGATGGTATTTTAGGCAGTTACGTGACTCGTAGGGCAGAGCGGAGTAAACAGCGCCGGCTATACTCTGTTTGAACGACGGACTAGAGGGTGAAGTGGGGTATAGGCCACGTTCACTATTATTGCGCTTACAAAGGGATATGTATACACTTGTGTCCGTGTGGCTGAATACCAGTCCCGGCTTATGCCGGTTTTTGCGCCAGGCAGGGTAACACCAAATACCATATTTCAACGTCTTTTGGTATGACGCGAACAGGGATCGAACAGGGATCGAACCACGACCTTCCGCTCTCAAGGCAGACGCCCTATCGACTCCACCACAGAGGTGGCAGAATAGGAAGTTCGTTTGTTTCTTTGTTTGTTTATTTGTTGTTTAACGCCGCACTCAGCAATGTTCCAGCTATATGACGGCGGACTGTTAATAATCCAGTCTAGAGGAGACAATCTAGTGATTGACATCATGAGCATTGTTCCACTCAATGGTGATACGATGACATGCATCAACCAAGTTAGCAAGCCTGACCACCCGATCCCGTCAGTCGACTCTTACGACAAGCATGGGCAATATAGTGAACATATCTTCTAGTTTACACAATACAATACAATCCTTTAACTTAGACTCTGTATGTCGATATCGTTTAAGACGATGTACGTTCATGGCCCTGGCAGAGTCTCGTGGTTTAATATCGGCAGTCCACTTCTCTCGAACTTCGGCTAACTCGAGATGCATGTCATAGTCCCGAGAACATCGAAAACCCTTATGCTGCTTACCCTTGAGATATGAATTTGCGTCAGCGTTGTCATTGTATTGAGAGATAACTCCATCACGCCTATATGACGAACTGAAAGACATATCAGTAATACTAATATTGGATGAAAGTGACTCTTCTTTAAACGAATCATGTAGGGGGTCCACGTTATAAGAGATTCCCAGCAACCTATGCTGGCCGTAAGAGGAGACTTAACTTTGTCCATTGCGTCATCGTTTCCCGACGGCGTGGATCGGTGCTCATGATATCAATCACTGGATTGTCTGGACCAGTTTCATTTATTCACATTGCTGGGGTGCGGCGTTGAATAACACAGAAAGAAATTTTGAAATGTCTCACTATCACACACTCAAAACCAATATTTTTAACCGATTTATTCACTTTAGTTTTTTAAAGGCTGGCTTTATTATACAAGTGAATACGGGGTGTGTCAGCTCCACAGCAGTGCATATTTGAACTGTTGTCTTCTGTAGCAAATAAAGAAGAGTGATATTTGCTTGAACCGGTGACTGTTTGTTCGCATTTTCTTTAAACCATAATCGCCACAGGCCCCGTTGCTAATAAAACTCTGGTAAGATTAGGAGAATTGCCTTCGAGAAATTGCAACAGTCATTGTGGTCTTCTTGGCATGCAGGCGTTGTGAATCCTGACAAATAAAGCCGTGACATTAATGACGAAATGTGTCTGAGCTTTTCAGACTTGACACGAAGTGACTCATACCCCAGGTCCTTGCAATTGACATATCAAATCGCGAACTGTTGAATATGTGAAAACAAAAAACAAATAACAAATCTATAATAACAGAAGGATAACGAATGCATTTGCAAATTATAAAAAAATATAATCTTCAAATATTTTAAGTTTGATAAATGAGGACAACGCATTACTTGATATGCTCAGTGACGACAGAAACAACGTGATTACGAATGCACAAAAATAACACAGCAGTGAGACAGCGCAAACTAGTACAACCTATACAGTGTTACCTCGTTAATCCGGACGGTATCATTTGTTTGTGTGTGAAATCGTTGTGATTGACAAGTTTCCGGATTAAGGAATCATGGATGCGGAGTACTGTTGGCGTAAATCCACGAGCATATAGACGTCCAAACACAACCGTCAGGATTGCGAATTGTCCGGATAAGTGGGGTTCCGGAATAATAAGGTGTCACTGCTGTTGAGTACACCAACATAAACGATGTTATGACAGTGCTGCATAGTTCGGTGTACAGATAATCACCATGAAGGTGAAAAGATCATAACAATGACTATATCAAAGAGTGTCACGATAAGAATTATGATGATAATAATAATATTAGCAGCAGCAACATCTATAAAAAAATAAGTATAGAAATAGCAGCCAAACCAAGATGATGGTAATACTCATACAATGATAGAACTATACTAATACAATGAAAGTACAATGCTAGGGCAATTCTGATACAATGATAGTACAATACTAATACAATGATAGTACAATACTAATAATAGTGATAATAATAGCAGAGATAATTATAATAACAGCGATTATATAAACATGCGTATAATGACAGTGCGTACAACCGAAACGATAATGATAATATAATTATAATTATAATAATAATGATAATAATAATAATAATAATTTTCTCAAATTTTATTCTACTTATATTGTTTGTTTTGTTTGTTGTTTAGCGCTGTACTCAGCAATGATCCAGTTAGATATATGTAAATAATTAGTTATGAATCAGACAATCCACAGTCGCATTTTTCTTCTTCTTCTTCTACTACTACTACTACTACTACTACTACTACTACTTTGGGGTCTGTTTAAGAAAACAACACAGAGACTATTAACTTACGCGCAAGCACATGGGACACGCACAAACATGACACAAGTAGTCCACATAACATGACATGTCTATAGCTAAAGATTAGCTTAAGCTTATACTCGTGATCATGAGGTAACCTATCTTAACTGTCACATCGTGTCAACTTACCCCACAATCCAACTCACAGCGAAGCCCTGGAATCAGGGGTGGTGCCACTGCCACTAGGAAGCACACGAGGGGTAAGGGAAGAACCTTCATGTCCGACACATTACCCCCGTTACTTTTACCTCACCCACGGAGTACGTACGCCTGTCAACACGCCCTATCCACAGCGCGGCACGGTGGCGACTGACGGGAGATCCTATACAGTTCAAGCCCGTGTTTATAAATATCGCCTATTGATTCGACTAACGGTACATATTTCAGCGAACTTCTGCCATATAGGGAAGGGCTTTGAATGGCGGGTATGGACACTTGGCTCGAAATGCCGTTATGCGTGAAACTATTAATATACCGACTGATCCACTATGCAAATACGTTTATACAGCTACATTGATATCATATACAGGGGGCAGTTTGGGAGCCTTTACAAAGCTATAGGGTATTTTACTGTTCCATTAAACACGTCTTGTGATCGGACATTGGAATGGTTTCCATACAAAATGAATAGGTGAATGCACGTGTTGGTTATGTGACTTCAAATTATATGTATTAACAGGAACCAGGGATTAACTTGGCGAATTGGAAAAATGAAAAGTAGATTGTGTATAACTTCAGTGTCAAATATTCAGTGTTTAAGTAACGGGGGTTTCGCCTCTCAGCTGTCAAATATTTATGTTTGACCATGTATATTTATGTCTCACTCGGAGATACATTTAAAATGCAAACAAAAAACACATTATATACACATATGATCACATTATATCGCACAGCGATTTATGAGACGCAATAAAACAAATTATTAAAACATAAAAGGATATTTTATAAGGAGACTAAGCTAAATAGCTAAAAATACACGAAATACATTATCTGTATAAAATCAGTTGGCACTCAATTAAAATAGCACGGCACGGTTTTGGCAACGCAAGAGATAAGATCTGGGTTTGCTAAGATACCAGAAAATATGTCTGTCCAAGACACTGCGTTCAAATAAGGTATAGCGAAGCTACACGTAGTAAGAAAGTTGGCCCTCTGGTCGTTATATATACAGTAAAGTATGTTTATAACGAACACGCTTATAACGAACTTACGGATATTACGAACTTAATTTTTGGTCCCGGCCATTTGTTGTATGGATGTTGTATATATGGTTATAACGAACTACGGTTATAACGAACTAAAACTAGTGGGCCATTTGAGTTCGTTATAACCGTAGTTTACTGTAGGACATAAAAGTAAAACATGTTCTTCGTCCTCGATACAGTCTGTACAGTTAAAACAATATCTGTCTTCATTAGCGACAAGTCTCAGGCGCTACTCAACATCTAAATTTAGGCAGTGCACTCCTTAGATTTCTTATGAGGGGATATTTTACATGTGGCTCAAAGGCATACGTATCTTTAAACAACATATATGTCCTCAGTTTATTTCTTCTTAATTTCATTCTTCTTTTGTTATCTTCTTCTCCCACTTAGTTTTATAATCGTGTAGGGTTGCTTCCCGTACTGCAGTGACAAACAAACGCCATTCTACACTGGCCAAAAAAAGAAACGCATAACAGAATAATCAGTGTTTCATTACATGTTTACTGAAATAAGATTACACAATACATAATGAAGATACAACAACCAAATTTTACACAGGATGAGGCACGTTTCTTACACTACAAACAGTCTTTTAATGTTCTAAGGGACGTCTGTGTCTGTGATGGCACTGTGCCAAAGTCAGTACCTGGTGTTACCACCACGAGTATCGATCACAGCTCTGCACCGCCTGGGCATGGACTGTATGAGTCGTTGAATCTGGCGTTGTGGAATCCTTCTCCACTCATCCTGCAAGGCATGGTTCAGCTGTTGAAGCGTCTGTGGTTGAGGCTGTCGGCGTCGTACACGTCTGTCTAGCAGATCCCACAAATGTTCAATGGGGTTTAGATCAGGCGATTTGGAGGGCCATGGCAGTTCAGTAACATTGTTGTGGGCAAGAGAATCCATGGCAACACGTGCAGTATGCGGTCTTGCGTTGTCTTGCTGGAACATCTCTCTTCTGATGTCAATGGCGGGAATAAGGTGACGTTGAAGGATTTCATCACGGTAGCGTACAGCAGTTAAATTTCCCTGCACGTGCACCAGATCTGTCCTACCATTCACGGATATGCCTGCCCATATCATGACACTTCAACCGCCGTATCGGTCGACTTCATGAATACAGTGTCGAGTGTAGCGTTCATTTCTCCGTCTGTAGACACGCATCCTACCATCATGGCGATACAACATGAACCGCGACTCATCACTGAACCATATCCTTCTCCAGTGCATTGGGGTCCATGGTCGAACATTTCTTCTCCATTGCAGACATGTACGACGACGATGATGTTGCCGCAGAACGGGCGCTGTATATGGTCTCATTGGCCGTATCCCATGCTGTCTTAGACGATTTCTGATGGGCTGCGCTGAGACTCTACGAAGACCAGGAACATTGTTAGCTGTGTATGCTGCACAGATTGTCCGCGTTTGCGAAGATGCAACACCCGGATGAAGCGGTCCTGCGCCGCACTTGTGACCCTGGGTCTTCCACCTCTCGGTCGATCTCTTGTAGAGTTGTGGAGTCTGTAGCGCTGCCACAGACGAGAAATGGTACTCTGCCTCACGTTAAAGTGCCTGGCTACTGATGTCTGACTTTCTCCAGCCTCCAGACGTCCAATGGCTCTGTTTCTACAGTCTTCATTCAGTCTTGGCATCATGAGAGTCACGTATACAGAACATCGGAGATTGATTCGCAGCAGGACTGCCAAATATTTATACCCATCGGTATAAAGGTTAAGTAGCCGTATTTGCACGTGCAGCATGCTTACAGCTCTCCATGCAATTTCTCCAAGTTTGGTTTCAAGATGCTGTATTTTGGCGACAAGTCACCAAATGTTGTGTTCGGGTGCAATAAATTAGTGTAAGGTCAATATTCACAGTTAGCAATGACATTTATATTGAGTTCAAGCCTTTATCTTTAATAACAGCCTAGTTTGAAAAACAGATTTCAGCTATGCGTTTCTTTTTTTTTGCCCAGTACATGTCCAAAGCCTGATTTCCGTAGACTTTTTACTCTAAAGATCCAATTTTTCTTCTTGCAGTTATCTGTCCATATGAATATCCTCTAGTTAATCCTGCTATTAATCGTGTTAATTATTGTTGCCCAGTGCCTAGTCAGATGACCAGTGTCGTACATATGGAGGAAGCCATCCTACATATCCCTTTATTGCTGCGTTTGGGGCATATTTTCCAAGTCCAAGGAAGAAACATATTGCCCAAATTTGCCGGCGTTTTCAGTTCCCCATATTGCCGCTCCATAATCCAACCCTGGCCATGTGGTGTCATATAGCTTGCTATACACATTGGATGGCATTCCTCCCAGTGCCTTGAACTTAGATAAGAGAAGTCATAGTGATCTGTTAGCTGATTGTATTGCGGTTTTGGCCATGATATGATAGTTTCAATGTTCTGTTGGTAGTAGTCCCATGTGATGATGCGAGTCACACAGCTGTAGTTCCACGTTCCCACTAGACTTACACAAGTCTATAAGGCAATAATTATTAGTATTAATCATATTTTCCAGATTATGTAAATAATAAGAACAAGTTACCCCTATAGGAAACTGGAGTCCTGTCCACGTATCTTGCCTTTTACGAGGATAGAATTACTACACATCCATGGACTTATGTTTCAGTACAGCCTTGGAGCAAGGCTACGTTCCCACACATGAAGAGAGATTAGGTCCTTGGAACTAAGTGGACTACATTAGACTTCTCTTGATTGATACCAATCTCATTAAAATCTGATTTTATTGTATCCACGTCAAGTGTTCGCTCGTCACGCCGAAGACCCGGGTTCGATTCCCCACATGGGTACAATGTGTGAAGCCCATTTCTGGTGTCCCCAGCCGTGATATTCCTGGAATATTGCTAAAAGCGGCGTAAAACCAAACTCACTCACTCACTCACTCCTGTATCAGAGAAAAACCACTAGTCACACAGCAACAAGAAATATAATTTTTTTATCCTCGGCGGGATACGAATCTGCAACCTCTTGATTCGTAGTTCTTCGCTCTGCAACATGTGATACAGAGACTGTTGTCGTCACAAGTGTCAATTGTCCTACTCCCCATTCACCGAGTTTGGCTAAGTTGTACATTTTATGTTAATGTCGTACAAAGTTCGTTGTAAGTCCTGGTGGTATATGCATGTGCTATGCAAGTGCCTGTGAATCTGATTTGCACATCTAATTTCAATATATGTTATACATCTTATCCATATTTGACAGATTGCCTAATGATAGGCACTTTATTGAAACAGGCTTAAAATCTAGACATGTTTAAAACCCGGATCTTCACGGATCACTAAAACCATGAAATCTTCTCTTGTCGTGCGCACGTGTTAGTTTCTTTTCGGGTATAGGGGCGGTCGGGTAGCCTAGTGGTTAAAGTGTTCGCTCGTCACGCCGAAGACCCGGGTTCGATTTCCGACATGGGTACAATGTGTGAAGCCCATTTCTGGTGTCCACCGCCGTGATATTGCTGGAATATTGCTAAAAGTGGCGTAAAACCACACTCACTCACTCACTCACTCACTCACTTTTCGGGTATAGTCCGTTCCAAATAGAGGGCGTAATTAACATCTTCCGATAAGCGATTCAACACCGTGCTGGTGATTTCGACTCAACCATGAACGAAACAGTTTCATGTATGATATAACATAGTCTGTCTTACAGACCCTGATACAAATATATATCAAATACAGCCCATGCAAGTCTATAATGTTTGGCAAGTCTAGATTACTGCAGTATCTGAAAATGAAGAGAGTCACTGGACTCCCTTTTATTATATTTTTATTAAGATAACTGAACAACTGTTTTTTTCTGTACGATATGTTCATTTCAGAGACGAGATGTTAGTCTAGATATAACACTGTAATCCTTAAAAAATCATAAATACGTTTAATCGACTGGACGCACAATGTGTTACCCATGTGTTACTCGACAGGTGGTAGATTCCTGTTTATTGTCGTGGATGTCACAGATGTAGTATAACACGCCATCCCCTTGTTATTAATATTCAGTAAAACTTCCTCATCCCGCCATCCGTTGTTTGCTCTTTAGTTATGCTAACAGCGTACGGCCCCCTTTAACACATGGTGAGTTTACCTAGTACCCAGTGCCTGATTGCCTGACTTTAATGATATAGCGTGCGCGCATCGCAGTCGTTGTAACCTCACCGCGTCAACTATACCTATAAGGTCCGTTCCTGCATTGTAACAGCTTGTAAAAACCGACGCGTAACTCCCACACTCATAGATATCCTCATGGGACAGACATGTTTGGAATATCCCGGTTGTCTTAATACAAGCTTGTGATTGGTGGAACAAGAGTAGAGGCTTGAACAGGTGCTGATTGCAACTTGATATAACACTGACGATTAAAATCAAGCATTATGTTGTCAGGGCTTTGTCGCGTTAACAAGCTTGTAATATAACAGTGATGTTAAGTAGACCGTGGTAATATACGACATTAACCCCGCTGCTCTTTGTGGTTTATCAGCTTTTGTTTGAGGTGAGGTGAAATTGGGTTTAACGTCGCGTCCAAGATTATTGCACTTATATAGCGACGTGCATGCACGTGTGTGTGTGTGTGGCTGCTTGTACTAGTCCGGACTGATGCCGATTTATAGTGCTAGCACACTGAGATACCATGCCGCAGTTTAACATGAATACCCCACTCAGACACAGTATACTGACTCCGAGCCGACCAGTCCTTGTTTTAGCCTCTTAATGCCCCTTAACGTCTTTTGGTATGACGCGGCCGGGGATCGAACCCCGGACCTTCCGCTCTCCGGGCGGACGCTCTACCACTAGACCACGGAGGCGGTCAGCTTTTGTTTGAATATTTGTCAGCAAGGTGAGCTTGGCTCATCCGGATTTTCTTGGATGGAGAAGTCCCGGGTATAAAGTGGCCCCAATGAATTATAATAAAGGATCCATTAAATTCTCGTCAGATAAATGATAGTATTACGTGCGTTTAAACAAATGATTTGTTAAATATGTTTTTAGGTATACAGCGATTGGAATAAAGTGAAGGATGGGATGTTTCATATTTTGTCACATCTATTATATTTATCACAATATGATATACTGGATAAGGAGGATAAATTGGGGACAGAGAATTTATCACTGTTTAATTGTCATTTGGAAGTTGGTGTGTAAATACGAAAATCTAAAAAATGCTGAAAGCAATAAACCAGATGTTGTTATCAATAAAGAGAATACATAATCAGCCTTCGCTACCGATTTTATGTTTAAATACTAAACAAAATCGAAGATTTCACCTCAAGTTTTTTAGGTTGTATGTATCAGTTGAAGAGACCAACAATTTTCAGCAAACGTGCCCAAGTCAGATCTATTTTTTTCAAAACAAACGCACGGTGGCCCATACCCGCCACTGGTGAGATCATTTTTCACTGTATGTCTCAATATATTTTTCTGGCGGCCGCCAGATACTTCCACTGGTGAGATCATTTTCCCTGTAAACCTCTATGTTTTATCTCACCTGTGGAAGTAACTGGCGGCCGCCAGATAAAATATGGAGGCACACAGTGAAAAATTATCTCACCACTGGCGGGTATGGGCCGAGGATTGATTGTCTGCAACGGGTTCATACTATTCCACAGAACTGCGTCAGTTGAGACGTGCTATCCAGGATTGGTTTGTTGTTTGTTGTTTAACGCCGCACTCAGCAATATTCCAGCTATATGACGGCGGTCTGAAAATAATCGATTCTGGACCAGACAATCCAGTGATTGACATCATGAGCATCGATCCACACAATTGGGATACGATGACGTGCATCAACCAAGAGCTATCCAGGAAACACGTCGAGGATGCTCCGCCAAGGCTGCTACTCCTTCAGGACAACTCGCACACGCCACAGATGGCAGCGGCTGCAGCGACAGTCTGAGACTTTGAGTTACTTCCCCATCCCCCTGACTCCCCTGACTTAACACTCTCTGACTCGTACCTCTTCTTGAAATATATACATAAACTGTCAATGCTAGAGAATAGCCAGTCTAGATTATCCGCCGAAACGGATTAATATTTGATGTAAAGGGCAAAATGGCTGTGACAATTATATGAATGGACCCTAAATAATGGGTATATTTACTTAAAGCAACTTGTGAACTACAATGGAAATGTTCAGCTACTGCTGATACATCAGTCTCAACATTCAAGATGTCTACAATATTCATAATACACACCTGTAACAGGAATACAGTATTTAGAATACTACATGCATAAACAGCCTTCATACATATTATACAAAAATTACTATATCTATTACAAGTTTAAGTAAGAAAAACAGATTATCATAACGGAAATAATACATGCAAATAGTCACTTTTACACAATGCCATTAGGCTTAATCAAAAACTATTACTTCCGGATTGTGTATTTAATGCAACAATATGCATAATTTGACCTATCAGTGATTACATATTTGGACATTCAAGTCTGTTACATGTAAATAGAATAATAGTTCAACAATGCCAACTTATTACATATAGAATACAGCAGCAGTTACTAATTGAATACAATGGAAAAGATTGCACTGAACGGTCATAATTCAAAAATCAACACAACAACAAACATGTTCCTCAATGCCAAGGACATGATTGTGCTGTCAGGAACGTAACAAGATGAGGGTTACTTCCCCTGAATCTAGCTAATGCGGTCACGTGACACCCGAAAATAGGTGACAACCACAGTTTAAACAGGTCACCATTTATTTTCCAACGGCATACATTCCAATAAGCTGGTTCCCGGCTTCCGTGGTAGCGTACCCATCCAAAAGTTACTTCCCTTCGACCATGGAAATTATCATCATTTCACTTTCTCACAGGCATGCAGGTGCACCATTTGATCAGGTGTTTAACCTATTTAATTCTGGAAAGAAATTACTCGAGATAGTGAGTGCCCCTTTAGGACTCTTGAGGCATTTGTTACAATATTTAGGAAATATATTACTTGCAAGATGTTTGGTAATACTCAAATCATGGAGTAGAAAGTTGTACCAGGAACAATGCATAACGTCTGACCACCATGGGAAATTAATGCATGGAGTGTGGCAGACGTTGTACCACAAATCATTTTGTCGACTTCTTCCCGACACTGGATTAATGTCATGGCCCCACAGCATCGTGTTTCCAAGGCTCCAAACAATTGTTACACGCACGCACGCACGCACGTGGCCCCACAGCATCGTGTTTCCAAGGCTCCAAACAATTGTTACACGCACGCACGCACGCACGTGGCCCCACAGCATCGTGTTTCCAAGGCTCCAAACAATTGTTACACGCACGCACGCGCAAACTGTACCATGAACACTGTACCATGAACATACAGAGTGACGAAGATGAATAAATCCTCTGGTTGCAACATTTCTTGTTGACTAAATGGTCTACATTTTAGTACAGTTACAATATGTTTTATCTTTGACAACCAGGCTGCACCTAGTAGGCCCAGGATACAAATCAAACATTTAAAATGAATTTAAAACGAATGAGTGAGTACGGTGTTACGCCGTTTTCAGCAATATTCCGCAAATATCAGTGCGGGGGACACCAGAAATGCGCTTCACACATGTACCCATGTAGGCAATTGAACCCGGGTCTTCGGCATGAGGAGCTTACCCTTTAACCAATAGGCTACCCACCGCCTCCTGTTGAGAAGGAGCGTATCCATCTCTGGCAGTCTGGGTTCATGGTTCAGTGTGGACAATAATATTTTGGAGGCTTGGGAACATTTTGTCATAACATCCTGACATTGATTGGAATAGATGCAAGAACTCGGCTAAACGGTTATGATGCAACGCCTATCATATTTCATCCATACATTTCAACATGGATATCACCTTGGTGAGGCGAAATGGGGTATAACGTCGCGCATATAGCGACGTTCATGCACGTGTGTGTGAGCGTGCGTGGCTGCTTGAACTAGCCAGTTTTACAATGCTAGTCCACTGAGATAACATGCCGCAGTTTAACATTGACACCCCATTCAGACACAGTATACTGACTCCGGGCCGTCCAGTCGACCACCCGACCAAGGTGAGCTTATGCCATACCTTGGCGTCCGTCGTCCGTCCGTCGTCCGTACGTCAACAATTTATTCAAACGACTTCTTCTTCTGAACAACAAATCGGAAATTAACAAAATTAGACTGGAAGCATCCCTAGGTGGTGGGGATTCAAAAATGTACAAATGGTGGGGCTGAGGGGCGGGGCCAAATAGGGGTAATTTGGCGTTATTGTTTTAAACGACTTCTTCTCTAGAACTAAGAGATAGATGTCAACCATATTTGGTTGGAAGCATTCTCCGGTGGTGGGGATTCAAAACTGTACAAATGGAGGGGCTGAGGGGCGGGGCCAAATAGGGGTAATTTGGTTATATTGCTTCAGACGACTTCCTCTCTGGAACTAAGAGATGGATATCAACCATATTTGGCTGGAAGCATTCTCCGGTGGTGAGGATTCAAAACTGTACAAATGGTGGGGCTGACACCCCCCAAACTGCTGAGGGGCTGGCCAAATAGGGGTAATTTGGTTATATTGCTTTAAACGACTTCTTCTCTGGAACTAAGAGATAGATATCAACCATATTTGGTTGGAAGCATTCTCGGGTGGTGAGAATTCAAACTTGTACAAATGGAGGGGCTGGGACACCACCCCCACCCCAACCCTCTGAGGGGCGTGGCCAAATAGGAGTAATTTGGCGTTATTGTTTTAAACGATTTCTTCTCTTGAACTGAGAGGTAGATATTAACCATATATTGTTGTAAGCTTTCTCCGGAGGTGAGAATTCAAAACTGTACAAATGGAAGGGCTGATCACCCCCCAAGAGGCTGAGGGGCGGGGCTAAATAGGGGTAATTTGGCTACATTGCTTCAGACGACTTCCTCTCTGGTACTAAGATATAGTTATCAACCATATTTGGCTGGAAGCATTCTCCAATGGTGGGGATTCAAATTGGAGAAATGGAGGGGCTGAATCCTACCCCCACCCCCGGGGACTAAGGGGCGGGGCTAAAAAGAGTTTATAACTTGGACACAGTTAAGATCCCCACCGTATAAACCATATGTACAATTGAGAGTATAATGAGAGAAATGCACATATGCTACCAGGACTGTCCCTTCTGTTCATCTGTCCGGCACTCCCAAAAGAGTTAGAACCTTGACCATAACATGCAAACCGATATTATCCCCACCCTATATTAAACAGATGCATTGTATACATTTGTTTGTTATGAAGAGAGTAATACCTTTAATATGATATATCCTGGATCATTACTTGGAAACGGTTATGCCACATTTGTATCTACATAAATACACGTTCATGCTGTTAGATTTGCCATCCACCCATTTTAAATGCTGAGTCAAAATTACGAAATATTTACAGTATTATAGTATGACCAGAAATTATGGAGAATTTTAGGGGTATGTTTAAGTGGATATCTAGTATAAAAAACACTGACCAGCTGTCAAGTGCTTGGTTTCATTCAAGAGAGACAACTCAGTTAATCCTATTTCATTAGTTTGTCAAGAGTTATCCCCCTTGGTTTACTTGCTAGCAGACGTCATTTTCAGTGATCCTCAGTATGGATGATTTAGAGAAGAGGAGGTTGATTTTAGAGTATTATAACAAGGACATCAGATCAGCTAAAGTGATTTCAAGTAGAACAGGCATCGCTTTGTCCACTGTTTATCGTGTTTTGAAAAATATTGAAAGTGGAGATGCCATTGAGCACAAGAGAGGCGCAGGTTGGCCCAGAAAATTGACAGTTGGTGACAGGAGGCGGCTTGGTATTCTTGTTTCTAAAAACAAACGAAGGAGGTTAGAAAACTTAAGACCGGATATGACTGATAGAGGAAATGTGGCTGTCTGTGAGGAGACAATTAGAACTGAGCTCGTGCAATAGGTTGGGAGAAAAGTCGAGGAATATTCCATCACCGATCATGAAACCTGAACAAAAGGAGCGAAGGTTGAACTGGTGCTTAGAGCATGGAAATTTTAACTGGGACACTGTGATTTTCTCAGATGAAAGTTCTGTGTGGCTGTTTCCTAATACACTAAAATTCTGGACCAAACAAACTGAAAACCTTTGTTACAGCGCCCAAAGTACAGTCCAAAATTTCACGTGTGGGGTGGCATATCTGTGTTAGGGGCAACGCCCCTGTGTGTATTTGAAGGGAATATGAACAGTGAGCGGTACACAGATATTCGCGAGGGACATTTACTTCCATCTGCTCAAGTATTTTATGGAAATTCTTGGATTTTCCAGCAAGACAACGACCCAAAACATCGTTCAAAGCATTCTCATGCCTGGTTTCGGACCGAAAATATGACATTATTAGATTGGCCAAGCTGCAGCCCTGACCTAAATCCAATAGAAAATGTTTGGGAGCTTATGAAGGAAAGTGTCAATAAAAAAATCTGACACATATTGCTGGAATTAAAGAAGAGGTGGTCCGATATTGGGACAGCATGAACCACGACTTTCTAACTTCTTTGATCAGTAGAATGCCCCGCCGCCTTGAAGCCTGCAATGCTGCCCATGGTGACTTGACAAAATACTAAGTGTTCACCTGTCTTTGAAGCTGGAGTTATGTTGTACTAATATTCACATTTAAAACGTGAGTAATGAGTGAATTTTTTTTTAAAATTACAATCCTTCAATCCTCAATAATTGTATAAACATGTACAATGCAAATGTATATTTTGTCATGATTGCGTCAATATCCAGGTGAGCGATACAGGCCCTATGTGCCTCTTGTTCTAATTACTTATCGATCATTGATTACCAGTTTTGAATTTTAAACGAAGCCTCAAAATTGATTTATATTTCTTTAACTGAAATATTCATATCATGATATATTTTCTGTAATGAAATAGGCTAACATGAAAGCTGTCTCATACTTAATGTTATAAGTGTTTTCTTCGGGTAAGATCATGTCAATCCTGTTCAAGCAAGTCAGTGGACTCCATAAGACAAGTATTGTTGATCATGCCCCTGGTCATGACCTGGTCGTGACCTGAAGGGGCGGTGGGGTAGCCTAGTGGTTAAAGCGTTGGCTGGTCACGCTGAAGACCCGGGGTCGATTCCCAACATGGGAACAATGTGTGAAGCCAATTTCTGTTGTCCCCCGTCGTGATATTGCTGGAATATTGCTAAAAGCGGCGTAAAACCACACTCACTCACTCATGACCTGAAACTAGTGTACCAACCATGCAGGGTCGGCTGATGGTACCAGTCATCTCGATATACCAGTCCCCGTGAGGTCCCGGTCAGAATAAATCCCATGCACCCTTTATATTGCTGGTTGTGAAAATGGTCATAGTATGATTATAGTCACTGTCGTACCATAAATTTGACGGACCCTTACAAGCTACTGGTTGAATAGTAACTAGTAACACCCAGAATCGTGACTGGAGGAATTAATTCAGCTCATAATTAATTTTGCTCCATTTATATGATGGCGCGACTAAACTACTCTCTTTAAAATACAGCCGAGCTCCGTCTCTATATCACCCCAGTGCAAGCGCAAATAAGGTCGGGAGCCAGTTTAACTTTATTTTGTAATATCGTGTGATCTTACGAGACTTCATGTCTTCCTTGACGACGGTTGTCACTTTGATGTTACATCGACGCCATTTTTGATGCTACATCTGCACTTTGCTGTTCTGAAAACGTTTTTTTCCTACCCTTTGTTGCAATTCTTGAACCTGCCACCATGAATGCGAGCACTTATGTTCAAGGTACAATTCTAATTACGCTTCAGTAGATTCCGTACCTTCACGTTGGTATAGTAGTGTGATGAGACCGTGTGTGTATCATGGCTCCTGTACTGGTCTTCAAACACTCTGCATGCTTTAGGGGCTTAAGATGTTAAATATAGGGGCCCTTGTGTACCTTGAACTTGTAAATAATTTTTGAAAATGTGGGTTCTCTGGGTTTTTTAATCTCACTGACATTGTTTAGGCGCCTTTCCTACCATGGTAACATGTTGATTTGGTTGTAAAATGAATTCCGTAAATTCATAACAGTGGTTACATGAAGTTTGTGAGTCTTGGGGAAGTGTTTTGGGAGGGAACTGCCCGTGCTGAAGTTACAGATAGCCCAAGTGGAACACACCCCTGCCCCCCATCCTTGTGTTATAAACCAGGATCTGCCCATGATTTTTTATAAACTCTCAGAACTCTCACAGCAGTCTGAGCCCAAATCAATATTGTATGCCTAGGCTGAATCCCTTGTATTTTATCAAATAGAATTAGTTTAGCAGTGAAAGGTAAACTGTTACTTATTATCCCATATTTTGTCTGAAGGGTTCAAGTTATAAAGTAACAGGGATGTATACTTTGCAGTGTCCAGGCTAGCTGCCCTTGATTAGAACCATTACCCTTTATCCAAATATAAAAATGGAACATTTTGGAAAAGGGGAACCCCTAAAAGCTTAGCTATATACCACCTATCTGTCAGCACAAATAATTTATTAACTGCTAAATGATAGAAGTGGGACGATACACAGCGACTTTTTAGTTGTCGATACAAGTATCCATCGCAGTCGCACACAATGTAAAAATATGGATTCTGACCTTAAATGGTTGCATTAATAACTGTTCGACTAAACACTAATCAGTAGTGCAAGTTAATAGTGAAAACATAAATATTTTCCAGCCCTACTAAATGATATATTATTTACAAGTCACCACCCAAAGATTAGGGACCAGCAACATAGATTCTGGGTGTTTAATACCCTGTATGTTTATTCTTCTGTTTCTCCACAGTTGATCGGATGATCTGGTTCCCCCAGCCTCTGTCCCAACTGACTTACCCTGCCCCTTGCCATGTAGGTGTCATAAAGGCTTGTCTTTAACAATGCCTGTTTAGCACTTCCATGAGTTTTCACCGATATGTGGAACACTTTTGTGTACTGGTCCCTGTCATAAAGCTGTAACTCCATGCCTATACTATTTCCCAACTTTTAACCAACAGTGTGCTATTATGAACGTTGAGACATAACTTTGGTCCAAAGGCTGTAAAGTTTGTCACATATGTACTTCCAAGAATATCCTTCATATCATCATCTTTACTATCTATCTCCTCTTTGCATTATCTACCTTCAGTATTTACATTATATCATTGTTTATTTCATGTCTTCCATTTGACATTTTCTGTCGTTTCTAACACACATTAACTCTGAATTGTAATCTCCAATAGGCCTTTTTCACTTCATTCCTCTTCTGTCTTTACCACCTAAATCTTTCACTTGCTGCAATAAAAGTCAATGATTGAATAACTTTCTCCATCTACATAATATTCTTTCCTTACATTCCATTCTTTCCTCTACCTCCCAATCTATAGCAACCCACTTCAAAGTCCCTGACCATCCCTGCCCACTTGTCCCACCTGCCCGTCCCACAGACCCTTCGCCCCAGCACTGTCCCCTCTGTGTCCCTCACCATCGCTGGTCAGTACATCGTGGACGACAGTGACTTTATTGAAGTAGATCTCGTGGATGAGGAGATTATCCAGCCAACCCACTCCTTCCTGAAGGCCTTGCTATCCAGAGTGGCCAACTTCTTCAGAAGAGTCAAGAGTGTGTTTAAGAAGAAGGATGATTAGGCAGTGAACTCTGAACACATATGTATATACTTATACTTTGGACTGTTGAGGCATGTGTGACAATATTTAGAAAATACATACAACTCATCATTGTTTGTTTTGGGCTATTTTCCTTATGTTAATGAAATACATTATTTGTTACAACATTTAGTTTGTTTAGTTGTTCCTTTTTTGCTATTTTCGGGCTATGTTATAGACTAACGCATGGTGATCACACTTGTAGTCCATGTTGTCAGCCACAACAATATACCCCAAATCAGAGAGAGAGAGGGATGTCAGGTCACCATTTATTTTCCAACGGCATACAGCCCAAAGTCCCAATCACAATGCACAACGGAATGCATCTGAACACATATCAGAAATAGTTTACCTAGTGACACTTTTCCAGGAAACATAATGACCTACCGGGTACACATACTTAAAGCAACTTGTGAACTTCAATGTAACTGTTTAGCTACTGCTGATACATCATTCTCAACATTCGAGATGTCTACAATAATCATAATGCACATCTGTAACAGGAATACAGCATTTAGAAAACTATTTGCATAAACAGCCTTCATACATATTATATATGGGTGGTAGCGCACCCACCCAAAGAGTTACTTCCCCTTGACCATGGATATTATCATTATTTCACTTTCTTACATCTGCCCCCCATAAAAAAAACATCGACCCAACATTTCAACAGATATGTATGCGAACTACAAATTTACAAAACATATTTACAGACAGCGCTGCTTAAAATATTAAGACATAAGTTCTTCAGTAGTTGAAAAATACCACTTTCAAAGTGTACAACCTGTAGTTTTACATACATCATGATATTTGACACTGAAGGTAACAATACTGCTAGACGTCCAGTCAAACTATACTGCAAACCTTTTACTGTTACTTATAGTTATTCTAAGTGGAAAAACCTTTTGTACTTCAGACTGTACTAAATACAACAAACTTGGATGTCTCTTCCGATAAGGCAATCCATACATAAAATATTAAGGTCATACCATTGTGCTCAAAGTGAAGTTTTAATGTTAGTTCTTCACTTGTAAAGGTCTCTCTGGACGGAACCAGGGGTAATGTATCACTGGTATTAACAGTACTTGGTATGGGTAATACTATGTAACAGGTACCACAGGACATGCAAGTCGCAAAAGGTTCAGGTTTGTTTTCTGTTCACATTCAGTTGGCTTTCCTGTTGTGTCATATGTCAGTTTTGACAGGACATTTCTTTCATCGTTGTGACTTCCTCACCTCTGCTTCATCATCGGCATAATGAAAATCTGTGGACTCTTCCTCACTCTCTGTTGATTGTAGCTGTGGATCTATTTGGTCACAGGTCCTCACAGAATTGTCACCATCCGGTGACTGCTCACTTGCACTCACATCAGTATCATCTTGATCCTCATAACTACTAGAACCATGATCCGTCGACCGACTTGATACTGGGAGTTGTTTCATTGGCATTTTCTGACGCAGCAAAATGCTTCTCAGGATAAACTTCCTTCACATCGATCTCCACTTGGCCACTGCCTTCTGAAGAATCACTGTCCGTCCCTGACTGCTCATAATCGACAATGTGCTTTTTCATCCGAAGCGTTTGAGTTCTTTTCTGCTGTCTCTTGGGTCCATCTGAACGCCATGTTCTGAGACAATGTGTCCAAGGTAGCGCACCTGTTTCTTAAATAGATTGCACTTACGAGGTTTTAGTTTATTCCCAGATTCCTTTTACCATTGCAAGACATTCCTTACATCTACTACATGTTGTGAAAAATCTTTGCTGAAGACTATAAAATACAAATAGTGTCCCTCAGCCCTTGTAAGCAAGTGTTCATTAAGTGCTTGAATGCACTTGGTGCTCCAGTTGAACCAAAAGGAATGCGTATCCATTCATATAGCCCCCAAGGACTAATAAAAGCAGTATATGGTCTACAACTTTCCTTGATGAAGCCCTAGTGATAGGCCTTCCCCCATTGGTTTCCACCCAAACTGTCAAGGGCATCCTGCATGCGTGGTAGAGGGTGCCTGTCACAGACCGTCTTACTATTGAGTGCCCAATAGTCAACACATAGTCTCAGACTTGAGTCCTTTCTTCTGACACAAACTAGAGGGCTCGAGTAATATGACTTCAAGTGTCGTACCCATCCCTTGTTTATAAGGTCTTCTTGATAATCTTTAACTTATTTGTAAAAAGGCCTAGGAATGGACACATATGACTTCTGTACAGGTACATTATCAGTGAGTTGAATGTCCATTTTCAAATCAGTTATTGTCCCAATATCATCATCTGTCTTACTGAAGACATCTGACTCTTCATATAACATCTGCTTGATCATTTCCTGTTGTTCCTCGCATAAATCATCACTTAGTCTACTGGGGGATGCCAGTGCTCTTGTATGCTTGTGGTGTCTGATGTCTTATCTGATACCAGGATATCATCTAAATTCCAGTCAAGATCTGGCTCGTCCTCACCTTGTAATGGTATGACAGATCTCACTTGCTGCAGTGTACCAAGACATGTCCTGCTGTGACCTTTAATGTCATGACTAGTACAGTTCATTAACGTTACCGGAATGTTTGTTTTGGTGAATCTCTTCAACCTAAGAAGTGATCCTTGAATCTTCAGTCCATCAGGCCAAGGTTCCTCAATGTTTGGTTCAAACAAGACAGTGGTGGGTTCACTTACATTGGTGGCGACCATGCACTTCACTTGTAACACTTGACCAGCTTTGATACATATTACTTGTCTTCCACTCTGAACGTCACATATTGCATCAGGTCGCTCCTCTTGCAACAGCTTAACTACAGCTTCCAGTTTTTCTTTCCTAATTGCTGGCAGTCCTGATTGTCTGACATTGACTCTGCTACACTCTGCATGACTGAAGAGATATTGCTCGATCACAATAATACCTATGATTGGGGTAGTGATGGACATCTTAGTAACTAAAAATGGAAAAGAAAATTTCCGATCAGTGGTTCCCTTCATCAGTTCGAAAGATACTTCGACCCATCCTTCAAAGGGTATGTTCTTCCGGCCAATTTACTGTCGCCTAACAGTTCACTTGTTTCATCCTTTGATTCTTCAAACACTACAGACCTAACATCAGCAACATGTGTGCTCTTCCTTTTCCGCTCCTTCTCGGCAGACACAGCAGCGCCAACCAGACCGATGTTCCTCAATTCTTGTACAATAATGGGGTCTCTCAAGCCAGTGAGTATTGTTCTCAGGGTCATACTTATCATCAGGTTCTGGTCATACCTTTTATCAGATCCATCCTCTTTGGATGAGAAATTTATTTTCTGACTCAAGAAATCAAGAATCCTCCAAACAAAATCTAAAGTTTCTTCTTTTTCCCCTTGAACACCACAACTAAGGTCCTGATAAAGTTCTGTCGCAGATTTTTCCTCAGAGACTGTTCGGAGAAGCTTCCAGAGAATGGGTAAACTAAGATCAGCCTTTCCTTCAATGTATCCCCTCAGTGACTCTGTTGGTGGAATGGCTCTATGAACACCATCAATAATCTCAACAGTACTGTAACCCCTTTCTTCTCAATCTGTCTTTTCAAACGGATGAAACCTATTCCTTGCTTCATGACAGGTCCATGAATCTTGAACTCCTTTAACATCTGCTACCCTCACCATTGTTGGCTGATGTGGTCACGGTCTTAGGTTCATGATAGGAACCTCTTTGCTTTTCAGCTGCAGCAGCTGGTAATAGCTGCATCTTCTTTTCCCCCATTGCTTGGATCATTCCGACATTCTACCATATAGGATTCTAAAGTTGTCAAACACATTGATTTGTCGGTACCAGCCTTGACAGGTATTCCAAGCCGCTCCAGCGATTCTGTCAACACACCAACATCCAGACCGTACATCCGGGATTTGATGCTCCACTCTGTCTCTGACATCTTCAATATTGTCGTGGTGGTCTTCAAGCAACATATGCTGATCCTGGCACGCTTGCCAAGTTGTCAGCCACACAACAATATATCCTAAAACAGAGGGAGAGATGTCAGGTCACCATTTATTTTCCAACGGCATACAGCCCAAAGTCTCAATCAAAATGAATGCATCTGAACATATATCAGAAATAGTTTACCTAGTGACACTTTTCCAGGAAATATAATGACCTACCTACCAGGTATACTTACTTAAAGCAACTTGTGAACTTCAATGTAACTGTTTAACAACAACACAATACTGCATGAAAACTACTGCTGATACATCAGTCTCAACATTCAAGATGTCTACAATAATCATAATGCACACCCGTAACAGGTATACTATATTTAGAATACTACATGCATAAACAGCCTTCATACATATTTTACAAAAATTACTATTTCATTTACAAGATTAAGTAAGAAAAACAGATTATCATAACGGAAATAATACATGCAAATAGTCACTTTTACACTATTCCATTGGGCTTAATCAAAAACCATTACTTCCGGATTGTGTATTTAATGCAACAATATGCATAATTTGACCTATCAGTTATTACATATTTGGACATTCAAGTCTGTTACATGTAAATAGAATAATAGATCAACAATGCCAACTTATTACATATATAATACAGCAGCAGTTACTAATTGCACACAATGGAAAAGATTGCATTGAACGGTCATAATTCAAAATCAACACAATAACAAACATGTTCCTCAGTGACTAGCACATATGCTTTCCGGAACGTTACAAGATGAGGGTTATTTCCCCTGAATCGTGCTAATGCGGTCACGTGACCCCCGAAAATAGGTGACAACCAGAGTTTAAACAGCGTTGGTGAATATTTAATGTTACAAGATCAAAATAACTATTCTATTCCTGAACCAAAACTATTAGAATCCTATTCCCATTCCTAAAATGGGAATCACATTCCTTTAATAGTCAAAAAGTGAAACGCTAACCATGAGGTTTCTGCTTGGCTCGATTATAGTCCAGTATTTAAGAGGTCCAGGTTCAACAAAATTGACGGCAAAGATTTATTGCTGGATTTTGGTGCCTTGACACCTGTACATTAAAACAAAAAATAGTTTACCAATGCTAACCATGAGGTTTCTGCTTGGCTCGATAAATCGAAAATACAACTATATACGATGCTACCTCTGACAGAATACCCACAACCTATTTCCTGGCATTGTTATCTACAATATGTGATACAAGACGGCCTTATTTCGACCAACATTAATGCATACATACCTAAAACAGAGAGAGAGAGATGTCAGGTCACCATTTATTTTCCAACGGCATACAGCCCAATAAGCTATTTCCCGGCTCACTATGCGCAACGTCAGTTGACCTTTGGGTGGTAGCGCAAAGAGTTACTTCCCTTTGACCATGGAAATAATCATCATTTCACTTTCTCACAAAGGCATGCAGGTGCACCATTTGATCAGGTGTTCAACCCTTTAACCAATAGGCTACCTACCGCCCCCTGTTGAGGAGAGTTTCCATCTCTGGTGGTCTAGCTGGGTTCATGTTTCAGTGTGGACAATAATATTTTGTAGGCTTGGGAACATTTTGTCATGACATCCTGACATTAATTGGAATAGATGCGGTTAAGATGCAACGGCTTACGCCTATCACATTTCGTCCATACATTTCAACATAGATATCACCTTGGTGAGGTGAGGTGAAATGGGGTTTAACGTCGCGCATATGACGACGTTCATGCACGTGTGTGTGTGCGTGGCTGCTTATACTAGCCGATTTTATAGTGCTAGCCCACTGTGATAACATGCCGCAGTTTAACATTGACACCCCATTCAGACACGTTATACTGACTCCGAGCCGACCAGGCGTTGTTTTACCATCTTATAACGTCTGCGGCTTGAGATCGAACAACCCACCTTCCTCTCTCGGGGCAGACGCTCTATCCACCAAACCACGGATCCGGTCTTTCGGTCACGCCACTCCATGAGATAAACATGTTATTTGATAAGAAAGGACAAATGTCCTCTATAATTAACTGTTATAATAAAGGAACAAATCATATGAAATTATGGTTCACAAATGTAAGAAAGAATACTGTAAATGAAATAAGTATTTATTCTAATTTTTTAATTACCAGTTTTGAATGTTTAACGAAGCCCCAACATTAATTTATATTTCTTAAACTGAAATATTCATATCATGAAAAAAAAATTCCATGTATTATCTTTTCTTTAATGAAATAATATCTGATCATCTGATAAAATATTAATAAGCCATTATGAATTATATGCTCAACACCAAAAGTTTCTGTGATACCAATATTTTAGTGAAATTTTCAAACAAGTAAAGTTTGGTTTTCAATATTGTAGTACATGTATGGAATCAAGTCACAAAAACGCAACTGCTACAGAAAAGCATGCATTCCATACAAAAGTTGACTTTTATGCAAGCCCCATGCATTTCACTACCCAATAATGGGCATAAAAACATGTGCGTTAACGGGATTTAATACGCATTGTTGAGCATCGTGCTGACAACAACCACTCAGAAAACCAACAGAATTACGCAATTATTCAACATTACGAAATGCCACGCCTGTCCGGAGCAGGATCGAGTCAACGTGATGTTGCAAGACAATTTAACGTCCACAGAAACACCATTTGGCAACGTTGGCAACAGACGAATGCAGTCAGAGACCATCCTCGGAGTGGCAGGCCACGCGTAACCAATAATCGACAAGACAACTGGATTCGAACAACACACCTACGAAATTGATTCCAGCCAGCAACAGTGACTGCAAGAAGCACCCGTGGCCTTCCACGAATATCTTCACAAACCGTACGTCGTCGCCTTAGATGTGCAGGGATTGTCGCCAGAAGACCCGCCAGACGTCCCATTTTGACAGGAAACCACCGTCAAGCACGTCTACAGTGGTGCAGACAGCGTCTAAGCTGGACGGCCATGCAGTGGGGACAAGTTCTATTCACTGACGAGTCTCGTTTTCACCTCAGCCACAGCGATGGACGGATTCGAGTGTACCGACGTCGAGGTGAACGTTACGTGAACGTTACGTCATTGTGTCATGGAAGAAGATAGGTTTGCGCGCGGCCGCATTATGGTATGGGGTGGGATAATGGTAGAGGGAAATCTCAATGGACAGCGCTACCGCGACGAGATCATCGGCCCTGTTGTTCTACCGTTTTTGCGTTGTCATGGCCCAGACATTACCTTTCAACATGACAACGCCCGGTCTCATATTGCTCGACTTGTTCAGGATTCTCTTCAACAAAACAACGTGAATGTCATCCCCTGGCCGGCTCGCTCCCCTGATCTCTCACCAATCGAGCACATGTGGAATGAGATGGATCGGCGCCTTCGACGTCGTCAACCACGTGTTCCACAGACACTCCAGGAACTTCGAAACATGCTCCAGCAGATATGGACATATATCGCACATGACTTTGTGCGACGCCTGGTCCAATCCATGAGACGAAGATGTGTTGCTTGCATCGCAACCAGAGGTGGACACACACGCTATTGATTTGTAAATTGACGTTTTGGCATGTTCATGGTTTTTTTTATGAATTCACGCATTTTCTGAAGTCAGTATGGCAAATTCAACCATTTGAACACTTACAGGAGTCTTTTATCTGTTGCACATCGAAATTGTTTCAGATTTGGTAAAAAACATAACGTTGCGTTAAATCTTATTCAATGTCACAAGAACTTTTGTTGTTCAGTATATATTCATAGCTGTCTCTTACTTAATGTTTTAAGTGTTTTGTTCGGGTTTGGTCATGTCAACCCTGTTTAAGCAAGTCAGTGTATTCCATCAGACAAGTATTGTTGAACATGCCCCTGGTCATGACGTGAAACTAGTGTACCACCTATGCAGGGTCGGCTGATGGTACTTGACATCTCGATATACCAGTCCCCATGAGGTCCCGGTCAGATTAATCTCAGCAAAACGTCACCGAGCGAAAACGCCAGCGATCGGCGAAAATGTCACCTCGCCTAAAGCGACAACGGCTACTATTGCCTTGCGAAAACGGCACCTTATTTTTTTTTTTTACCTTGGTACTGAAATATATGAAATTGCAAACACAAATAATTGTAACATGTTAAAACACGTTTACATTAGATATTAGCCTCTATTCCAATTTACTTGCCGACTGGGATTCGAAGGCGCAACTTAACATATTGTGAAAACATCACATGCTTGAAATAAAATAAATGAAATTAAACTCTTTGGTCACTTGCAAAAACAAATAATTTTGAAATGTTAATCGCCTTAAAAAACGTTTACATTAGAAATTAGCGTCTACTCCAATGCGAGGAAGATCTCAGGGCCAACATGAGGAAGTCCTCCACATCTCCACCTCCACGAGTGAGTGAGTGAGTGAGTGAGTATGGTTTTACGCCGCTTTTAGCAATATTCCAGCAATATCACGGCGGGGGACACCAGAAATGGGCTTCACACATTGTACCCATGTCGGGAATCGAACCCGGGTCTTCGGCGTGACGAGCGAACGCTTTAACCACTAGGCTACCCGACCGCCCCTCCACCTCCACGAGATATTCCACGTCTGGCAGACATACAAAGATGGTGACCTCACTCTGCCTCAGTTACTGACACAATTAATGCTCTGTGGTTAATGGACCAGTCTTTTGAACAAGGATGTGATGATATTCAAATGTGGAAGTACTGTGTATAACTGTGAAAAACAAGACAATGACAATGTCAATAATATAAATAAATCATATATACTACATCATAACATAATAAAACATGTAAATAAAAGCATATATACTACTACTACGCCCGAGAAATCAGTGACGTTTTGCTGAGGTGTGTTTTAGCCTGCACCCGCATCCCTTATATTGCTGGTTGTGAAGATAGTCATAGTATGATTATAGACACTGTCGTACCATAAATTTGACGGACCCTTACAAGCTGCTGGTTGAATAGTAAATAGTAACAGCCAGAATTGTGACTGGAGGAATTAATTCAGCTCATAATTAATTTTGCTCCATTTATATGTTGGCGCGACTAAACTACTCTCCTCAAAATACAGCCGAGCTCCGTCTCTATAACACCCCAGTGCAAGCGCAAATGAAGTCGGGAGCCAGTTCACGTTATTTTGTAATATCGCGTGATCTTACGAGACTTTATGTCTTCCTTGACGACGGTTGTCACTTTGATGTTACATCGACGCCATTTTTGATGCTACATCTGCACATTGCTGTTCTGAAAGCGTTATTTTCCTATCCTTTATTGCAATTCTTGAACCTGCCACCATGAATGCGAGCACGTATGTTCAAGGTACAATTCTAATTACGCTTCAGTAGATTCCGTACCTCCAGGTTGGTATATAAGTATGATGAGGCAGTGGGTATCATCATTTTTATGATCTATCATGACTCCTGTACTGATCCACAAATACTCATACTTTTGTGGCTTAAGATGGGGAATGCAGGGCCCATTGTGTACCTTGAACATCTTTAGAAAATACTTTATGCAGAAACACAACTCATAACAAATACAACAGTGTAACTGATCTTAAACCTACTCAACTGTATAAACACTGCCTCCTATCCTGTATATATTCTTGGGGTGTCAACCATACTCTGTACTTCACCTGCTTGATAACGGTGTTAGAATCTACAACGAAATCATCGATCCTAATTGTAATATAGAAGTTGTTTGCCAATTTGTCTCATCCTTACTCATTCAAAATACAGTTACATATTCTATCATTAACTGCAGATGGGAAACAACACCAGTAATATCTTTTTTTAGTGCTGCAAATTAGGCCATTTACAAAAAGGCCAAGTTAACATAGTTCACGGGAGCTAATGCATTGCACAAAACCGGACATGTCATATTGGCGGGGGATATGAGTATTTCATGCTTGTTACCCTTTATCCAACATAAAACTGCAACATTTTGGAAAAGGGGAACCCGTAAAAGCTTAGCTATATACCACCTATCTGTCAGCACAAATAATTTATTAACTGCAAAATGATATATTATTTACAAGTCACCACCCAAAGATTAGGGACCAGCAACATACATTCTGGGTGTTTAATACCCTGTATGTTTATTCTTCTGTTTCTCCACAGTTGATCGGATGATCTGGTTCCTCCAGCCTCTGTCCCAGCTGACTTATCCTGCCCCTTGCCATGTAGGTGTCATAAAGGCTTGTCTTTAACAATGCCTATTTAGCACTTCCATGAGTTTTCACCGATATGTGGAACACCTCTGTGTACTGGTCCCTGTTTTCATAAAGCTGTAACTGAATGTTTTTACTGTTTTCCTACCTTAAACCAACAGTATGCAATTAATGTAACCCTATTATGAATGTTGAGAGTACCTTGGTTCAAAGGCTTCAGTCATTCTGTGAAGTTTGTCACATTTGTATTTCCAAGAATATCCTTCAAGTCATCATCTTTACCATAGATGCTCATCATGTCAATCACTGGATTGTCTAGTCCAGACTCGATTGTTTACAGACTGCGGCCATGTAGCTGGAATACTGCTGAGTGCGGCGTTTTTAAACAACAAACAAATTATCTACCTTTTCGGGATCTAATATATATATATATATATAATCTTTATTTACCTTGTTTCTTTTTCACACCTTTCCTGTCTTTACCACCATAGTCTTTTATTTGTTTCAATAATATTCAATGATTGTATAACCTTTTCCATCTACATAATATTCTCTCCTCATATTCCATTCTTTCCACTACCTCCCTATCTATAGCAACCTACTTCAAAGTCCCTGACCATCCCTGCCCACTTGTCCCACCTGCCCGTCCCACAGACCCTTCGCCCCAGCACTGTCCCCTCTGTGTCCCTCACTATCGCTGGTCAGTACATCGTGGACGACACTGACTTTATTGAAGTAGATCTCGTGGATGAGGAGATCATCCAGCCAACCCACTCCTTCCTGAAGGCCTTGCTATCCAGGGTGGCCAACTTCTTCAGAAGAGTCAAGAGTGTGTTTTATAAGAAGAAGGATGATTAGGCAGTGAACTCTGAACACATATGTATATACTTATATACAAAACAATTATGAATCATTTTAGGACTGTTGAGGCATTTGTTACAATATTTGTGAAATACATAAAATCTATCTCTGTTTGTTTTTGGCTATTTTCTTTATGTTAATGAAATACATTATTTGTTACAACATTTTGTTTTGTTTTGATTTGTTCCTTTTCTGCTATTTTCTGGCTATGTTATAGACTAACGCATGACTCTTGAGGCATTTGTTACAATATATAGGAAATATATTACTCGCAAAATGTTTGGTGATAATCAAATCATGGAGTAGAAAGTTGTACCATGAACAATACATAACGTCTGACCACCATGGGAAATTAATGCATGGAGTGTGGCAGACGTTGTACCACAAATCATTTTGTCGACTTCTTCCCGACACTGGATTAATGTCATGGCCCCACAGCATCGTGTTTCCAAGGCTCCAAACAATTGTAACACGCACGCACGCACGCACGCACGCACGCACGTGGCCCCACATCATCGTGTTTCCAAGGCTCCAAACAAGGCACGCACGCACTGTACCATGAAAACTGTACCATGAACATACAGAGTGAAGAAGATGAATAAATCCTCTGGTTGCAACATTTCTTGTTGACTAAATGGTCTACATTTTAGTACAGTTACAATATGTTTCATTTTTGACAACCAGGCTGCACCTAGTAGGCCCAGGATACAAATCAAACATTTAAAATGAATTTAAAACGAATGAGTGAGTACGGTGTTACGCCGTTTAGGGTTTAGCGTCGCGCATATAGCGACGTTCATGCACGTGTCTGTGAGCGTGCGTGGCTGCCTGTATTGCCGGTTTTACAGTGCTAGTCCACTGAGATAACATGCCGCAGTTTAACATTGACACCCCATTCAGACACAGTATACTGACTCCGAGCCGTCCAGTCGACCACCCGACCAAGGTGGACCCATGAAGATCCGGGGTAGAATAGATCTTCAGCAACCCAGGCTTGCCGTAAAAGGCGACTATGCTTGTCGTAAAAGGCGACTATGCTTGTCGTAAAAGGCGACTAACGGGATCGGGTGGTCAGGCTCGCTGACTTGGTTGATGCATGTCATCGATCCCAATTGCGTGGATCGATGCTTATAATCTTAATCACTTGATTGTCTGGTCCAGACTCGATTATTTACAGACCGCCGTCATATAGCTGGAATATTGCTGAGTGCGGCGTTAAACAACAAACAAACAAACCAACCAACCCGACCAAGGTGAGCTTGTGCCATACCGTAGGGTCCGTCAACATTTTATTCAAACGACTTCTTCTTCTGAACCACTAATTGGAAATTAACAAAATTAGACTGGAAGCATCCCTAGGTGGTGGGGATTCAAAATTGTACAAATGGAAGGGCCGATCACCCCCTAAGAGGCTGAGGGGCGGGGCGAAATAGGGGTAATTTGGCTATATTGCTTCAGACGACTTCCTCTCTGGAACTAAGAGATAGTTATCAACCATATTTGGTTGGAAGCATTCTCCAAAGGTGGGGATTCAAATTGGAGAAATGGAGGGGCTGAACCCTACCCCACCCCCGGGGACTAAGGGACGGGGCTAAAAAGAGTTTATAACTTGGACACAGTTAAGATCCTCACCATATAAACCATTTGTACAATTGAGAGTATAATGAGAGGAATGCGCATGTGCTACCAGGACTGGCCCTTCTGTTCATCTGTTCGGCACTCCCAAAGGAGTTAGAACCTTGACCATAACATGCAAACCGATATTATCCCCACCCTATAATAAACAGATGCATCGTATACATTTGTTTGTTATGAAGAGAATAATACCTTTAATATGATATATCCCGGATCATAACATGGAAACGGTTCAGAATTTTATGCCACATTTGTATCTACATAAATACACGTTCATGCTGTCAGATTTGCTATCCACCAATTTTAAATGCTGACAGAGTCAAAATTACGAAATATTAAGAGTATTATAAACATGTACAATGCAAATGTATATTTTGTCATGATTGCGTCAATATCCAGGTGAGCAATACAGGCCATATGGGCCTCTTGTTCTAATTACTTATCGATCATTGATTACCAGTTTTGAATTTTTAACGAAGCCTCAACATTAATTTATATTTCTTAAAATGAAATATTCATATCATGATATGTTTTCCCATGTAATATCTTTTCTTTAATGAAATAAGCTAATATGAAAGCTGTCTCCTACTTAATGTTTTAAGTGTTTTGTTCAGGTAAGACATTGTCAATCTTGTTCAAGCAAGTCAGTGGACTCCATAAGACAAGTATTGTTGATCATGCCCGTGACCTGAAGGGGCGGTGTGAAGCCCATTTCTGGTGTCCCCTGCCCTGATATTGCTGGAATATTGCTAAAAGCGGCGTAAAACCACACTCACTCACTCATGACCTGAAACTAGTGTACCAACCATGCAGGGTCGGCTGATGGTACCAGTCATCTCGATATACCAGTCCCCGCGAGGTCCCGGTCAGAATAAATCCCTTGCACCCTTTATATTGCTGGTTGTGAAAATGGTCATAGTATGATTATAGTCACTGTCGTACCATAAATTTGACGGACCCTTACAAGCTACTGGTTGAATAGTAAATAGTAACACCCAGAATCGTGACTGGAGGAATTAATTCAGCTCATAATTAATTTTGCTCCATTTATATGATGGCGCGACTAAACTACTCTCCTTAAAATACAGCCGAGCTCCGTCTCTATATCACCCCAGTGCAAGCGCAAATAAGGTCAGGAGCCAGTTTAACTTTATTTTGTAATATCGTGTGATCTTACGAGACTTCATGTCTTCCTTGACGACGGTTGTCACTTTGATGTTACATCGACGCCATTTTTGATGCTACATCTGCACTTTGCTGTTCTGAAAACGTTTTTTTCCTACCCTTTGTTGCAATTCTTGAACCTGCCACCATGAATGCGAGCACTTATGTTCAAGGTACAATTCTAATTACGCTTCAGTAGATTCCGTACCTTCACGTTGGTCTATTAGTGTGATGAGACCGTGTGTGTATCATGGCTCCTGTACTGGTCTTCAAACACTTTGCATGCTTTAGGGGCTTAAGATGTTAAATATAGGGGCCCTTGTGTACCTTGAACTTGTAAATAATTTTTGAAAATGTGGGTTCTCTGTTTTTTTAAATCTCACTGACATTGTTTAGGCGCCTTTCCTACCATGGTAACATGTTGATTTGGTTGTAAAATGAATTCCGTAAATTCATAACAGTGGTTACATGAAGTTTGTGAGTCTTGGGGAAGTGTTTTGGGTGGGAACTGCCCGTGCTGAAGTTACAGATAGCCCAAGTGGAACACACCCCTGCCCCCCATCCTTGTGTTATAAACCAGGATCTGCCCATGATTTTTTTATAAACCCTCAGAACCGACACAGCAGTCTGAGCCCAAATTTATATTGTATGCCTAGGCTGAATCCCTTGTATTTTATCAAATAGAATTAGTTTAGCAGTGAAAGGTAAACTGTAATTTATTATCCCATATTTTGTCTGAAGGGTTCAAGTTATAAAGTAACAGGGATATATACTTTGCAGTGTCCAGGCTAGCTGCCCTTGATTAGAACCATTACCCTTTATCCAAATATAAAAATGGAACATTTTGGAAAAGGGGAACCCCTAAAAGCTTAGCTATATACCACCTATCTGTCAGCACAAATAATTTATTAACTGCTAAATGATAGAAGTGGGACGATACATGATACACCGCGACTTTTTAGTTGTCGATACAAGTATCGATCACAGTCGCACACAATGTAAAAAATATGGATTCTGACCTTAAATGGTTGCATTAATAACTGTTCGACTAAACACTAATCAGCAGTGCAAGTTAATAGTGAAAACATAAATATTTTCCAGCCCTACTAAATGATATATTATTTACTAGTCACCACCTAAAGATTAGGGACCAGCAACATACATTCTGGGTGTTTAATACCCTGTATGTTTATTCTTCTGTTTCTCCACAGTTGATCGGATGATCTGGTTCCTCCAGCCTCTGTCCCAACTGACTTACCCTGCCCCTTGCAATGTAGGTGTCATAAAGGCTTGTCTTTAACAATGCCTGTTTAGCACTTCCATGAGTTTTCACCGATATGTGGAACACTTTTGTGTACTGGTCCCTGTCATAAAGCTGTAACTCCATGCCTATACTATTTCCTACTTTTAACCAACAGTGTGCTATTATGAACGTTGAGACATAACTTTTGTCCAAAGGCTGTAAAGTTTGTCACATATGTACTTCCAAGAATATCCTTCATATCATCATCTTTACTATCTATCTCCTCTTTGCATTATCTACCTTCAGTATTTACATTATATCATTGTTTACTTCATGTCTTCAATTTGACATTTTCTGTAGTTTCTAACACACATTTACTCTGAATTGTAATCTCCAATAGGCCTTTTTCACTTCATTCCTCTTCTGTCTTTACCACCAAAAGCTTTCACTTGCTGCAATAAAGGTCAATGATTGCATAACCTTTTCCATCTACATAATATTCTTTCCTCACATAGTATTCTTTCCACTACCTCCCTATCTATAGCAACCCACTTCAAAGCCCCTGACCATCCCTGCCCACTTGTCCCACCTGCCCGTCCCACAGACCCTTCGCCCCAGCACTGTCCCCTCTGTGTCCCTCACCATCGCTGGTCAGTACATCGTGGACGACAGTGACTTTATTGAAGTAGATCTCGTGGATGAGGAGATCATCCAGCCAACCCACTCCTTCCTGAAGGCCTTGTTATCCAGGGTGGCCAACTTCTTCAGAAGAGTCAAGAGTGTGTTTTATAAGAAGAAGGATGATTAGGCAGTGAACTCTGAACACATATGTATATACTTATACTTTGGGCTGTTGAGGCATGTGTGACAATATTTAGGAAATACATAAAATTCATTTCTTTTTGTTTTTGGCTATTTTCTTTATGTTAATGAAATACATTATTTTGTTACAACATTTTGTTTGTTTAGTTGTTCCTTTTCTGCTATTTTCTGGCTATGTTATAGACTAACACATGGTGATCACACTTGTAGTCCATAAACAATTGCTCCACTCTGTCTCTGACATCTTCACTATTGTTGTAGTGAACTTCAAGCAACATATGCTGATCCTGGCACGCTCGCCAAGTTGTCAGGCACACAACAGTATACCCTAAATCAGAGAGAGGGAGAGATGTCAGGTCACCATTTATTTTCCAACGGCATACAACCTGAAGTCTCAATCACAATGCGCAACGGAATGCATCTGAACATATATCAGAAATAGTTTACCTAATGACACTTTTCCAGGAAACATAATGACCTACCAGGTATACTTACTTAAAGCAACTTGTGAACTTCAATGGAACTGTTTAGCTACTGCTGATACATCAGTCTCAACATTTAAGATGTCTACAATAATCCTAATGCACACCTGTAACAGGAATACAGCATTTAGAATACTACTTGCATAAACAGCCTTCATACATATTATACAAAAAATACTATGTCTATAACAAGTTTTAGCAAGAAAAAACGATTCTCATAATGGAAATAATACATGCATATAGTCACTTTTACACAATGCCATTAGGCTTAATCAAAAACTATTACTTCCGGATTGTGTATTTAATGCAACAATATGCATAATTTGACCTATCAGTGATTACATATTTGATCATTCAAATCTGTTACATGTAAATAGAATAATAGTTCAACAATGCCAACTGATTACATATAGAATACAGCAGCAGTTACTAATTGAATACAATGGAAAAGATTGCACTGAACGGTCATAATTCAAAATCAACACAACATCAAACATGTTCCTCAATGCCAAGGACATGATTGTGCTGTCAGGAACGTAACAAGATGAGGGTTACTTCCCCTGAATCTAACTAATGCGGTCACGTGACACCCGAAAATAGGTGACAACCACAGTTAAACAGCGTTGGCGAATATTTAATGTTACAAGATCAAAACAACTATTCTATTCCTGGACCAAAACTATTAGAATGAGAGAGAGAGAGAGAGAGAGAGAGAGGTCAGGTCACCATTTATTTTCCAACGGCATACATCCCAATAAGCTGGTTCCCGGCTCCCGTGGTAGCGCACCCATCCAAAAGGTTACTTCCCTTTGACCATGGAAATTATCATCATTTCACTTTCTCACAAAGGCATCCAGGTGCAACTTTTAATCAGGTGTTTAGCCTATTTAATTCTGGAAAGAAATTAACATTCCAAACATCCCATCCACCCACATCCACTGAACAGTTTACATGGACATTACTTAATCTTCACACTAGGTTTTTTAGGGCAATAAATATGGGAAACTCATGAATTACAGAGTGCCCCTTTATAGGAAATATATAACTTGCAAAATGTTTGGTAATAATCAAATCATGGAGTAGAAAGTTGTACCACGAACAATACATAACGTCTGACCACCATGGGAAATTAATGCATGGAGTGTGGCAGACGTTGTACCACAAATCATTTTGTCGACTTCTTCCCGACACTGGATTAATGTCATGGCCCCACAGCATCGTGTTTCCAAGGCTCCAAACAATTGTAACACGCACGCACGCACGCACGCACGCACTGTACCATGAACACACAGAGTGACGAAGATGAATAAATCCTCTGGTTGCAACATTTCTTGTTGACCAAATGGTCTTCATTCTGGTACAGATGCAATATGTTTCATCTTTGACAACCAGGCTACTCCTGGTAGGCCCGAGATACAAATAACATATTTTAAACGAATTTATAACGAACGAGTGAGGGGTACGGTGTTACGCCGTTTTCAGCAATATTCCACGAATATCAGTGCGGGGGACACCAGAAATGCGCTTCACACATGTACCCATGTAGGCAATTGAACCTGGGTCTTCGGCATGAGGAGCTAACCCTTTAACCAATAGGCTACCCACCGCCTCCTGTTGAGAAGGAGCGTATCCATCTCTGGCAGTCTAATAATATTTTGGAGGCTTGGGAACATTTTGTCATAACATCCTCACATTGATTGGAACAGATGCAAGAACTCGGCTAAACGGCTATGATGCAACGCCTATCATATTTCATCCATAAATTTCAACATGGATATCACCTTGGTGAGGTGAGGTAAAATGGGGTTTAACGTCGCGCATATAGCGACGTTCATGCACGTGTGTGTATGCGTGCGTGGCTGCCTGTATATTGCCGGTTTTACAGTGCTAGTCCTATTATATACATGTACAATCCAAATGTATATTTTGTCATGATTGCGTCAATATCCAGGTGAGCGATACAGGCCCTATGGGCCTCTTGTTCTAATTACTTATCGACCGCCTCCGTGGTCTAGTGGTCGAGCGTCCGCCCGGAGAGCGGAAGGTCCGGGGTTAGATCCCCGGCCGCGTCATACCCAAAGACGCTAAAAGATGGTATTTGTTGTTACCCTGTCTGGCGCTCGGCATTAAGGGCTAAAACAAGGACTGGTCGGTTCGGAGTCAGTATACTGTGTCTGAGTCGGGTATTCATGTTAAACTGCGGCGTGGTATCTCAGTGTGCTAGCACTATAAATAGGCATCAGTCCGGACTAGTACAAGCAGCCACACACACACACATACACGTCGCTATATAAGTGCAATAATCTTGGACGCGACGTTAAACCCCATTTCACCTCACCTCTTATTACTTATCAATCATTGATTACCAGTTTTGAATTTTTAACGAACCCTCAACATTAATTTATATTTCTTAAACTGAAATATTTCATATCATGATATTTTTTCCCATGTGATATCTTTTCTTTAATGAAATAAGCTAAAATGAAAGCTGTCTCCTACTTAATGTTTTAAGTGTTTTGTTCGGGTAAGACATTGTCAATCTTGTTCAAGCAAGTCAGAGTACTCCATAAGACAAGTATTGTTGATCATGCCCCTGGTCATGACCTGATCGTGACCTGAAGGGGCGCTGGGGTAGCCTAGTGGTTAAAGCGTTGGCTGGTCACGCTGAAGACCCGGGGTCGATTCCCAACATAAAAGCGGCGTAAAACCATACTCACTCATGACCTGAAACTAGTGTACCAACCATCCAGGGTCGGCTGATAGTACCTGTCATCTCGATATACCAGTCCCCGTGAGGTCCCGGTCAGAATAAATCCCTTGCACCCTTTATATGCTGGTTGTGAAAATAGTCATAGTATGATTATAGTCACTGTCGTACCTTAAATTTGACGGACCCTTACAAGCTGCTGGTTGAATAGTAACTAGTAACACCCAGAATCGTGACTGGAGGAATTAATTCAGCTCATAATTAATTTTGCTCCATTTATATGATGGCGCGACTAAACTACTCTCCTTAAAATACAGCCGAGCTCCGTCTCTAACACCCCAGTGCAAGCGCAAATAAGGTCGGGAGCCAGTTTAACTTTATTTTGTAATATCGTGTGATCTTACGAGACTTCATGTCTTCCTTGACGACGGTTGTCACTTTAATGTTACATCGACGCCATTTTTGATGCTACATCTGCACTTTGCTGTTCTGAAAACGTTTTTTTCCTACCCTTTGTTGCAATTCTTGAACCTGCCACCATGAATGCGAGCACTTATGTTCAAGGTACAATTCTAATTACGCTTCAGTAGATTCCGTACCTTCACGTTGGTCTATTAGTGTGATGAGACCGTGTGTATCATGGCTCCTGTACTGGTCTTCAAACACTTTGCATGCTTTAGGGGCTTAAGATGTTGAATGTAGGGGCCCTTGTGTACTTTGAACTTGTAAATAATTTTTGAAAATGTGGGTTCTCTGTTTTTTTAAATCTCATTGACATTGTTTAGGCGCCTTTCCTACCATGGTAACATGTTGATATGGTTGTAACATGAATTCCGTAAATTCATTAACAGTGGTTTACATGAAGTGTTTGTGAGTCTTGGGGAAGTGTTTTGGGTGGGAACTGCCCATGCTGAAGTTACAAATAGCACAAGTGGAACACACCCCAGCCCCCCAGCCTTGTTTTCTAAACCTGGATCTGCCCATGATTTCTTATAAACTCTCAGAACTGACACAGCAGTCTGAGCCCAAATCAATATTGTATGCCTAGGCGGAATCCCTTGTATTTTATCAAATAGAATTAGTTTAGCAGTGAAAGGTAAACTGTAACTTATTATCCCATATTTTGTCTGAAGGGTTCAGGTTATAAAGTAACAGGGATATATACTTTGAAGTGTCCAGGCTAGCTGCCCTTGATTATTACCATTACACTTTATCAAACATAAAAATGGAACATTTTGGAAAAGGTGAACCCCTAAAAGCTTAGCTACATACAACCTGTCAGCACAAATAAATAAAGTGGGACGATACACCGCGACTTTTTAGTTGTCGATACAAGTATCCATCACAGTCGCACACAATGTAAAAAATATGGATTCTGACCTTAAATGGTTGCATTAATAACTGTTCGACTAAACACGAATCAGTAGTGCAAGTTCATAGTGAAAAAATAAATATTTTCCAGCCCTACGAAAGGATATATTATTTACAAGTCACCACCAAAAGGTTAGGGACCAGCAACATACATTCTGGGTGTTTAATACCCTGTATGTTTATTCTTCTGTTTCTCCACAGTTGATCGGATGATCTGGTTCCTCCAGCCTCTGTCCCAACTGACTTATCCTGCCCCTTGCCATGTAGGTGTCATAAAGGCTTGTCTTTAACCATGCCTATTTAGCACTTCCATGAGTTTTCACCCATATGTGGAACACTTTTGTGTACTGGTCCCTGTCATAAAGCTGTAACTCCATGCCTATACTATTTCCTACTTTTAACCAACAGTGTGCTATTATGAACGTTGAGACATAACTTTTGTCAAAAGGCTGTAAAGTTTGTCACATATGTACTTCCAAGAATATCCTTCATATCATCATCTTTACTATCTATTTCCTCTTTGCATTATCAACCTTCAGTATTTACATTATATCATTGTTTACTTCATGTTTTCAATTTGACATTTTCTGTAGTTTCTAACACACATTAACTCTGAATTGTAATCTCCAATAGGCCTTTTTCACTTTATTCCTCTTCTGTCTTTACCACCAAAAGCTTTCACTTGCTGCAATAAATTTCAATGATTGAATAACTTTCTCCATCTAAATAATATTCTCTCCTTACATTCCATTCTTTCCTCTACCTCCCCATCTATAGCAACCCACTTCGAAGTCCCTGAGCATCCCTGCCCACTTGTCCCACCTGCCCGTCCCACAGACCCTTCGCCCCAGCACTGTCCCCTCTGTGTCCCTCACCATCGCTGGTCAGTACATCGTGGACGACAGTGACTTTATTGAAGTAGATCTCGTGGATGAGGAGATCATCCAGCCAACCCACTCCTTCCTGAAGGCCTTGCTATCCAGGGTGGCCAACTTCTTCAGAAGAGTCAAGAGTGTGTTTAAGAAGAAGGATGATTAGGCAGTGAACTCTGAACACATATGTATATACTTATATACACAAAACATTAATGAATCATTTTTAGGACTCTTGAGGCATTTGTTACAATATTTGGGAAATACATAAAATCTATCTGTTTGTTTTTGGCTATTTTCTTTATGTTAATGAAATACATTATTTGTTACAACATTTTGTTTTGTTTTGATTTGTTCCTTTTCTGCTATTTTCTAAGGCGCCGCGATTCGCTGTGCAGAGTTGCGTCCCTTGGGCACGCCAGAAACCTATGTATATACTTATACTTTGGACTGTTGAGGCATGTGTGACAATACTTAGGAAATACACAAAATGCATCTCTGTTTGTTTTTTGGCTATTTTCTTTATGTTAATGAAATACGGTATTTGTTACAACATGTTTTTGGTTTAGTTGTTCCTTTTCTGCTATTTTCTGGCTATGTTATAGACTAACGCATGGTGATCAAACGTGTAATCTAAATTTCTAAAATGTCTAAATAGCAAAAGGCAACAGTTCAGCATGTACCTGACAAACCTGCAAAGTTTCATGAAAAAATATTGAACGGTTTATGAGTTATGCTCCGGAAACAAACCCTACCCTCACAGAACCTAAGTACATCTTGTAGCCATGGAAACGTAAAAAATAAAACATTCTAAAATTTCTAAATAGCAAAAGGCACCAGTTCAGCATCTACCTGACAGACCTGCAAAGTTTCATGAAATAATATTGAACGGTTTAGGAGTTATGCTCTGGAAACGAACCCTACCATCACAGAACCTAAGTCCATCTTGCTGCCATGGAAACGTAAAAAATAAAAGATTCTAAAAATTATTTCCCATACAAACCCACACACTATCCTGCTGTAGCTATGTATCCTGATTTTCATTCAACAGTACTTCAAGACACCTGTAGTATAAAGTATATTTTGTAGATATTATTATCATATAGCAAATATGAATTTAGAAAGTTTATCATCAAATCTTCTGATGGTTAAATAAATGCAAATTGAACCCAGCAATCATTCCATGTAGATAAATGGATTTATTTATGTTATTTGTTTTTCATATAACAGATTATACTTACATATGTTACAGTCAGTGTCTATAATCAGGCCCAATATGTATATTGACAGAAAATTTCAGTCAATATGTATATTAACAGATTCACTCGGGCAAGGTATATGTTTTCTTAAATTTTCATTCATTTATTATTGCCTGAAAAATAGGACTGGATTTTGACAGACTGACTGAAATGAAGTAGACTGCATAATTTAATCTCCTCAATTTAATTTGGATCTATTTTGATCTTATGACGATCAAAGAAACTTATGTAAGAAATTAAAAATGTTTTCACAATGAAATTGATTGATTCTCCAAACATGAAATAATACCAGAGTCCTTTTTTTGTTACTTATCTTAATTGGCATAATATTCAGTTCAGAAACAGATGACTGCTAAAAAGTCATGCATGTGTAATCAAATACTAGGACACATGCACAAGTATGCCAAGATATTGATTAAAATAATAAGAGTCATTATGCAATGCAGATATATGTTGGTGGGAAGAGAAAAAAGAGTCAGCGTCAGTTAATATGGTCTCTGATTCCAGGTGCTATTTTACCAAATCGGGACTGACGGTATTTATACAGTATGATTGAACATTTAACTGTATATAGGGTATATCTTTAGATGCAAGACATATGTAAAATCAGAAATTATTTCTGAGGGATTCTTTGACCGAAGTACTTAAGTCGGGTACCCCCGGCGCGGCAGAATCCTATGACCGTGGCTATAATCCCAGATGCAACCTGATTATGTTTCTAGGTTCACCAGCCCAAGCCTCCGACCAGTCCTTCACGTCAATTGCGCAAAACGATCCCAAAGGAGTTCAATCAGTGAAATGTCTGGAGATTTGGCTGGCGAGGACCATGTTGTGACACCTTAATGCCTCAGACAGTCGACTGCAATACGAGCTCTGCAAGGACGTGCCTTGTCATCCTGGAACTCAAAGTTCTGACCCACACACGGGTAAAAAGGGATGACCACGGGACGTTTCCCTTGGTCCACATAACGTAGACCGGTCATGTCCCCTTAGGGGGCACGGGTGTCCCAGTCGTCTAAGGCGCCGCAATTCGCTGTGCAGAGTTGCGTCCCTTGGGCACGCCAGGGCTTTCCTCCCACATTAAGCTGACACGCCGTGATATGACTGGAATACTGTTAAAAGCGGCGTTAAACCCAACTCACCCACTCCCTTACACGATCATTAGATCTGTCTTCTTGTCGTATGTGATGTCACCTGAGATCATGACGCTGCCACCACCGTACGTATCGTGTTCTGACGGATGGTACTGCTGCCGGAAAGTACCACTCTCCACGCCGTCTCCAAATACGTTGTCTGCCATCTGTAATGTGTAAATATAACCTCGATTCTTAAGAAAACATGGTGTTTCTCCAATGCCGCAGTTGACGACCTCCAAACTGTTCCCACTGTTGTCTGAGGCGTCTGTGTGTCAGACGCAATCATGTGGAAGGACGGCTTGATTTCAGACCCCTCAGTGTTCGCTCTGTTTCGTATCGCTGACGTCTAAAGTCGGATTCCTGTGGGAGCCATGACGTTGTCCCCCACTTCTGGTGCAGAAATGAACCCGCTCCCCAACGTAATTGGGCATTGCCTAAAAGTCGGGCCGGGCCGGGCCAAGACGGGCCAAAGTGTTACTGGCTAATTACTTCATTATCGGCGATCATACCTACATATAATTGATGCAACATACACACATGACATTAATGAACAATCAACCAACAAAAAAGTGCACCATAAATAAGTAATTCGGAGTAAATCGTTTGACAACCAGAAAGTGGAGCAGTGTGTAAGCGTCGCTGATCTTGGTAACATGTAAAAGAGCAATCGTTAAACGAAGTAAGATTTGAAACGTATCAAATACTTCTAGCTATCGTGATACAAATTTCCATCTGTGAGCATAGTGTTTATATTTATAGGACCGTACTATATATAAGTAAATACCACTTTATAATGTCACTGATCGTCGTATTTAAAGCAGACACATTGGTTAAAGTAGACCTCTTCTCCCTATACTCTCAACAGTCACACAGATGTTCGGTCCGACTTGGCCCGGGCTCTCAAAATCAACTTTAAACTCACATATGTATCATCAAATGGATTCACATCTATAAACTAGTATAATATCTACCTAAATACCACTTTATAGTGTCTCAGATCACTGTACTTAAAGAAAACAAGGTGCTCAAAGTGAAGCATTTTTACTGTATTTCTTTAGAAAATCTATGTCAGAAGTGTTCGGTCCGACTTGGCCCGGGCTGTCAAAATCAACTAATAACTCACAGATGTATCATCAAATGGATTTACATCTTTAGATTAGTATTATATCTGCCTATATACCACTTTACAGTTTCTCAGATCGCTGTACTTAAAGAAAACAAGGTGCTCAAAGTGAAGCCCTTTTTCCCCTACATTCTCAACATAGCCTCTATCAGAAGTGTTTTGCTTGTGTTGGGTCCGACTTGGCCCGGGCGGTCAAAATCAACTTTAAACATACAGATATATCTTCAAATGTGTTTAGATCTATAGATTAGTGTTATATCTACCTATATACCACTTTATAATGTCACGTTACATCGTATTTAAAGAAAACAAGGGGCTCAAAGTAAAGCATTTTTACTGTATTTTCATAAGAAAATCTATGTCAGAAGTGTTCGGTCCGACTTGGCCCGGGCGGTCAAAATCAACTTAAACCTCACAGATGTATCATCAAATGGATTCACATCTTTAGATTAGTATTTTATCTATCTAAATACCACTTTATAGTGTCTCAGGTCGCTGTACTTAAAGAAAACAAGGGTCTCAAAGTGAAGCCCTTTTCCCTCTACATTCTCAACATAGTCTCTATCAGAAGTGTTTGTCTTGTGTTGGGTCCGACTTGGCCCGGACTGTCAAAATCAACTTAAACCTCACAGATGTATCATCAAATGGATTCATATGTTTAGATTAGTATTATATCTACCTGAATACCACTTTATTATGTCACGGTACATCGTATTCAAAGAAAACAAGGTGTTCAAAGTGAAGCATTTTTACTGTATTTTCTTAAGAAATTCTATGTCAGAAGTGTTCGCGTATATTTGTGCTTAAGTCACTTGGACATTGTTTAGCTTCATGAACTCTTCATAAGAAACATGTCAGACAGCTTTGACATCATTGATGACTTAGTCTTATGAGATGTGTAAACCTTAGGGGAAATGAGCTCAAGTAAATACAGAAACAGAGGGTCTAAAATTGCCAGTGTTAGGCCCGAAAGTCTATTTAGGATTTAAATTGTGATTAAGGAAGTAGAGGGTAGAGAGAGAACAAGATAACAAATCTTAACAAAACCTACCTGCCAAACAAGTGCTAGTTCGTTCGTATCCGTAATCCGTCACAAACTGTAATGAACGCATAGTGTGTTCGATGAAGGAAATACAGCCCTTCAGATCTTTGTTTACTGAATACACCTTGACCTATGTTCAGTGATATAATTTATAAGATATTGATGCTACATGGCCGCCCATAGTTTCTTGGAAATGTCAAGGTTTTGTGCTCAACAAATATATATGACTGTATATGATGTCTCATCTTGATGTACTTTAATAATGCAATTCGACAAAGAAGATGTACAGATGCCTCGACAACATTTTTCACACATGAATGACTTCAACCTTGGCTCTCAACTAGTACAGGTAAACATGGCTATTAATGCTCATGTGTGTCAGGTTGCCCTAACCTCGCCGTCGTATCTGTACACAAAACAAGTGCATAGTCTAAACTAGGCTACATATGCATTTCTTCAGCCGTTTCAGTAATGCAGTGCGCTGTCACAGCATGCTGGTAGGTCTGTACAGCACAATGTATTTTATTAGTAATTGGTCGATTCTTCATAAATCATATTTTTTGCCATTCATTTCACATATGCCTCGGTAGAATTGAGGTAGGGGAAGGACTTCTGGTCAGATAACAAGGTATTCAGATATCCAGAAACTCGTTTATCCGGACAACATTTTAGAAAAAGCAATTGGCCGGATAAGCGAGGTTCGACTGTATAGCGCGTGATACATGACAAAACAGATGTGTTAGGACCTGATTCGCACTTGCTGAAGGGATACCAATGGACCCTGATCATAATACATTGGTTGCTTATTATTATTATTAAACATATTGTATTGTCCAAAAAGACAAAGGGATTGGGCACAAGTGCAGCACTTATTACCACCTTCTCCATATATACAGTTATACATAATATTGCATAATGAAAATTAACAATTTACAGTTGAAGCATCACATTGTGGAAACATAGTGCGCAATATAAATTTATATACAGTGCTCATATGAAGGATATGTACAATGTGCTGGAAAGTGAAGACAGTGTGCATCTCATACATATGCTGATATTATATATGTTAGTGTTGTATATAGATTTAACAATATTAATGATTAACAGTTTTGAAACAATAATACGCTAGCTACTGAATCTGTTAGCCGTTTCTATATAAATTTGTGTACAGACAAGAATATTTTTGTATTCAGGAAAACATCTAAGTTTGGATCACAAAAAAGAATACTATTTAGAGTTTTTTGTCCTCCAAGATTATCGATAGCTGTCAGTAATGTCACACATTTGAAGATACGTATGTGTGTTTAAAGTTGATTTTGACCGCCCGGGCCAAGTCGGACCGAACACTAGCCAAACACTTCTGATAGAGACTATGTTGAGAATGTAAAGGGAAAAGGGCTTCACTTTGAGACCCTTGTTTTCTTTAAATACGATGTACCGTGACATTATAAAGAGGTATATAGGTAGATATAACACTAATCTATAGATGTAAACACATTTGAAGATACGTATGTGTGTTTAAAGTTGATTTTGACCGCCCGGGCCAAGCCGGACCCAACACAAGCCAAACACTTCTGATAGAGACTGTTGAGAATGTAAAGGGAAAAGGGCTTCACTTTGAGCCCCTTGTTTTCTTTAAATACGATGTACCGAGACATTATAAAGTGGTATATAGGTAGATATAACACTAATCTATAGATGTAAACACATTTGAAGATACATAAGTGTGTTTAAAGTTGATTTTGACCGCCCGGGTCAAGTCGGACTCAACACAAGCCAAACACTTCTGATAGAGACTATGTTGAGAATGTAAAGGGAAAAGGGCTTCACTTTGAGCCCCTTGTTTTCTTTAAATACGATGTACCGTGACATTATAAAGTGGTATATAGGTAGATATAACACTAATCTATAGATGTAAACACATTTGAAGATACATATGTGTGTTTAAATGTTATTTTGACCGCCCGGGCCAAGTCGGACCCAACACTTCTGACATAGATTTTCTTAAGAAAATACGGTAAAAATGCTTCACTTTGAGCACCTTGTTTTCTTTAAGTACAGTGATCTGAGACACTATAAAGTGGTATTTAGGTAGAAATAACACTAATCTATAGATGTAAACACATTTGAAGATACGTCTGTGTGTTTAAAGTTGATTTTGATCGCCCGGGCCAAGTCGGACCCAACACAAGCCAAACACTTCTGATAGAGAGAATGTAGAGTGAGTGAGTAAGTGAGTATGGTTTTACGCCGCTTTTAGCAATATTCCAGCAATATCACGGCGGGGGACACCACAAATGGGCTTCACACATTGTACCCATGTCGGGAATCGAACCCTGGTCTTCGGCGTGACGAGCGAACGCTTTAACCACAAAACTAGAGTATGTAGAGGGAAAAGGGTTCACTTTTGAGCACCGTGTTTGCTACTGCAATATGAGACACTAAAGTGTTATATAGGTAGATATGATATTATAATTAGTCTATAGATGTAAAGTATGTGTTGTAATTTTAGAAGCGCTTTGACAGTTATTAACACGTGTCGTGTCAGTCCTATGACATTCGCGAATATCCACTTGCAGAAAACATCCTGTCTTGGTTTAACATGAATTAGTAAAGGTTAATTAGGTATGCCAAACACGTTAATTAATGAAAGAAGAGTAGTCAAAACACTGTCATTTCGAATTCCTGCCCAGGACATCACACCCCTGCAGCTAAGATCGGTGAGAAACCTTCTCATCAAAGTAAAGACACAGTCAAGACACTGACTTTTTCGGTATGGACTCTCGGTATGTAGCTATAATTATCAGTTTATTACATTGCTGAAGATTCATTTTGATTCAAACTCAATTAAATGAGCAAAACTATCCGTTTCTGGACATTTGAGATCTGCCTAGATATGCACGTTTCGTTTTATTATTCTGCAATCCATTTTTAGTATTACCCGCTGGCCCGGCCCGGCCCGACTTTTCTTGGCCCGACTTTTAGGCAATCCCACGTAATGGTGCGTACCTATCGATCCTACCTGGGAGTCAGTAGTATCTCTAGGCCTTCCTCAACCCACCCTTATTTTAACAACACACGTTTGCCGATATCTTCCCATCAGTTGGGATATCACACTTTTAGATTACCAAAGTATCTGGCAACTGCATTTTGTTATTGGCCAGCTTTCAATCATGCCTTTTACGCCGAATTTTGTTTTTCATTTTCTGTCATGTACACGTCTGGAGGCAGTTTCCTTATTTGTACCCAATCAATGGACCATGTGGTCGTGACAGTTATAGTCACATGCCAGTAACCCGGATGTGTCACCTTGGAAGACATGTGAAAGGTTCAAAGTTTGAGTAACTGTGTCTCGTGCAACATAGATGGTCACTTCATTCTTTCAGCTGAAATGGCAGGGGATCCCTTAAATATCGGTCCTCGTATACTACGGTAAGACTTGTGCGTGCGTGTCTACTTGTACTAGTGAGGACTTTTGTCGGTTTTATAGTGCTAGCTCACTGAGGCACTATGCCGCAGTTTATCACGGACTACCCACTACACAGTATGTTGACTACGAGATTTGTTTTTTTCCTTGAATGCTGAAGGCCAAGAAACAACAAGTAACATCTTCTAACGTAGTTTGTTCTGATACGATCGGGGATCGAACAATTCCGCTCTATCCACTACACCACGGAGGCGATCGAAACCTGAACGGTTGAATGTTCTGTAACGCCGCAGTCAGCAATATTTCAGCTTTATATCACAGTGGCATGTAAGGTCTGGACCAGGCAAACCGGTGACTGAAATCATGACCTACGATCAACGCCATCGGGGCTCGATGACACCAAATTAATTAATCATCAACCTATCATCAAATTATCTTTTTGTTACAGACACGGTAATAAGGATGTATCAAGGAAAATATAACAAAGTATCATGACAGATATATACAAGTTTAGGCGACAAGGGTTGACTGGATAAACCAGTGGTAATCACGTAGGGCAGTATTCCAAATAAACGCAAAGAAGCAAAGAATAATGTGTGTGTGTGTGTGTGTGTGTGTGTGATATATTGCGACAAATGTCCAAAGTGACTAGCCTGTTGGAAGCGGCTACAAAAGTATATAGCTTGTTTTGTGTTAATAGTGAAAAAGAATAAATTTCTTGAAGGTGCTCAGTGAACAGATGGTTTGTTTGACACAGAAGGGGAAATATATTTTGTTCTCAAACACACACTGCTCCCAAACATACATACACACACACACTGCTCCCAAACACACACTCTCAAACACTGCTCCCAAATACACACACACTCTTCCCAAATACACACACTGCTCCCAAACACGCACACACACACTGCTTCCAAATAGACACACTGCTCCCCAAAACAGACACTTTCTCAAACACACACACACACACACACTGCTTCCAAATACCGACACACTGTTCCCCAAAACACAGACACTGCTCACAGACACTGCTCACACACACACACACACACACACACACACACACACACACACACACACACACACACACACACACACACACACTGCTTCCAAATACAGACACACTGCTCCCCAAAACAGACACTTTCTCAAACACACACACACACACACACTGCTTCCAAATACCGACACACTGTTCCCCAAAACACAGACACTGCTCCCAAACACACACACACACACACACACACACACACACACACACACACACACACACACACACAAACGCATCAAATGGAAGCTCCCTTGAGAAGGGCGCACGTCGCGATGAGGAAACAACTCTTTGAGACACGGGTAAGAATAGGTCCCCAGCACTCTTATTCTTGTCGATTCCGTGGATTGGGTGGTCAGGTGACTTGGTTGATTGCGTGGCACGTTGCTGATACTATCAACCACTGGTTTGTCTGGGCTTGACTCAATCAGTGACAGGTTGCTGAATACTGATTGGTGACGTACAACACTGTAAGTGAACGACGACTGGGGTTTCCCCCGCATAGTGCACACGTATTATACGTCCGCTTCTATCACTCCACATAACTGACCTGAATATCGACCACTTGTTTGCGGAAATAGAACACATTACCCAGGGGCGTTCTGTTGTAACTATTATTATATGTTCATCTCAAACCTATAAGGTCAGTATAGAAATGTGAACATGACACGTAGGGGGGACAAACCGTGGAAGGCACATCGCAAGCACGCATGCACTGCACGTTCTGTGGTAGGGGAAAGGACAGAGCGTTAGAGGGGCCGTCTCATGATAATTTCAGTCGCAATCTGACTCGCTCATGCCATAGATCTCGTCGTCGGAACTGCTGGTGCCTGAGCCGACTGCCACTATTATAGGTTGGACTGTTGCTGGCCGTAGTCCATCTCGTGACCAATAACGTGGCTCTATCTCGTCAACGACTGTGGCCACACAACGCCTCCATGTTTCTACTGTTACCCGACCAAGGGATTCCTTTACGAGTTACGAGTAATTTGAACGTTGTGTTCGATCGTCTAACGTCACCCTTGACGATGCCCCATACCAACTCGATTGGATTCAGGTCGCAGTGATAAGGTGGCAGTCGTAAGACAGCGTGACCCTGACCCTTGATGTAACTGTCAACTTTATACACAGGGTCAGGTTTCATAGTTTTGATGATTTCATAGAGCTGTGGTTTCGTCGCTCGAGAAGGAAAGGTAATGTTCCTCCGTTGCAGCCAAGTAACCATGTCTCCTTTACGGTTATTAGAGGTTGGAGTCTTGCTTTCTGGATCCTGCACACTATGATACGGTGCATTGTCCATGACAATGAGAGACTTGGTAGGCAAAGCAGGGACTAATTTTTCTTTCACCCACTCCAGAAATACATTGCCGTTCATTTCTGTGTGGTAGTCCCTGTTGTCTTTGGCCTTGGCTCTAAAGACGAGGTCACAGTCTGGGAGAAAACCCTGACTAGCAGAACCAGCATGGAGAACTATGAGTCTTTCACCCTTTCCCATTGGTAACTTTCTACCAGACTCCTTACAGTCACCACTAGGTATCCACTGACTGCTGGCTGTGTGTGACGCATTTACCCATGTCTCATCTAAGAAGACGGGCTCATATCCTTCTTCACGTTTCTGCTTGATGGTACGAAGGTAATGATTTCGGAGACGAACAATGTCAGACCGTTCACACAACACAGCCCTATTTTCTCCAGTTATCTTTTTGTATTTGTAACCAAATGTATGCAACAGCTGCCATAGTTTGTACTTAGTAACACGTAAATCATGGTCAGTTTTAAGGTGGTTCTTCAAAATTCTTAGGGACAGGTACTTATTTCCTGAGTGCAGTTTAACAATTGCACATCTGACTTGATCCCTCTGAAAACTGTCTAATTTATCAACCTTGCGTGGTTTTGACATGTTCCCTACCTCCTTGGCCTGACTATTTGTATCTCGTCGACTGACAACATTTTTAAGTTTCTGAGGGGACATACCAAGAGCTTTTGAAGCTTGTTTCAAGAATTTATTAATTGCATAAAAAGGCTTTGCTCTTTCTGCTTCACTTCTAAAGAAATCATACACATTCAACATCAACTGTTTAACATCTGCTGAGTAGCGCATCTTGTCATTGAATGAACACGGTCACTGTGTAGCACGTGCAGGCCGTGCTTGCGCTGTTCCTTCCACGGTTTGTCCCCCCTACGTGTCATGTACACATTTCTATACAAAATTACATGATAGTTTCTTAAAGAACTTCATCCGTCAAGGGTCTTAAAATAAACAAAATTCAGATTTTGTTGGGTACAGGGTATTCATGGTCAAGTACCGTATTTATGTTTCATACACTTTTCTGGATTTCGAGTTATTTTGCAATTCATCGTTCTCATTTGGAGTCAAACGGACTGTACCTCTACTTAAAAGGGAAACCGGGAAAGGAGATACATGATGAATTGTCAGATGTTTATGGTGACAGTGCACCTTCGTATGCACAGGTCAAATTCTGGGTTGCAGAATTTAAGAGGGGTCGGGTGAACCTGGAAGATGAGCCACGCCCTGGCAGGCCTGTAGAGGTGACCAATGACCAAACCAGTGAAGCTGTGAGACAACTGGTTGTCAAAGACAGGCGAATGAAGGTGTCAGAAATGGCTTTTCAGAGGGAAGTGTCCATACCATTTTGCATGATCGTCTGGGTATGAGGAAGCTGTCTGCCCGATGGGTCCCGAAATGTCTGAGTGATGATCAGAAGGCTGTACGTGCGTCAATGTGTCAGGCACTTTTGACGCAATGCAGCCGGGATGCAGACAATTTTATGGAGAGAATTGTTACTGGTGATGAAACCTGGTTACACCACTATGACCCAGAAACCAAAGAACAGAGTAAGCAGTGGACTGGCTTTGCTTCACCCCGTCCCAAAAAGTTTAAGACTCAACCATCGGCTGGCAAAGTCATGGCAACCATCTTTTGGGATACCAAAGGGGTCTTGCTCATTGACTACTTGCTACGTGGCCAGACTATTACTGGAATGTACTACTCCGATCTCCTGGACCGTTTGCGGACTGCTATTCTTGCCAAACGTCGAGGAAAGATCACAAAAGGTATGCTGCTCCAACATGATAATGCCAGAGTGCACACCTGTCGACTTGCGGTTGCCGCAGTGAAGCGGAACGGGTTCAAAGTATTGCCTCATCCACCTTACTCACCAGACCTGGCACCAAGCGACTACTTTCTCTTCCAAAACTTGAAGAAAGAACTGGTGGACGTCATTTCCGGTCCGATGATGAACTCACGACAGCAGTGGAGGGGTGGTTACACGAACAACCCCATGGTTTCTATCACAACGGGCTTTTAGCTCTCACACATCGCTGGACAAAAGTGCATAGACCTCAATGGTGGTTATGTGGAAAAAGAAGAAGTGAGGAGCAGTAGCAAATAGGTTAGGCTGGTTATATATTGAATGGCCCTCGTATAATATATAGTTGGTGACTGGTGCGTCAAATTTGGAAATGTCCTTCACATGCCTACCATAAAAATTTTTTTGAAAGCCTTACTTACGCAGTGCATGATGTTATCTTTTTAGCAAGAATCGTATGATGTTCTTTAACAACTTCGTAGAAGTAGTTTTCTCGATTGTACTACTCCTGAGCTATCCCTCATGCCATATAGCCTTGGGGATAGTTCGGGGTCACTCTGAATCATAACGCATAAATCTCGATATTAAACAGACGAGGCGGTTTCACTTGTCTCTTTTATTTCTTAGTTGAGGTAGGTTTTGTTTGTTTGTTTGTTTGTTGTTTAACATCACGCTCAGCAATATAGTTGAGGTAGGTAAGTCATTGGAACGGACATACGCTCTCTGACCAGTATTGAATATCAGATCATCCATATAATGGCTAAAGTTAAACATTTTGGCCAACTCGTTTTCATTTCGCCAATCCGAGCTGAATTTCCGAATTCATATGAATAAAAAACATATCAGCGAGGAGGGGACCACAATTTCCATCTTCTTGCCTAAATGTCACATCCACAAATTTCACATATACGTTATGAAAATTTAGGTGCACCATCCCATACTGTTTTCTCAGTAAACTTCAGATGAAATTTGCTTCCATATTTGACAATTTGTCCTGAACCCCTTTAAGATAGAGGTGTAGCGAATCTTTGGTCACCACGTTTCTCGACAAAAACCGCATAGATCATGGAACAAATCCCCCCCCCCCCCCTTAACTGTGGACAGGGTTTTGGTGGTACTTTAGTTGGACCCTGTAATAAATCTCACTTCTGTGGAGTTTATTGAACTTATACAAACGAGGAATGAACATGTACTCCATTATTCCTGTGTCTTCATGCACTCCATCATTCCTGTCAAGTAACAAGTAACGAGGGTAGCCTTCAGTTGGAGACTGCGCCGCTAGAGGTACGCTCTCCCTGTGCTTCATGCAGCTGTTTCAACCCACAGACCCGACCTGCAACAAGAAGTACAGTTGCTTATTTGCGTCGGGAGTCTTCAAGGAATATCGGGGTGAGGTGAGGTGAAACAGGGTTTAACGTCGTAACAAAGATTATTGCACTTATAATTATAGCGACGTGCATGCACGTGTGTGTTTGTGGCTTCTTGTACTAGTCCGGACTGATGCCGATTTATAGTGTATCACATGAATACCCTACTCAGACTCAGTATACTGACTCCGAGCCGACCAGTCCTTGTTTTAGCCAATTTATGCCGAGCGCCAGACAGGGTAACGGCAAGTACCATCTTTTAACGTCTTTTGGTATGACGCCAAGGAATATCGGGTCAGATCGGCTTTAAGAGATTGCAAAGTTCATGAGTGAATCCAATTCGTGCATCTTTTTTTACACACAGAACTAAGACACCTTAATTCAATGGATATACTACAAGTGGTTTGGGTAAAAATGAAACATTATGTTAGCAAGCCAATGCATCTTTTTCCAGGCTTCAAATTGTGAATAGTTCCTTTTCCCCCGAAACGCCGTACACCGAAAAATAAGAACATTGTCGTACTGGTAGTATTAACATTGTAATTTTCACATTGCAGATGAACTTATACCCTCCACCACACAACAATTCTTCTATAGATCGGACGGTGTTGTTAAAGCGTTCTCTCGTGACACAGAAGTCCCATGTTCGATTCCCTAAATGGTGTTCCACGCCAAGTTATTGCTTAAATATTCACTGAAAGCGTTGTTAAACACAACTCGTTCATTAAAATATTCAAATAAGCAAATAGGGAGAACTGACATTTCGATTGAAACCTTCACTTATCCTTGACACCATTCAAAAACCTTTCTTTACAAAACCGTCGCTGCTTTCATCAATAGTAATTCCAACCCAAAGATTACTGGCTCTGTAGAGTGGTTTCAAAAGCTTAGTAGCATTTATCAAGTATGTAGAACAAGAAAAGAAATGTTTGTGCCTTGACATTATAAACCACTATTTTCCCATGTACGCCCAAAGGAAACTTTTCGACAGTCTCTAGCATTGGCGTTATATGTTCCAGCTCATGGCCAAATTTTAGACGCCGGGAGAAACATATTCAGTTTCCATTGTGACGATCTCAGGAGTCCAACGGGTATACCCATCTTGAGGTCGGCGGTGCTGATCTATAAAATATATCAGTTTGTATATATTACATAATAACACACAACTTTGTAACAATAACTTGCAAATTCGCATCCTTGTTTTTACCAGGTTGCATGGTTTAATTGTTTAAGAAAAACATCTCAATAAGATAATATATGTCCATCAAATAATCTCCATTGCATAGCATCCTAATTATACCAGCAAGTCTTGTTATATCACGGATACATCTCTATATACCGGTACACCTGATACATAGAGGTTATCACGCGAGTGTGTTTGGGGATGGTAAATATCCTGCATTAGGAATAAACATTGTATTTAGCGAGCCTTGGCGAACTAAATACATAGTGTTTATTCCTAATACAGGATATTTACCATCCCCAAACACACAAGGGTGATAACCTCTTTATCATATAATGTCAGTCTTTAATTCTGTGCTTCAAAATCGCTTTCCCCCTCTCAAAACATTACCGAAAAATTGCGAGTTTTCCTGGAATGCGCGCATTATTATTTATTACGTCACAGGGAAAGCGATGTGTCAGTCAGACAGTGACAGTAGCCAATATAGTTCCAACTGAAATATGTTTCTTATACAGTGGCGAAGCAACATATACGCAAAACAACAGTTGTTTTTAATTGCCTTTCGCGGCAATCCATCGGTCTGTCCGCTAGAGTAACTGCCCTTTGTCAAAGGGGAGCTACTCTAACCCTAGTCTATGAGATGTCACGGCCACGGTCAGGCGTTGTTGACAGTCGGTCTGCCCTGTCATATTAAGAAGATATACACTCAGCGACAAAACGAAACAAGGTAACAATTCAAACATATTTCGGCCAAATCCAACTATTTTAATTTGTGGAAAAGTTTTCAAGCCGCAGAGGTCTACAAGCACAGATATGGCTACTGATCCTGCTTGGCTAGGCCTCGTGCCCTCGCAAAATTGTTTCGAAATTTATATCTCCAAAGATGCCAAAACTTATAAAATGCCTCAGCTACATCACAGTTAGACACTGATTCTCAGTATATTAGACTGTTCTTTTGATAATGATAGCAATTATCCCTTTAGTTTATCCAGATTCCCGATGATTAATTCTGACTCGATCGCTGAATGACGAGGGTGACGCCATAGTTTGTTTATAAACAGTGAAAGTAGTCCCTACTTGACCTTTGATATTTGCATCTCTATCCGCATATGACCCCAACGGATATCGTTTTTATCCGAGAAACCTACCCATTATATGATAAAGAATGTTACTACCATCTTACGTAGAAAAGCATGTATGACAATCACTTGTTACACGTTTTCAACCAAATTAATTATTTGAGTTATGTTTAGTTTATATACTTAGTTTCCCGAATGTTACAGCTGCTGCAACTACATCGCTGAAATGCTGATGCAACAACTGGCATTGCAGTACAAGTGCAACTAATGACATTGACCCTCAAATACTGATGCTAATACGTGGCCCCTAAAGTACTGATGCTAATTACATTGCCCCTAAAATACTGATGCTAATACGTGGCCCCTAAAGTACTGATGCTAATTACATTGCCCCTAAAATACTGATGCTAATACGTGGCCCCTTAAGTACTGATGCTAATTACATTGCCCCTAAAATACTGATACTAATACGTGGCCCCTAAACTACTGCTGCTAATTACATGGCCCCTAAACTACTGCTGCTAATTACGTGGCCCCTAAACTACTACTGCTAATTACATGGCCCCTAAACTGCTGCTGCTAATTACGTGGCCCCTAAACTACTACTGCTAATTACGTGGCCCCTAAACTACTACTGCTAATTACGTGGCCCCTAAACTACTACTGCTAATTACATGGCCCCTAAACTACTGCTGCTAATTACGTGGCCCCTAAACTACTGCTGCTAATTACGTGGCCCCTAAACTACTACTGCTAATTACATGGCCCCTAAACTACTACTTCTTATTACGTGGCCCCTAAAATACTACTGCTAATTACGTGGCCCCTAAACTACTAAACTACTACTGCTAATTACATGGCCCCTAAACTACTGCTGCTAATTACGTGGCCCCTAAACTACTACTGCTAATTACGTGGCCCCTAAACTACTACTGCTAATTACATGGCCCCTAAACTACTACTGCTAATTACATGGCCCCTAAACTACTACTGCTAATTACATGGCCCCTAAACTACTACTGCTAATTACGTGGCCCCTAAACTACTACTGCTAATTACGTGGCCCCTAAACTACTACTGCTAATTACGTGGCCCCTAAACTACTACTGCTAATTACGTGGCCCCTAAACTACTACTGCTAATTACATGGCCCCTAAACTACTACTGCTAATTACATGGCCCCTAAACTACTACTGCTAATTACATGGCCCCTAAACTACTACTGCTAATTACGTGGCCCCTAAACTACTACTGCTAATTACGTGGCCCCTAAACTACTACTGCTAATTACATGGCCCCTAAACTACTACTGCTAATTACTTGGCCCCTAAACTACTACTGCTAATTACATTGCCCCTAAACTACTACTGCTAATTACATGGCCCCTAAACTACTACTGCTAATAACGTGGCCCCTAAACTACTGCTGCTAATTACATTGCCCCTAAAATACTACTGCTAATTACGTGGCCCCTAAAAGACTACTGCTAATTACATGGCCCCTAAACTACTGCTGCTAATTACATTGCCCCTAAACTACTACTGCTAATTACATGGCCCCTAAAATACTACTGCTAATTACGTGGCCCCTAAACTACTGCTGCTAATTACGTGGCCCCTAAACTACTACTGCTAATTACATGGCCCCTAAACTACTACTGCTAATTACATGGCCCCTAAACTACTACTGCTAATTACATTGCCCCTAAAATACGACTGCTAATTACGTGGCCCCTAAACTACTGCTGCTAATTACGTGGCCCCTAAACTACTACTGCTAATTACATGGCCCCTAAACTACTACTGCTAATTACATGGCCCCTAAAATACTACTGCTGCTGCTTCTAATTACATTGCCCCTAAAATACTGCTGTTAATTACTTTGCCCCTAAACTACTGCTGCTAAGTACGTGGCCCCTAAAATACTGCTGCTATTCACATTGCCTCTAAAATACTGCTGCAAATGGCACTGCCCTAAACTACTGCTGCTAACTATGTGGCCCCTACACTTCTGCTGCTAATTACATTGCCCCTAAAATACTGCTGCTACTCCTAGCATGTCTGCCACATATATTTCCGAGACTATTGTTTCTCCTAGAAATAATAAAATCAGTCGATTGCATTGCTGTTACTTTTCTTCGGTCACAAGTAAGTCATAACAGGGTTTTAGAAATGAACGCTAGGATCACGTTCCCCACTTCAAACAACTGACACAGAGTATATATACAAGTGCAGCGCTGAAGATATAATCCACATCATTACATAAAACGTGTTCGTTGTACGTTTTCTTGAAACACAAACCTTTCTCATGGGCAAAAAAACCACGCCAGCCACGCTTACATTCACAAAAATATGTACTCCAAACAGCTCTTTCTAAGGTTAGACTCATCCACAAGTGGGACACAGACGCTGACGACACTTAGTTCCGTGTCATGTGATCGTAAAGACGCTAACGGGTGCACGCTCTCTGTAGTAATGAATATACTATCACTCCGATTTGAACGCTACTGTGGTCTTAATGACATTGGCATTGAGTTTTTTAAACTTTCTTTTAAATTCCTTTAGTGGCACAAACCACAAGCAAATACCTTGGTGTCTAAGCGTTTAATAATTGCTGACCCATGGATTGTGTGATATTTTTTCCATATGAACTATTTCTTTCAAAACAGGCGACACTGGGGACGCCATAGACATTCAGTTAACGGGTTAGCCCAGCCCCCGCGTGCCTCACAAGAATGCGGCGTGGGTCATGGACGCTACTCGCAAATGAAGCTGTGTAAAGATTATTACCATTTGTATACAGACGCGGCTGCCATTTTCAATCATTGAAACGTTTGATGCGATCAAAGAGCTCTCGTCTTTGCAAAGTTTAAACGAATAGTTAAATAGTCACAAAGGTACACATTAAAGAGGGTTCAGGGTGCAACGCTCCTGGGTAGTAGCTGTGGGTTGAAAGGATAGGTGGGTGGGTAGGTAGTGGGTTACATTTGGGTATCGAGCCGATGAGGTTCAAACCCACAGCACACCACATTCAGAACATTAATTTGCTCCAGTGAGCGCCTTTGTTGTGGTAAAACGTGAGGACAGACTATTTTCCTAGCATTTTCGGGAACAAAATATTTTTTTTTAATTTTTAAATTCTCAATCACTTTGTTCATTTATGTCTTGCTCATTTCAGTTAAAAAAGACTAATGGGTTTCAGTTTGATAACACGTTCGCACCCAAACATACAAAAACAACATCGTCATTACTATAATCATTTATTGTAAGCCAGTAACGCTCACACCTACTACACGTGAATCAATAACTGGCGTTTTACCAGGAACTACAATGCAGATGCATCGGGGTCTTCATGACCCTATTGAACTCTTTACTCAACAACACAGACCGCCTCCGTGGTCATGTGGTAGAGCGTCCGCCCGGAGAGCGGAAGGTGAGGGGTTCGATACCCAGCCGCGTCATACCAAAAGACGTTAAAAGATGGTACTTGTTGTTACCCTGTCTGGAGCTCCGTTAAGTCGAGAAACATGCTCAGGCCGGTGATGTACAGGGCCGTCCCAGATCCGGAAGACCTCCTGTGACGACACATCGCGAAGACAGGGACCTTCTTCGTCTCATACGCCGAGAACCCTTTTTAACAAGTATGGTTTTACGCCGCTTTTAGCAATATTCCAGCAATATCACGGCGGGGAACACCAGAAATGGGCTTCACACATTCTACCCATGTCGGGAATCGAACCCGGGTCGTCGGCGTGACGAGCAAACGCTTTAACCACAAAGCTACCCGACCGCCCCTTGTAGGGTGGAATGCGCCATCCGGGCACGTGGCGGTTATACCCGCTACTGATCTGTTTCACGTGTCATGTTAAGTAGAGACTTTAAGGAACATTTTCACATGAAACATCAAACGTAACTCGTTTACTTAATCCTGCAGCTCCATACTGTTTTTAAGTATTGTCTAAGTTCAAAAACAGTACCTGTGTTACCATGATGTTTTTGTCAGTAAATTTCAATCACAACTCACCAATATCTTCTATATTTGTTGTCAAATGTTTGTTCTATCAAATGACATTGGTGTCGCCCAGCTCATTCGGTCAGTCATCCCATGCCATTATTTTTGCCATTTGTCATGGTTCAGAAATAGGGGTATGCTTAACTTTTTTTCTTTGTGTATAGGTCGAATATTGTTGTCTGCTCCGTAAAAACAATATTTACTAACTCCTGCTTCCAGGGATGATAACATTGAGCAAACTTCCGGGATAGTCTGTACCAGGAACATAGACGCGTGTAGTCCCCCGTGTTTTTTTAAGCAATTCCTACTTAGGCTATCGTTTCTTATCTCCACCTTCAACCAACAAGAGAGCGGACGAGCGCAATTGTGTAACTTCTGTTATGATATTTTAAAGTTTAAAACACCAGGTACCAGTCTTTGAATTGTTTTATGACGTAGATCGCTTTGCTTCGGAAACGGTTTTTTAATCCACATAGAAGAAGGATCAAGCTGTCCTGTTTTTTTATGAGCGTGGAAAGGTAGTGTTGCCTTTTTCATCACATCGCGGCATAATTGTCCACAGCAATGAGGGATCGAGAAACGTAAACGTTTTATTAATTCACGTCAGAAGGAAAATTCAGGGCAGGCGGGTGATGTGAAACTCAGAAAACGATACGGACAGACTCAGACCAAGTGGATCAGTGACTTGGTTGATTCCTTGCTACCTACCCCGACCGTGTGGACCGAGGCTCATTATATCGACCACTTGTTTGTCGGGTCCAGACGCGATTACAATTGCCGCGTGCGGCGTTGAATAACAAACTAGCAAACCTACCACTACTTCTAATTCCAATATACAATGTACAGTAAACTACGGTTATAACGAACACGCTTATAACGAACTGACAGATATGACGAACTTATTTTGGGGTCCTGGCCATTTGCTGTATATATGCCGTACATATTCTTATAACGAACTACGGTTATAAAGAACTAAAACTAGTGGCCCATTTCAGTTCGTTATAACCGTAGTTTACTGTACAGGAATTAATGTGTAAATATGTTCCTGGTTGACAAATATTACTGTATTGGGAAACATTTTTGTTCATATCTAATTCTCTTTTCCCCCGCAAGTGTCTGTTTGTTTGTTTGTTTTCTGTATGTTGTTTCAAGAAGGAACCGACAGCGAAGTGAATGGGTCATCCTGCCCCTGGAAAGGTGAGGCGAGGTGAGGTGAAATTGGGTTGAACGTCGCGTCCAAGGTTATTGCACTTATATAGCGACGTGTGTGTGTGTGTGTGTGTGTGTGTGTGTGTGTGTTTGGCTGCTTGTACTCCGGACTAATGCCGATTTATAGTGCTAGCACACTGAGATACCATGCCGCAGTTTAACATGAATACCCCACTCAGACACAGTATACTGACTCCGAGCCGACCAGTCCTTGTTTTAGCCCCTTAATGCCGAGCGCCAGACAGGGTAACATCTTTTAACGTCTTTTGGTATGACGCGACCGGGAATCGAACCCCGGACCTTCCGCTCTCCGGGCGGACGCTCTACCACCAGACCACGGAGGCGGTCTCCCCTGGAAAGATTCGGGTTGGAACAGGTCTTCAGTCGGTATCGGATGGACAGGCTCGCTGCCATGTCATCGTAACCAATCGTGGCGAAGATCGATATTCAAGATATCAATCACTTGATTGTCTTGATTAGTTTCATTCGACAAAACAAACGTCTCCAGGGTATATTATCACAGAATGGGGTCATAATACCCTGGATTATCGAGGATGCATGTATGTTATAAGGAGTCACATTAGTAATGGAATTACTGGCCGTGCACAGTGTGAGACCTTGTACTCATGACAACGTACCCCGAGATCGTGAATCGTTGCTCCTATTATTAATCACTTGTTCCACTTATCCAATTAAATTATAAATACGTTTCGTTTGCTGTTTACAATTGGGATATGGTGACACGCATTAACCAACTCAGCGAGCCTGACCACCCGATCCCATGAGACGTCTCTTATCATAAATATGTAAACATAATCCTGTTTCGGAATGAACACTGAATTTCCTCAAAATATCTGTCGACAATCAATTTTAAAGCATCATCCAATGTGGAAATAAAATCATTTCAAATCAAATATTAATCAGTATATCACGAAATATGTGTATCGAGCTGGTCTTATGGAGTAGGGGAAGGCTCCTATGTGCCGTGTGCCGGGAGCCACAAGGAAGTGCCAGTAAGCGTGAACCCAGGGGAGAGTTAAGTTACATAGACTGGCGGCAAGTCTCCCTCGCCAGATCCTTTATTACGAGGCTGTAGAAATACGGGACGCCCCTAACTCACATCCGTCTCCAGAACTCTCACGCCGACTTCTTGAGATAATTAAAATATTTTTTCAATGTTCTGCACTTTTTAATATAAATATAGTGTTTGTCAGAAAAGTTAGTTACATAGTTTACTTAATCAATTCTGGTTTATTTACGGTAGACGAATTTATATGACCATAGTGTTATTGCCAAACCCTTCAGTCAATTCTAATTGATCCAGACTGCACAATATCAGGGGAAATCATCATTTCATCTCTGTAGTGTTTTGGTACCGTTAACAAAGGCGAAAATATTGCATTAGTGTGTCGCATCATGTATGACGAACAATACACAATAAATTACTAAAAATACAACATCTGGCCGATTCAAATAATGGGGATTGCTGATTGTAACAACCTGTAAATACCATGGTAGGTGAGACGCCGTTTATGCTCCTGATTAGAATCGGTCGTCAGCAACCCATGCATGTCGTAAAAGGCGATTAACAGGATCGGGTTGTCAGGCTCGCTGACTTAGTTGATGTATGTCATCTTATTCCAATTGCGTAGATAGATGCTCATGATGTTAATCACTGGATTGTCTGGTGCAGGTTCGATTATTTACAGACGCCGTCATATAGCTAGAATACTGCTGAGTGCGGCGTTAAACAACAAACAAATCATCATTTATCACCATGCATTTGGTGAAGTCTACCGTAAGGACGAGCGCAGGATTCTCTGGAATGCTGAGAACACCGCAATCTATGTGTACAAAGCTTTGGAATTCCCTTTGCCTCCAACATTTGAGAGAATTACCCTATCGCATCAGCATTGCAATTGCACATTCATCCAATGGGCTTTTGACGTTCAATGTGTATTGTGTAGTACAGTGGAATATCTGCTTCGGACTTCATTGCGTCATTGTTTTGACATCCAGGTGAAATGAACGTTTTACTTATTGTGGGGCCGAAAGTTAGTCTGATTTTTACAGAGGCCTGTGTTAGGAATATTATAGAAGTATTATTATGAATCATAGTATATTCGGCACCATTGATATCGCCTTGTATTACAAATGCTGATTAGTTAAAGTCCTGTCCCGACAGATTCCACTGTGCACGGTAATATTTGTAAATGTAATAGGTGTGAAGAAAATATGTCCATATTAGCGATAGAGTTCGATTCCTTACATCGGGGTAATGTTTCGTTTGAAGCCCATTCCTGCAGCCCCCCGACGCCGTGATGTAGCCGTTGAAGCGTATAACACCATACACATGCATTAAGTGCACACAATGAACTCAAACTTTGGGGTACATGATAACAAAGACATTTATTCATAACAGAATAATAAACACATATAATATATCCATTGTAATAAAAAAGGTGTGTTAGGTATACCTGCTTCAAATAGCTTCACCAGCAAATATTAACACACTCGGGATACTGTGACACTCAATCAACCGAGTCACCGAGTCCGACCACCCAGTCCACGTAAGTCGCCGCTTACGACAAGCACAGGTTACTTGAGGCAACGCCTACTTCTTTAGGACTCCCCATAGGGTCACATCAACATTTAAGGCCATTAATACATTTATATTTGTTATTCAACGCCGCACTCAGCAATATTCCAGCTAATGACCACGGGTCTGTAAATAATCGAGTCTACACCAGACAATCCAGTGATTGACATCGTGAGCATCGATCACGCAAATGGTATACGATGATATGCATCCCGTTAGTCGTCTTTTACTACAAGCATGGGTTGCTGAAGACCAGTACATGTACTAACCCTCGCGTTCTTGGGGTCGTGATTACATAATTAAGAGAGTATTAGATATAAACACAGAGCAAGTAGTACAAATGACACAATTATTCAAATGAACAGTTCACTCATTCACGTTGCCCTAGCGACTGTCACTTCTGTCCATTACACATACGTATGGAAGTTCCTTCAGACGACACTGAACTGAACTTTATATACATTTGATGGCTAATGGTGGTATTAGACTAGATGTACAAACATATATCTACAAAATTGAAAATATGGAAAAGAGTAAACTAAGTGAAGAGCCTTTGACTTTAAGTGAAGTGATTCATGTATTAGGGGTGTTCTGTAAACGTCAGATCTGAGAATAAGTTTGTCGGCCTTTGACACAGTGCATGGGTTGTGTCTGTCTGGACTGCTTGAGTACTCAGCTCAATGATGCCCAGTTTGCCACTGGGTGCGTGAGTAGATCTCTTGTCCCCAACAGTGATAACTCACCGGATGCCTTTTGTGTAAGTTCTATTCTTTGAATGACATTGTTATAAACTTGTCACAGCTGCTGCTGCTTAATAAACCGTAAGGTGCAATATATAGTTCTTTGTATTGTATTTATATTCAGGTTGGTATTTCTGCTATCCAAAGTGTGCAGTGAGGCCTTCTTATTCTTTATAGTAATTTTGGAGACAAAAGTGCTAAGTTTATGAACACACAAATGTCATTTTAGAAAGTGGTCATATGTAACAAATGTTATATTTTTGATGACACTTTCTTAGTAAAGTTCATAGCTTTCGGCCATGGGAGCTGTGCCAATTTACACTTGTCAGAACGGTACACAAAGTACGTGATCTAGACTACCAGTAGTCGTACTTCCATTTTTGCGTAAGCCTCGGTGGCTGAGTGGGTAATTAGATAGGGACTCAACCAAACAAAGTGCGAGAATTTGTACTTTACTAAGAAAGTGTTGTCCCAAATATGACACTTGTTACATATGACCACTTTCTGAAATAACATTTGTGTTTTAATGTGTTGTTTAGTTTCGGTTGTTTTGCTTGTACATTCCAGGAAGTGGGCAGTGTTCCCATATTTATAATGTATTGATTACAATCTAGTAGTAAATAGGGTTCAAACACGACTTTTATAGTTAATTTAGTCCCATGAATTGCACACTACATGTTCTTAATTTGCTGCAATTTCGCGTATTTGTTCATTGGAATATTTAGCTCTCTTTCACTTATCCAGCCTTGTAATAAGTGGATAATTTGTCAATTGCTTTACGCTAATTTCTATTAAACAAGTTTTCTATGGCCTTCCACTAAGCACAAACATCAAATATTCAATATTCAAACAACATATCTTCTTAATGTCACTCACTCATTCACTCCAGTATCAACCTTTCACTCACTCTTATATCAACCCGGTCCTCATTTTTTGTAATAGATATACTCTTATGTACTCATAACGCTTTCTCTTAAATAAGCGCATATCCAATCTGTCATGAATCTGAAACAAAATAACGTACTAAAAGTTACATACATGACAACTGGACAAAATTGTAACTACATACGTGTATGAACAATTGGTTCAAAATCCATTTACAGCATTGTTAGATGTGAGAAGAAATATACTACAAATAGGCCTATACATGCATGTATGTAGGAGAATTGCTCACAACTATGCGAGATGTTTATTTGCGCTTCTCAAAACTGTTAACGTGGCAAGCATTAAATATTTAAGTCAAATTTCGAGATAACGATATGTTATACCATGTCTAATTAGACAGATGCGGGTAAATTTATATGTATTTGTATAGGCGGTCGCGACCACAGACAAGGTTCGACATATCGGTACATTCGACAAAACACGGTTCGAGTATACATGTTGAAAATGCAAAAGTAGTATATTTACACAAAATGGTTTCAACGAAGTGACAGTCATTTAAGGATTACATGACTTCGACCTACATGACTTCGACCTGCATGACCTCGGCATTTTCTCTCCTCTTTAATATGCTGACAAATCCTTTCATTTATTATTGGTATACTCATATCCACGAACATCACACTCACTTACTCACTCACCCACTCAAGAATTACATACCTGTGTGCCTTGTTTCGAAATGCTTTCTGGCATGGTAGAAAATGAAATCTTCCACCACTTTGAGGAAATAGTCGTTCCTGAAAAATATATGAATCGAGTGACAGCAATTTTTGTGATGGCTGAAGCCTCATGTTTCTGTCACCCGTACAACCATTAGGACAGAACTATGTATTACAACTTACAATCATCAGTCACATACCTTGGACGTCCAAATTGTAGTACAACATCGGGTAGTATCAGATTTCTTTTTGTGATGTCATAAAGTCTGAAAATGCAAATTAAATAAATCACTACATCATTTCTGTATATTTGTTGGTAGTGTATAGCGTAAAAATATCGGTCAGTTGTGGAAACAAAGCTTATTCGTTCTTAATACGCGCTTGATTCTTATATAGTGATGACAAACAAACAGAAGCTTCTTGATGGAAAATTAAATATGTTCCTTAAGTTTATTTTATCCTATACTTACCTTGGACCTCTTGTCCTCGTCACCAAATGTGTCTCCATGGACTGCATCAGTATGGCATATCCCTGAAAGCAGTCATTCTATCATTAAGTCATGTCATGTACTCTCAGTATAAATTTACGTGTAAAAGTTTGGATCGAAAATATCTACATATATGGGCATATCCGCTTTAGACAGAGGCCGGTTAGACAAATGTCACTGTAGTATGAACATACCGTTTATCTGTAAGCAAATTTAATATGTAACTCAGTATTTCTGTGTTGAGATGGTTATCAGTATTTCCAAACACTGGCAAATTAATAGGCGTTTTCAACATTCGTGAAGTCAAATTAGAGTAATATTTACAACAGCATTGAGGTGGGACATGGCCCTGCTCCTCTCCAGCTTCTTTCGTTGAAAATAAAGCACATGTCTCCTGAACTCTTCAGGTACTTCTTCTGTATCATTTGTTGGGTACCGGTACAGCCTGGGTACATCTTCATCAATTATCTTTTCCAACTAAAGGAACAAAACATTCCTAGTTATACCGTTCATCAAGTGTACACAGAAACATATTTATAAAGTTACAAATCCAATGGAATAAAAACGTCATCAAAAATACGTTTTCATATTGTTATTCGTGACACATTTACTACAGTCTAGAGATTGGAAATTAACACTATCTATCTATCTATCTATCTATCTATCTAATTATCTATCTATCTATCTATCTATCTATCTATATTGAAACTCACAAGTTGTTATGCCAATATAATATTTACAACTGAAACTGTAGGTCAATATATATGAATGTTCATACCACATTTCGGAATTCTGATCGTTCCACAGTCCTCAGCTCCTCGAGATCATCAGCAAGTATGTTCACTTGTTGGTCACCATATTCCTTCATGTCTACTGCAGGAACCGCTATTTGTATTAAACAAACATATTCATACTTTGAGTTTATACCATGGGCATCTTTTTCTCTCTGTGTGTTTGTCTGTGTGTGCATGTGTGTGCGTGCGTGTGCGTGCGTGCGTGCATGTGTGTCTTAATTCTTATATGAGGTTGGTTTCTAAACAAATACTCACGCATGGCTTTTCTTGTCACTGTCGTCTTTTCGACACATTTTGTGCTGCAATAATATGTAGTAAATTAATAATTATCTCTAGTATTCCCTCTTTCGCAACAGTAAATGCAATTAGTAATTATTCTTTCTCCAATATATTTTAATTGCTGTATGATAACTGCCTGCAAACTTATGTGACTAGTCGATGTGTATCAAGCGACACAAGTATAGAAATTTATTATTCACAAACTTATGATATCGTCTTAATCGTATCATGTTTCAAGCAAAGATTTATTATGATTATTAAAATGTTTTCATATATTATTGTCAAAAGTATCATACCTTTTAAGCTGCACCTCAGGATTCGGTTTCTAAATGAAATACAAACAATTCTATGGTCATTCACAAACCAATTTTTAACAAATGTATACTATTTATCAACCTAAGATACGAACTGTACAACACTCTCGTAAGTCTTCTTGTGATGGAGCAAGAACAGAACATTCAGTTATTTCATGAATCAGATTTTACTTTCTGTACCTGTGTTTGGATCTTCAATGCCGCATATTCAGGTCTTCGTATTCGTTTCAATGGCAGAGGTTGGTCAGCACACCACGAATCCGAAAATCTCTTCTGATTCAGAAACATATAGAAATGTATTTGTGTCCTGAGTGTAGTAACAGAATTTCAGGAGCGAATAAATTTTATATGAAATTTTGAAACAGTGTACCATTATTACTAGTTATTATGTTTAATGAATTATAGTACGAATTAAATTACGTCAATTCTATATTACCTTATGAAACCAGAAAGTGCACGTGAATACAACATGTATATAGGGTCGCATCACTTCCATGCAAACTTATGGAGATAAATTCACTGAATAAAAGTCGGCAAGTACAGACCCCGTTTTTCCGAAAAGCATGGGTTGTTGAAGACCCTTTTCTGACCCGGATCTTCACGGGTGTATTTTAGGTATGAATCATAACAGTTTGTTGTCATGGGTACTTAATGCATTATGTGCATAACACATGCATGTGTACTAGTTGGTTGGTTGGTTTGTTGTTTAACGCCGCATTCAGCAATATTCCAGTTATATGACGGCTGTCTGTAAATAATCGAGTCTGGACCACTGGACCAGACAATCCAGTGATTAATATCATGAGCATCGATCCACGCAATTGGGATAGATGACATGCATCAACCAAATCAGGGAGCTTGACCCCCCAATCCCGTTAGTCGCCTTTTACGACAAGCATAGTCGCCTTTTACGGCAAGCATGGGTTGCTGAAGACCTATTCTACCCGGATCTTCACGGGTCGCATGTATACTAAATGTATTTTCAGTACTACATGAAATGGAATCGACCATCTAGATGTATCAGTGAAACCTCATTATGTTTTACCACTGGAACTTGCTCCCGCAGTCCGTATTTGCTTCGTATTTCCTTTGTTGTATTCTGAAATGGAACGATGTTCCAAGTAGCACATATTTTATAAGTAGAATAGAATTGCATGTGAATTACTTATTGAATATTCGAAATACGGGGATATATTTGTGACACATACCTTTGGTTAGCTTACGAACAATAAACAGTAGCGTATATGCCCATTACTGTCACAATTATTCACAGTGCACAAATAAAGTACCTTTGGTTCCACATCCTTCACTGCATTCAAAATTTCTTTGGCTATGAAAGAACGGCAACTGCTCGGGTCACACTGCAAAATATGTCATGTTTTTATTTTAAAAATAATCATTGATACATATCGTCTGTAATATAACTGCTATACATTAGAACTTCAATACACCAAAAAAACGGTCGTACCTTCTTGTCCTTGCTGCATTCGTTCCACGCATACTGAAACACGAAATCATATTCAATGTGACCATTAAATCACTCACTATTCCAGGTATTCTTTCATTTACATAAATTTAAAAAAAATATTTTCTTCATAGTAACCGTGAATAAGTCAAAGTGTAATCAGTGGCGAGAAAATATTTAATCGTTATTATTCAGTTTTGAACAACTCTTTCTAAGACCTTGCTGTACTCACTATGCATATGCAAACACCACAGCTTGTAGCATCCGTCTGTGTGGTGTACTCATGACTGACCTCTACGTTGAAGTTTGATAGGTCAATTGCATCATCTGGTACATTCTGAAGTCTGTATTCCATGAACTCCCTTTGAAGAAAAGTGCAAATGCAATGAGTTTGGACCGACAGGCAACGCAGCAGTTCATAGTAATAACGTAAGCAGCCATGTACTTGTAAGGCTATAAAACTACTTCATTTATTAATATAGATGTGGCGAAATAGGGCATTTACTTATTCAGCAACCCTACCTTGTTGTGTTGACCACGTCTTCGTCTAATCTCCGGTTCAAGGGGTCATAGAAGCGCATTCGTTTGGCTTGTACATCCAACACCTGCGTCAGAAATAAGGAGTGACAGTAACTGTTGTACGTCTATATGTGACCTTCACATAAAGGTAAACTGAAAATCAAAGACGACGCCAGGTTTTTACGAAAGGGGTAAGCATGTCTCCCCAAATGGAAGCAACTGCCATTCACACAATTTGCACAAAAACGTATGTATTTGTTGCCATCCGACGTGGGCCTGTACACAAATCTGAGGATCAAGTGATCGACCCGAAATTCAGTCACACGATTGAAATCCAACACACGCCCACACACTTCGACGTGAGTCACACAACTACACACATACGATAGGCACCATTCATGTGTGGTCAATATCTGTCTCAAATACCTAGGAAATACAACTTACCAGCAATGTCCAATGGCTTCCATGTCTGTGAATCGGTATAAACACTTTCTCTGCTTCCGAGAGTTTTTCCTGAAATACAACGAACATGGTCCTTTACATTCGGAACAATACTCAAATACCTACAATCTACAGTACAGGACTAAGGTTGTGCTGTCTCACGGCATTGTGTACTTAATCTCAGCCTACAAACGGTATCTCATGTCGTCCCTTGAACATCTCTGGTATCATATGTATTAACAGGCAATCGGTTGTTCACATATATTATTGAGGACATTAAATTTTGTTTTCTTTATTAGTGTAGCGAGTCTTTCACAGTAGCCTATGTTGTTGTGTTGTGGCAATTTTCAGTTAGCCATAAAATATTTAATTGAATAAAATATCACTGGTAAATTATATTTATGTTCATCTCATGTACATAGTTCGTTTCCATGTCATTATGTTAAAACATTAACCATCAAAAGAACTGCATCTATCTTCTATTAAAACGTTTCTTATGACATTCACTGCCCATATATATCTGACAACTGAAGACAGTATAACAACATGCATCCATCTTGAAAACATACCTTTTGTTTCATACCGTACCTCATATTATATTGTTAATCTAGAAGTAGTTCCAACAGTAGCATGTACATGATTAAAACGTCGCCATATACCTAGACTATTGTTTATTGTGGCATTACAACAACAAACAACATAATATCCCGTCTTAAGGTTTCATATATGTGCAACGATTAGACTTGACATGTATCCAGTTACCTGTTGCTACATTAAGGGAATGTTTGTCTTCATCAACTTTATTCAATTCATTCAATTCATTTCCTCAATATGTCGGCGTCTTTCGGCGGTTCAGAAACTCTTCCAGTGCATCTTATCTCACTTATGATACTGTCAATTTCACAAAACGCTTTTTCTTGAAGATTTAATTTTCTTTTCTCAATAATGACAAGCCTTGCAAGGCTAGGCGATTCTTATTCACCAACCGACAGTGAATGATATCTTTTCCTCAACGTCATCTTCGAAATATTCTTCTCTTTACCCATTCCCACTTTATGACAAATAGAGAATACTAAACGAGCTCCTTTGTAATACTTATCGTATGAAACGAGTGAATAGTTCTGGTATCTCACGATCGAAAGGGAGTCCGATACAAGAAACTATTCACGAGTTTCATAAAAATGTTATTAAACAGGAGCGAGCTTAGTAATTTATTTATTACTTGCCGTTTATAACTTTTCTAAATATGTTACTGACCCACTTTTACAAATATGGAAATGTCATAGAACAAACCAGATGATGTCATACTTGGGTTTTGACTATTTGTTCGGATAGGGATAGGTGACGTCATGTTCAATAGTGACGTCATCTGGTTTGTTCTATGGCGTTTCCATATTTGTAAAAGCGGGTCAGTGACATTCGTGTTGATTGCAGTAAATGTTTCAAAACCGATATCGTTGATTCTTTTTATTTGATAACAAATTCCATCCTTTTTAGCTATTATAACGGTAACGCTATTTTTCAGGGCATTATCATTTGCAGAAACCCTCGGTCTTAATGGAAGACCTCGGGCTTCTGCAAATGATAATGCACTGAAAAATAGATTTACCCTTATAGTAACATAAACTTACGTCTGTCGTTGCTCTACTATCGACTTGTGGAACAGGATGCTGCATCAAAAAGATTACAACACGTCACAATACCCTCTGACGTAATATGTAGAATATTGTTACAAGATCCAACCACGAAACAATGTCATGTGACGTCAGCATAGCATCAGGGTTGAGAGGGTCATTGCGTGTGCACACCCTCTCAGTGATCTATCGTCACTACACGCAATGTCGTTGAATAAGCCCAGGGATGTTGGGAGTTTTCAATATTTGTTACTGAAACTTGTTCCCGCAGTATATAAGCACGCGCTTTGGTATTATACAACGTGTTATACAGCTGTATGTTTATTAAACGGGTGATCTCTTTACGGGCGAATAAAAAAACTATATATTCCCTTGGCATATTTTGTCTTCAGTTTAAAATTGTAACTGCAGATATTTCTAAAAAGCAATTCTGACCTTTTGAACAAGTGGCGCCCGGCGTCTCCTTTTGGACTTGAAATGTTGCCATCCCTCTATAACTTGGCTTGATAAAGCTGCGTTTCTCTGCTTACCCCGAAACAAATAACATATTCTAAAATAGCAAGTGATATATTCAAGGACGAATATTGTTTTGGTATTTGCACACATTATCACAATTTGTAACAAAGTTGATTAATCTATTAATGAATGACATGGCATCTTGTAAACATATCTACATATCATTTTGTACATATCATATGTATATATCACGGTATGTTGAATATCCTGTCACTTACCCCCCGCCTTTGACACAGCACATACAAGAAGACGTTTATTATCTGCAAAGAAACATAATATTATTAACGTTATTGTTCCACTTTATCACCGTTTAATAAATGTACTTCATGTGTATACAGTGGTGTACACATACCTGATCATTTAACCAGCCCACAGTCCATCTGGTCTCTTTGTCAATTTTCACTCTCAGCTGGTCTTCTGTTTCTTTCGGAAGTATTGGTGCTATTGTCAGAATATCCAATTTTGATATTCGGTAGGGACCTATCGTCACTACTATTTCGTCCAATCTTCTGTCATCATTACAGATATCTTGAAACTGAAAAACATACAACAAATTATATCTATATATCAAAGATATCATTGTATCCGCCAAGTTTATATTTCCTTTATATATTGTAAGTGTACTTAGTTATAGGTTACAAGTAACAGTTAAAGTTAAACCGCCCTGTAATAACAAACATTATTACATGACTCTCTACCTTAAGGCAGTTCGTCCTGTATCGTAAGCATATTTGTAAAGACGAAAATACATCACACTCACCACATCCTCCGCTGGCAATGGTGATGAATCTGCTTGCGCGGTGGAATATTCCACTTGTCCTAAAATAACAATGACGGATTGTTTCGGCAACAGCTTGCTAAAATGACATATACGTCATGTATACTTTTTTTATTACTTGTACTTATATACATTGTAAGTGATTCCATGGCATTTCATTGACTAACCAAGGAATTTTAGGCGGAAACAATTACCGAAAAATATTTAGGTCACTAACGAACAACTGTGTTATGATTGGCTTATGAAGTGTGTGCGCTGTTTTAGCTCGAAAGGTTGGCTACATTTGTTTGTTTAATGAACAGTCTGTGAAGTTACTATCGTTGACGTACTTATTTATGCTTATGTACACAGTGTGCAAACCGGTTTTTACCTTTATACCAACATAAAAGCAAAAGATATATATTGAAGTTAATTCTTAAATGTAACACGTCAACGACAGCGATTAACCAGTCTCGATAATCTGACGAAACAGATTCCACTGGGCGTAAAAGGCTCAATAGTGGTGATAGTTAAAGGAAATATTCCGCGTTGTATGCGGTTGTATTAGATTCTATACTTTGTATTTATTTAGAATAAGTCGCCAGCGCTTGTCTTAAGAGACGACTAAAATGTATCGGATGATAACACTTATTATGCCAACCACTGGCCCAGGTTCTTGAATTAGAAGAATTGATATAGAAGAACTGTTGGTGAAAGCAAATGTGTGGCAAAAGTGGGTACTTATTTCATATTTGATCTTTTAGTTACTTATACATGAAACCCGTATGAATGAAAATATTGAATATAGAATACTTACCAGCACGTTGGAAATCTAGACTTTGATAATGTGCTTCATGATAGTGACCTAACATAATAGCCGCTCCTGGTCCACCACATATCATTACAACATTGCTGTCGGACGCGGTTCCATCTTCGGAACTTGTGAAAACGGCAATGTCCTTTTTGAGAAACTGCGATGTTCTCTGTACTACAAGGTGATCAACGTATTCACCCGGTGTAGACATGGCCTCCAAGTAAAGGTTCCAGGTTTTGTGCCGTTGCACATCGACAAAATTGGATAGGTGTGTGCCTCCTTCCTATAGAAAACATGTATATATAATTGACGTTACACAAGCAGGTTTGGTAGAATTTTAATTAGTAATTCATCATATATCAATTTTAGGCACACTTAGGGTGTGGGTGTAGCATTGTGGCTGAAACGTTTGCTTGTCACGCCGCAAGCCATTGTTACATTTCCCACATGAGTACCATCTATGGATCTAATTTCTGAGGTCATCAACGGTTCCATTGACCGGCTAAAACCACGATCACTCTCTGAAATTAAACACCTACATGCGCCTTAAACTCTAATCATAGCGAGGTGAGGTTGAATGGGGCGAGGAACAAGGAGCTGTCATCTATTCGCTGTGCAGAGTTACGTCCATTAACCATGTTAGAAAATACCGACCATGTACACAGCTATAGAACTGACCTTATCCTCCACTTTAGTCGGCATGTTTTATGCCAGTCGTGGAACTGCCTTGTCCAGCGAAATTTCGTACCTCCACCTGAACCCCACTGAATACCTGTGTTATGAATTTGAATGATGTGCGCAGACATCCTGTATCATCTGTATTCACTTATCGAGTGTATCTGCACCCGAAGGGCAACCCCAGTACCCTCACCAGACCAATAACACGTAACATATGCACAAATATATGGTCCGGTGTGCACTTACATAAGGATACCTCCGTAGGCTGTCAACTACTGCCATCCTTAGTCCCCTGTGGTCAAACACTGATCTGGTATCGAGGCGTTGAAGCTGATCTACAACTGCGTGGAAAAAACAGTTGCCATCTCCGGGAGTTCTCCCTCTAAAACGCAGCCCGTGTTCGGTTACCGAGGCCAGAAGTCGTTCTGATGTCCCTTGGCAAAACGTTGTCACGTTTGATGGACTAGCCTTCTGCAGTGCTTCTTGCAGTTGTTTCAAGGTAACTTTGTGATCTGTATCATACAAAAGTACAATAAAAAGTAGGCAATATGTGTGTGTGTGTATATATATATATATGTGCGTGTGTGTGTGTGTGTGTGTGTGTGTGTGTGTGTGTGTGTGTGTGTGTGTGTGTGTGTGTGTGTGTGCACATGTATCAATCTAGGCACGGATCGAGTCTATAGTCTGTGTGTGCATATCTTTAAATATTATGTTCACTAGGATGAGTCGTAACGAGGATATTCCATCACTGCCATACAGTCAAACACTTGTATGCAGAAACCCTAAGTTCAAGATGAAAATGCCCAAATGATCAATACTGACACTTCTCAATTCTTCGTGATAGAGAATTCCCAGGAGTTTCCCATGGGGATGTGGAAGAAGTCCGCCATTGTTTACGACAATTTCTGAAATACAGTCTCATGAAGACATGCATCTAAATTTCAATGTGTGTTGTTCATACGCTTATAAACGTCAGTTTCGTGGTCATGTGACCGGCCTCTTGACATGATATGTGACTTCATGACATGTGAACTTCACATTAAAACATTATATTAATGTGTTAAAAAATACATGCAGGTCAACAGATTCATCAGTGAAATGACTAATATTTGATGCCGCTGTTAGCACTATTCTAGCAATATCCCATACAGGGACATAAGACATTTGCTTCATGCATTTCCCACGTGTGAAATCGGACATTGACCATCGGGAAGAACACCGACCTCTAGGGTACCACACTGCCCAACAGATACATAAATGTTACTTACATTTGAGCGATATTTTCTTGTGCTTCTGTGCGTCTTCAGTCCTCGTCCAAAGGTCTGTTTTCTCTGTAAATATGAAAGGTCAACACCAGAACGATTATCTCGATTATCCGACGAAGCAGATTCCATTGGTTGTAAAAGGAACAATAGCCTTGAAAATTATATGAATGGATCACTGAAAAACAACAGATAAAGTTTAACATACCATTGTAAAAGTTCAAATAAAATACAACAAGAGCCTTTATTATTTCTTGTCATCTAACTTATAATTAGACATGGCACGTAATGGATGCTAAATCATGCTGCATGTTTAGGTACATGTATGTCAACATGTTAGAAATAAATTGTATCAATTTACCTTCTTTTTCTGCTGCATTGTCCAAATCTGGAAGGTAAAATGTCACTTTGGAAATGAAATACGACGCTTGTGCGTGCTGATTGGCGTATATCGTCAAAATAATGTCAACCTATTATATTGTATTCAATTTCTTCATATAGACGGTGGAGTACCCTAGTGGTTAAAACGCTTGCTGGTCACGCTGAAGACCCGGGTTCGATTCCCACATGTGAAGCCTATTTCTGGTGTCCCTCGCCGCAATATTGCTGGAATATTGATGAAAGCGGCGTAAAACCATACTCACTCACTCGCTTCCCAATAAACGTCATATATGATCATGTCATAGAATGCCACTTATAAGTTCTTACCTGAAAGATGCAGGCGGCCAAACTTGTCATGACGTATTTCACCATACGAAATGTCTGTGTTCAGTTTTCCTTTGATTGCTTCTGTCATTTTCCTGTTTGTATGTTCATTGTGAAAATGTAGAAGCAATCGCAGGACAAACATGTAGTTACCCGGCGACATCGAATCTAGAAAGTAGTTGTTCCGGTTCATTTCCCTGTGCAGCTGCTCTTCAACTTGTGAATTTATTGAGCCCTTCATTTCGGGAACAAATGTTATACGCCTTAGGAGTTCCTCATCTGATTTTGTATTCCCTTCATGAAACCTATCCAGCAAACAGAACGTTTCATTTGAGGTTGGCAATTCATTGTCGGAGACTGGTGCTACTGTCACCCATTCCTTCATGCAAGGTATACTCTTTGAAAATACCCCCTCCTTAGCTTTTTTTATGTTGTCTGCAGTCGCTTCACCCAAGCGTCCTTCGTTGGGCGAGAACATGTTCTTCCGCCGCTTGTTACCATGGCGTGACATCATTGGGGCTACGTCACTAATGATGACTGGCGGTTGTCTTGACATAGATAGAATTATGTCGACATGGTCTCTGACACTTTCAGGCCTCAGAATAGCTTTGAACGCGTACACTATTCTATGGGGGCAGGACGCTGATACCCATCCACCTGAATGAACATTAACATAGTGATGGGACACATTTGGTTTAACCTTGCTTTTAATAGTATACTATATCCTCCAGTAGTCAGAATGTGCTCGGATCCGAGCAGAGATTGTGGAGTTTCAAGTTACAAAATGACATTCCATTAACAGACTCAGTGCTGGTTCTTATGCAGAGGGGGCTGGGGATGGCTTATCTTGAAGACATTTAACGAAAATAATATTACCAAGCAAAAGCCACTGTGTTACAAAGTAAGTAGTTATTTTGCATCATTTGGTCTGGCACTTGAATGTGGGAACACACACAGCGTACACATACATTGAACAATACCCTAAATTGCATGTTTATATTAATAATATGTTTTATTCATCATTTTAAATGCAATAGTAGGCATAATTACCAGAATGGCCCCATATGCTTGAAAATAACTTGTTGAAGGTTGATTTGCTTTTCAACTTTTCCTTCAAGCTGTTGATCATCTCTAATTTGGTCCCTTTGGCGTCTACTTCCATCTTTGTACACCAGTGCCGTACATCCAGAACCTACATGATATGATATAGAAAATGTCGAAAACATGAGTGACTATGCTTATCATATCATATCATATCATATCTCAATTTGTAATATTACTACCTACGCATATCAAGATTGCAAGAATTATACAAATGTGTCTAGTTGATATCAATAAGGCCTTTCGATTATGTCATATTTACCTTCTTTTCACATAACATTTGGATCAGGAAATCTTCAGTCAGTTCCTTATCCCCTGTATCAAAATCTGTATCTTGAAGATGGGTTCTGAGAGATCGTACTTTTTCAGCTTCAGTGTTGAAAGCATTTTCATCTTTTCTGGCTAATCCAATGAAAGGAGCCCAGTTGTCATAACTAGGTGTAACACGCCCGACGTTGGCTGCTTCTGCCAGGGAATGAAATGATAAATACATTATAGTGTATATAAACAATATCCTTACAGTAAGTTTAATTTTAGTTCCCCCCCCCCCCCCCCCTCTCTCTCTCTCTCTCTCTCTCTCTCTCTCTCTCTCACTCACTCACTCACTCTCTCTCTCTCTCTCTCTCTCTCTCTCTCTCTCTCTCTCTCTCTCTCTCTCTCTCTCTCTCTCTCTCTCTCTCTCTCTCTCTCTCTCTCTCTCTCTCTCACACACACACACACACACACAGACAAGATGAGTCATTTATAATACAATATGAGGATTTGCACCTTTTCCAAAACCTCGAAGTAAAATAGACGCCTCCACCGTTTGGCTCCAAAACACATCCATGTTGATTCCATCTGTAGCTGTTTCTGTCCCTGGTACTTGTGACACTGTAAGCAATACATGTTTACCATAACAGACGAGAGAACAGGGATAAGGAAACATCATTATGGGATATTGTTTGTGATCAACCATGAGATAATGGACCTTACATTTTTGCTTTCCATTTTTATATTTTGAAACTACATCGTTAATGCGCTTATACATTTCTTAGACACTGGAAGTTATAAAATAGACTTACATGCTAATGGAAATGCACATTTCCTATTTGCATCTGTCACCAGGCAACATGGAAAACGGCCACAGATGTCACAGGTAAAGTTGTACTTGTGATCGCACATTGCCTCAAAGTGCAGATATCCCTGTAACATTTTGTCTCCGGGAAAATGTAAGCCGGAATCTTCTGATAAGATGTCGGCAGCCCTTCCTACGGCTGTATGATTCTGAAACCATTAAGCAGGCGAAATTGATCACATTCATTATGCCGATATTTTAAACTAATCCTAAGTTAACAGTCAAAAGTGTTTAAAGTCCGAATGTCACCGGCCCACATCAAGTGCATATATCAACAAACAATGCGCCATACAACAATCAGATATCACGATCACATAAATATGCAAAGTGTTGTTTTGGAGAAGGGAGTCGTCCATAAACTAACTAAATTAGGTATAATGTACCTTCAAGTTAACTCTGAACCAGTGGCACAGGCGAACTGACAGGAACACGTGGTCGTCAAAATTGTGTATACCATCCCTGTGCTCTTGGTACCTGTAGAAGTGACCGCACGCTTTGCACTTCTTTATGAAAACAGCTATATCTGACAATGAAATAATGTAATTAAAACATTGTAGAGAAAAGTCATATTCAAAATCATACTATTATGATACACTATACAGACAATCGCAACCTTGTGTTTTTTATGCCAACTATATCAACACGGTTCAATAACAGTTTAAATCGCCATAGCTTGCCCAGTTTCCATGGTAGACAGATTAGTTATGCCATTAGATAGTTATGTTGTGACAACTTATGACGTCACAATAGTCTGGAGAGCATTATGATGCAGTTTCATTGAAGCAATATGTCCTAGGTAATATCGCATCATCTCACCCAAGCAATATCACCTGTCGGATTACAAATTACAGTCCACATTCATAAATTGGCTCTCATTTGCTAGGAAGTAATTTTCATTTGTTTGCATAAATTGTTGTAAGGTATTTACGGTCACCATACATACCTGTATACACATGACCTTTATCGTATATCTTCCCCTTTCTGGTTACCAGATACTGGTCAAGTTCTCCTCCATCTGCACACATTACACAATGTGTTTCGATAGGCGACAGGTTTTCTAGATGTCCTAATTGGGCATTTTCCGGAACTTTAAAATCTGGTGGTATTTTCTTCCTGGACATTAGATAATTGGCCATTAAACGTGCACCTTGTCCGGATGGTGGGTATGTCTTACAGAAGCTGCTTCCGGAATCTTGTAAGGTTCGGGTTTCAAAGGTGACCGATGTTGTTGGTTCCTCGCTACGATAATGTCCAACTGATACCCCTTCATTCTCACTACAGATGTAACCGCTTCCCTTGGAGCTAATGTGCAGCAACTCTGGGTGTTCCTGTGCCAAATACCATTTGACAAGAGTCTTGTGTACGCAAGATTTGGTGGTTTTACAGCAAACGCAATTCAGCTGTCCTTTGTCCTTGAAGAATGTGACTACAGCGCGACCGAGTTTAGCCCAGTATTCCTTCGTTCCATCATACACGGAGAAATAAACGCTGTTTACAGAGTGCTTCTGCTCCCATAAAACGACGACAGGTATTTTGCTTTGTTCTGCAGTGCCTACAAGCTTCTGGGCAACCTGCATGTTAGTAGAATGTATTACCTTCTGTTGACAAAGATTTTCAGCATGTTCTGACTGGAGGTGTACTTCTTTCGGGCATTCACTTGCAAACATAACTGATTGCAAATGGGGGCACTGATAAATACCTACATTGCCCCTTGCTGCAACACCCAAAGCTAAATTGCAATTTTCATGTTCACATTGTATCTGCTGTGTGACAGTGTTCATTTGTACATGAAGTGGGTAATCTGGACCGATACTGGACTTGCTGATCATGTAGAGACCGCGGTGTTTATCAACGCATATTCCACGTTGGTATGACTTGGTTTTCAATTCATCCCGTGCATTGTGTGTCTCAATATGTCTTTTAATGTTTTTCTTAGAGATCATTGCATTGCAGACAAAACATGTCTCTTTCGGAACTTGCTCTCTCTTCACTTTTTGGATGTTAGGGGACTCTGCTGAAGTTCTTTCCTCAGAAGCTGTCTGGTTTGTTGTCAGAACAAAAGGGCAAACCGTGGTCGTGTGTCGGACAAATGTGAACTTTCTCCGAAAGAGTTTACCACACGGGCAGTGGTAATGGCACCGGTCTTGTTTCGGAGTACAATCCAAAAAGCAGCTTAACACCCATAAATCTGCAAGGACACAAATACGGATTATTATACCGGACCGCCTCCGTGGTCTAGTGGTAGAACGTCCGCCCGGTGAGCGGAAGGTCCGGGGTTCGATCCCCGGCCGCGTCATACCAAAAGATGGTACTTGTTGTTAACATGTCTGGCGCTCGGCATTAAGGTGCTAAAACAAGGACTGGTCGGCTCGGAGTCAGTATGCTGTCTCTGTGTGGGGTATTCATGTTAAACTGAGGCATGGTATCTTAGTGAGCTAGCACTATAAAACGGCATCAGTCCGGACCAGTACAAGCAGCCACTCACACAAACACGTGCATGCACGTCACTAAATAGTGCAATAATCTTCGAGGCGACGTTAAACCCCATTTTACCTCACCTCACCTCACTGTTATACCAGATAAAATGGTGCGTTGGGCTTGTGAGGTTGTGTAATGGACACCGTTTTACACGTATGCGTAATGCCACGTATACGCTAGGTACATACCACGCAATATTAGATTAATAACAAACACCAATTTATACATACCCCCAACTTTGACGGCATGTTGTGTGTGCTTGTTGATGTGTCCTTCCTTGACATTGTACCGCCGTGACGTTGATTCTGGACACAGTTTGCACTGGAATATTCCATCAACTTTAGCCAGTAAACTCTTACATGTGCCGAGCTCTTTTGTGTGCCATATGTCTTCATTCTGTAGACAAAGGTAGAAAGTGTAAAATCAACAAGTTTTCAAAAGAAGTCCTATTTTTCTATTGCTTGAGACTCCCGGACACTGAGTGGTGTAAAGCCACTTACATTTATGAGTACTCAATGAAACATAACGCGTCGATATCCATTATCTTCGCCGTGCATTTATGAAAACCTGTAACCAACTGAAGGTAGGGTGCTACAATGTCTAGGTTACATGGCCACTGTAGATAATAATACTCACGTTTGTTTCACAACGTCCATGCCTGGAAGAAATAAAATAATGACAATATATAAACATTTGAAGAAATGTGTACAACCATTAGAATCCTTAAATTTATGTTAACACTGTTACCAGTTTTTAGCACAAGGTGTAGGCAGTTTAAACTAGAACCAATGTCTTTATAACTAGGAATATATGCTCTTGGTTTATGTATATCACAATTCCATTAACGAGTTTCAGCCATCTCTTTCTATAACCTTATATAGTACGAACAATATAGTTAACATATACCATTACTTTCTTATTTGTGTGTTAGTGAGTGAATGAGTGCGTGCGTTCGTGTGTTCGTGTGTTCGTGTGTACGTGTGTGTGTCTATGCAAACGTCTCAATTGAAATAGCCTGAAAACTTAGTGGCACATCTGTGAAGCTCACATGTTTCGCATAGAAAAGGTTTAATATACGGGTTTGAAATATTATAAATATTATTATCTCTTTCCTTTACCATTTAGGCATAAAATAACTTTAAAACAGTCGCTCTATACCCCCTTTTAGAAACTATATTGCTTCCCTTTACTACATGGGGTTGTCTATGCAAACGTTCTTATGGACATAGCCTGAAAACTAAGTGGCACATCTGGGAGCCTCGCATTTTTCGCATCGAAGTAGTTTAAAATACGTATTTGAAATACTATTTTCTCCTTCCTTAACTGTTTAGGCATAAATAACGTAAATGTATTCGCTCTACACCCCGTTTGGAACGCTAAAATACGGGTTTAAAATAGTATTAGTTCTTTTCACATTCATTTAGGCATCAAATAACTTAAAAAGAGTTGTTTAAAAACGCACTTTGGGAAGATATATGGCTTCGCTTTGACACGATCATCGATCCCGATTGCGTGAAGAGATGCGCATCATATTAAATACTGGATTGTCTGGTCCAGACTCGATTATTTACAGACCGCCGTCAAATAGCTCGAATATTGCTGAGTGCAGCGTTAAACAACCAAACAACCAACCAACCCAACCAACACGAGGGGCTGTCTATGCAAACGTCCCTTTGGAAATGCCCTGAAAACGTAGTGGCACATCTGGGAGCCTCGCATTTCTTGCATGCAAATAGTTTACAATACGTGTTTGAAATACAATGTTCACCTTCCTTAACTAGTTAGGCATAAAAAAACGTAAACGGAATCGTTCTGTGTCCCGTTTGGAAAACTATATTTGAAATACTATTTTCTCCTTCCTTAACTATTTAGGTATAAACAAACGTAAAAGGAGTCTCTCAATACCCCCTTTGGAACACTATATGGCTTTCCTTTAACACGGGGGAGATTATCTACACAACATCCCTTTGGAAATAGCCTGAAAACTTAGTGGCAAATCCAGGAGCATGGAAATAGTTTCAAATGCGGGTATGCAGCATTATTATCTCCTTCCTTCCATAAGAATGTTTAATGACATAACAAAACAAAACATAACATAACATAACATAACATAACATAACATAACATAACATAACATGAGAAAAAGTAATATTCAAATGAATGTATTTTACATAAAAAGAACAATAGATACTCATTTCCACTGCGCATATGATAAAGACTAAACCTAAACGCCCTTCACCCTACCGTCATTCAATACGTATTGTCCCCGACATGAAAGATACGTGGAGTGCTCTTCTTTATGAAATTTTAATATTTTACGTTTCACATGCGAGCACATACTAATCGAAAACCATTTGAAACCCATTAAACAAAACTCTGGACATATTATACCCGCAAACATGGAGAAAAGAAACGCCTCTATTTTAATAAATTACTAAAAACTAACACGTGACAATGTACATGTTTCCCAAAGTGGCATTTTGAAAGCAAATCCTGCTTCCTTTCAACGTTGCACGAAAACTTAAAAAAATAGTACGTACCTTGCAAGAAATATTTTTTTGGACATGATCCAGTCTTGAAAGTTACATAGCCCTGTTTGTGAGTTCTCAGCGCTCTGTAAATATCTGAGTCTTATTGAGAGTCTGTTGTGAGATGCCCTGGGTGTGTTAAAGGCTGACCACGGCCTAAGTTTCAAAAATCTGTAGCTAGCTGGTGTTAGCACTTTTATCATGAGGCAGGATGTTCCTTGTTTATATGTATCAGTTAGCCCTGTCAACTTCATGAACCTCATTCTTACAGAATGTCAACCGCATGCCCCATTCTGGGTTTCAGGTAGTATGTGCTTATCTTTTAGGATCTCACAGAAGCACTAAATGTGTTATCCAGTTATTGCTGTGACATCTCTAACTCCCTAGAAACTCCTCTGGGATCTGGAACTTGCCACAGAATGTATCACGTCACAATAAACAAACAAGTCCCCTAACAGACCCTAAAAGGAAAGAGTCTAGAGAGTCTAGACTTCTTGTTTCCAAAAATGAAGATATTCATTCTGGATTAAGGAAGGGCTACCGAACATCAAGTAATGTATTTGTTCATAAAATATTTATTTAATAGTTTTAACAAAAAGTAAAAAGAAAAATGTATACACTTCCTTTGTAGACTTTCAAAAGGCCTCTGATTCAGTTGACAGAGCACTACCCCTAACAAAGCTATTTCACATAAAATGTCAGGAAATAGTTCTTATAAAGTGAAAATTGACGGGGCATTTCACAATCCTTTAAATCCAACATCGGCATAAGACATGGGTGCATTTTGTCTCCCAGATTATTTAATATATTCCACAATGATCGTCCACCACATATCAAACAAGAAAATAACAAAATAACACTTAATGCTTTAAACATTTGTCATTTGTTGTTTGCCGATGACTTTGTACTTTTTGCCACTTCCAAAAATTCTGCACGAGTTATTTGATGGTCTAAGAGTATTTCGTGTAACAAATAACCTAAAGATTAAAGGTGAAAAAACAAATGTTGCAGTGTTTGGCAAATCAAGTAAAATAGAAGAAACGAATACTTGGACCTTGGTTGGTGCAAAAATTCTAGTTATGGATAGATATAATTATTTATGAATAACATTTGAAGCAAATGATAAACTTAATAATAGCGCCAAACCTCCCTTGAAATAGGGTCTAGGTACTACCATAAGCTTCAGTCTACCAATAATCTACCCAAATCTGGGGTATAGACGCAACACCCCTAGTCTGAACAACTTTGATTAATTAATCCCCGAGAAACTGCGGCGCCGATGTTGTATATCCATGTTAGGTGTCAACAAAACAACACACAATTGGGCAAGGCGAGCAGAACTAGGATTCTATACTCTTATGTACACAGTACTAATATAAATTACGAATTGCTATCACTATGGTGGTTCTTCAACATAGTGAAATTCTGCTTTACCCACTAGGCTACCCGACCGCCCCGTTCCATGTGATAGGAAAGCCCGAAGTGATGCAGGTGTCAGACGTTAACCACTTCGGTGAAACCCACGAGCACGGTTGTCGTACTGACCAAATCTAGAAACATAATCGGGGCGAACCGGGATTCGAACCCACGATCATAGATTTCTGGCGTGCCCAAGGGACGCGCTTTTCTGCACAGCGAATTGCTGCGCCTCAGACGACTCGGCCAACCGTGCCCCAAAAGGTGCAAGAAAAAACTGAGGACATTCAGGACAGTTAAAAATGAAATAAGATTAGAATCATATTTCAGTCACTGTAAAATAAGAAAATATCGAGTGCACTTTTCTAAACTAGGAGTAAGTAACCATAAATTAACTATAGAACTTGGAAGACATACAAAGCCACCCACCCCACTACATCAGAAACTATGCTCTACATGTTCAACCATTAATGAGGAAAGACACTACCTACTTTATTGTATCAAACACACGAAAGAAATAAATATACTCTTTGGAAAAGTATCCACACAAAATGTAAATGTCCACAATAATGAAAACATATTATTTCACCACATCCTCTCAAATATTTAGCCATCAACATCAATTGCATATGTTTCAAATGGATGGTGTCGAACAATAGATTCCCGTGGATCAACCTATGACATTTTATGTATAATATCATCAAATCTGTACTGTTGATATTTTCTATGCATTAAATTATTTCTTTGTGTTTTCAGGTATGTATGTCTGTCTGTATATGTGTATGTATGAATTATGATGTGTTTTTTTCGGGAATGGATTGTTTTCTGCAATAAATATCCTTTCCAGATACAAATAAATCAGACATAATCCTATTGTACCTATGCTGTCATACAGATCATGAAACAAATATATCCATTACAGTCCCTTCCAAGCCTATGATATTTGGCAAGTCAAGATTACTGCAGTATCAGGGTCTGTACAAATCTGCTGAAATCACAGGCCTTGTAATCATCAGTTAATCTCCAGCTGGCATTAGTGACACCACACCAAGACCTCCTGCTCCTGCTCTTCCCCTGCCACTCGAGCTCTGGCCAGACATGTGTGATGACATTGGAGACCTGGTGACATATACAACCTTACCAAGCTCCGACTGAGTCTTCACAGCCTGGAAATTGAGAGGGGGAGATACTCCAACACCCCAGTTGAAAATAGGTTCTGTCCGCACTGTGACTGCCATTCCGTAGAGGATGAAGAACACTTCCTGCTTTCATGCCCACTATATACAGACCTTAGGAGAAATCTGATGGCACTGGTAGAAATAGGCGACCCTTCCCAGACCGATAAAACAAACCTCTTAAAACACTTTATGAATCCACCAAAAGAATGGTCAAGTCTTGTTGCCCGGACTATATACCACATGTACAAGCTGAGGCCATAAGAAAATTCTATTATATTCGATCCAATTAAGTGAAATAACCAGCAATAACCTAATATACATAAATGTTTATATGATGTAAATGAAATAATGCCTCTATACAAAATGTACATCATATATACATATACCTGTCATATCTATAATTATATACATGTTCATATGTAGATAGTCTGTACCCTGCCCTATGAGGGTGTTCAGTACAATAAATTCTATTCTATTCTATACAACCTTTGTATTTTTTTTAGTTGTTTAATTGGTTGGCATTTCTGGTTAAAAATTAATAGGAACATTCACAAGTTGGCTTAAAGTATTGTCCACTCAAGTTGCCTCACCTAGACATGTTCGGGACACGTTATGTGAAGAACATTTTCGATGTACTGCTCTTTGAAAACTTTGCAGTCAGAAGAAATGTCTCTGTCTTAGTACTTCTAATAAAAACGTATATTCTGTCATACAACAATCAAGTCTCGTTAATCCGACAATCGGCTTTATCCGACACTAATGATGGGAACCTATTTAGACCCGTTAATCCGACAGTCTAGCACTCCGCCTCCGACACACCTAATTTGCAACGAATTACCGAAATCACTCATTAATCAGTCTCGTTAATCCGACACAGTCATCAGCGTACTCCGTGGTCATCTGCCCTTTACTTCTATTTTAAGTGAAAGAATTAATAATTATCTAGAAAATAATAATTTGTTATCAGAATCACAAGGATGATTTCGATACGGATATTCTACTGTTGATAACATGTTCGTATTGCACTCCCTCATTGAATACCTCAAGACACACAAAAAGAAACTGTATTGTACATTTATAGACTTCTCTAAGGCCTTCGAAAACGTTTGGTGCTTTGGGCTATGGCAAAAATTAATAAAAACAAATGTACAAGGTAAACGTTTCGAGCTCATATTTAACATGTATCAAGGCATAAAGTCGTGTGAAGATTCATCGTTTTTCTCTAGTAATATCGGAGTAAGACAGGGGGAAAATCTATCGCCAATCCTGTGTGCTCTGTACCTAAATGACCTTGAAGAATATCTACAACAGGAAATACGTAAAGGTATTGATGTTATATCGGAAGATGAAGTAGTTAGAATCTGTAAAAATATTATTGTTTTGCAATATGCAGATGATACTATTAGACTTGCAGATAACCCCTGTGACCTAAGAGAAAAATAATATGAATGTTTTATTATGAATATTGAAAACAATGGAAGCTGAGTATTAATATTGATAAAACTAAGGTGGTTGTATTTGGATCAAGAAAGAACAATAATGTGTTTAGGATAGGCGATAATGTTGTTGAAGTAGTAGATCACTATAAGTACTTGGGTCTGGTTTTTAAACGAACTTGAAATTCCCTAGCAGCCAAGATGTCGTTAGTAGCTCAAGCTAGAAAAGCTAAGCACTTAATATATATTAGAATACGTAATCTTGACTTGCCAATAGACTGCCAGCTATTATTATTTGATCAAACAATCGTGCCTATATTAACATATGGTTCCGAAATTTGGGGATTTGATAAACTAGATATGATAGAAAATGTTTACACAGATTTCTTAATATATATACTAAGGGTAAAAAAAGCACACCCCACTATTTTTTATATGGAGAGCTGGGAAGAACCCCTATTACGGATTTAATTAAACAAAGAATGTTGACATATTGGTCTAAGATAACTTATAATAAACCAACGTGTACTGTTATGTATAGTTTTGCAGACTGCTGTAACCATAAATATGTTAAAGGACTATTTGATAGATTAGGCCTTAGTTTTATACGGACCTAACAATTCATGCCAAATATAAACGGATTAAATCAGTGTAGCCAGACGTGGACAAGTTATGTAAACAACTCTCCCAAGGCAGTATTTTACCGAATATTTAAACATAAACTCCAGTTAGAAAATCATCTGCTGTCGCTACCCTGAAGACTCGGTATCCCGATTACTAAAATAAGATCCACAAACCATAGATTACCAGTAGAAAAGGGGCGATGGGAAAATATACCACGGGAAGACAGAATTTGTAGTCATTGACTTAGCTGACGAATATCACTATCTACTAATATATCCTTTTCTGCATAACTTGCGTAAGTTATATCTTCAAAAGAAGTATTTTACAAGACCTTGTGCGATACCACTATGTTACTCAATACTGAAAGTTTATCAGAACAAAGAAAACTAGCACAGTTTGTAAAAGAAATCCTCAAAATGCTTAATTAAATGTATGAGTTTGTTGCAGTTAAACGTATAGTCTCCTGCCTCGTGTCACCATATACGAAATATACGTTTGTTGTTGTTGCCCGCGAGTACACAGCCTTGTGTTTTGATGCGAGACGAGTCGGCGAGAAGCTGCATATTTCAACGGCTGCAGAGATAAACTTGCTCAACAATAAACAATTACTGCTTTAAATAAACAAAACAGGAATAATCACATGCCTAGATTACCTCAATCTCATAAAATCGGATTCAAGTTCTCGCTACCACTGAGGACATCCCATTACAAGTATAGTGCAAACAGAATCTTTAGATTTTGCAGAAATATTGAATAACTTTGAAATCGTTGTCGGATTTTTCGAGAGATTTCTGGACATTAGACACTTAAGCTCTCTCAACTGCCCACGACTGACAGTGAGAGTGTGCGTGTTTGGGGAGAGGCAGTAGCGTCAGTAAATGATCCTGTCAGACACACTTTCAGCGGCCTGTCAGTGATGGGTGATAGCAATCTTTACGTGTGTTGTGAATTTCCAGGCAATTATAGCTCTACAGATTTGTTTAGTCCCTGAAAATGAAGAGAGTTTTATTATTAATATATTTCATAACTAATATTCAACAACTGTTTATATCTGTAAAATATGTTAATTTCAGAGACAAGATGTTCGTCTAAGACATATCATGTCGTAAAAGTTACGGTTTGTGGCTGTTTTAGTTTTGAGGCACACTCACCAAGAAAGGGTGATGACCAACAGTAACACACCCCGAGACACAAACCAATTTCAGATGTGAAACGCAGAGATTGTATAAGAAGATATGAAGGTAAGATGGAGTAAAAGATATAGCAGAATCACTGCAAACCCCTCACCCCGACTCCTCACCTCCAACCCCCACCAGAGGGAAGCAATATAGTTTTCACCAGGTGGTATAGAGCGACTCTTTTTACGTTAGTTTATGCATGAAAGATTAAGGAATCAGAAAATATTATTTCAAAAACGTACTTAAAACAATTTCCATTCGAAAAATCTAGGCTCCCAGATGTGCCACTATGTTTTCAGGCTATAGTTTCCAAAAGGGGGTATAGAGCGACTGTTTTAAAGTTATTTAATGCCTAAATGGTTAAGGAAAGAGATAATAATATTTCAAACCCGTATTTTAAACTATTTCCATGCGAAAAATGCGAGGCTCCCAGATGTGCCACTAAGTTTTCAGGCTATTTCCATGGGGACGTTTGTATAGACAACCCCCCGTGGTAAAGGGAAGCTATATAGTTTTCACCAGGTGGTATAGAGCGACTGTTTTAAAGTTATTTAATGCCTAAATGGTTAAGGAAAGAGATAATAATATTTCAAACCCGTATTTTAAACTATTTCCATGCGAAAAATGCGAGGCTCCCAGATGTGCCACTAAGTTTTCAGGCTATATCCATAGGGACGTTTGTATAGACGACCCCTTGTAGTAAAGGGAAGCTATATAGTTTCCAAGAAAGGATATAGAGCGACTGTTTTAAAGTTATTTAATGCCTAAATGGTTAAGGAAAGAGATAATAATATTTCAAACCCGTATTTTAAACTATTTCCATGCGAAAAATGCGAGGCTCCCAGATGTGCCACTAAGTTTTCAGGCTATTTCCATGGGGACGTTTGTATAGACAACCCCCCGTGGTAAATGGAAGCTATATAGTTTTCACCAGGTGGTATAGAGCGACTGTTTTAAAGTTATTTAATGCCTAAATGGTTAAGGAAAGAGATAATAATATTTCAAACCCGTATTTTAAACTATTTCCATGCGAAAAATGCGAGGCTCCCAGATGTGCCACTAAGTTTTCAGGCTATATCCATAGGGACGTTTGTATAGACGACCCCTTGTAGTAAAGGGAAGCTATATAGTTTCCAAGAAAGGATATAGAGCGACTGTTTTAAAGTTATTTAATGCCTAAATGGTTAAGGAAAGAGATAATAATATTTCAAACCCGTATTTTAAACTATTTCCATGCGAAAAATGCGAGGCTCCCAGATGTGCCACTAAGTTTTCAGGCTATTTCCATGGGGACGTTTGTATAGACAACCCCCCGTGGTAAAGGGAAGCTATATAGTTTTCACCAGGTGGTATAGAGCGACTGTTTTAAAGTTATTTAATGCCTAAATGGTTAAGGAAAGAGATAATAATATTTCAAACCCGTATTTTAAACTATTTCCATGCGAAAGATGCGAGGCTCCCAGATGTGCCACTAAGTTTTCAGGCTATATCCATAGGGACGTTTGTATAGACGACCCCTTGTAGTAAAGGGAAGCTATATAGTTTCCAAGAAAGGATATAGAGCGACTGTTTTAAAGTTATTTAATGCCTAAATGGTTAAGGAAACAGATAATAATATTTCAAACCCGTATTTTAAACTATTTCCATGCGAAGAATGCGAGGCTCCCAAATGTGCCACTAAGTTTTCAGGCTATTTCCATGGGGACGTTTGTATAGACAACCCCCCGTGGTAAAGGGAAGCTATATAGTTTTCACCAGGTGGTATAGATCGACTGTTTTAAAGTTATTTAATGCCTAAATGGTTAAGGAAAGAGATAATAATATTTCAAACCCGTATTTTAAACTATTTCCATGCGAAAAATGCGAGGCTCCCAGATGTGCCACTAAGTTTTCAGGCTATATCCATAGGGACGTTTGTATAGACGACCCCTTGTAGTAAAGGGAAGCTATATAGTTTCCAAGAAAGGATATAGAGCGACTGTTTTAAAGTTATTTAATGCCTAAATGGTTAAGGAAAGAGATAATAATATTTCAAACCCGTATTTTAAACTATTTCCATGCGAAAAATGCGAGGCTCCCAGATGTGCCACTAAGTTTTCAGGCTATTTCCATGGGGACGTTTGTATAGACAACCCCCCGTGGTAAATGGAAGCTATATAGTTTTCACCAGGTGGTATAGATCGACTGTTTTAAAGTTATTTAATGCCTAAATGGTTAAGGAAAGAGATAATAATATTTCAAACCCGTATTTTAAACTATTTCCATGCGAAAAATGCGAGGCTCCCAGATGTGCCACTAAGTTTTCAGGCTATATCCATAGGGACGTTTGTATAGACGACCCCTTGTAGTAAAGGGAAGCTATATAGTTTCCAAGAAAGGACATAAAGCGACTGTTTTAAAGTTATTTAATGCCTAAATGGTTAAGGAAAGAGATAATAATATTTCAAACCCGTATTTTAAACTATTTCCATGCGAAAAATGCGAGGCTCCCCGATGTGCCACTAAGTTTTCAGGCTATATCCACAGGGACGTTTGTATATACGACCCCTTGTAGTAAAGGGAAGCTATATAGTTTCCAAGAAAGGATATAGAGCGACTGTTTTAAAGTTATTTAATGCCTAAATGGTTAAGGAAAGAGATAATAATATTTCAAACACGTATTTTAAACTATTTCCATGCGAAGAATGCGAGGCTCCCAAATGTGCCACTAAGTTTTCAGGCTATTTCCATTCGGACGTTTGTATAGACAACCCCCCGTGGTAAAGGGAAGCTATATAGTTTTCACCAGGTGGTATAGAGCGACTGTTTTAAAGTTATTTAATGCCTAAATGGTTAAGGAAAGAGATAATAATATTTCAAACCCGTATTTTAAACTATTTCCATGCGAAAAATGCGAGGCTCCCAGATGTGCCACTAAGTTTTCAGGCTATATCCATAGGGACGTTTGTATAGACGACCCCTTGTAGTAAAGGGAAGCTATATAGTTTCCAAGAAAGGATATAGAGCGACTGTTTTAAAGTTATTTAATGCCTAAATGGTTAAGGAAAGAGATAATAATATTTCAAACCCGTATTTTAAACTATTTCCATGCGAAAAATGCGAGGCTCCCAGATGTGCCACTAAGTTTTCAGGCTATTTCCATGGGGACGTTTGTATAGACAACCCCCCGTGGTAAAGGGAAGCTATATAGTTTTCACCAGGTGGTATAGAGCGACTGTTTTAAAGTTATTTAATGCCTAAATGGTTAAGGAAAGAGATAATAATATTTCAAACCCGTATTTTAAACTATTTCCATGCGAAAAATGCGAGGCTCCCAGATGTGCCACTAAGTTTTCAGGCTATATCCATAGGGACGTTTGTATAGACGACCCCTTGTAGTAAAGGGAAGCTATATAGTTTCCAAGAAAGGATATAAAGCGACTGTTTTAAAGTTATTTAATGCCTAAATGGTTAAGGAAAGAGATAATAATATTTCAAACCCGTATTTTAAACTATTTCCATGCGAAAAATGCGAGGCTCCCAGATGTGCCACTAAGTTTTCAGGCTATATCCACAGGGACGTTTGTATATACGACCCCTTGTAGTAAAGGGAAGCTATATAGTTTCCAAGAAAGGATATAGAGCGACTGTTTTAAAGTTATTTAATGCCTAAATGGTTAAGGAAAGAGATAATAATTTTTCAAACCCGTATTTTAAACTATTTCCATGCGAAAAATGCGAGGCTCCCAGATGTGCCACTAAGTTTTCAGGCTATTTCCATGGGGACGTTTGTATAGACAACCCCCCGTGGTAAAGGGAAGCTATATAGTTTTCACCAGGTGGTATAGAGCGACTGTTTTAAAGTTATTTAATGCCTAAATGGTTAAGGAAAGAGATAATAATATTTCAAACCCGTATTTTAAACTATTTCCATGCGAAAAATGCGAGGCTCCCAGATGTGCCACTAAGTTTTCAGGCTATATCCACAGGGACGTTTGTATATACGACCCCTTGTAGTAAAGGGAAGCTATATAGTTTCCAAGAAAGGATATAGAGCGACTGTTTTAAAGTTATTTAATGCCTAAATGGTTAAGGAAAGAGATAATAATATTTCAAACACGTATTTTAAACTATTTCCATGCGAAAAATGCGAGGCTCCCAAATGTGCCACTAAGTTTTCAGGCTATTTCCATTCGGACGTTTGTATAGACAACCCCCCGTGGTAAAGGGAAGCTATATAGTTTTCACCAGGTGGTATAGATCGACTGTTTTAAAGTTATTTAATGCCTAAATGGTTAAGGAAAGAGATAATAATATTTCAAACCCGTATTTTAAACTATTTCCATGCGAAAAATGCGAGGCTCCCAGATGTGCCACTAAGTTTTCAGGCTATATCCATAGGGACGTTTGTATAGACGACCCCTTGTAGTAAAGGGAAGCTATATAGTTTCCAAGAAAGGATATAGAGCGACTGTTTTAAAGTTATTTAATGCCTAAATGGTTAAGGAAAGAGATAATAATATTTCAAACCCGTATTTTAAACTATTTCCATGCGAAAAATGCGAGGCTCCCAGATGTGCCACTAAGTTTTCAGGCTATATCCACAGGGACGTTTGTATATACGACCCCTTGTAGTAAAGGGAAGCTATATAGTTTCCAAGAAAGGATATAGAGCGACTGTTTTAAAGTTATTTAATGCCTAAATGGTTAAGGAAAGAGATAATAATATTTCAAACCCGTATTTTAAACTATTTCCATGCGAAAAATGCGAGGCTCCCAGATGTGCCACTAAGTTTTCAGGCTATTTCCATGGGGACGTTTGTATAGACAACCCCCCGTGGTAAAGGGAAGCTATATTGTTTTCACCAGGTGGTATAGAGCGACTGTTTTAAAGTTATTTAATGCCTAAATGGTTAAGGAAAGAGATAATAATATTTCAAACCCGTATTTTAAACTATTTCCATGCGAAAAATGCGAGGCTCCCAGATGTGCCACTAAGTTTTCAGGCTATATCCATAGGGACGTTTGTATAGACGACCCCTTGTAGTAAAGGGAAGCTATATAGTTTCCAAGAAAGGATATAAAGCGACTGTTTTAAAGTTATTTAATGCCTAAATGGTTAAGGAAAGAGATAATAATATTTCAAACCCGTATTTTAAACTATTTCCATGCGAAAAATGCGAGGCTCCCAGATGTGCCACTAAGTTTTCAGGCTATTTCCATGGGGACGTTTGTATAGACAACCCCCCGTGGTAAAGGGAAGCTATATAGTTTTCACCAGGTGGTATAGATCGACTGTTTTAAAGTTATTTAATGCCTAAATGGTTAAGGAAAGAGATAATAATATTTCAAACCCGTATTTTAAACTATTTCCATGCGAAAAATGCGAGGCTCCCAGATGTGCCACTAAGTTTTCAGGCTATATCCATAGGGACGTTTGTATAGACGACCCCTTGTAGTAAAGGGAAGCTATATAGTTTCCAAGAAAGGATATAGAGCGACTGTTTTAAAGTTATTTAATGCCTAAATGGTTAAGGAAAGAGATAATAATATTTCAAACCCGTATTTTAAACTATTTCCATGCGAAAAATGCGAGGCTCCCAGATGTGCCACTAAGTTTTCAGGCTATATCCACAGGGACGTTTGTATATACGACCCCTTGTAGTAAAGGGAAGCTATATAGTTTCCAAGAAAGGATATAGAGCGACTGTTTTAAAGTTATTTAATGCCTAAATGGTTAAGGAAAGAGATAATAATATTTCAAACACGTATTTTAAACTATTTCCATGCGAAAAATGCGAGGCTCCATAGGGACGTTTGCATAGACTAACCCCTTGTAGTAAAGGGAAGCTATATAGTTTCCAAGAAAGGATATAGAGCGACTGTTTTAAAGTTATTTAATGCCTAAATGGTTAAGGAAAGAGATAATAATATTTCAAACACGTATTTTAAACTATTTCCATGCGAAAAATGCGAGGCTCCCGGATGTGCCACTAAGTTTTCAGGCTATTTCCATTCGGACGTTTGTATAGGCAACCCCCCGTGGTAAAGGGAAGCTATATAGTTTTTACCAGGTGGTATAGAGCGACTGTTTTAAAGTTATTTAATGCCTAAATGGTTAAGGAAAGAGATAATAATATTTCAAACACGTATTTTAAACTATTTCCAAGCGAAAAATGCGAGGCTCCCAGATGTGCCACTAAGTTTTCAGGCTATATCCATAGGGACGTTTGTATAGACGACCCCTTGTAGTAAAGGGAAGCTATATAGTTTCCAAGAAAGGATATAGAGCGACTGTTTTAAAGTTATTTAATGCCTAAATGGTTAAGGAAAGAGATAATAATATTTCAAACACGTATTTTAAACTATTTCCATGCGAAAAATGCGAGGCTCCATAGGGACGTTTGCATAGACTAACTCCTTGTAGTAAAGGGAAGCTATATAGTTTCCAAGAAAGGATATAGAGCGACTGTTTTAAAGTTATTTAACGCCTAAATGGTTAAGGAAAGAGATAATAATATTTCAAACACGTATTTTAAACTATTTCCATGCGAAAAATGCGAGGCTCCCAGATGTGCCACTAAGTTTTCAGGCTATTTCCATGGGGACGTTTGTATAGACAACCCCCCGTGGTAAAGGGAAGCTATATAGTTTTCACCAGGTGGTATAGATCGACTGTTTTAAAGTTATTTAATGCCTAAATGGTTAAGGAAAGAGATAATAATATTTCAAACCCGTATTTTAAACTATTTCCATGCGAAAAATGCGAGGCTCCCAGATGTGCCACTAAGTTTTCAGGCTATATCCATAGGGACGTTTGTATATACGACCCCTTGTAGTAAAGGGAAGCTATATAGTTTCCAAGAAAGGATATAGAGCGACTGTTTTAAAGTTATTTAATGCCTAAATGGTTAAGGAAAGAGATAATAATATTTCAAACCCGTATTTTAAACTATTTCCATGCGAAAAATGCGAGGCTCCCAGATGTGCCACTAAGTTTTCAGGCTATATCCACAGGGACGTTTGTATATACGACCCCTTGTAGTAAAGGGAAGCTATATAGTTTCCAAGAAAGGATATAGAGCGACTGTTTTAAAGTTATTTAATGCCTAAATGGTTAAGGAAAGAGATAATAATATTTCAAACACGTATTTTAAACTATTTCCATGCGAAAAATGCGAGGCTCCATAGGGACGTTTGCATAGACTAACCCCTTGTAGTAAAGGGAAGCTATATAGTTTCCAAGAAAGGATATAGAGCGACTGTTTTAAAGTTATTTAACGCCTAAATGGTTAAGGAAAGAGATAATAATATTTCAAACACGTATTTTAAACTATTTCCATGCGAAAAATGCGAGGCTCCCAGATGTGCCACTAAGTTTTCAGGCTATATCCATAGGGACGTTTGTATAGACGACCCCTTGTAGTAAAGGGAAGCTATATAGTTTCCAAGAAAGGATATAGAGCGACTGTTTTAAAGTTATTTAATGCCTAAATGGTTAAGGAAAGAGATAATAATATTTCAAACACGTATTTTAAACTATTTCCATGCGAAAAATGCGAGGCTCCATAGGGACGTTTGCATAGACTAACTCCTTGTAGTAAAGGGAAGCTATATAGTTTCCAAGAAAGGATATAGAGCGACTGTTTTAAAGTTATTTAACGCCTAAATGGTTAAGGAAAGAGATAATAATATTTCAAACACGTATTTTAAACTATTTCCATGCGAAAAATGCGAGGCTCCCGGATGTGCCACTAAGTTTTCAGGCTATTTCCATTCGGACGTTTGTATAGACAACCCCCCGTGGTAAAGGGAAGCTATATAGTTTTCACCAGGTGGTATAGATCGACTGTTTTAAAGTTATTTAATGCCTAAATGGTTAAGGAAAGAGATAATAATATTTCAAACCCGTATTTTAAACTATTTCCATGCGAAAAATGCGAGGCTCCCAGATGTGCCACTAAGTTTTCAGGCTATATCCATAGGGACGTTTGTATAGACGACCCCTTGTAGTAAAGGGAAGCTATATAGTTTCCAAGAAAGGATATAGAGCGTCTGTTTTAAAGTTATTTAATGCCTAAATGGTTAAGGAAAGAGATAATAATATTTCAAACCCGTATTTTAAACTATTTCCATGCGAAAAATGCGAGGCTCCCAGATGTGCCACTAAGTTTTCAGGCTATTTCCATGGGGACGTTTGTATAGACAACCCCCCGTGGTAAAGGGAAGCTATATAGTTTTCACCAGGTGGTATAGAGCGACTGTTTTAAAGTTATTTAATGCCTAAATGGTTAAGGAAAGAGATAATAATATTTCAAACCCGTATTTTAAACTATTTCCATGCGAAAAATGCGAGGCTCCCAGATGTGCCACTAAGTTTTCAGGCTATATCCACAGGGACGTTTGTATATACGACCCCTTGTAGTAAAGGGAAGCTATATAGTTTCCAAGAAAGGATATAGAGCGACTGTTTTAAAGTTATTTAATGCCTAAATGGTTAAGGAAAGAGATAATAATATTTCAAACACGTATTTTAAACTATTTCCATGCGAAGAATGCGAGGCTCCCAAATGTGCCACTAAGTTTTCAGGCTATTTCCATTCGGACGTTTGTATAGACAACCCCCCGTGGTAAAGGGAAGCTATATAGTTTTCACCAGGTGGTATAGAGCGACTGTTTTAAAGTTATTTAATGCCTAAATGGTTAAGGAAAGAGATAATAATATTTCAAACCCGTATTTTAAACTATTTCCATGCGAAAAATGCGAGGCTCCCAGATGTGCCACTAAGTTTTCAGGCTATATCCATAGGGGCGTTTGTATAGACGACCCCTTGTAGTAAAGGGAAGCTATATAGTTTCCAAGAAAGGATATAGAGCGACTGTTTTAAAGTTATTTAATGCCTAAATGGTTAAGGAAAGAGATAATAATATTTCAAACCCGTATTTTAAACTATTTCCATGCGAAAAATGCGAGGCTCCCAGATGTGCCACTAAGTTTTCAGGCTATATCCACAGGGACGTTTGTATATACGACCCCTTGTAGTAAAGGGAAGCTATATAGTTTCCAAGAAAGGATATAGAGCGACTGTTTTAAAGTTATTTAATGCCTAAATGGTTAAGGAAAGAGATAATAATATTTCAAACCCGTATTTTAAACTATTTCCATGCGAAAAATGCGAGGCTCCCAGATGTGCCACTAAGTTTTCAGGCTATTTCCATGGGGACGTTTGTATAGACAACCCCCCGTGGTAAAGGGAAGCTATATAGTTTTCACCAGGTGGTATAGAGCGACTGTTTTAAAGTTATTTAATGCCTAAATGGTTAAGGAAAGAGATAATAATATTTCAAACCCGTATTTTAAACTATTTCCATGCGAAAAATGCGAGGCTCCCAGATGTGCCACTAAGTTTTCAGGCTATTTCCATGGGGACGTTTGTATAGACAACCCCCCGTGGTAAAGGGAAGCTATATAGTTTTCACCAGGTGGTATAGATCGACTGTTTTAAAGTTATTTAATGCCTAAATGGTTAAGGAAAGAGATAATAATATTTCAAACCCGTATTTTAAACTATTTCCATGCGAAAAATGCGAGGCTCCCAGATGTGCCACTAAGTTTTCAGGCTATATCCATAGGGACGTTTGCATAGACGACCCCTTGTAGTAAAGGGAAGCTATATAGTTTCCAAGAAAGGATATAGAGCGACTGTTTTAAAGTTATTTAATGCCTAAATGGTTAAGGAAAGAGATAATAATATTTCAAACCCGTATTTTAAACTATTTCCATGCGAAAAATGCGAGGCTCCCAGATGTGCCACTAAGTTTTCAGGCTATTTCCATGGGGACGTTTGTATAGACAACCCCCCGTGGTAAAGGGAAGCTATATAGTTTTCACCAGGTGGTATAGATCGACTGTTTTAAAGTTATTTAATGCCTAAATGGTTAAGGAAAGAGATAATAATATTTCAAACCCGTATTTTAAACTATTTCCATGCGAAAAATGCGAGGCTCCCAGATGTGCCACTAAGTTTTCAGGCTATATCCATAGGGACGTTTGTATAGACGACCCCTAGTAGTAAAGGGAAGCTATATAGTTTCCAAGAAAGGATATAGAGCGACTGTTTTAAAGTTATTTAATGCCTAAATGGTTAAGGAAAGAGATAATAATATTTCAAACACGTATTTTAAACTATTTCCATGCGAAAAATGCGAGGCTCCCAGATGTGCCACTAAGTTTTCAGGCTATTTCCATGGGGACGTTTGTATAGACAACCCCCCGTGGTAAAGGGAAGCTATATAGTTTTCACCAGGTGGTATAGAGCGACTGTTTTAAAGTTATTTAATGCCTAAATGGTTAAGGAAAGAGATAATAATATTTCAAACCCGTATTTTAAACTATTTCCATGCGAAAGATGCGAGGCTCCCAGATGTGCCACTAAGTTTTCAGGCTATATCCATGGGGACGTTTGTATAGACGACCCCTTGTAGTAAAGGGAAGCTATATAGTTTCCAAGAAAGGATATAGAGCGACTGTTTTAAAGTTATTTAATGCCTAAATGGTTAAGGAAAGAGATAATAATATTTCAAACCCGTATTTTAAACTATTTCCATGCGAAGAATGCGAGGCTCCCAAATGTGCCACTAAGTTTTCAGGCTATTTCCATGGGGACGTTTGTATAGACAACCCCCCGTGGTAAAGGGAAGCTATATAGTTTTCACCAGGTGGTATAGATCGACTGTTTTAAAGTTATTTAATGCCTAAATGGTTAAGGAAAGAGATAATAATATTTCAAACCCGTATTTTAAACTATTTCCATGCGAAAAATGCGAGGCTCCCAGATGTGCCACTAAGTTTTCAGGCTATATCCATGGGGACGTTTGTATAGACGACCCCTTGTAGTAAAGGGAAGCTATATAGTTTCCAAGAAAGGATATAGAGCGACTGTTTTAAAGTTATTTAATGCCTAAATGGTTAAGGAAAGAGATAATAATATTTCAAACCCGTATTTTAAACTATTTCCATGCGAAAAATGCGAGGCTCCCAGATGTGCCACTAAGTTTTCAGGCTATTTCCATGGGGACGTTTGTATAGACAACCCCCCGTGGTAAATGGAAGCTATATAGTTTTCACCAGGTGGTATAGAGCGACTGTTTTAAAGTTATTTAATGCCTAAATGGTTAAGGAAAGAGATAATAATATTTCAAACCCGTATTTTAAACTATTTCCATGCGAAAAATGCGAGGCTCCCAGATGTGCCACTAAGTTTTCAGGCTATATCCATAGGGACGTTTGTATAGACGACCCCTTGTAGTAAAGGGAAGCTATATAGTTTCCAAGAAAGGACATAAAGCGACTGTTTTAAAGTTATTTAATGCCTAAATGGTTAAGGAAAGAGATAATAATATTTCAAACCCGTATTTTAAACTATTTCCATGCGAAAAATGCGAGGCTCCCAGATGTGCCACTAAGTTTTCAGGCTATATCCACAGGGACGTTTGTATATACGACCCCTTGTAGTAAAGGGAAGCTATATAGTTTCCAAGAAAGGATATAGAGCGACTGTTTTAAAGTTATTTAATGCCTAAATGGTTAAGGAAAGAGATAATAATATTTCAAACACGTATTTTAAACTATTTCCATGCGAAAAATGCGAGGCTCCCAGATGTGCCACTAAGTTTTCAGGCTATTTCCATGGGGACGTTTGTATAGACGACCCCCCGTGGTAAAGGGAAGCTATATAGTTTTCACCAGGTGGTATAGAGCGACTGTTTTAAAGTTATTTAATGCCTAAATGGTTAAGGAAAGAGATAATAATATTTCAAACCCGTATTTTAAACTATTTCCATGCGAAAAATGCGAGGCTCCCAGATGTGCCACTAAGTTTTCAGGCTATATCCATAGGGACGTTTGTATAGACGACCCCTTGTAGTAAAGGGAAGCTATATAGTTTCCAAGAAAGGATATAGAGCGACTGTTTTAAAGTTATTTAATGCCTAAATGGTTAAGGAAAGAGATAATAATATTTCAAACCCGTATTTTAAACTATTTCCATGCGAAAAATGCGAGGCTCCCAGATGTGCCACTAAGTTTTCAGGCTATATCCATAGGGACGTTTGTATAGACGACCGCTTGTAGTAAAGGGAAGCTATATAGTTTCCAAGAAAGGATATAGAGCGACTGTTTTAAAGTTATTTAATGCCTAAATGGTTAAGGAAAGAGATAATAATAATTCAAACACGTATTTTAAACTATTTCCATGCGAAAAATGCGAGGCTCCCAGATGTGCCACTAAGTTTTCAGGCTATATCCATAGGGACGTTTGTATAGACGACCCCTTGTAGTAAAGGGAAGCTATATAGTTTCCAAGAAAGGATATAGAGCGACTGTTTTAAAGTTATTTAATGCCTAAATGGTTAAGGAAAGAGATAATAATTTTTCAAACCCGTATTTTAAACTATTTCCATGCGAAAAATGCGAGGCTCCCAGATGTGCCACTAAGTTTTCAGGCTATTTCCATGGGGACGTTTGTATAGACAACCCCCCGTGGTAAAGGGAAGCTATATAGTTTTCACCAGGTGGTATAGAGCGACTGTTTTAAAGTTATTTAATGCCTAAATGGTTAAGGAAAGAGATAATAATATTTCAAACCCGTATTTTAAACTATTTCCATGCGAAAAATGCGAGGCTCCCAGATGTGCCACTAAGTTTTCAGGCTATATCCATAGGGACGTTTGTATAGACGACCCCTTGTAGTAAAGGGAAGCTATATAGTTTCCAAGAAAGGATATAGAGCGACTGTTTTAAAGTTATTTAATGCCTAAATGGTTAAGGAAAGAGATAATAATATTTCAAACCCGTATTTTAAACTATTTCCATGCGAAAAATGCGAGGCTCCCAGATGTGCCACTAAGTTTTCAGGCTATTTCCATTCGGACGTTTGTAGACGACCCCCTGTGTTAAAGAGAAGCGATATAGTTTCCGAGACAGGATATAGAGCTACACCTTTTACTTCATTTTATGCCTAAATGGTGAAGTAAAGATATAATAATATTTTAAACCCGTATATTAAACTATTTCCATGCGAAAAATGCGAGGCTCCCAGATGTGCCACTAAGTTTTCAGGCTTTTTCAATAGGGACGTTTGCATAGACAACGCCCTGTGTTAAAGAGAAGCAATATTGTTTCCAAATGGGGGTATAGAGGGTCTGTTTTAGAGTTATTTTATGCCTCAGTTGTTCAGAAAAGAGAAAATAATATTTCAAACACTTTTTTCAAACTATTTCCATGCGAAACATGCGAGGCTCCCAGATGTGCCACTAAGTTTTCAGGCTAATTCCATTCGGACGTTTGTAATAGACGACCCTCTGTGTTAAAGGGAAGCTATAAAGTTTCCAAAAGGGGATATAGAGCGACTGTTTTCAAGTTATTGTATGCCTAAATGGTTAAGGAAAGAGATAATAATATTTCAAACCCGTATTTTAAACTATTTCCATGCGAAAAATGCGAGGCTCCCAGATGTGCCACTAAGTCTTCAGGCTATTTCCATACGGACGTTTCCATAGACAACCCCTAGTGGTAAAGGGAAGCAATATAGTTTCCAAAAGGGGGTATAGAGCGACTGTTTTAAAGTTATTTTATGCCTAAATTGTTTAGGAAAGAGATAATAATATTTCAAACAAGTATTTTAAACTATTTCCATGCGAAACATGCGAGGCTCCCAGATGTGCCACTAAGTTTTCAGGCTCTTTTCCAATGGGACGTTTGTATAGACGACCCCCTGTGTTAAAGGGAAGCTATATAGTTTCCGAGACAGGATATAGAGCTACTCCTTTTACCTCATTTTATGCCTAAATGTTTAAGTAAAAAGATAATAATATTTCAAACCTGTATTTGAAACTATTTCCATGCGATTCATGCGAGGCTACCAGATGTGCTACGAAATTTTCAGGCTATTTCCATAGTGACGTTTGGATAGAGAAAACCCTATGTTAAAGGGAAGACATATAGTTCCCGAGTGAGTGAGTTAAAAGTTAACGAGAGAGGTTGTAGATCGAAATGATTTACCAACAATTTTACAGGTTGGGAGTTATGCAGAAGAAGCATATGATGTGACTGTAATTCCCTTGACTTTACTACTAAGATAATCTAGTTTACCCTTTCTTTACCAATGTGTTGTATTTAACTTAGATTTTATGGTAATGTTGCAGCCATGTTTCTTATTTCGTTTCCGATGAAACTTTGATCATTGGTAACATTACATAACATTTGCAAAGGACGGGCATACAAAAGAACTACACAAAGGTCAAACTACTGATCATATGAATCATATTATATATAGTAGCTTCACGCGATGTATGCTCAGTTGCTTTATAAGATTATTTGATGAGAAACAAATGCATTATAACACAAGAACATACTGATATATATCTTTACTATCTATATGGCTACTTTACCTATTTGACACGCTTGATGATAAAATAGTTGGAACTAATTGAAGATGATATTGTATAATATAAATGCATTCCCAGCCGGAAGTAAAGAACGTGTCGTCTGTTACAAACAGCTTGCAGATTAATTATCCAGCCGTCCTCGTCTTTATCAGTTAGGAGGTGGGAGATTTGTTCATGTGAACCTTCACTGAAGGGATTTGTTCCGGGGCCGCGCTGCAGTTTATTTGGAGATGTCGTATCAGATTACAAAAGTGCTGTCATCATTTGGCCTTGACGTGTTGACGGGAGAATGGCGTTGAGCAGGCGGCGGAGAGGGGTTCTTATTTAAGATGACCCAGACTGGAGAAATAGAATAAAAACGCATAATTGAATTCAATAGAAAAACACTGGAACATGCATGCTGAAACAGAACAGTGAACTAAAATGTACCTAAATATAGGTGGCTGGAGGGGTTGGTGCAGCGTTCGAAATACCTGCCTGCCCGACCGTCCGAGACTGGTTGATTTTAACCCGTACTGTCAGATTTTCAAATCCCCCTGCCCGACGGTCGGGTTTTATTTTATAGGTGAAAATATTCTAAATAATTCCCGATGATAAGCATTAATTCACATGTAAAGATGAATGATAAAATGTAACCAAAAAGAAACCCCGTTAGCTTTTAGCCAACCTAACATTTAGCGATGCGCTTATGCTACAAGCAATCAGTTTTGATATTTTTAATTAAACTATCCTGAGAAACATATGATTATAGTGGGCAGGCAGGTTTTGGTCAGGGCTGGCAAGTATTTCTGCTAGCCAGTCCTGTGGTCTGGCTGAAATTTTTGGGAGTTTCATACCCTGGTTGGTGGTGGGGAAATTAAAGGAAACATTATTCAGGAGCTCTTAACTGTTTGGACAATATTTTAAAAGAGTTCAATTTAACTATAAACCCCCAAAGTATAGACTTTCTTGGTCAAACTCCTCTCACGGTATTTACTTTCGAAACAAGAATATTATATGAACAGGGTGTTATATACTACCTAGTATGCACTAGACAAATAATGTAACATGTGAATAAGTATAAGATATGTGAATAAGTACTATAATAAGACACAAAAATGTTATCAATGCTTTGGGAAAAGCCTGTGTAAGTCTATGTCTCCTGACCCCGGGTTCCATCAGATAAGGGACAGTCTCGCCACAACACAGCTGTTGCTGAAAGGGGATATAAACAATAACACAGAGATGTGGGTCAGCTCACTGGCACTTTTTACTGGCACATGTGCCGATCAGTGGCATGAGCCTTCCCCATATGGTCTTATGTTGTTCCGTGTTATCAGGTGCAAAATACAAACCGTCGCTATCAATGACCTACATTAGCGTTTTCAACCACGCCTTTTTCAAACTTTTCCTCATTTAAGAGGAACTGTTCCGCGTTCAGACAGCGCATGCGCGGGTACCCGCGTGGGTTAGTGTTTTGACAGTTCACTCCGATTCCATGTAAACACAGACAGTCACACCGGGCTACGGCAGCAGCCACGATGCATGTCCCCACACTGGTCACCGTGCTGGCTCTGCCCTTCCTGGTCATGTCGCGTGGCGAGGGGGGTCGGGATGGTACTGGAATGCAATGTTGGACGAACAGACCCCACAGGAGAGTAAGAACTTGTTTATGTTATTACTATTAATTTTATTATTATTATTATTATTATTATAGCGTGCATGTCGTAGACGTGTAGTTGGATGTAGTAGTAGAAGTAGTGGTAGAAGGATTTATGGTTAGGTCAGTATTAGCCGCATATGTATTTACATGTGTATAGTAGTCCTTACAGTAGTAGATGTTGTTGTTGTTGTTGTTTGTAGTAGCTGTTGTAACAAGAAATAACTAGCAATTATCATCAACGGCGGCAGTATACAAGTTCAGTTGTAGAAGTGAAAGTGGTAGTTAATGGTGGTGGTTGCATTAGTTATGGTAGCAGCAGTGGCAGAAGATGTGGGAGCCGTAATGTAAGTAGTTGTAGTCGTAGTCGTAGTGTTTATGCTGGCAGGAGACCTACTATAAGTAGTGGCAGCGGTAACGTAAAGTAGTAGTGGTCGCGGTGGTAGTAGTAGTAGTAGAAGTAGTAGTAGTAGTAGTAGTAGTAGTAGTAGACTCCTAGCTGCAGGGGTAGTCGTAGTAGTAGCAGCAGTTGTAGTTATATTCCAGCTGTATGACGTCATCAGCAGCAGCAGTAGTAGCAGTAATGGTAGTGATGGTGGTAGTAGTAGTAGTAGTAGTAGTAGTAGTAGTAGACACCTAGCTGCAGTAGTAGTAGTAGTAGTAGTAGTAGTAGTAGTAGTAGTAGTAGGAGGAGGAGGAGTAGTAGTAGTAGTAGTGGTGGTGGTGGTGTTACCAGGACTATTGGTTGGCTAAAAACGTAGCAGTTGTAGCAGTTGTAGCAGCTGTAGGTGTAGCTGTGAGCAGCGCAGGTTGTCCAGGCTGTCACAGCACAGGCACTGATGAATGAGGAAGTACATTGTAAACTGAGGCGTGCAGCGTTCTCGTGTGCTCAGTGGTGTCCGAACCAATGGGTGTCCTAGATCACGTGTTTAATGACAAGACAATGAGGAAACAACTGTTGATTCTTCACCATGTGTTACCAATGTTACTCACAGATCTGGTTAAAACAGCAGTCGATGACACAGTTTGCAGGTGTCGAGTTTGCGTTCCTACGACGCTTCAACGTGCACTTGCCGGTCGGCAATCAGCTGGCATACACACGCGAACACGCCCCCCCTTAGATACACGGGACTTTATTATAGACTCCCTGAAAAAAGTGCTTTCTTTTAAATCTAAGCCTATACGATCAAATACCAGTATGAATGTTCTTGAACACAGCATGTATTCAGTGTTCAGTGTTACTCCTGCATGAGGGGTCAGGAGATGGATGCGAAAGGAGTGCCCGTATGACAATAGGGTATTCCCTAATGAGGGGCCGTCTCAAAGCAATATGTGTATCAATTATTATGGTGATGATACCAAAAACACGAGCTAGTGATATTGCATAAGAAACATAACATTCAAACAGTACTAGTAGTAACATGGGCAGATTTGGGTACATTTTAGGGAAAACTTGTGCTTCTGATTTTTTGTAAGAACTGATTATGATTCGTCCCCAGAAGCGTCCCATTGAAAGCGATCCGACAATGCAACATGTGATATGACCCAGCGAAATGGTCGGCGTTGTTGTTGTCATGACACGGGAGGAAGGCACACTTTATTTTATTTTATTTTATACGCTGTGAGTGCATGCGTGTATGCGTTCATGCGTGAAGGGTTGATGTGCACATTGTACATTTTAACTTTCAGCATTAACTTTTCCATAAGCAATGACACTTCTGGGAAGTTTAGTTTTTTATCATTTGAAGTGAATTCGAGTGTTTAGCAATGTTTAATGTTTAGCAATGTAGAGCAAGACCCATCTGTAGTGTTCCGGGCGGTCAGGTAGCCTAGTGGTTAAAGCGTAAGCTCGTCTCGCCGAAGTCCCGGGTTCGATTCCCGACATGGGTACAATGTGTGAAGCCCATTTCTGGTGTCCCCTGACTTGATATTGCTGGAATATTGCTAAAAGCAGCATAAAACCATACTCACTCACTCACTCTTCTTTCCCTTCTTTCACTCTCGTCTTCTTTAAAGGTGGACTACTTTCTACAAACTGCTACGGGCTAAAACGTTGGTAGCGTCTCGTGAAAACCTGGGTCACTGTCTCTGTCATTAGGGAATCGGTATAGAGTCTCTTTTAACGCCTCCTTTATCAGTATTTAAGATATATATCACGGGGTGTTAGCTTGACGTGTGAGGAAAGCCCGAAGTGATGCAGGCCTTATATATTTACTACTCTGGTAAAACACACGAGCATTGGTATGGTGCTGACAAAAATAATCTAGAAACATAATCATGGCAAATATGGGATTCGAACCTACGAGCACAGGTCTTAGACGACTGGGCCACCCGTGACCCCCGGTGAATGAGTAGCTATTAAGGTATGAGGTATACATACATGAGATTGGGCTGGCAGACAAAGTGTGTAGCTGGAATTTCAGTCAGTCTTGGTAGGGCAGCCAGTTGGTTCGAGTGCAGCGCCCCTTTAAACAACGCTACACATTCCAATTACTTGTTCAGGTTTTCTTGGGGAAACACTTTCAAAAGATAATTCAATCAGTTCGATTTTGAATTAATTATGCAACGTCTTACTTTCAGATTTCGGTCACACAGTTACTCCCTTCAGGTAATGTGCGATTGTTTTTTCTGCCAATTATTGATTGCATTTTTCAAACATACCATTGCTGTGTTGACCTCTCCGGCTGTATTTTCGTCTTGGGTTCATTTTGTTTTAAAAAATAATATTAAAAAGTAGTCGCTTTTCAATGTCAATGGATCACTGTGCACTCGAAAATCATTTTCAGCTGCTGTGGAGTATACACCAATTATAACAGTCCTTTCACATACAGTAAACTACGTTTATAACGAACACGCTTATAACGAACTGACCGATATAAGGAACTTATTTTTTAGTCCCGACCATTTGTTGTATAAATGCTGTGTGTATGCCTATAACGAACTACGGTTATTACGAACTAAAATTAGGGGTCCCTTCGAGTTCGTTATAACCGTAGTTTACTGTATATAGGTATTTTATAGATTCAGTTGTAATACATGTTTTGTAAATATTGTTTTCCTTAATGACCTATCTGTATAACTAATTACATGCACCAAACACGGTCATCACCATCCACGTCAATGTTTCCAGACTGTCAGGCGGCCACTGCGTCAGCGCTATCTGATCAAGGAGAGGATGCATCCGAGGGGAGACAACTCAGTGTTACACGAGACAAACACAAACACACACAACTGAAGTGGAAAGTAAACAAAAAGGGTAAGGTGAAGTCATTACCCTAGAACCGATTGGTATAACTGGAAAATACCTCAAACATCGCTAAACAATATATAATAAACCTTATGAACCGTGGGAACAGGCCCCAAGTAACCAATACACTGCTTGCAGTGGGTGATGGTGATAGTTGTTGGTGAGACGGATGACGTAGATCGTTGTTCACGCTGTCGGTCTCAGGTATCACCCGCTATAAATATCTACACGCAACACCATGTGAACGCAAATATATCTGACCTGAGGTGAGGTGAGGTGAAATAGGGTTTAACTTCGCGTCCAAGATTATTGCACTTATATGGCGACGTGCATGTACGTGTGTGTGTTTGTGTGGCTGCTTGTACTAGTCATGACTGATGCCGATTTATAGTGCTAGCTCACTGAGATACCATGCCGCAGTTTATCATGAATACCCCACTCAGACACAGTATACTGATTCCGAGCCGACCAGTCCTTGTTTTAGCCCCTTAATGCCGAGCGTCAGACAGGGTAACATCTTTTAACGTCTTTTGGTATGACGCGACCGGGAATCGAACCCCGGACCTTCCGCTCTCCGGGCGGACGCTCTACCACCAGACCACGGAGGCGGTCATATCTGACTTGTAGCTATCCTTTGTAAATGCGTAAATTTAGTACAATGTTCATGTTTAAATGACGTTTTTATATTTTCCAGGTGATCGTGTATTTGCAGTGAGTGTTGTGAATGAAAGTTTCAATTCATCAGAGTGTTACCTGGTCAACACCACGTCTGTGAAATTAGGAAAGAAGGTGAGAAGTGTTCAGTTACTTGTCAAATATACATGTAATAATATGTTTATGAGTATCTTCATATCGTATTCAACGTTTCCTGGTAATACACCTAAAACTGCTGAATCTGAAAGACTCTAAGTTTGGACGATATGGAGATATAACTTGGAAACAAAAAGGGTCCCCAATATTGACGTCGAAATGAAAACTATGTCATTCATATATTTGTAGTCAATGATTTAATTTGAATATGTGGATATGTGGATTTTGTTTAACTAACTGGAATTTATTGACAATGCATCTTGTTTGCAGGGGAAACGAAAACTTATTCGATGCAAATATGACCGCAAAGTCAAAGATACCAAGGGCAGACAACTCCTACTAACAGTTGTTCCCGTGAACAGTTCACTTGACGCTATCGGCGGGATCTTGTCGCATAAACTGTCACCTCGAAGTGAGTATTTCCTTAAACTGGTCGCACTGTTGGTTCCAATGAATGCGATGCTTAGTGTCGTTAAATCGCTGACAAGGAGAAATCGGCCACCGCCTGTCTACTCAGTTAGCCGAACAGGAGTCCAGTCTAGTATTCCACGTAATGATGAAGTGATATGTAGAATTTTACTGGTATCCATCGTTCATTTGCTATTCAAGAAACCTTAATCAGTTAAAAGATGATTAATCAGGATCGCACATTTGGCGATGCAGACGTGTTCATTCATTGCCGTATGTCATTTCACTGAAAATACACGTGATTGTTTTTTTATTAACTGGGCTATTGGCTCGACTCAAATACTGTTTTCCAAACCAGGAACTGAAATTAATAATTCTATATGCATAAAACTTTAAAAAACTGTCTTATCAAGTAAGAAGGGGGAGGGGCATTAGGCAAAGCGGTGAGACGGGGGTTGTCATTTTTTTTTTTTACTTCATATGTGAACACATTTCAAGTTTCATTAACATCGACACGGTAGCTTCTCTACGCATCCCCAAACAACTTCCTCATCTTCCCGAGGCAAGAGAGTTATTTGACTATAAAGTCCAGGAAATTTTAACAGTCAGTTAACTCCCTTGCGCCGGGAAGGTATAGTTATGTCAATGTTAATGTGTTGTAGTGTCAGCACCACCACTGTCGACGACGCCCGCCCCTACAGGCTGCTTCAACTGGCGGCCCGACAACATCAGCGGAACAGTAACCGGAAATGGAACCATCACTGTCACGTGGTTTCCGGCTTTCCGAGACGGTGGTCTGCGGGTCTCTCTTTACGATAAGAACACGGAACAAGTTGTTGGTGACAAACAAATCCTATCTTATGAGGTTAGTTTATAAGTCAAGAGCCAAACGATAAAATACATGACGATACCCTGGAATACCAGTATAAAGATATCCTTTCATATGTTTCTGGTCATCCTCCATTTTCAAGTGTAGTGTGTATTCCTCCTGTTATGACAAATACACTGGAACAATTCATATTTTAGTTTTGAGCCCGATTCCTAGACCCGACACCAGAAATAGCCGTCCAGTTAAATTGCTCTACTGTGCGAGAGAAATATCGTATTTAGTTTAGGCCCCTTTACACAGGGCTGCGACCTTTGTAGCACCTTTGAGCGATCAAAACCTGGCCAGGACGCTCAATGGTCGCCTAAACCCAGAAAATCATGTTTCTTTTTAACTGCTCCATCAGTTGTTCAGCAGTAACTGCTCGAGTTGTTCAGCGTCTGCAACCACGATGAAACACTGCAGGTACAAGCCCTCTATTTATAGGCAGGTTGTGCATTTAGCAATCTTCAAGCAATATCACGGTGGGGGACACCAGAAATGGCCTCCACACATTGTACCCATGTCGGGAATCGAACCCGGTTCTTCGGTGAGACGAGCGAACGCTTTAACCACTAGGCTACCCACCGCCCCCTGGCTATTTGAGGATGGTTTTAGGTTTTCAGACACGGACATTTGTGTTTTTTGTTCTCAATATTATCCAGTTGGCAGTATTAACGTTTGCACATCTAATGTAATTATAACGGTAATGTTAACTTAAATATGTACTATTCGGTCATGTCTTTTTCATCTTTATAGACATTTTTGGACGAGATCACCAATCACACATTTGAGGGCGTGGAGAAGGGTAACTATGAAGCACGGGTAAGTCTTTTCCTTCTTTTCCAAGCATTTCACACCACAATGCATTGACCAGAAACACGACATAATAATTTATGACATAGCTTTTTCTCAAACATTTATAGTAGTGTTTGAGTGAGTGAGTAACTTGCGTTCAACGGCGAAAGGTGTGTTATTTGTGTCACGGGTCTGCTTGTTGTTGGAGTAAAACGTTATTTGATGCAGGTTTAGACGTTTTACCCTTTGGTGAGACCCATAAGCACGGGCATGGTGCACACAAACCACCAAGTATCATAATCATGGCAAAGCTGGGATTCGAACCCGCGACCATCCGATCTCAGTGCATAAAAGGTACGCATCTCTTCACAGTGAAATGTGCCGCCCTATACAGTAGAGCCACGCATCCCCAAGATGGAAATCGGGAAAAGGTGGTATTTACTGACTACTCTGTACACGACCAATCAATGGTTCTTAGCTGCAAAGGGGTGGTCGGGTAGCCTAGTGGTTAAAGCGTTCGCTCGTCACGCCGAAGACCCGGGTTCGATTCCCGACATGGGTGCAATGTGTGAAGCCCATTTCTGGTGTCCCCCGCCGTGATATTGCTGGAATATTGCTTAAAGCGGCGTAAAACCATACTCACGCACTCACGCACTCTTAGCTGCAACATGCCTCTTTAACAGATTAAGGCACTCGCTCATTCCACCGCAATGCAACGATGCTACTTTAAAGAAGACAATTTACAATGTTTTCTCACTGTGTCATCCAGATCAAGCCTACAGGCTGCAAGGACTGCCGGGAGTGGGAGACTGAAGAATGCCACGTGAATTCCGTGGCAAGTGACCCCATCTTTGCGAGCGGTATGTAGTATTTACACCTGTACCTGCCCTGTCTAGCTGTATGGTAGTGAACACAGCAGTTTATATGAACGTTTTGATTGTAATGTTGGACCATAAGCTTTTATTTCTGGAAAGCCAAGACCAATATATTATCCCCGAATTAATGTTATGTATAAGGTTATATATAAAAACTATTTCTACAAGGGAAAGCACGAGTACTGAGGAACTAACAAGTGGGGTGGGGAATATTAGTTTGAGATGTGCTTCTTTTTTAATGATGTTGAGCTCAAATATTTTTTCAAACATAAGCAGGTGCTCAATAATATTTTTAAATATATAACAATATCGAACTGAATTTGTTTGTAAACTTGTAAGCAAGTGTAATTTGGTGATGTAATATTATGTCAAGGACAGATATCGCCATCCGTTTATTTCGAACTTCAGTTAACACCATTTACTATGTATTTAGTGATGAAACACTGTACATCTGACCACAAAAATCGATATGTCTCTGTGAAATGGCCTGTTGTGTATGAATGCCGGAACTACTTTCAGTCAGCCGTAATGAGACTATTGTATCCAGACTAATACAAGTAAGATGAGTTGTGTGTATTGTACAGCTCTGACACTTGTATATTTGGCCTCCGTGTGCTTCTCGTAAGAGGCGACCTCATGGATAGGGCGGTCAGGCTCAGTGACTTGCTTGATTGCGTGTCATCATACCCCGACGGCCTGGACCGTCGCTCATGCTATCAATCATTGGATTGTTTGGTTTATCGAAATATAGAAGGAACATTGCCGAGAGCGGTGTTAGACAGTGAACATACGTAAAGTTTACCCCCGTTATTTCAGAACTGACAACACCGACTCCTTTCGGCTGCTACAACTGGCGTCCCAACACCATCACACTTATTCTGGTTAACCGAACTTTAAAAGTCACGTGGTCGCCAGCGTTCAAAAAAGGTTCTCTTGAAGTCTATCTCTACGACAAAGAAGAAAATAAACCAGTTGCCAGTCACACGTACAAGTCTTATGAGGTGAATCTTACGTTTGTGTATATTTGAGTGAGTAAGTTGGGTTTCACGCCACTTTTAACAGTATTCCAGTTATATCATGGCGTGTCGGCTTAATGTGGGAGGAAAGCCCGAAGTGATGCAGGTCTCAGACGTTTACCACTTCGGTGAAACCCACGAGCACGGGTATGGTGCTGACAAACCTAGAAACATAGTAGGGGCAAACCGGGATTCGAACCCACAATCACAGATTTCTGGCGTGCCCAAGGAACGCAACTCTGCACAGCGAATCGCGGCGCCTTGGACGACTGGGCCACCCGTGCCCCCGTGTATATTTGAAGAGTGTATCGGCATTTTATTTAATGTTTTCATTTTACGATTTTGTGTATCATTGTATAATGTTAAGCGAATGAATAGTGTTTTGCGCCGCAGTACACGTTATTTAAACTGCATCATGCGGACCTAAAAATAACATAACGGAGCCTGGGCCAAACGCTGGGGGCTGGGAACCTGACTGTATGTAATTTCTGTACGTATATTTTTATATGAAGAAGAATTATATCAATTGTCATCACATATGCAATTAATATAATGTATCATCAATATTTCAATGTGTATTTTAAAGAACTATATATTACTTACAGATATATGACCAGGACATCACAAAATATACATTCCAGAATGTCAAGTTTGGAAGATACGAAGTTCGGGTGAGTCTTATTCATCACAATAACACACAACACAAAAAGTTTATCAATGCAGAAAATCAATACAGAATTGTGACTAATAGGTTTATAACTGTTGTAAAATGTGTAGAAACCTCTCTGTTTATATGCCCACAGATCAAACCTACAGGCTGCAAAGACTGCCCGGATGTTGAGACTAAGGGATGTCACGTGAACCCCATGTCCAGTGACCCCATCCGAGTGTTCCGCCCTGTCGAAGGTAAGTGTGGCGAATGTGGGTTTGGTATATTGTATTAATGCGGTGTGACGGGCACGAGTGCCCAGTTACCCAAGGCGCTACAGTTGTCGGTGCAGAGATGTGTTCCTCGGTCGTGTCAGGATTCAGGAATCGTGGGTTCGATTCCAAGATTCGCCCTGATCGTATTCTATAACCTGAGTCACTATCCTCCCACATCAAGTTGAGATCCGTGAAGATTCCGGGGTAGAATAGGTCTTCAGCAAACCATGCTTGCCGTAAAAGGCGACTATGCTTGCCGTAAAAGGCGACTATGCATGTCGTAGGAGGCGACTAACGGGATCGGGTGGTCAGACTCGCTGTCTTGGTTGATGCATGTCATCGATCCCAATTGCGTGGATCGATGCTCATGATATCAATCACTGGATTGTCTGGGCCAGACTCGATTATTAACAGACCGCCGTCATATAGCTGGAATATTGCTGAGTGTGGCGTTAAACAACAAACAAACAAACAAAACATCAAGTTGACGCAACTTGATACATATGATGAAATAATGTCCAATGAGGCTTGCAGTGGAACAGTGCAGCGTTTGTTTGATTTTTTTTGTTCTTTAAAGCCGCGCACAGCAATATTCCAGTCTGTAAATATTCGAGTCTGGACCAGACAATCCAGTGACTCACATCATGAATTGAGGTTTGGTTTGGTTTGTTTGTTGTTTTACGCCGCACACGGGAATATTCCAGCTATATGACGGCGGTCTGTAAATAATCGAGTTTGGACCAGACATTCCAATGATTGATACCATGAGCATCGATCCACACAATTGGGATCGATGACATGCTTCAAAAAGTCAGCGAGCCTGACCACCCGATCCCGTTAGTCGCCTCTTACGACAAACATAGTCGCCTTTTACGGCAAACACTGGTTTCTGAAGACCTACTATATCCGGGATCTTGCATCCTACTATGTTCATTGTCTCCTAAACAGGGGATGGCCCAGTCGTCTAAGGCGCCGCGATTCGCTGTGCAGAGTTGCGTCCCTTGGGCACGCCAGAAACCTATGATTGGGGGTTCAAATTCCGGTTCGCCCCGATTATGTTTCTAGGTTTGTCAGCACCATACCCGCGCTCGTGGGTTTCACTGAAGTGGTAAACGTCTGAGACCTGCATCACTTCGGGCTTTCCTCCCACATTAAGCTGACACGTCGCGATATGACTGGAATATTGTTAAAAGCTGCGTTAAACCCAACTCACTCACTCACTCCTAAACAGGGACATAGGTCAAACTCTTCATGAGTGATCTAGGTTTGTTTGCTTGTTTGTTGCTTAACGCCGCAATATTACAGCAATATGACGACGGTCTGTAAATAATCGAGTTTGGACCATACAATCCAGTGATTCACATCATTAGCATCGATCTACGCAATTTGGATACGATGACACGCATCAACCAATTTAAGTCAGCGAGTCTGACCACCCGTTCCCGTTAGTCGCCTCTTACGACAAGCATGGCCACTACAACATGATGTGACTATATGTTACAGAGCCTGGCTTCATATACGCAGTATCCCCATCCAGTATTGAAGCCTCTATACGGGACAATTCGGCGACGTTCTATTTCATGATTGCGGTGACGATACTAGCCGTAATCAGCGCTGTTGCCATGGCAATAATGTGCATAATGAAAGGTAAGCCACGTGATACAACAGGATGAATTGATAAAGTGACATTCTTGTTTAAGCGAGGTTTCTCGTGACTTATTTTCAAACTTGACTGTAGGGAGGGAGGATTTTTATTTGAACTTCTTTTGGCCACGCCCCCTGCGGCCCAAAGCGCAAAAAGTCGGAGTGTGTCCAAAAACGACATTTGAAGATCTTAACTCAAAAGTAGTAATTCAAGGGGCGTCAGGTAGTGTGAAACAAAATAATTATTTTAAATCGTTTTAGACACAAGAGGTGATGTGGTAGCATGTACGTGTGTGTTGACCAATGCCTGTGCCATGACAGACTAGCTTTAGCAATATGAAAGCATCGGGTGTTCTTTAATTCTTTTGAGTAGTACATTAAATAGACAAATGGGGTACATTTTCGGTGTATTTTGGAAACATATCGGAACAATTGGGTATTTTGGATAAATGAAGTTTAAAAGAAACGTATTGGGGTGGTTCCACTATAACACGGCAGCAGGGTGGTCTGAAAGTCTCTTCCACACAAGGCAGACAAGTGACTGGGACACGGTGACGCACAATCAGCCTTGTCACAAATTGTACACGCTCCATTCTCATTAATGGTGGGGCGGTCGGGTAGCCTAGTGGTTAAAGCGTTCGCTCGTCACGCCGAAGACCCTGGTTCGATTCCCGACATGGGTACATTGTGTGAAGCCCATTTCTGGTGTCCCCCGCCGTGATATTGCTGGAATATTGCTAAAAGCGGCGTAAAACCGTATTCACTCACTCACTCACTCACTCATTAATGGTATCCTTCCACACGGGGTAATGGGGACCTTATCTGCCCCGGAATCCCCACGAAGGCTATTACCCTGAAATATAATGAGTTGATTATTATTTTAAACAACAGTGTATTAAGTTGTGTTTTGTTTTGTTTCAGAATCAATGCCTTGCTTCACTAGGAAATGTGACAATGTAAAACAGTGTAAGCCCAGTCAACCGTTCAACGTGGTGTACACAAAACTGAGTAAGTGTGATGTTTGTTTGTTTGTTTGTTGTTTAACGCCGCACTCAGCAATATTCCAGCTCTATGAGGGCGGTCTGTAAATAATCGAGGCTGGACCAGACAATCCAGTGATTCACATCATGACCATCGATCAACGCAATTGGGATGATGACATGCATCAACCAAGAGAGCGAGACTGACCACCCTAATGTCTTGTAACATAAGGACCGCCCTCCCTAGTACTCAGTAGTCAGTAAACACAATTGCCAGCTAAAAGTGCATTTATATCAGTCTTCTGATTCGAGTAAACATATCGCGATCTTACTCGGGCAGGGTCATGTTTTTGAATGTAGATCTATGTTGAACTTGTTTTTGAAAGAGGCATTTTGATTTCAAGATTTTGAGAGAGAGAAAGTTAGTGATGAGAGTGGTGCGGCTTGTGACGTCACTTTAGAAACTGTTGGATGACCATATTAGGAGGCGAATTATTCCAGGGTATATTTTAATAATATGGCTAATCGAGGATGTTCTAGTACCTCCCTGACTTACTTTTCCACACCCCACACCAAAAACCACCCACGTTTCAACGACGACCTAAAGGCAATTAACACACTACTCCTTGTTCACAGGTAAAATGGAGACTGGTAGGGATGGTGAAACAGTGCGCATTGTCATTCTTTATGGCGTAGACCATGACTACCACATCCAGGCGGTCAGGGCGTTTGCCCAGCTGTTGAGGAAGCTGTTGAACGCCGAGGTGGTCGTCGAGAGGGAACAGAGTAGACGCGACGTTGTTAACATCGCAGACTGGGTTACGACGAATCTCGAGCCGCCGACGGTCGTCATCGTCGTCGCCTCCGAGGGTCTGTATCAGCTGTTCAGCCACCACAGTGGCCAACAGGGTGAGTGTATCAGCACGCTGCAGTCGGATATGTTCGCCGACTTCAGCTCCAAGGCGCTTGGGTATCTCAGGGAGAAGAGTTTCACCACCACCAGATCACAAATCGTACTTCCGGTGTCTTTTGGCTACGAGCATGGTGACGACAGCCTGAACAAACTCATGGAGTCATGTAGATTGTTATTCAAAGGAGTATATTTCAAAGTTACGGAATCGGCGTACGAAGGACAGAGACTTTTATACTTGGATGAACTCCTGCAGTGTCTGAACATGAACCAGGCAATTCATGTTCCCAATAACATGCCTGAAGCTCAAGCCTTCCTAGGCTATGTTGATGCTATGAATGACCATATCAGGATTTTCGGAAGCACGTGCTGGAAGTACGATCCGAGTATTAGGTACTACGACGAGCAGACGATCTACAGTCGGGCGTCAAGTACAGGAAATCACATGAACGTCGGGGATACTTTCAGCATAGGAAGTGGCGTCTCGGGTACCAGTAAAGTGACCGTGAACTACACCTGCAGGAACTGCCGTGCTTCAAGCTTATTAACGTTGCCTACCAGCGCAGTCGGTTCTGTCAGTGACACGGGAGTGCGATCTGGTCGTCGATATAGAATATCGGAGTCGAGTTGCGTGTCGGAGCCGGTCTCCGAGTCACGTGACGAGGCAGATGTGTTTTATTCTGAAAGCGAAATTGGTCCCGAGACACGTGACCCGATATACGACTCAAGAATTGAGTCATCTCCCTCGACAGAAACGTCATTCATTGAACCTGTGCATTTGGAACAGACGGATATTGTAGGAAGAGATTGTTAATTACTGTAAACTACGGTTATAACGAACTCCAAAGGGACAACTAATTTTAGTTCGTTATGAGCATATTTACAGCATATATACAACAAATGGAAGGGACAAAAAAACAGTTCGATTTACCCGTCTGTTCGTCATAAGCGTGTTCGTTATAAACATAGTTTACTGTATGTCATTTCTGATATCGCTGAGTCTCGGTGTTTCAAGTGTGGTGCTCTTCTTGGAGAAATCCAGGGATCAATATTAGTTCAAATTCGAGTTGATTTGTATTTAATTTATACTACTCAACATTTGCTGAGGACTGCATCTTTAACTGAGATGATTATTTTGGTTCTAAACAAATGTTGCGTAGTATATAGGAGGAGGCTTTGTTGCATAATTCTACACCATTGTATAGAATACTTATGCCGAGGGCATTTTTTCGGAATCCTAGAGAAATCCCGGAGATATTATAAGGATAACGCCATTTTTCAGGGCATTATCATTTGCAGAAGCCTGAGGTTTTGCATTAACTGCCCGACGGAGGAGGGCAGTTGAAAAGACCGAGGGTTTCTGCATATGATAATGCCCTGAAAAATAGCGTTATCGGTATTATAGCTAAAATGGATGGAATTTGTTATCAAATAAAAAGAAACAACAACATCGGTTTTTAAAAATTTTGCAATCAACACGAATGTCACTGACCCCATTTTACAAACATGGAAACGTCATAGAACAAACCAGATGACGTCACTATTATACGTGACGTCACTTTTTCTACCTTATGACGTCACCTCACAACGGGCTTAATAATGGCCCGTCGTCAAGCAATATGAGGGCATTATCAAGTTACAGTGGCCCGCTCATTTCTGATAACGTGCGGGCGGTTTAATTCTTGATAATTCTATCCATTTTAGCTATAAGTTAATATATTCAAGTGTGATCTGTGATAATAGTGTTTTAATCATGTAGATTAGCCACACCCCTTAGACCACCAAATATTTCCACTTGGTACAGGCTTGATTCGTAAACGTGCAATATTTGTATTAGCCATCCCACCAAGATGGCCCTAAATCTAAGGAATGAACCTTCAACCTGTAACCCGACGCCACATCCCAGTCATAAACAGGCGTACGGTTTGTTGTTCCTAACTGCAGTCTCCTCTGGACGCCCAACAGGTACAGGTAGCCTCGGATATAATGAATAGTCGTTATAAGGAAAAAGGAAAAAACATGCTCATGAATATGACATAAATAATTTTGTTTGGGACGCTTAGTGTTCAGGTGTTGACTGTCCTCGATTACTTCCTGCGTATCAATTCTCAATTCTAGTGTATACTACTCAACGTTTGAAAGGGATTGGGAGTATCCAGGTGTGTATGTGTCTGCTCGGACATGTTGTCAAACGAATAGTATTCGATATTGCATGGAACGGAAGCATGCGCAGCTTCAATTTAAGCTGATTTAACATAAATCCAGTTCAATAAGTTGTCGTCGTGTTACGTCACGGTATGAAATATCCCGGTGTCCCTAACACATGTTGAGTAACGTATATCATTATAGAATGGAATGTAATATAACAATAAATATTACATATTACACATCATACACTGGATAATTGAGGACGGGTGCTGACTGCATCTCTAACATCTTCCCCAGGCAATGGAGTTACACTGACTAAAAAAATGGGAACTGGACTTTAAAAGTCAGTTAACGCCCTTGTCTCGATAGTATGGATATCTAAATACTGTTTTGCTCAAAGTCGATCCATGATCTCGATTGTACCTGTTCAATTTTTTAACAGATTTGAAAATTACATTTTGGTCCAATCAAATGATTAAAATGTTTTTTTCGTCTATATGATGGTTATGACCATCGTTGTTGTTCATTGTTGACATGTACTTTATTTACCATTTTGTACCATATTGTGTTCATTTTAACTTGCGTTTTTGTCTTAGCTTACCAAAATCTCATTTTACAACACTTTCTTTACATTTATCTTGTTACATACTTGTGTTGCGTGATTGTACATTCTAATCGATTATAGCTCTTACCAGCCTGTTTCTGTTTGATTTGAAATAAAATATCAAAGTATTCTTTGTCACATTCCATTCATTCGGAACCGTAACAAGGCCCGGGTTTCGTCTGGCAAATGAGTGAGCGAATTCGGTTTAAGGACGCTTTGAACACTATTTGAGTTACGTAGAGAATCTCACTCAAATGTTTAAAGGTCCAGGCTTGTCGATGATTTTTTTGTACATTTATCACCGAGTGTAGAATATTTAATATCAAAAGACGCGAGGGTAAGAATCTATTTATATCAGTTTGTAATCAGTAATAGTCAATGTCTTGAGTGTGAACGGTACAGCTTAAGCCCCCGTTACAATATATAAAAAAAATGATAAAAAAAATTGGTCAATGAAATCTTGTACTTGTGTCTGCTTTTCATGGTTATTGTCCGGATTTATGCGGTTGTAATAATGCAAACTTATAGCACTAGGGCTGCCTTTAATATACAAGCAACCAATTTAGGAAGCTGTCTGAGCGACAAACATTACGACGGCCATATGAGCTGTTCTTGAAGCTGTCAGGGACAGTACGTCGACGGTTCTTTATGTACTTAAATCATGGATGAAATAATTTCCGATACATGCCCGATTCCAATCTCATTAAAATCAGATCTTAGTTTTCGCTACCGCTACTTTGTTTAGCATAGCGAGAACTAAGATCTGATTTTAATGAGATTGGCCCGATTCAGTTCTCAAACCAAAACAATAGAGCTCCGCACAGTGAAGCGGACAAGGCAAGCGCTGCGCGGAGTAAACCGACTTGAATAGTCTTGCTTTTTTACTAGAGGCAAATTGAAGAGAAAGCTCTTGTGTATTTCTTACGGTTACAAAACACCACTTGCCAGCTTGATTACATTAGAAGCCAGTGTTTATCAAAGCCTAGATTACAATATAAGTATGCCTCGATCGTATGTTTCCAATCCCTCTCGGGGGCACGGGTGGCCCAGTCGTCTAAGGCGCCGCCATTCGCTGTGCAGAGTTGCGTCCATTAGGCACGCCAGAAACCTATGATTGTGGGTTCGAATCCCGGTTCGCCCCGATTATGTTTGTAGGTTTGTCAGCACCATACCCGTGCTCGTGGGTTTCACCGAAGTGGTAAACGTCTGAGACCTGCATCACTTCGGGCTTTCCTCCCACATTAAGCTGACACGCCGTGATATAACTGGAATACTGTTAAAATCGGCGTTAAACCCAACTCACTCACTCACTCACTCCAATCATTCTCCTATACCAAGGGTTCCTTTCACAAGTTATCTTCCCAACCACACATATCTTAGCTAATACAGTGAGCTCTTTTGTGACGGAGGTAAGATAAGTTTGTTAACATCTTTCCAACTATTACTCATACACATGTAACTTTCTCAAACCAAAACACACATAAAGCACGGCGCCTACCTAACACACAGGTACGATTCACCACCACTTGTATTTGCGACTTTAAACGTTTCGTGTTTGCAAAATCTTAAAAAAACATAAACAAAAGTATAAAAAATATATATAGGGTCACGAAAATTCTTTATCGTACATTTCAATGCGATTATTTACAAAATCAACTTCAACAAAAGATATTCTTGAAAAGTAGGAGCGAAAGGGCTTGACACTTACGATAAAGGGAGACAATTTAAGGGGAGGTAACTCTTGAATGACCACAGTTCCGCCAAAGGGTTATGTTCACTTCAGTGAAATATCAAGTGTTCTGCTCACTGCTGAGAAATATCAAGTGATGTTTCACTGCAATGAAAATATCACTTTTCTCAACTTCAAAAAACTCAGTTTTTCACACGGAAGTTTATAGAAAAATGAAAAAACCCGAATTATTTAAACCCTGTCATTCTTGCGTTCCCATGAATTTAACGTCTGACGCTTGGAACCATTCGCGCCATATCGGCTCCCTCCTCAGCACTCAGTATCTTGTGGGTTACGGAATGGGAGGAGTATTCCAAATGGCATCGGGATCACTCGTGAGTGTCCGCAGACTAAAGTCACTTATACTTACCCGTTCCTTCGTGAGTGTCCGTGACCTATTCGACCCTTTCCGTTCAATTGCCTAAATCATGCTTCATGTGCTCGGGTGAAATCACACTTTTATTCACTGTCCAGCGAGAAAATGGTCGTTGCTACCGTCCAATTTCCGGTTTTGCAGAGGCAGTGGTTACCCACTGTGGCTTATTTGAGAGCACGGCGCATTTGCAAGTGATACTCTAGATCGACACTGGTGGATCAGGATGTCAAACGTTTCTAACTGTTACGGTCCCCAGTGAGTGCAAGAGTTGTTTCACGCAGCTAGGAACAGTATTACCAGTTTGATGTAGCGTAAAACCCAAAGCCACGCAGGCCCAAAACGCTTACCACTTTAGTAAAACCCACGTGCATGGGATTGGTTCTGAAGAAAAACGATATTCATAAGGCGAATCCAGGATTAGGTACTGCAAAATCACGATGCGTCAGACACTGCCAAGTAGGTTCTTAATACCCGGTGCTCGTGGAGTCTTAGTCTGTCTTACAGACCCTGATACAAATATAAATCGAATACAGCCCATGCAAGTCTAATGTTTGGCAAGTCTAGATTACTGCAGTATCTGAAAATGAAGAGAATCACTGGGCTCCCTTTTTATTATATTTTTATTAAGATAACTGAACAACTGTTTTTTTCTGTACGATACGTTCATTTCAGAGACTAGATGTTAGTGGAGTCTGAGAAACTACCAAAATGGCCAAACTGTCACTTGGTCGTTGCATGCTATTACAGCCAGTGGCATTGATTATTTGCTTATTCAATTATTCACGGGTAGGTACCCTTATGAAGCTGTATTATTGCTTACAGCATTCACAAATGTCACTTTAGGTAGAGCCCACACGCAACAAATCCCAGGAAATAAGAACCAGTTGGAGCCATCATAGTCTGGCAAGTCTAAGGGACACAACTCTGCACAACGCCTTCAGCTTATCAAGCTACCGTATTCGATCTGTAATGAGATGAGGTGTAATGGGGGTTAACGTCGCGTTCAAGATTGTTGCACTTTTACAGTCATGTGCACTTATTTTGTGCGTGCGTGTTTTATCATGCGACAGTTTCACGTGGATACATGATTGAGCCAGCCACAACATGATTTAGCAAGCCAGTCCTTGTTTTATCCCCTTAATGCCCCGAGTCAAGCTTGGAATATTTTAACGTCTTTTGGTATGGCACGGCCAGATGATCGAACGACCAACACTGCTCTCCGACATACGCTCTATACACTTCACCACGGAGGCTGTTCCATCATTGGTACCAAATGAATTGTACATTATAAGTTGTAGCAGTATCACTCGGGGTACATGTGATTCCATGCGTCCCGCGTTTAGTTTTATACCTGAAGCGGAACGTATAAAAAGCACATGTACCCCGAGTGATACAATGAATTTATCTTGCCGACATGTTTATCTGCCAAAAAACAGATTGAAAATTGTTAGAAAACAGCTGTTCGATTGAGCTTAGGTTTTCTTGAGCTATGTCACGTGACTTTGACTGGAAAAAGCGTGCGGCTTTTTGCTTCGAGGCGGTTATAAGGGATTTATTCTTCCTTTCAGAAATCCAGTTAGATCTCTTCAGTGACCTGGAAGTATCATAAATAAAAACACGTTTAAGCAAGATTGTGTTCTGCTTTTATTTGTGGGTCGAACATTAAAGATGTGAAAATGAAATAAATAAAATGATTTCTTTCTTTGACTGAAATCTTTTTTTTATCCACATATTTCGGTTTGAATTTTGGGGGGGGGAATTGTATTCAATTAATCACTATCTAATGATTCTCAACAAAGGTACAATCATCTTCCCGAGGCAAGGGAGTTAACTGACTATGAAAGTCCAGTACTTTTAGAGTCAGTTAACTCCCTTGCCTCGGGAAGATGGGGTACAATATTAGAAAAGCATTTTTGATGTCATATCACTTGAACTTAGCTAGAAGCGACTGAAAAACATACATACTACAAGAGGTGAGGTGAAATGGGGTTAAACACCTTCAAGATTTTTTATTGCACCAAATGTGTGGCAACTTGTAATGCCGATTTTAGTTCTATCCCACTTAGATACCATGCCGCAGTTTAACAAGAATACTCCACTCACAGTATACAGAATCCGAGCCAAGTCCTTGTTTTAGCCCCTAAAGCCTAGCGCCAGGCAGGGTAACAAGTACCATTAATGTCTTTTGGTTTGATGTGGCCAGGGATCAAACCCCCAACCTTCCACTCTGCATGCGGAACCTCTACTACTAGATCATGGAGGCGATCTTTCAACTACAAGATACATAATGGCCTGTATCATTTACCATACAACATATACAGGTTGATTTTGCAGATAGTAATCCAACTTCTCATACAAGATTATGAGGCATATTGTTGGTGACCAGAACTAGGAACGTTGTATGAAGCCACAGTCAGCTATATTTCAACTATATCATGGCAGCCTGTGACTAATCATGCTTTGACCAGGTCAATCAGTGGCCTTGAAGTTAATTGGTCTCCACCAACCCATGCTTGTGGTAAGGTGTGTCTAACCATCAGACTCACTGACTTGGTTGAAGCCTGTCATTGAATCCAGATAGTGATCCCAATCGTGATGTCAATCACTGTATTGTGGACTATTCACAGATCACTGTTAAACAGTTCACACTACTGGTGCCATACAATCAACCATGCGACACACTGTAGCCACCCAATCCTCATTTGTAACAAGCAGGGGATACTGAGACATAAAGGTGACTTTGCTTCACCATATGGTGTCCATTTCCTACATAACTGACCTGCATGGGTGTGTGGCTGCTTGTGCTTGTCTGGACTAATGCTTCTTTTATAGTGCTAGCCCATGGAGATACCATAACCATGCCAAAGTTGAACATAGACTCTCCACTCAGACACATCATACTGGCTTGTCCTTGTTTAGTCCAATAAATGCTGACCCCCAGTCAGGATAACAACAAGTACCATGTTTTGCTATGACATGTCCAAGGATCAAACCACCGATGCTCTATCCACTAGACAACAGCCATGGTCCTATCAGTCATAAGAGGCAACTAACGGGATCGGGTGGTCAGACACGCCGACTTGGTTAATGCATGTCATCAATCCTCGCAATTGGGAAAATTGCCCATGATATCAATCACTGGATTGTCTAGTCCAGACTTGATTATTTACAGACCGCCATCATATAGCTGGAATATTGCTGAGTGCGGTGTTAAACAACAAACCAACCAGTAATGAAATCAAATCATCTGTAACAAAATATACACAATCATTGATTTTACATGTTTATTTTCTTTACATTCACATCAGTGTCTATGATCGTGGTCGCTCCTTCTTTCCCTTGAACAGAGCCCATAGGGAGGTGTTGGCCACTTTCACGATCTTGAAACGTACACCGGGGATATCTCCCACAGCGTGACCTTTTCTTCCGAATCCAGCAACCAGAACCTCGTCGTTTTCCTGTAAACATTAACAATGACGAGTTATCCATTTGGTTTACACACATGTGCCCCCACAGTGAGGACAGACTGGGCTTCAACAAATTAGCAACAAGATATTTTATTTGGCAAATCAAAGTTAAAGTATACTACTGCATTTGGGTATTTAAAAGAAAAGTGAAACATTTAGAGGCTACCAGATATGCAACATTGTAAGCATGGCCTAAATACGACCACAGAGATAATTCAGTGACTAACTGATCCATTTAGATACCCTTACGACCAGCACAAGTTTGTCATGCTATTACACTCTCTGGTTATTAAAAGTATTTTATGGGCGAGCATGTGTGCATAGCTGGTAGATATAGACATTAAATGACTTTTTGTCATAGATGGCCAAACAGATATTTTGATTTTCATTTATTAAAACTGTTTTGGTGAAAATTAGTAAATATTTGGTTAAAAGGGTTGCGAATACTGAGTACAATTCGAGTATTGATAATAAACAATTCACCAGATATGTGAGTGAATCGTAACAACCCTTGTAAGTAAAGGGTCCAGTTTACTGATAATAATAGATCAGACTTAACACATGGAATAATGAATGATGTACAAGATAGTCCATGTTCTACAGAATTCATCCTTACACAAAATTACAAAAGTAACTATTACTGCAAGTCAAAGTGATATTTTAATGAACTTACTTCAATGAAGTTGAGGCAACCGTCATTGGGGACGAAGGCCGTGATCTTCTTTCCGTTCTTGATGAGCTGCACTCTCACGCACTTCCTGATGGCAGAGTTGGGCTGCTTAGCCTCAACGCCACTGAAAGACAGTCACAGAATAAACAAACAAATTATTTTAATAACAACAGTCTGACTTCAGGCATGCTCACCCTAGAAAGTCTAATAATACTACTAAACTTTACTGAAAATTATGCCAAGATATTAAGGCCAGCGATAGAAACTAGCATGTTTAGTCCACTAGTACTTATGAAAATGATAACATATAGCAACAGCATTAAAATGGCATATTTCTACTTAGGGTGTGAGGTATTAACAGCATATCAGTAAATTGAGGTTCATTATTTCCACGATACGTATCACAATATCATATTTTCATACTCAATATATGTGGTGATTTCAAATTGGCATTTTTATCATGTGTTTAATGTTATATGCTTGCCAAATGCCTTCGCTGCCAAGGAGCGAGCATCCGGGGCCCAAAGATGGCTGCATATTTATTGAATGAGTAAACATTATGTTGCACTAGCATCTTGTTTTGTTCCATTTATGAACTTCAGTTCATACCTTAATGTATCAGATTGCTTCTGAATTAATAATTTAGAATTATTAAGGTATCAGATTGCTTCCGAATTAATACTTTAGAATTATACAATGTATTGTGATACGTATCGCAATACGGCCTTGGGGAATGCAAAATATTGTGATTCACATTAAACCTCTAATACCTATCCCTTATATCTACTAGCACTTATACCTTTACGGTTGGGCAGTTAGGCAAGGACTATAGGACTAGTGCCAATTTCTATCACTGTTCAAAGGTCAGAAGTTTTTTGACAGACACTTTATGATCAAGGTACATTATACATGTTGTCTACACAACACAAGACACCTCAATCACAATGCAGTCACAGACAATAATCACATGAAAAATGCCAAAGACTAGTAAATTTCATGTTAGTACTAGTAGGACCTGTTCTATTCTGACTGGTTATTTGTCAACCAAAAATACAGCAAGAGTAATTCAATGCCACGAGCATTCCAGCATGAATAATTAATTGCTGTGATCTATTTCTCCCCAGAGTCTTGTGACCAGTGAAAAGAGAACATCCAAGTGCAAATTTGTACTGAAAACTTTTGAGTCTACTAGACTGAATTTCGCCCCATCATTTTTAGTATAGTCTATGGAATATGATTAGCTGAGCTTACTAAACTGAGCTGAATTTTACAAGACTCTGGATTTGGATTAGTGGCTAAAGTCTCGCACTCAAATGCAACAATGTAAGCAAACTGAAGACTATGTGCTTCATGATACGCTAACTTCATTTATCAACACAGCGCAATTCTCGAGTCACAATATATGTATCGCAATACTCAATTTGCTCAACTCCTGCATGAAAAGCTCCATGTTCATGTGACTCAGCTAACAAGAGTTTATCAACTTGCAAGACTGGTTAATTTAGGTTTGTTCTGATTGTTTTAACTTTTAAGCAATCACATTTAAAACTTTTGTTTCATAAGCTGGGTAATTCTAGCCCAAGTAGTTATTAAGCTGCAAAAACATAGCAATTGCTGTTCTAACACATACATTAATTGATACATTGTTAAGCATATCGTGTCGTCAGCTGTAATTTCACAATGAATCGATGAATCAGACAACCCTGGAGAAGACATTCACTTACACTTTCTCCAGCACAATGCCCTTGGCGTGTGAGGACCCCTGGAAGGGGTTAGCCTTCCACCTGGTTCCCAAATGGGCCTTCTTGTAGTCTTTGTCGTGCCATCTCTGGTCACGACGATGGTCGCGCATCTTTCGTGCGGTACGAAGACCCTTTGGCTTTCCTGGTTAACAAAAGAAGAATTCTTATGAAAAACTTGCATTTTCAATTTCAGTTTTCTGTTATGTTTTTCAACTGATACTATCAAATACCATCAAATTTATTCTGCTTTTGATTTGATTGTTCCAACCTGTTGAAAAATTCTCATTTCATATGACTCCTGCAAACTTTGTATGATCAGTTCTATTCCTGTCACAGTGATCCTGTTGGTTACCTTAACAATAACATTAATTACCTGGGTGTTTCTATTTCGACTGCTGAGGACTCAGATAGTTTTAGGGGGCCCAAGGTCTAATCATTATGGGGGGGGTGGGGGGTGGGGGGTGGGGGGTGGTGAGATTGGGGAGGTTGAGTGCCTGAAAATATGACACTGCGAGAAAAAAAAAGGGGGGGGGGAGAGAGAAAAGGGAAGGAATAGTTCTGTTTTCAATAAAAAAGGGAGGGTGTGTGTGTGGGGGGATATATAATCTCTGTCTCTCTTCCCCAAAACCTAATTAATAACCAGTCCCTAACAAGCATTCTTACACCTTTGATCAGTATTGTTGCATCCCCAGGAATGGCAGTGTAAATTATTTCCATCCATTCTCCGTAATGCTGTGTTACAATACAGATGAAAGGACAATAACAGCACTTATCCTTTTCTGTCACTTTCAAAACAATAGGCTGATGTTATTTTGTTGACGTTGGAAGCTACAATGGTGATCTTTCCTCGATACAAATGCCATTGGGACATTTTCATGCTGCTTGTTACTTTTGACATTCTATATTAAAAACCAGATTTTAAAGATATCTTCAGTACATTTCGGATATCAATTAGTAATGTCCTTGAAAATGAACCGTAAACCCCTAAAAAATGAATGTTTCATAAATCCTTGAAATAGTTCTGATCTGGCGGCCCTAGCAAGCAATAAAAAGTCCGGGTAGAGTTTTATGCTCGTTAAAACATGCAAATAAATGTGATCAAATTTAAACCTCTCTGCTTTCAGATATACACCCGCTTAAAGTTTCAAGGATGATCAACATATTTGGGAAATTGGTGACTAGTCTAGTTAATGTTCACCATGCCTCATCGGCCTTTGCACTGCAAGTATGTCCCGGTGAATCAACCTACACGTCGATTTATATCAGTCATTATGGCCAAAAAGTTAACCAGACGTAGAATAAAACATTTGCTTTTATTACACATGTTTTTCATTTGACAATGTTCCCAACAAAACGTGTATTTTTTAGTAAATGTTCAACCACGTGGGCAACAGACTCACCCATGTTGATGGGTAATGGCGTAAAAGGAAGATCTCGGTCTCTTCTCGTTCGGCCTGCGAGATTTTGATCATGTGACCATATCCACGTGATCGGTCATAAGCAGCAAGATGGCGAATATGATGATGTCGACGATACAGATTGTGGTGGCTTTCACGTCCCTGGCAGTAATCACTGCTGACAAAGTGCCTGTTTTAATGTGGTCACAATCCAGGTAATGTAACCGGCGCATTTTATTTGTGTATATGGACCTTAAACGCGTCATCAAAGGATCCGTAATTATTAATATTGATGCACTTCCTGAATCGAATGGTCAAACTTATGAAAAATCTAAGATCAGACCGACATTATCTCTATGCTAACTGCATTTATTAACAGAAAAACAGACTTTAGAATAGGAATATGACCATAGAGTAATAATTAGAGCATTTCTTTGGACGGATGTTATGACCCATGGCGCGACTAGTATGCGAAATGTGATGTCCTGTTGACAGTCCACTGCATCCGGCAGTGACTTCCATAAGGCACGTGAAGGTGACCCACATTTCTAACTCTGATCCCGGTGATTTTGGTATGCAGTAGTCACTGATGATCACGGCTTTATTTTTATCGCCCTTTATTATCTGAGTGTTCAGACCACAAAGTTTTACAAGTCATGGACATGGCAATACGTTTCACTTGAAGATGAGTTGTCATCACAAGCCGCACTGACTAATGAATAAGAAAATTATTTGTTTTGTAATTCGAAGTAAATGAATACAATGGGCAAAGGTTCATAGTGTTCATCAATATACATCAGGAAAATGGTTAGAAAGTCAATTGTATTATATTTTCACTACTCAACAGAAATGATCTGCAGAATGGTAGTCCAGGCTGTAGTCCACAAGAAAGTGTCACTTGTCCTTTGACTTTTGCTTTTCCATTAAGTCATTGTCTGATGTCTGGACTAGATGTATTCAATAACGTTTGACATGTTGGTGGTATTTTTAATAATCAGATAATCCTAAGATTACAGACATGTCATTTTAATGATTTTCTGATGTTTCTCTCTTCAGGCCTTTAAGTGATCTACCACAGACATATGCTGGCAATAGTATCGATGGTAAAACTTTCCTCGACAAGTATATATCCCCACTCACAAGCAAACAAGGACACAATGTTGTGGCATTTGTACAAGACAAGGTTGGTTTCCATATTCTCAAAATGTTTACCTTTGTGTCTCGTCGGTCATATTGTGAGACCTAAAACACTCATCATAGTCAGTTGATAATACTGATTTATTACTATTATTCACTTTAAGTTTTGTTTTCAGATACACACTTGTTTCACTTGTAATATAATTATGATTTGTTATAAGTTAGAATTATAAGTTAGCATTAACCAGTAGAATCCTTTGGGATCCCTATGCACACAGAACAAATCTGTGCTGGTGTACTGTCACACAATGAAGCACAATGAAGCAATCTGAATACCTGTAGTGGAACTACCAGTACACATTTATTTTTAGCTCCACATGGAAGATTTCTCCAAGTATGCCGATGTCTACAACCCATTCAGTGATGGAGGTGCATTCAAGAATATCAAGGTTTGAAACTGTGCTCTTATATGTTTATTATTGTATTTTAATATATCTGACACAATACCATGAATACTGTTGGGGAAAATGAATATTGTAGAAATTTGCTACCACCATAATCATAATAACCCTAGTGCGTCAATCTTTTGTTTTATTGCTTTTTTTCCTTAAACTAAAACAAACACAATTCTTCATGTCAAATGAATGATTTCCAAAGGCAATGTGACAATGATTTAAGGACTGCCTTTATGACATATAGTTAAGTTAAACGATATATTCCTTATAGCAATTGTCATTGTATTTGTCATCTTTTCTTTATTTCATGCTTGTCTCTGTGAACAGGAAATTATTATTTATTATTAAGACCTTACTCTGTTGAAGTGGTAAACATCTCTGAGCATGACCTGTGTCACTTAAGGATTTTCATCCAAAAATTAATGTGACACGTCACAATGTAACTCTATTGAAATACTGATCAAATTTGTGTCAAACTCACCATGTCATGTCGAACACATGTTAATTTATATATGCTCCTTCCTTCAGACTCTTATGGATGACCACTTCTCTGTGAACCTGCCCGCAGTACACTCTCCTAAAGCTGTCATTGATGGTTTGATGAAGGAGTTCAAGGGCCGAGTGCACAGTGTGTCCAGCCCTGAACATGTATCTGGGCTGAAAATGGAGAAAGACAAGAGTTATCTTATCATGGTTCTCTTGCCAGCCACTGGTCAGGAAAAGAATGAAGAGAGGGCGATTTCAAAGAATGGTAAGAGGCTGTTGTTACATCTTCATGTTTAGCCCTGACAGCCAAGTGGCATGTCTTGTAGCCCATATTAATCCTATTGGGTGTGTTAATTCAAAAGCACAAGATGTAATGTAAAAAAGCATTAGAAGCATTTTGTTCTTGCCAAACTGCCCAATAGGTTAAAGACAGCATAAGGACATGTAGAAATTTGCCAAATTTAAGGGTTTTGCTATATGTTATGACTATGAATATTCAACCCAATAAATGACCAACCCTTTTTCCAGTTCTGCCTATTACAAGTTCCGGTAGTGTGATATGTTTTATTTGCAAATGGCGAGTCACTTTTGTATGTCATTGTCATCACATTTTAATATCTTGGTGTGTTTATGAATATGCATGACATGCACTATTCTTGGCAACATTATGTGTATCCTGTTAATGTCCCTCCCTTTAGAAGTTAACTCTATTTATGTTATGTTATGTTATGTTATGTTATGTTATGTTATGTTATATACTTCAGTTTTCTAAATTTGAGAAAAGTGATATTTTCATTGCAGTGAACATAACACTGGATATTTCACTGCAGTGAACATAACACGTTGACGGAACTATTGTTTTCTTTTCTTACAAGAGTTGCCTCCCTGAAAATTATCTCCCCTTAATCATAAGTGTCTTCTGCTAATAAAACATGGACACACTCAAAATGAGTGAAATTGAGGCAGATTGGAACTGTCACATGTACTTTTGCATGTCACCTTATTAGATTGTGTATATTTACTATAAGAGATAAATTAACAAGTTGTGTACAATATTTCAGAATTTAGAATCCAACATGTATCAATTGAGAATATTTCTGTCTTTCCTTTAAAGATGAGAAAGTTGGAGAGATTGTGAAAGCTCTTAACAAGCGCAGTATTGAATACACAGCACTGTTTACAGGCGAGAGAGCAGAACGGGTTAGTACAATATTGGCACAATATCCATAATGCTTGTGAGAGTGAATCAACAGTTTCCTATCATGGATCCCTTCCCATGAAATAGGAATATTTCTGCATGTGACTGTACATCTTTACACCCTCTTCAGGGTTAGAACAGGTCCCCAGGAACCAATGCTTGTAGGGGGTGACACAATGTGAAAAGGGAATTCATTCACTTTTAGTATGATAAAATATCCTGGTGTATCTTTGAAGATTTTCCTTTTGGTATATGAGGTGCATGACTTCAAACTGGCAATAGCCTGACTAAGAATTTATTATCAAAGCATTCCCAACACAGTTTGAGTTGCACTGTGAACACACAACCATCACAGCAGGTATCCTTAACTTAATACTACTACAAGTCAGAGACAAATCAACAAGTTACTTCCAGTGTTAGAAAGTGAAAAGAAAGAACTATTGTCATTTTAATTTGAATACATAATTTTGGGATTAGGATTATGTTGAGTATCGTTAGACAATCTCAGGATTTATGGACTTGCTCTCTCTCTCTCTCTCATAAATTACCAGTCCCTAAATAATGTTCACATTCATAATTTATAAGTTGTTGTTGAGATAAAGTTTGGCAGAACACACATGCATACACACACTTTTGCTGTGTCATTTCTTTCATCACGCAAATACACACACCTTGATCTCTCCAGTCCCATTCCTCCTCTATCATAAATGACAAATCTCTTTGTGGTATACAGCCCTAGCAATTTGTGTCACTTTATGATTCTGATGTTATTTCTTTTAATCAGGACACCAAGGCAACATTCAAAGGTCGCCATCTGTTGGAAAATCCTGACAACGCAACTAGCATCTTCGTCAATGTTTCTGGGGTGATGTACTTCTACAGTCGCAGTATCAAGGTGGTGGTTGTGCAGCCGATGGCAGACAAGGCCAATGACATTCGGACAGTCATTGAATTCCCCAAAGAGGGAAATTACAGTCACGGGATGTCTTCCTGGAGCAACAACACAGCCATGTACGTTGTTGTTATGTTGTCTATATGAGAAAAACCTATCGGGTTAGACACCATTTTGAATCATTTTTCAGTTATAACACAGCTTAATGTTAGTGTGATGTGCGAGAAAGACCAGGGTTTGGTTCTAGAGGTGTCATTGATAGGTGATTCTGTTATTGATATATCGACTCAGAAGTATCATGATATATTCATTAATAATAAAATTAAATACTCTGTATGTGTGCACATAGAAGTTACCAATCGAGGTAAGATGAAATGTGAGGTGATATGGGGTTAACGCCACTTTTCAAGATAATTGCACCTATTTTGCGACCTGTGCGTGCATGCATACGTGTGTTAAAATGCTAGGCCACTGAAGCTCTGTGTTTAACATTAACTGAAATCAGTGTATCAGCAATGATCAGTGATGTGTGTTTGTTTTTATGCTTTCAGGTTCCAGTTGGAAGCAAATGCTACCTCCAACACCACAACTGAGTTTACCTTTTATGTCATGTTCAAGTAAGCAAAGATACCTTTATTAAATTTTCTAGTTTTTAACTTATATATAATTAATATACCCATACTTCTCTCCTCCTCCTATCCCTCCAATTCCCCCCCCCCCCCCCCCCCCACACACACACACACACACACACATACACCTCCCATCTTCAATTTTACTCCATGCAAATAAAAGAAAATGTATTAATCAAAACTCTTTAAGATCGGTATACAAAATGAGACAAATTTGTTGAAACAATTAACTGCCTGCACTAACATGATTGATATTAGTGGTGTAACAGTACAGCGATAAAGTATTGTATCCCAGTATGGGGACTGCAATACCATACAACGATTTGCAACCGTACGTATCATACACTACATTACAAGTAATATTAGTGTAAACCCATGTGAATAATAACAAACTTTCAACATCCAGCTTGCACAGATACCATAGTATTTGCCGTTGGCTATAAATAGCACAACGTTTACACTGCCCTCTAACCTATTTGTTTCTGCCCTAGACTGTCCCATCTTCGATATCGCAATTTAAATACAAATAATACAGGGCTTTGATGCACCTGCAAAAAGAAAGAACTTATGAAATATAATGAATGTATCAGGATATGAATCGTGTCGCACCTCTAGTACCGGGATATGTATGTATTGCAGCCACGTCGTATCGTTACACCTCTGATAGAGATTGCATGTCATTGATTTTCCACTAACAGTATGACATGTTAAAATGTATCAAGTTTGTGTTACTTGTGATTTAATCAATCAAAACTGAGTTTGATCAAGTGAGATGAGTATGTCAAATGTCTTGTTACCATGGTTACAGGTTTACTGCTGAGAAGAGAGTAGACAGATGGGTGGCTGTCAACTTCACCCTCAGTGTCACCAACACCACCATCAACAAGGAAGTAATCGTCGACGAACAGTACATGAGCTTGAAGGACACAGAGATGGCCATGCCCCCAATATTCTCCTACCACTGTTCCGACCTAACACTGTATCCCAAGAACATGACGAAAGAAAGCAAGGAATATGCTCTGCTTAAATTTGATGGGATGCAGGTAAGTTCATGTTCTTGTGAACATCAAACATAGGTAGGGAGGATGGTACTTAGATGCTCAAATTTTCAATGTCAGTTTGTTTTTCATATGCATTTACTGAAAATCATCATACTAACATAAATGTAATATTAATCACAAACACTAATTTCAAAATTTATAGCTGAGATTTCACACTTTTTTCTAGTTTATGATTTAACACTTTTTTCTGCTTTATTCAAATTTAACTTTTTAGCAAGTTCAAGCCTTCCAAAGAAAACCAGCAGAAGGTACACACTTTACATAGAAAAAGCCAAACTAATAACAAAGACACAATCCCCATAACATTTGCATCGTAATGATACGAACCTGGCACGTTTGCAGTGGAACCTGACACCGTAAATCACGCTGCGTGTAACCATTTATTGTGGTCCTTGTGATTTACCGCTTGTGTCTTTGCTGTGCCTATTTCTATTGAAAGTGTGTAATATTCCATAATTTGGGAGCCTTCTGTTGGTTTCTTTGGTAGGCCTGATGTATAATGCGATAAACTGTAAGATGTCTACTAATTAATTGCTTTTCATTAACAGTTTCAGCCGTTTGGTGTGAGGAACGACCAGTTCTCAGAGGCTTGGGATTGTGTGGGGTTCTTCACCATTCCGATCTGGATGGGACTTGTCCCTGTTGGAATTTTCACTGTAATCCTGTTCGTAGGCATGTACATGATCTCCCAGCTGAGCACGATGGACAGATTCGACGACCCCAAGGGCAAGACGATCACTGTCAATGTGAATGAGTAAAGGACACTTAACAGAGCTGTGTGCAATGGATGCAGATAGTTGCTATTTGAAAACCAAGGCCCACTTGCACAAAGCGATCTTAGCGCTAAGACTATCATAAGCCTATGTTAAAGTATGGGAGTTCCGATCATCTTAGTGCTAAGATTGCTTTGTGCAAGTCGACCCAGGCAATTATCTTCGAGAAACAACTTATTAGACTATGAAGCTACGTATTATGTTGATATGAACCCTTATGTTTTCAGCCTGACACTGAGTGTAAGGTCATTCATTTGTCGTAGCCACAGTGTTTAAAAAAAAACAGCACCCACAACAGTCAAGATTTTTTATGGAAGTTGGGGTTTTTGGTTGTTTTTTCATTAGTGGTTGGTATGGGTGAAAACCATAGGTTTCATAGTCTAAATAAAAAATGATCTCTACAAAGTATGGTTGCGAGGGTGAAATAAAAATATATGAATGACGGAAACAAGTGACTGAACTGGGCTGTTTTAATCCCAGGTTTGGTCATCTGAGCCAGGATTGTGGGGAATCCACTGGGTTCACTGATTTCACTAGTTCAGGTGACTCTAACATTACACAACGTAATCAGGCATTTGACTTCTCAAAATCAGTCATTTTCTACACACTTATATGCTGAGGGATAGGCCAGCAGTGTCACTACTCCATTGTTGCCCAAGGCAACTGTGAGTTACTTCCCTTTTCATTACAAAATACTTTGTGTGGTCATTTTGGCATTGAAGTGGTTACATTCTCAGCTATTAATGAAAAACAGCCACATTTGAGACAGCTGATCCATAACCATGTGTAATGAAAAAAACAATTTTCACAAATCAACAACTTATGACAGGTACCTTTTCTAGCAGTTTGTTGATGAACCAACATCTTGACCCTGTTAAAATACTTGACATGCATGTTATGGCTATGGAAAAAAACAACATTCATGAGATTATGCCCCAATTGCCAGAACATACAAGAGTGAAAAAAAATGCTTACTGCCTCACCTACATCTGAAAACCTTGCGTGTGACGGTTTGTATCCACTGCACATATCTTTGATGGGCCACTTCAAAGAAATCCTTTAATATGTCTAATTTCATTCATCCATCTCAATGCAAAAACACATATTTAGAGACTGTGTTACATTTTTCTATGTACATGATGTACGCTTTGAAATATGAAAATATTAATTCTAGAAAAAAGATGTGACAATGGCAAAACAAATTTATACCTTTTTTGGTCAAAAGATCATTTTAGATTGTGATCATTTTGAAATGACAAGAGTCCCCTATAGACTTAAACATTGTCACAGCAGATATTTCAACACTATGGTTATCTTGAAGGGTTGCTGGGATACCATCAAGGAAGTATCCAGTTTGTTGTGGCTTAGTGCATCCAGAACCATGGGTGTCAATTAACAATTATGTTCTCGCAAATTAACTTATAACTAACTTTACATTCCATGTGTTGACAATTGCTCTGAATAAAAGAAGTTTCTCTCCATGGCAGTGTTGACTTTATGATTCCTTGCTAATTGAGTGAAAGAATGTAATATTCTGTGTTCCAGCTAACTCAGTGAACTATTATAACGTCAAAGCACTGGGGGACTCAAGCGTCCTCGTGCTTTAACTATAATAGTTAAGGACAAAACTATGCTTTATAACACTACACATGGGGGTAGAGCAAGGTTATCTGTAGACTTAACCGAGCTAAATTGAATTTGGAAACTTTCTCAAAAATTAACTTTAGCACATCCACGTGGGCAACCCAAAAGAAAACTGAGCGAACCTTACCTAAAGTCCCCGTTACACTATCAAAGTCCATTTTGACCAAGTTTTGGATAGTGCACTTTGACAAAGTTTTGGACGGACTTGGACGGAACACTTCTCATCAAACTTTGATGGAGTTTGATGTAATTTAGCCAATCAGACTGCAAGAAACCACAAGTCTTGTGTCCTGACTTTGAATGTAGGGCCCCGCTTTTTCAAGAAGTTACTTGAACATTTCCCTTGTTCATTCTTAGAAAGTTGACATAGGAACGGGAATCCTCGCTATCCAACACTTGCCGAATAGCATTGAAGGCGCAAGGCTGGTGCCTCCTCTGCAGCCTATCTCGGCTCCAGTCCTTGCCTACCCCGAACGCCACCTTCTCAACATGGCAATACACAGTATACTCATATGATAACAACAGCAAGACTTTCTTCCTCGACAGCATTCATCTTGACAGGGATAATTCCCGCCAAAACTTTTATGTCCTGTCAAAAACTTAGATGAGTTTTAACAGCCAAACTTGGACTCAGAAAAAGTTTTTAATACGCTCTCTTACCCGAGTTCCACGCGGCTGGCATTACATAGTCCATTCAAGATATTGCATATATTTTCCATCTACACATCTAGATAAACTTACATCATAGAATGGTTAACCTTTATCGAGCAAATATCTAAAACGTGAAAAACTGTTAAATTCCATTTGCTTCGCTATCCGTTGTATATATTCATGATATTGGTTGTCCTGTCTTCGAAGACCGACTGAGAGCTAGCGATACGGTCACTTTGATGTGTACAAAGCTATATTGTCATGCACCTCACTGTGCATTGGGCCAATCTGTTCTGATTTCAGAATAAGCGAGTTTGTTTACAAATAAGAGAAAAGTCCGGTCACGTGATATGCAAATTAGCATGTGCTAGCGGGGAATGCAAGTTTTAAAGGGCATGTGGCGATTTTGTATGAAAGTTTTTTCGGCTGAACAATTAAATTATGTCTGTGCTCCACAGCCTGATTGTTTTTTTCCCAGTCTCTGTCTATAGTGTAAATATGGTCTAAATTGTAAATAGTGTCTTGCTAGAGACAGCCCTGGCGTTTCGGCCAGATGTCGGATAATACAATTCCTAGTGAAATAGAAATATTCTCGGGCGGTAGGACCTATTTAAACCAAATTCACTCACTCATTCAAGCACCCACTCAAGCACTCACTAATACACTCACTCCATAAGCACTCACTTATTTATTCCCCAACAGAAATACCACATGGGTACACACTGGTACACATTGATACACCGGGTCCACATTGTACGCGCGGCACTAAAAGTACAATGTCAGTTGTCACGCATTTCAGTTTTAGGGATAACAGTACCGTACGCTTCATATGACGAAAGAAATTTGGAAAAAGATGTGCTTATTGGCAATAAAAATGACTGACGAGCAGGATTTAAATTGACACACCGCGTCAATGCAAGGTAATAATGTAACCGCAATGTCCGATGACAATCCTGTAATTAATGCTGGCTCTCTCAAGGCCTAGGGTGACGTGTGATAACTACTTAGTGTATGGCCAACAGAGTATTAAGCTGTGTTGCTATATCATGTTCAGGTGAACTGCCACTTGTAAGAGGATTGTTATCATGCTGGAGGCTGCCTCTGACGTTCCATGCAACATAGTGAAGATTCGGCTTAGAGCGAGTTGTGTTTAACGCCGCTTTTAACATTATTCCAGTTATTTCACGTCGTGTCAGAATGATGTGAGAGGAAAGCCCAAAGTAATGCAGATTTTAACCACTTTGGTAAAAACCCACGAGCATACTGCTGACAAACCTAGAAACATAATCGGGGCGAACCGGGATGCGAATCCACAATTATGTGCTTCTTGTAACGCTGAATATCTTGTGAATAAACACGATCTGTGTTACCAAATATATATATTTGGTATTGTTGGATTATTGCTAAAAGCGTCGCAAATGACTTACAGACGCACATGTCTTGTGGAGCGATCCCTTCTTTCCAAAGTATTGCTGATTTAAACACGCGGTACAATCTCATTTAAATAAGAACTTAGTTCTCGCTATCGCTAAACAAAGATCTGAGGACATCCCAGGGTCACGTCAGAACGACCTTTCATCCAACCAATCAGAGCGTCGCTTACCAGATCATGAAAGTGACAGTCGGAATGTGTTTTCTGATCATGCAACAACGATATAATTAACACGGGGTATTCCGGACGACAGTTACGGGTTTTATGATTATATCCATACAATCTAGGACATCTATAAGCCATTCCAGAATGTTCTTCTTATCAGTTTTAACCTTTTTAATCGAGAATACGTCAAAATATGTTTCGAAGCGAAGTCGCCAGTTTGACACTTTGTCGTAAAGCTCGAGAAAGCTGCCTTCTGATTGGCCATTGTCGGTTTCTTGTCAGTCATTTCATTGGTCGATCAAAATTCGTGAATGGTCGTTCTGACATGACCGGTAATGGGATGTCCTCAGATCTTTGGTTAGCGGTAGCGAAAACTAAGATCTGATTTTAATGAGATTGACACGCGGTAAGGATTGACACGTAAACATTTCATGTATCTCGATGACCACGTGTCACCGACCAAATTTGAGTATGACAAAGAACCACCGATTCACCATCTGATCCATGAGTAATATGCACACAGACGGACCATAAGCTAATGCTATTGGCAATACGACTTATTCTTAATAACATTTATCTTTGGGTTTATACAGTACGAGGGCAATAGTTTCCCGCGATGTGTTGTTAAGTGCCATGACACGTGCATCGTATTACAAAAGTTAGCGTGAGGCATAATCCTTATCATCATTGTAGATGAGACGGTAATGATTATAATTTTTAATCATGTAATCAATATTGGCTGCACGTGCCAAATCCTGATACAGGAATTATACACATTAACAGCAGAAGCCTCGAGTTTATTTTCAGCTAAAAGGTACAGTAAACCACGGTTATAACGAACTCGAAGGGACCACTAATTTTAGTTCGTAATAACCGTAGTTCGTTATAAGCATATATACGACATTTATACAACAAATGGTCGGGACTGAAAAATTAGTTCGTTATATGCGTGTTCGTTATAACCGTAGTTTACTGTACCATGAAAAAGTGCATAGAAATAAAACAAAAATAATAATCATTTTGAGACCATTGATAAGTCTAAAATAAGAAATGTTTCTGGTGCAAATCGCGTCACTTTCAATCCTTACTGCCAGCAAACAAATTACTTTTTTAAAATTCAGTGTTCAGTGTGTGTCCAGTTTTGTTTGATGGTGTTCTTAGTGGCAAAACATAAACTGTGTCATGTGGCTTTACGACTGTTAAAAGTAAACTTAGTAATGAACAAACAACTTGTAAGGCCACACCAACGCAACTTGAACGATGCTGTTTACTGCGTAAAGAAAGAAACTAAAATCTGAATCTTTATAACATGATCTCGGATATATTTGACTTTTAGTATTCATTATTCCGATTAGCTGGACAGTATATTTTAAATATTTAAAAATTTAAAAAAGGGTCGGTAGGGTGAGATTTGATTAATATGAAACGAAAGCAACGTGCCTCCCTCCCAAGTCAATCTTTAAGTCAGACTGGTCCCCTGCTTCTGTTGCGCACGCTCGCTTATTTTCGCAACCCCATGAGCACGGTCGCTTATTCTACACAAAGCTAGCCAGCTGAGGCGAAGGACTGGGGCAGGGGACCAGTCTATCTTTAAATATTATGATTTTACTCATATCAGAAGGGAGAAGAAACTAACAAATCTAAATTTTCAAATTTCCACAAGTTCGGCTCCGCGGATCTGTTTAAAGCCGCACTCAGCAATATTCCAGCTATATGATGGCGGTCTGTAAATAATCGAGTATGGACCAGACAATCCAGGGATTGACATCATGAACATCAGCGAGCCTGACCACCCGATCCCGTTAGTCGCCTCTTAGGACAAGCATAGTCGCCTGTTATGGCAAGCATGGGTTGCTGAAGACCTATTCTACCCTGGATCTTCACGGGTCTATTAAACATGTAATAAGAGAGAAGAAACATAAAAACTTGTACGATCATCCAAGGGTTACTTCATATTTCGCACGAAACGGTAGAGAAACTGTAGTCGAGTCCTTGTTCCGTATCGAACACACAAGTCCGATGATCTCTGACGACGCCTGGAGGACGATGAACACCTGGTGTCTCCAGTAGGTAATATAACGCGCAGCCAACTCGGTGTCGGGGTGGTCGCACATCACCTTCGTTGTGCCTGCCCGGAGATCTCTATAGATGATGGTCTTATGAAATTTATTTTTCTCCATGACTCGAAGAATCGTTTTTTCGCCAGGCGCTATGTTGAACACGTCGGTCTTGCTTCTACGAAAAGTAGTGATCTTTTTAAATTTGTAACTAAGGTCGTTAATTCGTAATTCAAACATGTCTTCTCTATCACGTTGTGATGACTCTTTTCCTAAAAAGTACAACTTCCGGTCAAGCTGATCCAGATGAAACCCGACGAACCGTAAAGGTATGTTTATCTTTGTGAGCGTTTTTTCATCGTCACCCACATTTGACATTGTCGTCAGAAACAGTCCGCCTTTCTGCTCAGTTAGTAAGAAGAACAACTGAGACGGAGAGTCAAAGGTCATGCACCGCAATGTGGTGCCCGATTTCAATTCCTTTATCGTCTGCTTCTGATCTCCGCCAGAACAAGCACACTTGATCGCAGACGTATGTCCCTTCGTGTTGACATAGTTCCAACAAACGCGACACATTTTGCTGTCGACTGTGATATGAGGAACAATACCACTCAGCCTTAACCCAATCTTCGAGAAACGATACTCGTAATTGCGTTCGTATAGACAATAGACGGGCCGTTTTTTGCCATGTTTTCTTAGTGTCATCACTACCTGCTGTTCGCGGCGGTGAGATTTCTTTCCGGGAAACGTGCATTTGCAATTAAATTTCAATATTCTTTGCGTTTTGGTCGCAGAGAGTGTGGTTTTAGTTGTAGGGGTGGTATCAGGCGTCGTTTTGAGTTTGGTTAATGTCGACATTGCATTGGTTGGAATTGCAGTTGTAGGTGCAAGGTTGGTTGTACTCGTTGCCATACGGATGGTACTAGTTCCGAGGCCGTGTTTTCCAATGGACGTGGATAGTTCGCTCTGGGTAAGTTTGGGAGAGAATAGTTCTGTGGACATTGCCATCGTTACGACTGAAGTACTGGGCGGGTCTGATGTAACACTCCCAGGTTCAAACTGTCCAGAACCATTCTGAGCCAGACCGCCATCCCTAGGTTTGTAAATCCGACATGATGATTGACTAGGAACCTTGAGATTATTTAGTACATACTTTGGTGGTGTGGTCAATGTCTGAATACTTGAACTAACCTCAAGAAATGAACATGAACCCTTCCTATCGCCACGTCCGTAAATCACAGCCTCACAGGGGAACGTCCTTAAACACTGCTCCACACAGCGAAGAAGACTGCGCTTGGACGTGTAATTGTTGATGAACCGAAAGCCGCCGCTCCTGTTTGAGAGTTTATGTCCTTCCCAAGATGTCTGTAAAATTCTTGAAGTTTTGTTAATATGTATAAGTAGACATATAAGCACCACTCGCCAGCATGTACTGTCAGGCATTTTTAACTGAGCATAAAAAAACATAATATCGACAACCGTACCCCCCAAAATAAAACAAATATGGTGGAGACTGGAATATCAAAATGTTGTTGCTTTTTCCACACATTAATATATTTTCACCCCTTACACAATTTTGACTTGTAAATGTTAGTGAGATTTAATCAAATTAATGAAATGTGGAAGGGAAATTGACCAAGTAACAAGTATATATATAGGAATACTAGTATATTAAGGATTGAGTATTCCTGTAGTGAAATATGGCCGGAAATTGAGATAAGCATTGATTGATGTTTTTTTATACTCAGTACGGTATGGGTAAGGGTTTAATTGTCGTTTATGTCACCACGGAGACAGAAACATAATAGGCTATGTTCCTCAGATCAATAACGAAGTTGGCTGTTGTCCTTATTATTATTCATGAATTCGTACATATTTCTGGTATGAATAAAACATGTTAAAAGATCGCCTTAGTCTCGGGCCAATATGGTCACCCTAGGCCCAATATGACTGACCGTGGACCTGTAACAAGGTCAATATGAAAACATCCAATTAATAACATAATATTATCGTTTCCACCTAAATCTCTGCATGTAAGATAGGGTACATACACACAATTAACCACAATCTCAATGCGGACTCGTAACTAAAGCCCTATTGAAGTAGACGCCAGTCTAACAATGATGTATAATTTATTGTCATTCTGAGCCTTTTATCACATGTTGGTGTGTACATTTCCGAGGAGTTCTTTTCTTTGGTTTTATTTACAACATTACATAACTAAAGGAATCGTAAGATTTACAGCAATTAAATTAACTCCAATGAATGAATCCATAATTGTATGGGGTATATATATATATATATATATATATATATATATATATATATATATATATACGATGTATGGCATATGTAGATCCTTCAGTGCACGTGTACTCAAAATTTGAAAGCAAGAAAGTGGCTGATAGATAATAGGCCATATACAATTTTAGTGAGAATACTAATAGTAATACTGTAAACTCTTTTAATATGGCACATTCTCATTTGGGAGATCGGGGGCTTTTAGGGAGGGACAATGGGGGACGGGGTCTGTACACATTTTCGACTCAGTCATTAGAATTTCAACATAATGAAAGTGGGCTGAATAGTTGAATACATGTTGGATATAGAAAACAGCTATCAACATGAATAAAAATCATCATCCAGAAACCCGTAAAGTTTAATGGGGGCATGGGCCGTCTAGTTGTCCGAAAGACGCCGGACTACGCTGTCAAGAGTTGCGCCTCTTATACGTGTGTCTATCCGATGATAATGGGCTCGATTATGATCCTTGGTTTGTGAGAACGATATCTGAGCTCGTGCATGGGTGTCACCAAAGTGTAACAATCCTGCGTCTCCCACATAACACTGGTACGTCATGATATAACTTAATTCCTGTTCAAAGCGGCGTCGACCCGTGAAGATTCCGGGGTAGAATAGGTCTTCAGCAACCCATGCTTGTCCTAAAAGGCGAATATGCTTGTTGTAAAAGGCGACTAACGAGATCGGGTGGTCAGGCTCGCTGACTTGGTTGATGCATGTCACTGATCCCAATTGCGTGGATCGATGCTCATGATATTAATCACTGGATTGTCTGGTCCACACTCGATTATCTACAGACCGCCGTCATATAACTGGAATATTGCTGAGTGTGGCGTTAAACAACAAACAAACAAACCAAAATCAAAGCGGCGTCAAATCCTACTGACTCACACATATAAACTACACTTGAAATTTTATATTTGACCAAACAATTACAAAACGTTATCAAAGGTCACTAGGCTGAGAACAGTGGCGAAACACTGCAAACCCAAAACACAAATATGATTACCGAAACAAATACATCACCATCGAATAACTATTTCTTGTTTGCTTCATTTTAGCCACCATTAAACATGGGTGTTTACTTTCTTTTACCCGGCAGTTTTTTTCATTGGACGACGGTCGGCCGACGGACAACGCCCAATGTATACACTCAGCTGCAAATGTATATTTGTTCTCGACCGGGAAATGGTTCATGTTTCATGTTCAAGTTACCGTGGCAGTAGTGACATCTATATGTTTCATGTTTCATGTTCAAGTTACCGTGGCGGTAGTGACATTAATATGTTTCATGTTCAAGTTACCGTGGCAGTAGTGACATCTATATGTTTCATGTTTCATGTTCAAGTTACCGTGGCAGTAGTGACATCTATATGTTTCATGTTTCATGTTCAAGTTACCGTGGCAGTAGTGACATCTATATGTTTCATGTTTCATGTTGAAGTTACCGTGGCAGTACTGACATCTATATGTTTCATGTTGAAGTTACCGTGGCAGTAGTGACATCTATATGTTTCATGTTTCATGTTGAAGTTACCGTGGCAGTAGTGACACCTATATGTTTCATGTTTCATGTTCAAGTTACCGTGGCAGTAGTGACATCTATATGTTTCATGTTTCATGTTCAAGTTACCGTGGCAGTAGTGACATCTATATGTTTCATGTTTCATGTTCAAGTTACCGTGGCAGTACTGACATCTATATGTTTCATGTTCAAGTTACCGTGGCAGTAGTGACATCTATATGTTTCATGTTTTATGTTCAAGTTACCGTGGCAGTAGTGACATCTATATGTTTCATGTTCAAGTTACAGTGGCAGTAGTGACATCTATATGTTTCATGTTTCATGTTCAAGTTACCGTGGCAGTAGTGACATCTATATGTTTCATGTTTCATGTTCAAGTTACCGTGGCAGTACTGACATCTATATTTTTCATGTTTCATGTTCAAGTTACCGTGGCAGTACTGACATCTATATGTTTCATGTTTCATGTTCTAGTTACCGTGGCAGTACTGACATCTATATGCTTCATGTTTCATGTTCAAGTTACCGTGGCAGTAGTGACATCTATATGTTTCATGTTTCATGTTCAAGTTACCGTGGCAGTAGTGACATCAATATGTTTCATGTTTCATGTTCAAGTTACTGTGGCAGTAGTGACATCTATATGTTTCATGTTTCATGTTGAAGTTACCGTGGCAGTAGTGACATCTATATGTTTCATGTTTCATGTTCAAGTTACCGTGGCAGTACTGACATCTATAAGTTTCATGTTCAAGTAACCGTGGCAGTAGTGACATCTATATGTTTCATGTTTCATGTTCAAGTTACCGTGGCAGTAGCGACATCTATATGTTTCATGTTTCATGTTCAAGTTACTGTGGCAGTAGTGACATCTATATGTTTCATGTTTCATGTTCAAGTTACCGTGGCAGTACTGACATCTATATGTTTCATGTTTCATGTTCTAGTTACCGTGGCAGTACTGACATCTATATGCTTCATGTTTCATGTTCAAGTTACCGTGGCAGTAGTGACATCTATATGTTTCATGTTTCATGTTCAAGTTACCGTGGCAGTAGTGACATCAATATGTTTCATGTTTCATGTTCAAGTTACTGTGGCAGTAGTGACATCTATATGTTTCATGTTTCATGTTGAAGTTACCGTGGCAGTAGTGACATCTATATGTTTCATGTTTCATGTTCAAGTTACCGTGGCAGTACTGACATCTATAAGTTTCATGTTCAAGTAACCGTGGCAGTAGTGACATCTATATGTTTCATGTTTCATGTTCAAGTTACCGTGGCAGTAGCGACATCTATATGTTTCATGTTTCATGTTCAAGTTACTGTGGCAGTAGTGACATCTATATGTTTCATGTTTCATGTTCAAGTTACCGTGGCAGTACTGACATCTATATGTTTCATGTTTCATGTTCAAGTTACCGTGGCAGTAGTGACATCTATATGTTTCATGTTTTATGTTCAAGTTACCGTGGCAGTACTGACATCTATATGTTTCATGTTCAAGTTACCGTGGCAGTAGTGACATCTATATGTTTCATGTTTCATGTTCAAGTTACCGTGGCAGTAGTGACATCTATATGTTTCATGTTTCATGTTCAAGTTACTGTGGCAGTACTGACATCTATATGTTTCATGTTTCATGTTCAAGTTACCGTGGCAATACTGACATCTATATGTTTCATGTTTCATGTTCTAGTTACCGTGGCAGTACTGACATCTATATGCTTCATGTTTCATGTTCAAGTTACCGTGGCAGTAGTGACATCTATATGTTTCATGTTTCATGTTCAAGTTACCGTGGCAGTAGTGACATCAATATGTTTCATGTTTCATGTTCAAGTTACTGTGGCAGTAGTGACATCTATATGTTTCATGTTTCATGTTGAAGTTACCGTGGCAGTAGTGACATCTATATGTTTCATGTTTCATGTTCAAGTTACCGTGGCAGTACTGACATCTATATGTTTCATGTTCAAGTAACCGTGGCAGTAGTGACATCTATATGTTTCATGTTTCATGTTCAAGTTACCGTGGCAGTAGCGACATCTATATGTTTCATGTTTCATGTTCAAGTTACCGTGGCAGTAGTGACATCTATATGTTTCATGTTTCATGTTCAAGTTACCGTGGCAGTACTGACATCTATATGTTTCATGTTTCATGTTCAAGTTACCGTGGCAGTACTGACATCTATATGTTTCATGTTCAAGTTACCGTGGCAGTACTGACATCTATATGTTTCATGTTTAAGTTACCGTGGCAGTAGTGACATCTATATGTTTCATGTTCAAGTTACCGTGGCAGTAGTGACATCTATATGTTTCATGTTTCATGTTCAAGTTACCGTGGCAGTAGTGACATCTATATGTTTCATGTTTCATGTTCAAGTCACCGTGGCAGCAGTGACATCTGTATAAATATCTAGGTAAAGAACCCAAGCTATATCGTTGGTCCCGCGTATGTTTATCCTATCAACCCAAAGCGATTCTTAAAATACCATGCAGGGGACACAGATGGCCAAGTCTTCTGAAGGGCCGCACTTCACTCAGCGTAGTTGCGCCTTAGACGTGCCAGAAACGTATGATCGTGGATCGAATGCCGGTTGCCCTGGTTACGTTTCTAGGTTTGTCAGCACCATTCCCGTGTTCGTGGGTTTTACCAAAGTGGTAAACGTCTGTGACCTGCATCACTTCAGGCATTCTTCACACATCAAGCTGATAACTGATATATTAGTACTTTTTTAAAGCGGCGTTAACAGAACTCACTCACTCAAAATACCATGTGCCCAATTCATTTGTATAGTAATTATTCCTTCCGAAAACATAATTTTTTAATATAGTTTCTTGGTATATATGCGAAACTATTATTAAATTTCCTCCAAACGTAAATATACAAATTCACTTTCAAACTTATAGCAAAGGTCACGTACAGTTCCTGTATTGACGTGCTAATGTGCAGTTAGGCTCAGATTCGTGATCAGTAATCACATTAAACGATATTAGAGAGATACAATTCGTCGATCGTGCAGCCACCTTCATCATAACCAGAGCTGATTAACACTATCCTATTATCGCTAGTCCCCTTAATAAGACCCCGGGAAATATTCCAACTCAGTCAGCGTCCATCTTCCAGTTGAGACGGGAACTCTCAACAGCGTTGTCACAGAGAGGAAAATACGTCAGAACACTCGTCAATCTCATACATACAAGGTGATAGAAGTCCACCTGCACTGCTTCAGAGTTTCATCAAACCACCATGGCTGACAACGCACTGCTTGAGTCGAAAATTCGTGCTTGGTTCAAGATGACCGACGCCAAGAAGGACGGGTGTATGTGTCGAGAAGACTTCCAGCTCATCGCAGACAGATTTGTTGCAGAATATAAGCTCGGTCCGGAGAAAGCCACGGAAATCCGAAACTGGTTGGTGGACGGCTGGGACAAAATCCTCCATGACGAGACGTGTGACATCAAAGCCTTGGAAGCAGACTTGCCGCTGGTAGTAGCGGTGAACGCTAAACTCAGATCCGGGGAAAAGATCAGTGAAGATGATTTCACGGAAGCCTTCCTCCAACTCCGAAACAAGGACTTGTCCCTGGCGAAGAAGAGTCTGGAGAACATGATCGACGTCTTCTTCGGCATCTTTGACGCCAACGCTGACGGTTTCATCATCATGCCAGAGATGGTGGTCGCCATGAAGTGTTTCGGATTGGAGAATTCGGAACTCGTCAAGCAGACTTTTGAGTGCATGGACAAAGATAAGGACGGGAAGCTGAGCAAGGATGACTATATTGGAAGTTGGACTGATTTCTTTTTTGGTGAAGAGAGTGAGAATCCACTTCTCACATGCTTTGCTGCGTTCATGGCTCCAGGGGCTGCATCATAGACTTGTTAGTGCAATGTTCATGGAGAGTACTGTTCCGAGAATGTTCACATGCAGATCATGAGTTATGCGTGGACAGATAAGGGAATGCGGTTTGTATTTGCAGCTGTTTAAAGTATGGCAAGTACAATGGCTTTACACACCCTTGTAATGTACATGTACTACATGATTTGTAAGCTTTAAGAGAAATAAAAGTTATCGATGTATGTGTTGTATGATATTACTGAGTGTTTGTACGACATGCCAATATCCAGAGAGCATCGATCCACGCAATTGGGATACGATGACAAGCATCAACCAAGTCAGCGAGCCTGACCACCCGATCCCGTTAGTCGCCTTTTACGACAAGCATAGTCACCTTTTACGGCAAGTATGGGTTGCTGAAGACCTATTCTGACCAGGAATCTCCACGGGTAAACGTAACGTGACTTTGATGTTTTGTTTGTTTCACACCGCACTCAGAAATATTCCAGCTATATGGCGGCGGTCTGTAATGATAATCGAGTCTGGACCAGACAATCCAGTGATCGATATCATGAGCATCGGTCCACGCAACTGGATACAATGACGTGCATCAACGAGCCTGAACATACGATCCCGTTAGTCGCCTCTTACGACAGGCATAGTCGCCTTTAACGGCAAGCATGGGTTGCTAAAGACTTGTTATTCCAACCCGAATCTTCAGGGGTTACTTGGCTTTGTTTGTTGTTTAACGCCGCACTCAGAAATATTCCAGTTATATGACGGCGGTCTGTAAGCAATAGAGTCTTGACCAGACAATCCAGTGATTGACAACATGAGCATCTATCCACGCAATTGGGATCGATGACATGCATCAAACCAAGTCATAGAGCCTGACCACCCTTAGTCGCCTCTTACAACAAGCATAGTCGCCTGTTACAGCATTCTGTTTTGGCAGGGTATGTGATGTGGAAAGGGTGTTTATGGTTGGGTTCCATATTAATGTACTTATATAGCCAAGTGCCTACACTGGCGTGTGTGTATGCTTATACTAGCACCGACTAATGCAGGTTTCAACATGCTAGTTGATATCATGCAGAGGTTGAAACATGAATGCCCCACTCAGACGCTTCATACTGACTCAGAGCCAACCAGTTCTTGTTTTAGCCCCTTAATGCTGAGCACCAGGCAGGTTAACAACAAGTACCATCTTTTAAGGTCTTTTGGTGTGACACAGGTGAGGATGGAACCCCCTCCAGGTTTTGATGTCAGTAACCAATCCATTAAGATGCCTTCTACAGCAACCATAGGATGCTGTGGATCTATTCTTACACAGGGTCACCACAGTGGTATGAGGTGTCAAAGCCCATAGAACCCTTACATTCTCATATGCATTTTTCAGCCACAATAAACATAATTTATTAAATCAATAATGCAGTGCAGTGCATTTTCAGTGCATTTTAATGTCATTACATGGCATTTATTGGCTGATCTTACTGCACGCAACAGAATGTTACCAGATTCAGACAAATGGATTAAGCTGCAGCCTGATCAAGTGGAATTAAGAAAAACTCAAGATGCCTTTTGTAATAATTTATTTAATCTTCAACATGGCACTTTCTCATACCACGAAAGCGTTTTTTCAAAGTCTCCCAAATATCAAACATAAGAATGGCTTTCATCTTAAAAGTGTCAGTTTCAAAAGATTTCAGTGTATCTATTCTTCGCCTGACTTGAAAGTGTCTATGCACACACACTATGTACAGAGAAATCAGTAAGTGACCCAGGAAACAGATGTCTTGCTTGAACCATTTCTGGAATAACAAATGACACTTCAGGTTATATAAATAATATTCTAACAACCTTTTATTTATATCATATCTTAGCACTCGCTTCCGCTAAACAAAGATCTGAGGACAACCCATCGTGAAAGGTATTCTGGCGTGACCTGTAATGGGATGTCCTCAGATCTTTGCATAGTTGTAGCAAGCACAAAGATTTGATGTTACTGTGATTGTATTCTTACAAATCAAACTTGTCTCAATTACCAACATTGTTGTTAGATGATAAATCTTTTATCACCTACACCAATGTTATTTGTTTTTTTCTGTAACATACCAGATGAAATTAACAAAAACGTTTGAAACTTCATGATGATGGATGGAAGGTGAATTGACACAAAGCTAACACTATACCTAGATCAGAGTGTTACAACAGCTATATCTATATGATGATGTCTGTATCGCCAAGTTCTTCGTCTGAAGGGAGGGATGCAATCACACTTTCTTTGTCAATGAGTTCTGGGTCTATCAAAGGAAGCCCTTCCTTTTCTCGTCGTTCTAGCTCAAGGAAGGCCTCTCTTGTGGACCAACTTAGGTACCTGGAAACAAGGAATAAAATAAATGCAAAATTTAGTAACAAACTAAGAAAAGAGAAATTATTTAAGACAGACTAAATATATCTCATCCTACGGTGGTGAAGTGAAATGGGGTTGAATATCATGTTCAAGATTATGGCAATAAACTATAGTTGGTTGGCTGGTTGGTTGGTTTGTTGTTTAACGCCGCACTCAGCAATATTCCAGCTATATGACGGCGGTCTGTAGCTAATCAAGTCTGGACCAGATAATCCAGTGATTGACATCATGAGCATTGATCCACGCAATTGGGATTGATCGCATGCATCAACCAAGTCAGCAAGCCTGACAACCCGATCCCGTTAGTCACCTCATACGACAAGCATAGTCGCAACCTTCCATGCACTTCCAGTTTAATGATATTGCCCCTAAAATTCCGGCAATCACATGTTCGATAATTTCTAATTGAAAACAGGGCTGCTAGCTCTTGCCATACCAACCAGATGCATTCAGTTCACAAAGTAAGTGAGTCAGTTCACAAAGTGAGTGAGTGAGTGAGTGAGTGAGTGAGTGTGAGTGTGTGTGTGTGTGTGTGTGTGAGTGAGTGAGTGAGTGAGTGAGTGAGTTGGTTTTATGCCTTTTATATAACTGCATCTTAGTTTTATCATCATGTAGGAGGAAATTGATGAAGGTCGCAAACCACTGTGGTGATACCCACAGGCACATTATGATTTGGACAAATTATAATCAAAGAAAAATCAGATCCTAGGATTCTGACAAGGCTAAGGCACACAACTCTGAACAGTGAATCAGTACTCAAAACAAGCAGAGCAATATTTTAAACAGCCATTCCAGTGACATTGTCTTTCAATGAAAGTCACTCAATACCTTTACCAATCCAATGCCCACCCAATGGATGGTATGTAACAAAACATTTCATCCTACTACAGCAAACACTTACACATTACAGTTTTGAGTGTAAGACCATGAGAGTTAATTGGACGTTCAATATCAGTGAAATTTCAAAGGGATATTCAGCAGGTAAACCCAAAAATATAAAAGTCAGAGGTAGAAATCAATGTAACAATGAATACTGAGCATATAAATCTGAGTGAGTGAGTGAGTATACTTTTACGCCTCTTTTAGTAATATTCCAGCAAAATCAAGGTGGGGGACACCAGAAATGGGCTTCACACATTGTACTCATTGTCTTCTGCGTGATGAGCAAACACTTTAACCACTAGGCTACCCGACCACCCCTCTGAGAGTGAGTTTGGTATAAAACTGCTTTCAACAGTACTTCAGTTGTATCACGGCAGCTTGATGTGGTAGGAAAGCCTGAAGTGATGCAGGTTTTAGATGTTTACCACTTTGAAACCCATGAGCATGGCTATGGTGATGACATGATCAGGGTGAACCTAGGATTTGAACCTGTAACCATAGGTTTCTGACAAGCCAAAGGGACGTATCTCTGCCAAGTGAAATCAGTGCCTTAGATGACTGGGCCCCCTGGACCCCTATGACCTTGAGGGAGACATTGATCCTTGACATTACTGTTCATCATCAATGTGTCAAAAACTTATTGCCCAGGGCAATAAAGGAATTCTTGATATGGTATCCATGTGATGTTTAAGCCAGGGGTCCGGAAACGGTCATATGCGCCGGACATTTCCAATTAGGAATCTCAAATGTCTGGTTTAAAATACTGCTTACCGGATATTTAAATTTTTCTGTCCGGACATTCTTAAATTTGGACCGGACATGATCTACATTTACCCGGTAGGAGTAGGCAATTTCTGTCTGCAATTGTAACACAATAAAGATGATCTACACTGACAAGCTTTGTTTGTTTTGATTGCTGTGAATACATCATACCTACATGATGGTCCAAGCGGTCAATCACTTTCAAGCTTAATCACGTCAATATCGATAACTAAGTAATATATAATAACTACGTGCAGTAATATCTAATACATACCTATGATCAGGCTGGTAAGCAAGGATGAAGCCTCCCCAACAAATGCATAATGTTATTGTCATAAACATGGTGATTTTGTGAACAAACCAGTCCAGCTCAGGGTCTGTTGGCTCCCAACCATGGCTGATCCAGTTCTGTGAAAAGAAAAAGAATCTAAATTAGACTAAACAAGAAACATATTTTTTATGTTCAAATCTTATGTTTCTAATTGACAAAATGGCTGACGCGATGATGAATTTTCTCTGTACAATGAATAACCGTACATCTTCTCCCAGTCCAATGACTTTCTATTCATCACACATGAGCAGGAACACTGTTGCTCAAGGTATACTTTGGGTACGTTGTGTTCATCCTGAAACAAAAGGGTACCTGGAAACTAGGATGGGTAACTCAGGTACTCAGGTCCGGTGAGTACTGAGTAGGATCCGGGTACCCACAGGAGTACCCAGACCTGTGGTTAGTTAGGATATATATTGTTAAATGACAAAAATTCACTATAACTCCATGGTTAACATACAAGTCAATAATGTTTGCATTTCGTTCTGAATGTGCACACATTCCTTCTGACTTTTATATGCCTGAAAAAGATTAAAGTTTCAGTCAACTAAAGAGTATGCATGACCTGATTGTTTTATAGGTGTATCCAAATACTTTTTGTCAGGGCTCTGTTAAAACAATTCCCAAATCAGACATTTTGTACCTGACATTTGCAACCTACTGCAGGTACCTGGATAGGGTCGGTTTGGATACCTGGATAGTAAATGGGTGAAATCTGAACTTGTCCCAGCCCTCCCAGGAATTTTATATAAGTGGAGCTACAGGGTTATTCTGCTCAAATAAGCACCCCCTGACCAACTCCTGGATAAGCACCCTCTGGAAATTTACATGCAAGTCCGTATTTTCAAGTGGATATTACAGATTGTTTTACAGAAAACATAGAACAAGGAAGAAGGGTATGTAATTGCCGAGTAACTATTATAAAAAAATGTTTTGGTATCACTGATGCTTGAACTACCTTATTTGACGTAAAAAGCGCCCACTGCAATATTTGCTAATATATTGGCTAGTGAACAATCCCAATTAGCACCCCTTCCGATTGATCAATGTACACAAGACTTATGTATGATATGCACACGTGTTATATGCACCCATAATTATGGTCAATTAAATTCTGGAAAAATATATCTGTCTATATATATCAGACTTTTCTTTTGTATCATTTCAGGCTGTCAGCATAAACCATGAAATTTATGATCTTTCAACTCTGGGTTTATTTTCACCAAAATTTTATTCTAGTAAGAGCCCCCTATTTCTAATTTTGAGAGCACCCTGGGCGCTTATTACGTCGAATACAGTATATTTGTTCACGACCACTCAATCTCTGAAACAAATTTTAGAAACAGCAGCCCCCTTTGTCAGTTTTCTAAGCACCCACTGGCCTGGGCTCATATTAATATGAATACGCTATTATACCTCAATCAGAATATATCTCATACTCCAATTAGTATATAACAACAGCTGGGGCGGTCGGGTAGCCTAGTGGTTAAAGAGTTCGCTCGTCACGCCACAGACCCGGGTTCGATTCCCGACATGGGTACAATATGTGAAGCCCATTTCTGGTGTCCCCCGCCGTGATATTGCTGGAATATTGCTAAAAACGGCGTAAAACCATACTCACTCACTCACTCATATAACAACAGCTGTCCTTTTACCAGGTCATTCATGGGTCTTCACTTTGAACTTACAAAGTTACATTTACCCCATAAATTGTTTTAAAGTGGGTGTGCAACATAACCAGTTATTGCAGAGCGAATTTCCCATCTCTGATGGAAATGAGTACAACTGAAAATGATATTACACGATCGGTATAACAGCATTAGAAATTGGCACTAGACCTGGAGTCCTTGCCAAACTTCCTAATAGTTTAGGTACCGTAAGGACTAGTAGAAATTTGCCATTTTTAAGGGTTTCGCTATGTGTTATCATTGTAAAGTCTAGTGGATGAAAACTGTTAGTTTCTTCCCCTGGTATGATACTTAGATCATGTAGATCAAAACTGACATATTATACACTGATCCTTCTTTGAGAGTTCATTTTATAATGCTGCACTTAGCAATATTGCAGCTTTATGACAGGACCAGATAATCCAGTGATTGATATGAGCAACAAAGCAAGTCGTTGGGGAATGATGATATGCAATCAACCAGATCACAACCCACTGCACTAAGTCTCCTCTGATGACCAGCATAGGTTAGTGGGGACTAGCTGCGAAATTGTAGCTATATACTGCTCCACTTTTTACTATCAGACATTCACTGCATATAATAGTAATACATACAGCGATGTCACCAAATCTTCAAGTGATGTGACGATATGTTGTTAACATCATGGCAGCCATGTTTGTTGTGCTTCAAGACACTATTTTAAGGATGCCAAGACCCTCTTTGTTGAGTAACCTCCTATTCACGATGTATTTACTTTGAAACAGACTGCAGATATTCTACAGTTGGCACTGACATCAGGTCCTCCTTACATGTTTTTTGGATGATTGCACTGGCAGAAGTGACAAAACCGGCAGTTTTATAGTCACTGCACAGACTTAGGTGCTACCATAAAGGTCAGTCAGGGGGGTTGGGAAGCAACAGTTGGAGATTTACTAGAAAATAATAAATATGTATAGGAAAGTTCCAATGTGCGCTACTATGGTGCCGGCAGTGTAGATATGATTCACACATTCATAAGGTTCTACTCATGTCTATGACCACTTTTGTCACCAGTCTTCACAAATTAAGTGTGAGTGAGTGAGTTTGATTTTACGCCGCTCAAATTGTTGCACACAAAAATACTCGGGGCCAAATACTCATTTGATTTTCTTTCAAGGAATAAGATCTGAAAATGACAGTAGCGGTTACCTTTGGTATGCATTTTCAAAAACGTATAAAATAACATTGAGATTTACGACAGTTTGACAACAAATACTTCACACGTGACAATGTTTTACGTTAACATGTTTGGGCATTTACGTGAATCAACGGAATCGGTTAAACGCACCTTTTCTGAGGCTGGACTGGTGTCAGCAAAATGTTTTTCTAATCTTTTTAATTCTTCAGATTTTTCCATAGGTTCGACTGTGGTTGAAATATCTTTGTTTTTCTTTGAGGTTGAAATTAAACATGCTGATTGTTGCACTTTGGGGTGACGAAGACGAACAAGACTAAGTGTTCGACCTTGCCGGGCAAGTGCCCTCATGAATGTCGCCATGTTGTTGTGGGGAAATCTCGAGATCTAACGTTCATGACGTTAGTGTAAGAAACAAAAAAGTAAACGACAATGTTGCCGTTAGTCATTCAGATCTATTTATGTGCTATTATTTGTACATTAAACGGCAAAATGATCTTATTAACATATCATTGCATAGAATTACAAGACTCCCATGATTCCTTAAAATCAAAATGGCGGCAAATTGAAGCAGACAACTCGAGACTGTCATGGATATTATTTCGGAAATACTCGATTTCAGGAAACCTTTTCAACCTTAGTATGTGACAGTCCTTTTGTTCGCTACTATTCGATTTACCACAAACCAGTATTGGTGTGATCAAGTCTAATAATGAGCAATTACTATGTCACAACTAAACATAGTAAAGAATGTGCGACATTCCAACTTATTTTGGGGAGACAGTAGGCCTATATTTGCATTCAAAAGATATTCATCGATGACATTGACATCAAAATTCAAACTTTAATATTGATACATTTATGGTAGGTATCGGACTTAAGCAAGGTATCATAATCTTGATTTTATATTTCGCAAATATCCGAGAAACACAAGTTGATGATGGAAAAATGTCGCTCATCTGTTCATTTATATATGATTAGCTGATCAGTGTCAGTTTGTGATATTGAAGACCATTAAAAACTTTTTAGTAATAAAGCTGATAAAAAAGGCATTGAAATTGAGTTGTATTGGTCCACTGTATGACTAATATTTGAGCTGCACTCTATAAAGATTGTAGCTAATTACAAATGTAGCCTCTGTTTGCATATGAGCCAATGAAAATTATCAACCTATGCAGTGCAATAAAGGAATCAAATCAAAGTGTCCAAGGAAATAAGGTTAGTTCTCATTATTCATTACATCAGTTATCAATCAAACAGCAAACATTGTTTCACATTACCCCATTCAGTTACTCACACATGTAGATCACACAACACCTTTGTCCCACCCTTAAACATGTTAAATATATTGACAGATGATCAGCTGATGACCACAGAAATATTTCACTTATGCTTATTGTTGGATGTTACAACATAATCATGGTAATCTGACGTGCATAAAAAATTCTGTTTGTATTTCAGATACGACACTGTCACCTCCATTGATGCTGTATCTGGCCGGTCTGTAAAATTGTTAATGGCTATAAATCCTCTGTTTTCAAATTACAAACCTCTGTACTCAAGTCTGAGCTGTCAAATTGTCAACATGTCAAGAGATTCTGACAAGCCTCCCGAGAAGAGACGAAGAACAGATGATGAGACTGAGGCAAAGTTTGATGAAATGTGGGATGATGAAATGGTATTCAGCCAGGCAGACATACAAAGCATTGATGTCATGGCTTCACAAGCATACACAACTAAAACAAAGAAAGAACATCCAAAATCAAATGGAGGAACTCAACCTTATCCACTTGGCAGAAAGAAGGCTAGATACCCCATCAGTACAGATGATCAACAACCTGTTCCCTGCCCATCAGTATCTCAAACCTCAAGGAAGTCTTCTACGTCACTATCTTTATCAAAAGGGTCATCCTCAACTGCATCATCAGCATATCCTTCCTCTTTGTCAAGCAATCGCGGCAGTGAAGGTGGAAATGTGTCCTCAGTATCAAGCCACAGCAGTTTGGACTCTGGGAGAGGAGACTCTAGGTTACAACAGCAGCCAACAGAGGTATGTTCTCATATTGGTTTTCCACAATGGCTTCAGAAATGGTTTGATAATAAGCAGAGTTTTAAAATTGTTATGCCTTGTAAAAAACTGAGGTTCTGGGTGGTTCCATCTCCTAATCACATGTCAAGGACATCTTAATTTACAACATTGTTGAACAGGATTTTATACATGGTATAAGGTTCTTTTGGAATTGGCCTGCAAGCAGCGTTAGAAATTGTCACTAGTGAAGCCCATTTTCCTGGTGTCCCCGCCATGATATTGCTGGAATAATACTAAAAGCGGCATAAAATCATACTTACTCACTTGTCTCTTGGACGGAAATCTGCTTTGAAACGGATTTGGTTATGATTAGTCAAAAGTCAAGGTCAGCATTCAGAGTTTTGTAAAACATGGTTCAAATATGTCATGTTCAGTTTCTGGTCACTTCTACCATGTCTACAGGTATAGAGCTTAATGTTTGCATTTTTTAACAAATCCTTCCACGTCAAATGTCATTTGGATTTCCGCCAATGTTAAGGTCACCTTTGTGGTAGTTGTGATAAGTGGTTATGAATATGACACACACAGTGCCATTTAGAAAAGGGTCAAATAGAATCTGCATCTGGGGACCCCTAAATCTTTGACGTATAGCATTAGCAATTACCAATAGCAATGACAAGGAGCAAGGAATCAAGGACCCCTTGACTTTCATGCTGAATTCCGAACACTGTTGATAAAGCAATTTATGTTTCTTCACAGTGGTTAAGGTGAATTCCAATACATGTGTGACTTGATATACATGATATAGAAGGCATCATTACTTTCAGTTTGTTATGTACTACAGTTTGTTGTCTCCAGATATCTCTCACTTCAGAGACCCGTGGAGGTCTGTGGGTATAATAGATCTTCAGCAACCCATGCTTGCCGTAAAAGGCGACTATGCTTGTCGTAAGAGGCGACTAAGGGGGATCGGGTGGTCAGGCTCGCTGACTTGGTTGAAGCATGTCATTGATCCCAATTTGCGTGGATCGATGTCTGGTCCAGACTCGGTTATTTACAGACCGCTGTCCTATAGCTGGAATAATGCTGAGTGCGGCGTAAAACAACAAACCAATCTAACTTCAGAAATGACTTGCTTGTTGTTGTCCAGATATTGGCATGATTTAAGTTCTCACAAATATTTCAGAAAGCTGAAGTTAAAGACAACTTGTATGCTAAAGATGGTGAGATTAAGATCCTGAGAGAATCCCTGAAAAGGAGAGAGGCAGAGTTGGTTAAGATGCGAGAAGATCATGCTCATCTTATTGAACAAATGAATTCACAGAAAGCTTCATTGAAAGAAGCCTTAAAAACTGACACAGATAGATTACAAACCCAGCTGCAGTTCCGGGATCAGGAATTTAAAGAACTTGAGGAGAGATGTAGACTCATGGAACAAAGGATCCAGGCTTATCACTCAGGGTCCCCGTTGAAACATTCAAGCCCCACATCTCGGAGTCCTGCCAGTAGGAAAGTGAGACCAGACGCTTCACCACATTCTAAATCTTCCTTCCCTTCAAGACAGAGCTTCATGTGTAATGAGAGAGAATCTAGTGAACCAAGCCAATCTACAAGCACTGCACAACAGGAACCTAGTTCTCAACAGGTGTTGAGTAAAGGTGAGTGATGCTAGCAACCATACTGAGACAATTACCGGTATGTCTTGTGGATAGTCCCCTGTTTTGTTTGTTAGCTCACCTGACTGAAGGTCAAGTGGCTGCCACAAAAGCCATATTGACAAGGCTTTTTATGCCATTACTGTCATTTTTGAAAGTAGAGATAATTTATGAATAACAACTTCTTTATTTACTGTTAAGGCGACATTTTGGTTGCTTGACAACCGTATACAGATCTATACTGAAATGTTGCCTTTATGGTAAATAAAGAAGTTGTTATCCATGAATTATCCATGAATTATCTCTACTTTTTCATCCGTCAACTTGCCTAGTAATGCCTATCAAACAATTCATGTGTCATTTTTGTTCAATATGTAAGAAAATGTGGCACATGTGAAGTATGTAGTTGGGGGTAACATATAAGTTCTGTTGTTTCTTATATTTTAGATTTTGAACTTTGACCAAGCTACTAAGTTCTCCAAAAATGCTCTTCCTCATACGATAAACATGACCTTCCGTGTCTCAAGTAGTATCAGCAACTCAATGTTGGGGGCCAATGTCCAAGGTGTACTACATACTTTTTACAGGGCTACATATGTTATTTCTGGAAGTGACATTAACTTCCACTTCCATCACAATAATGTCACCCCATGGGGATTCTTGGTTAGAACAGCAGCGGTAGAAACTAACATATTTAGCCCACTAGTCCTTATAATGATATCGTATAGCAAAACCCGTAAAGGTAAATTTTCTAATACAGTCCGTTTGACTCCAAATGAGAACGATGAATTGCAAAATAACTCGATATCCAGAAAAGTGTATGAAACATCAATACGGTACTTGACCATGAATACCCTGTACCCAACAAAATCTGAATTTTGTTTAATTTAAGACCCATGACGGATGAAGTTCTTTAAGAAACTATCATGTAATTTTGTATAGAAATGTGTACATGACACGTAGGTGGACAAACCGTGGAAGGAACAGCGCAAGCACGGTCTGCACGTGCTACACAGTGACCGTGTTCATTCAATGACAAGATGCGCTACTCAGCAGATGTTAAACAGTTGATGTTGAATGTGTATGATTTCTTTAGAAGTGAAGCAGAAAGAGCAAAGCCTTTTTATGCAATTAATAAAATCTTGAAACGAGCTTCAAAAGCTCTAGGTATGTCCCCTCAGAAACTTTAAAATGTTGTTAGTGGACGAGATACAAATAGTGAGGCCAAGGAGGTAGGGAACATGTCAAAACCATGCAAGGTTGATAAATTACTCAGTTTTCAGAGGGATCAAGTCAGACGTGCAATTGTTAAACTGCACTCAGAAAATAAGTACCTGTCAATAAGAATTTTGAAGAAACACCTTGAAACTGACCATGATTTACGTGTTACAAAGTACAAACTATGGCAGCTGTTGCATACATTTGGTTACAAATACAAAAAGATAACTGGAGAAAATAGGGCTGTGTTGTGTGAACGGTCTGACATTGTTCGTCTCCGAAATCATTACCTTCGTACCAAGCAGAAACGTGAAGAAGGATATGAGCCCGTCTTCTTAGATGAGACATGGGTAAATGCGTCACACACAGCCAGCAGTCAGTGGGTACCCAGTGGTGACTGTAAGGAGTCTGGTAGAAAGTTACCAATGGGAAAGGGTGAAAGACTCATAGTTCTCCATGCTGGTTCTGCTAGTCAGGGTTTCCTCCCAGACTGTGACCTCGTCTTTAGAGCCAAGGCCAAAGACAACAGGGACTACCACACAGAAATGAACGGCAATGTATTTCTGGAGTGGGTGAAAGATAAATTAGTCCCAGCTTTGCCTACCAAGTCTCTCATTGTCATGGACAATGCACCGTATCATAGTGTGCAGGATCCAGAAAGCAAGACTCCAACTTCTAATAACCGTAAAGGAGACATGGTTACTTGGCTGCAACAGAGAAACTTTACCTTTCCTTCTCGAGCGACGAAACCACAGCTCTATGAAATCATCAAAACTATGAAACCTGACCCTGTGTATAAAGTTTACAGTTACATCAAGGGTCAGGGTCACGCTGTCTTACGACTGCCACCTTATCACTGCGACCTGAATCCAATCGAGGTTGGTATGGGGCATCGTCAAGGGTGACGTTGGACGATCGACGTTGGACGTTGTTGAACAACTCGTAAAGGAATCCCTTGGTCGGGTAACAGTAGAAACATGGAGGCATTGTGTGGCCACAGTCGTTGACGAGATAGAGCCATGTTATTGGTCACGAGATGGACTACGGCCAGCAACAGTCCAACCTATATTAGTGGCAGTTGGTTCAGGCACCAACAGTTCCGACGACGAGATCTATGGCATGAGAAATGTGGTTGAATGAGCACTTTGATACAGAGTTATGCCCGCTTTTGCAGGAATGACCAAGTCGGTCGGAGTGAAGCCAGGGACACAGAGGAGTAGAAGACATGTCCTCAACACAAGTATGACCAGAGGTAACACTTGGCATGGGTTGTATTTCAGTACTGGTGGCAGAGTTAATGTTGTGATGGCAAGGTTTTATTTGTTTGTTGTTTACGCCGCATTCAGCAATATTCCAGCTATATGACGGCAGTCTGTAAATAATCGAGTCTGGACCAGACAATCCAGTAATTGATATCATGAGCATCGATCCACTCGATTGGGATATGATGACATGTATGAACCAAGTCAGGGAGCCTGACCACCCGATTCTTTTAGTCGCATCTTACCACAAGCATAGTCGCCTTTTACGGCAAGCATGGGTTGCTGAAGATCTATTCTATCCCGGATCTCCACAGATTGGCATGGTTTGGATAAGGTCCCAGTGCCTGAACATGCTGAAGGGCACCTTTTCAAATCATATGTTTAAACAACACCTTATGACAGTGTTTATTATATGAAACCACAAATAAACATGATAAACACAAGTAAAATAATGAACATGTGAACACACTTCATGAAGAGTATGATTCACAAAATAAATTTGTGTATTCAGAAATGAAGAGGTAATATCACCGTCTGTGCCTAAACCTTTTGTGATTACTAGCCTGAACTGGGCTCTTGGCATCATTTTCAATAGAATTTAGTGTTTATGTGGACTATCAGCAGTATGAGATATGTGATATGGTGTTTCCTGTCAATTTCAACAGGGGAGGTAACTGGTCCCTGTCTTGTGTACCACATGTATGAGCATCATCCAGCGGGTCCCCAGGATCCCGGCGACCATGGGGTGATTGGACTGCTGCATTCACCCGCCACCCACCTCGACCTGCACAACATACAGTTCGACAGAGATTCAACCTCACATATCCTGTCACCAGTTAGAAGCAAACGGTGAACTTTTATTTTGGGAGGGAATTCAAAATAAACAAACCTGTTATTATTTTTCTTTACTAAATGAGGAGCGAAGTGTCATTTGAGGGAAATGGGAATTAACTGTTTGTTCACTCAGGACCTAGACCATGTAGACTAACTTTTTATATACTGTTGATAGACACAAGCATTTAAATTGAAAAGGAATCATAGTGAGAAGGAGATTCAGAAACTGAACCCGTAAATCTTGACTTCCTTTCAGGGACTGCTGGACAGACTGTCTCAGGAAAATACCCATGCACTTGGCTTTAACCAACATGTAACATATACAAAACTTCACACAAACTGGAATGTGATAACACAACTGAATACTGTTTGAAGGAGCATTAAATCCAACTCACTCAATTGTCATTTGTTATACAGTTGAGATATAGTGTGAATACGTTTTGCTGTTACCCGCAGGTTGTCTGACCTCCATGCCAGTCTACAGAGTGCGGAGAGTGCCGACACGTGCAGTGTTGTACCCAGAGACCACTACCTCATGGCCGTGGAGGGTCTCCAGGACTTGCTCAAGTCCTTGTCACAGTGCAGTGATACTGTCCCGAACACTGACCCACACCTCGCTCACACACAGGAACTGTCGGGAGCCGTGCTGATCCTGCCCCTTATAAATGACTACCTGTCTCATTACCTTGATATATTAAGCAACGCCCCGGCTCCAGGGTCTTCATCAGGGACATTGAATTCCAGTTTGGGTCGGGGGAGTGTTAGTGAAAGCTCCCTGGAATCTGTGACAAGCTCCATTGGTTTGTTACTGAAGGACTATCAGAGTTCGGCCAATAATTTAGAGTGTTTATGTTTGACTTCTTTACGGACTTTGCACAAACTTGTGATGTTCAGTGCAGCTGTGAGGAGGTCCCTGATGGACAAGACAGACTGGAACCACAACCGATCAGATGCTAGTTTGGATGGATACCGGGCCTCAGGTGACAGCTCTGCATCAGGGGTAGGCCCTTGTTTTAGCCCAGTTTTTATGTATCTTCCATCATATGACCAAGTGTAGGCCTCTCTATCAGTCGTCCAGTCCATTTTAATCTTTGAGTTGCCAGCAGCATACCTATGCTGTGGGGTTCATCTGTCTTATGTCTATGAAATACATGTACCAGTATTGGGGATTTCTTGATCTAACTGAAATACTGTTCAAAGCAATGTTTATTTTTGCCTGTAAATAATAATAATAACTCCATGAATGATGATGATGATGATGATGATGATGATGATGATGATGATGATGAAAGTATTAATGTATGTATCAGTATATTTGGTTTATACTGTCTCTAGCATGGGGCCTTGCTTTGAAAAGGATTACGTGGTTATATCATTGTCAGTTTCTGTGGCAAGATTTCAATATTTTACATAAAGCATAATTTTGGCATGTATTTCTACAAATCCGACCACATTTGATCTTGATAGGCATAGATCTAGGTTATCTTTGAGATTATTGTGAAACATGGTTGTACCATTTAATTTATTGCCAGCTACTGTTGCACTTTTACTTGTACAGTTTTGACACTTGGGTATTGTTGGATCTGAATATGTTATCTTAAATAAGGTCCTAGGTCTGGAAGTAATGTGTTTGACTGGAAGTACATGGTGGTATTTTAAGACTTAAGATTTGAGTAAATGGAGGAAGGGTATGTGGCTGCTTCTGTGTTTGCAAACACTAGTTTGTTCAGTGCATATTTTATTTCCTTGTTGATTCGTTGTAGGAAGTTGCCATGGACACAGACATCCCAGTTACATCTTCCTCCGATAATGACACAATGTCCTTGGATTCCCGAGTGACGTTCAGACAGTTACAAGAGCTCAACCTGCTGAACAAGATCGTCAAGCTTGCACACCCACAGGGCGAGGTCAGTTTCACAAGCATCCCTGTGGGAATATCAGGGGATGTCATCAACATTCGTAAATTATTGTCAGACTGTTCCAGCCAATCAATCTGAAGTAATGATCTGCTGCTAGAATTTTGTTATTTTACAATATATACAATTCAAGTTCATTTTGTAATTGTATTACCGTATTTGACGTTATAAGCGCCCACGGCGATATTTGCTAATATATTGGCAAGTGAACCGCCCAATTAGCACCCCTTCCGATTGATCAATGCACACAAGACTTATCTATTCGTGTATAATACGCACTCATGTGTTATATGCACCCTTAATTATGGGCAATTAAATTCTGGAAAATATATCTGTCGTATATAAACAGTTCAGGCTGTCAGCATAATCCACGAAATTTATCTTCCAACTCTGTTTTTTTTCTACCAAAATAATATTCTAATAAGAGACCCCTATTTCCAATTTTTGAGAGCGCCCTGAGCGCTTATTACGTCGAATACGGTAATTAAGAATTGACTTCTACTTTGTATGAGATCATTGGAGTATGATCCTTGCAACGACATTCTCCCCGAGGCAAGTGAGTTAACTGACTATAAAAGTCCAGTTTCCACCCTTGCCGAACTAGGCTGGTATTATGGAGTTACATTTTGGCTGGACTAACGAGTTTATGCATAGTCCAATCAAAATCGCGCACCCAAATCGAAATCCGGTTCGTAAAGTGTCATGCAGATTTCGGTCGACTGCAGGATTTGCAAAGCATGTGCACCGCTAACTCGTTGTCAACAGATATTTTCTAAATCTATTCATGTTTTTAATCAAGGTGCTCACGTGATTTGATGCACTTCGCGATGTAACACTCGTTTTATCACAATATAGATCTTGATTATCGATCAGATCGTCTTGACTGGGCGCCACCGTTTTGTTTGAAGCAAATGCATGTGATACGAGAGGTTGAATCTGATTGGTCAATAGGAGAGGCATGGAAAGGACATGACTCGTAATAGCCACTGGTGGCGCTACCATTGAGCCCAGGAATTCCAGCCTAGTTCTGCAAGGGTGGAAACTTGACTTTGAGAGTCAGTTAACTCTCTTGCCTCGGGAAGATGTGCAACGACATTCATACAATGTTTGACTCTCACTCTATGAAGGTTCATAATCCAATGAACTCACACAAAGTGAAAGACAATACTTATAATTCTCTTTCAGATTAAATCCTCCTTGGGGCACTTATTGCATTTTCCTGGCTCAAGAAAATCTACATGACATAGTTGTAACCATTTTCCTTAATAAAAATTGTTACCACACAAAAAACTTTGTTTTTTTTTTGTATGATATACGTCCACCCTTATGGTGCCTCACCCTCCACGGCGCGTCACGCCAAGGGAAGCAACTCTCACCCAAATCACTTTCCTTATGTCATCTGACAAAGACAGACGTGCCGTTTTTTTCAAGACAAAATAAAGACAAGATAATCGTTCGTACAAGAACCATGGCAGACCAAACTGTATGTATGGTACATTTCTTTCATGCAAAGGCGTAATACCTCGCATTGTAAAGTTATAAAGTTGTAATTATGTGACACGTGTACGATACCTTTGAAATGAAGGCCGTCGTAGCGTCCATTTTGTAGTGCCACGTATGATATATGTAACACCAGGGCCATCAAAAACGGCTTCGGTTTTTTATTCTATATCATCGGGCTTTAGCCTACAATCTTTTCCTTTAAATAAACCCAAGGTGGTGTGTTAATTATTTTAAATTACACTTACCTTTTTTACGGGTTTTCTACACCTTCGCGCGTAACACGCCCACTTTGGTGTTATAATTATACTACGACATTGGCTATTAGTATCGCGTTACCAATCGCATTCTAAATTACGCCTTTGCTTCTAGTTACACAATTTATGCACGTATCTTTCCGATCTTTCAATCGCACTGATACACTTTATTACCCTTCCCGCCAAACTCAAAAATTACGGTCTTTTTTACAGACCTTCAAACTGTGTACGGGGTGCTCGGCTTCGATTCCCCCCCAAGACAGGCATGATACTTGCATAAGGTGTTTGGCCGAAGACGGGCATGACGATGGGTCATGCCCGATCTGTGTTGCATTCACACCACGGGCGCAGAAAAAGAGCAATGTGGACCTCTTACACTTTAAGGGTCTATTGAAGGCGGGGGTGGACATTAGATCGGCAAAGACCGCCCCGCCCCCCTCAAAAAAAGTAAGAAAGGGTAAAAAGGCAGCTGAGACTGTCTCCTCCGCTCCCTCCCCGGGGGCCGGGGGAGAAGGCTCTAGGGTCCCCGTCACAATCACTGCACCCTCTCCTGCACCGTCTTTGGCAGACATCTCTGCCTTGTTGAGGTCGCAGATGGCGTCGATGATGGAGGAGGTAAAGTCTCAGCTCCGAGAGGAGTTGCGGACCGAGCCTTCCCCGTTGTCGGCGCCGGACGCGGCTTCGAGACCTTGTGATATGCCCGGCGTCGGCCGAGGCAGGCCACTTGGTCTCGGGGACGAACTCAGACCGGGCTTCGGCGCCGGCTCGAGGTCGCTCCCCAGCGGAGGGGTGGCGGGCACTGGCCCGTTCACTACCGACGCACAGTTCTCCCTAGCGGAGCCAGACGCCTCTTCCGAGGCCGAGGCTTCCTCTAGCGGATTTCTAGCCCAGAGCCATGTGGGTTCCCTTGAACCCCCGGCACCTCAGGACCGGGACTCGGCTTCGGGCCGGGTGCAGCCCGGGGATGCGAAGGCCCAGGCCTTCGGGCGTCCCCTTCCGACTTCGTCTGCCTCTTCTCTCGGGGAAGAGTCGATTAATTTCGGCTCGGAATCGAGAGAGGAGGAGTGGATGGAGGAGGGGGGAGACGACTCAGAGACCTCGGGAATATTTTCCTTCGTTTCCTCGTTGAGGCATGTACGGGACAAGATTGTCCAGGTACTGCCTCAGGTGGCTGCGCCCATGCCCCAGTCGGATCCGACTGAGTTCCGCCTTCCGGGGGACGCTTTTGCTCCGAGCAAGGCGCCCCAGGTGCGGCTCCGTATTCTGTCTTCATTGGTGCATGAAGTCATCAACCCTCTGTTGTCGGGTGCCCGCAGGAAGTTCGACCTGCCCGAACTTATTAAGCGGTACCCGTTAGCAGAGGATGGTGATTTTGAGGTACCGGTGGTGGACGAATGCGTCTGGACCTCCGTTACCCTGGGGGGGTCTTCGACCCCCAACTTGGCTAAGGTCAAGCAGGGCCGGCGGTTGCCACCCTTTCCCGCGTGCGGTACGGAGCTGAAGGCTGCTTACGTTTGCTTCGAGGAGCAAAATCGTAACGCATGTCAGCAGCTCCGGGTGTCCGTACACTCCGCTTATCTGTCGGCCGTACAGAGGGAGTTAGCGGGAGAGGGGCCGGCCGACTCTTCGGAGTTGGCCGCGCAACTTACGGAGGTACATAGTCATCTTGCGAGGGACGCTATTCGTAGCTGTGCCTCGCAGATGATGTGCGCAGTCATGGGCATGCGCAGGCTGTGGATGTCGGTATCCAAATACTCGGCTTCCACACGCCAGGATCTACTTGCTTTGCCTTATAAGATGGGTGCCACCCTCTTCCCTGGGGCTCAGCCGGTGGTCCGAGAGGCCGCACAGTTGTATGCCTCCATCAAGGATTCTAAGGCCTTGTTGGAGGTACCATGCGTTAAACCGCGTAAGCGGACCTCTCCACTTGCTTCCTCCTACGCTGACGCGCCGGGTCAGAAGTCTGCACCTGCTTGGAAGCAGCCGCTTCCTTCAGGTAAGGGCGCCGGGAGGAGCAAGAGAGGCAGGGGCCGGGGCAGGGCAGCTGGTCGAGGCCAGCAGCCTTTTCGCGGGGCCGGGAACCCATCGGGTTCCCATTAGCACCCGAAGCGCCCCGGGCGGACCCACGGTCGCATGTTTTCGAAATGCCGACAGCCGGGGTCCGCTGCCTCAAGCCGGATGTCCCCGTAGGCGGCCGACTGGCTCTATTCCTGCAGGAATGGGAGACAGTCACATCCAATCCCTGGACCCTGTCCACTCTAAGGGATGGCCATTTGCCTCGGTGGAAACATCATCCGCCCCCCTTCTCCGGGATAAAGCACACTCCGGTGCCTGCTACCCTGGAGAGGGCGGAATTCCTCCGTGCCGAGGTCGACGCACTTCTTATGAAGGCTGCGATCGAACCGGTTCCCGTGGGACAGGAAAGCGACGGCTTCTACTCGACATATTTCCTAGTCACCAAAAAAGACGGAGGGTTCAGGCCTATTCTCAATCTGAGAAGGCTGAACAAACTTATAGAGGTACCGTCCTTCAGGATGGAGACACTGCGCTCGGTGATCTCAGCTGTCGAGACCGGAGAATGGCTAACGTCAATAGACCTAAAAGACGCCTATCTCCACGTACCCATACACCCCGAGTTCAAGAAATACCTCAGGTTTTCTTTCGACGGGAGGTGTTATCAGTTCAGGGTTCTACCATTCGGGATCGCTACGGCCCCGAGGGTGTTCACCAAGCTGATGTTGATTCCCGCCCAAGTGGCCAGGTCAAAAGGTCGGTTCTGCCATCCGTACCTCGACGACTGGTTACTAAGAGCTCTATCGCAATCCCTGAGTCAGATAGCTACACAACAAGTGATAGATATTCTGATCACTCTAGGGTGGATAGTCAATCTCAAGAAGTCAGATCTGAGCCCTACTCAGAATCTAGTCTTCCTAGGGGCGAATTTCAACACGGTGAGCGGACTTGTATCTCTGTCACAAGATCGCATTACCAAGGTCAGAAGTGTTACTTCCCAGTTCCTTCTGTCCGCCAGTCACACTGCTCGTACATGGCTCCAGTTACTGGGCAACATGGCGGCGACAGTGGATGTGGTTTGGCGGGCGCGCTTGAGAATGAGACCCATTCAACAAGCGCTCCGTCGACTTTGGGTGAACTCGGAAGATCTCGAGACTGTTCTCGAGACTCCGCAGTGGCTCAATGCACACCTTCAGTGGTGGACCGAGGTCGGGAATCTGTCCCGGGGGCTCCCCCTCGACACTCCCGTGCCGTCTTTCACAGTTCAAACAGACGCGTCACTCTCCGGCTGGGGAGGCGTTCTGAACGATCACACTGCCTCGGGACTATGGTCCCAGCAGGAGATCAAACTGCATATCAATGTGCTAGAACTGAGAGCGGTCAGGTTGGTGTTCCAACGCTTCCTGGATCTGCTTCGTGGCCAAGTGGTGCGTCTAGAGATGGACAACCAAACGGCGATGACTTACATCCGGAAGCAGGGGGGAACGGTGTCTCCGTCGCTTCTCCAAGAGACGTGGCAGTTCCTCCTATGGTGCGACTCACACGTTATCAGGGTGCTACCTGTTTATCTCCCGGGGGTAGACAACGTCCGTGCGGACGCTCTGTCTCACCGGATCCTCGCTCCTCACGAGTGGAGGCTCGACCCGGGGATATTCGGGATTATCTCCCAGTTATACGGGTCGTTCCAGGTGGATCTGTTTGCGTCTGGGGTGAATCACCAGACACCAACGTTCTGCTCCCGAGTCCCCGACCCGAGGTCGGTGGCACCGGACGCCTTCCAGCTAGATTGGACGGACAGAATACTGTGGGCATTCCCCCCAGTACCTCTGATTTCCAAGGTCCTGTCTCAGCTAGCCACTCAGCCTGCGCGACTACTTGTGCTCCCGGCACCCCTTTGGTCGGCGCAGAGTTGGTTTCCAGTCATACTCAGGTTTCTGGCTCAGCCTCCTGTTCTATTACCTTTACGACCGGACCTCCTATCCCAGAACGAGGCCCTCCACCCGAATCCCAGGATTCAGTGGGTGGCTTGGCCACTGTCCGGAATCGCCTCCAGGAGAGCGGTATTCCTGCACGAGTTGCAGACACAATACTGGCTTCGCGGAGGGATTCGACAAACGTTCAGTACGAGGATAGATGGGCCTGCTATGCGCGCTGGTGTGTCGATAGAAGGATTGCAGATCCCTTTTCTGCAGATCTCGTAGCCGTACTTGAGTTCCTCCAGTCGCGACTAGATGTCGGCCTGGCCGCATCGACTGTCCGGGGGTACTCTACAGCTATCGCTGCCTTTCACGTCCCCGTCGACGGGGCACTTTTGGGTGCGCACCCATTAGTGCAGCGTTTTTTAGCAGGTGTGGACAGGATCCGACCGCCTGTCCGGCGGATCAGTCCCCCTTGTGAATTGTCAATCGTTCTTGATTGGCTGTCCGGTCCATTCTTTTCGGGATCTGTCGTCTCTCTCTCTTCAGCTGTTGAGCTGGAAGACGGCGTTCCTTGTGGCGGTAACGTCCGGCAGACGGGTAGGCGACATTCACGCAATGTCAGCCGATCCCGAACTAACTGTCTTTCACCGGGACAGGGTCAGTATTCGCCTGCCGGACTCTTACCGTCCTAAGGTCGCACACGCCTTCCACGTGACGGCTCCTATTGAGCTACCTGCTCTTTCACAGCCTTCCTCGTCGGGGACCACTACAAGACATGCTCATGTCTTGGATGTCCGCAGGACCCTTAAGTCCTATATCAGCAGAACTAAGGGTATCCGTAAGGATAATCAACTATTTTGCTGTTATGGCGGTAGGAAGGCTGGCTCACCTGCGAGCAAACAAACTATCTCGCGGTGGATAGTCTCTACTATATGTACGGCGTACACGCTTCAAGGCAGGGACCCCCCTACCAAGTTGAAGGCTCATTCGGTTAGAGCAGTGGCTACGACACAAGCGTATGCTGCGGCTCTGCCCATTGAGGAGATCTGCTCCGCGGCAGCCAGCCGAGCACGTTCATCAAACATTACCAACTCGACAAACACTCAAGCGAGCGTGCTCGGTTTGGTCAGTCAGTTCTCCGAACTGGGCAAAGTTCTACATCTCTAGCCGATTGAGCCTTCGAGATTTTAGACCGCCCGGACCGGTTATAACACTGCTCAGTAACGGTCCGGATTTTATCTTCTACGGTCGATACAATACCAGCCATTACTAGTCGATAATCATCGTAATTGCACATGCACTCCTTCGATTACGGGGACCCTCTGGCCTAGCTCTGTGCGGGTTTATAGTCTCTCGTGATCTGTGCCCCCAATATCACTTGTTCAAAAAAGTGGGTGGGGTGGGGGGTGTGTGTGTCTCGAGTTCTCGATATGATAAGCCACAAAGAATGGCTCTTTTCATTGTGTATGGTCTCCAGCCCCCGCCTTTCGACGGTGGTGCCTCACGATAAGGTTGGTTCCATTTATTGAACTCTTGTTTATTCATTGAAATAATCAAAATACGATGTATTTTATGCACGCTTGTTGCTGACGGATGCCACTTCCTAGATTATCTTTAGGAGTCTATCTTGATGCAATAAGTGCCCCAAGGAGGATTTAATCTGAAAGAGAATTTTACAAACCTGTAGAGGTTATGAATTCTCTGATGAAATCCTCCTTGGGGCACGGCCACCCGCCTCCCCACATTCCGTCAGCATTAGACATATGGAAAGTGATTTGGGTGAGAGTTGCTTCCCTTGGCGGGACGCGCCGTGGAGGGTGAGGCACCATAAGGGTGGACGTATATCATACAAAAAAAAACAAAGTTTTTTGTGTGGTAACAATTTTTATTAAGGAAAATGGTTACAACTATGTCATGTAGATTTTCTTGAGCCAGGAAAATGCAATAAGTGCCCCAAGGAGGATTTCATCAGAGAATTCATAACCTCTACAGGTTTGTAAAAGTTTTATGGCATTATTTTTACCTGAAAGGATGTAGACCCTGATCTGTACACAATTATATTTAGTATGTGTGACTTCATGTTTACACTGACAGCATACAATAACCAGCTGTATCTCGGAATAAAATAGTTCCTCAAAATGAGAGGTGACATGAGCGTATGTATGCTCAACTTGCTCTACAGGGACAACGTTTATAGTTTCTTGGGAACAAATGTATTCAAATAATATCACCATTAGATGGGAAAGGTCTGTTACGAACTACCTCAGTCCTCAGTCAGTCACAATGACAGCAGGTCGTAATACATTTACACCAAGTACAAGCTGTCAAAATGGCCAATGCAATAAACGTGACAGGAGATATTTCTGAAGTTTTTAATGAACATGTGGCTATTACAAGTTTTAATCATCACTGATCAATTGGCCAATCACTGAAAGGTGAAAGATGTGTAAAATAGGCACAAAGGTACATTCATTTATTGCTGTAGACTGTCACTGTAGTCTAGATACAAATTGAGTCGATACTACAGTAGTTTGGATGTGCTTTTCTTTGTTTTATTCTCTAGGATGGGTTGTACCAAGGATATCTTTGAACAGACATGCAATCAAACTCTCTGACTTATCCCAATGTATGCTAAAACGATAAGTTGAGGATTAAAGGGCCTAAATGATGAGAAAGGAGCTTCTGTATTTATTCGTGCATGGGAAGTCCCAGGGGTTTACCCCATTCCAAGAACACGGTCTCATGAAAACAGTATAAACGTCAAATTAAGTCTTTCAAAGGCATACACTTATAAAGTCAATTTCACGGTCATGTGACCAACCTCTTAAAAGCTGTATTTCTGCACATTAAAGAATTAGTTTTCATTGATCTTAGTGTATGGTAAAGCACAGTGTGTTGAAAATGACCTGCACCAGCAAGCATTGATGGATAGATATGGCCACTAGTCTGTTTGTCCCAGACTAGTTAAGATTTGGAGGGTCTAGTTGTTTTCGTCCAAAAATCGAGTCACATCATAATAAACAACTGGTCCTAAGTGTGCTGTAGACTACCTGGATAAGACCAGCAGTGTCTACCCAGGCAGGTCAGCAACATAACAGAATGTAACAGCGTACATCCAGGTGAGCTCCTGAATGTGAGCGCTCTGTTCAGTAAGATGTTATGTTATGTTTTCCTCCCAGCTCTTTCAGAAAACCTCCATGTTTTATGTGTTTCAGTCCTACAATGTGTGTATGGTAGAGGAAGCACTCAACATCATCATTCTGTTAGCCAGCATCTGGAAGGATGACAATCATTTCAGGTAGACAGCAATGTAAATCAGTAGTTCAAATTTGACAAGACACAAACAGCACTGGTGGCCCAGTGGCCCTTCAGCTGTGCCAGAATCTGTTGATTTTGTATTTAATATTTTTCCAAGATTAAAACGTCGTCATATTTCAGTGCTGATGGCTCGGTTAAAACGGTAATAGCCTACAAGGGAACACAATTATGCATAACAACATCATTCTTTGACTGTAACAGCGAACGTTTCCATATAGATCCTTATACCATTGTCAAGCAAGATCTAGCTTTAAAATAAGATCTCAGTGCCTGACACCTGCCTGAGGGGAACAGTAAGATTTTTGTATATATAACAACAGCACCCTGTGACTGTGTTTATTCACACAAATAAACATAACAAACACTTGGAAAGTGATTAACATGTGAACATGCTTAATGCACAGAAGATCCATGAAGATCAAGGGTAGATTAGGTCTTCAGCAACCCATGCTTGCTGTAAAAGGCGGCTATGCTTGTCGTAAGAGGCAACTAACGGGATCGAGTGGTCAGGCTCACTGACTTAGTTGATGCATGTTATTGAATCCCAGTTGCGTGGATCGATGCTCATGATATCAATCACTGAATTAGGTCCAGACTCAATTATTTACTGACCGCCATCATATAGCTGGCATATTGCTAAGTGCTGCGTTAAACAACAAACAAACAAACAAACAAATAATGCACAGTATGATACACAAAATAAATTTGGGTATTCACAAATGAAGAAGGGTATTATCAGTCTTAATTGAAAAGGAAGGGGGCACATTTTGTAAACTATGACTGCTTATCATGTAGCCTTGGTCAGATGACAGTCAACAAGTTCTAAGACAACTAACTCGATAAATGATGTTGAAACACTGAAGTGTGATGTTTTTTTAGCACACTTGGGTCTTACTTTGAGCCTTGAAAACACCTTGAAAAGGCCAAAATTTGTTCGCTAAAAGTTTGTATGGATCATTTGAAATTATATGTATGATAGAGACTGAAGCTTATCATGTCTCATATTACCTGAGAGTATTAACGAGATGCACCAGTGCCTTTGTCAGTTGCTTCCATGTTCCGGGTAGAACTATAGGTCCCCAGCAACCCATGCTTGCCACAGGAGGCGACAAAATGGTAGGTCAGAAGCTGAATTGTTTGAGAAAGCTAACATCTGATTGGCTCAAGAACCAACACATCCTTCATTTAGATTGGATGGTTCTTCTATGGAGGAGTCATCAGATCTTCACACAGTATTGTATTTTGTTGGTGTAAAGTAACTGACTTTAAATGAGATTGTCGATGCTAATACGGGTACATTCAGGTATTGTTCATCATGTTCATGTTTCAGGTTACATTCTGCCATGGCAAGAGGTGCCTTGTTGACCTGCCTGGAGTGCAAGGTCGGCATGACCCAGTGGGGCATCATCACACGGGCAGTCACAGTACTAGGGCATCTCACACGCACACAGAAAGTTGTACAGGTTCTCTGTACAAAGTCAGGTAACTCCACTTGCTCTGATGTTTTTTCTGCCCTGAGAATACAGAGGAGGGGTGCAACAGAGGAAATATTTCTACACTTGGAAGGTTCATAGATGACAGGGTATACTAAGTGTGAACACATTAAAACACTGTGTCTAACTCACTTGGTGATGTTTCAAACAAATACATGACTACTAAACTCAAATTGTTTTGTATCGAAAAATGCCTGTATCTGGTGTCTGTGGTAACTCTTAAGTGTCATTTCAGTAAGCATGGTAAGATGGACAGCAATAATTCTTGATACACAAACACAGTATGCTTCCTGGAATAAACCTAACATGCAAGCTGCCATCAACATGCCCATGATCTCTGTCCACAGAGATTTCAATGCCTCAGTTATCTCAGTAGGGTCGATGTGTGTCTAACATGTGTTAAAGGTGTCCTAAGGCTAGTGGAATTTCAGATTTTTTCTGGAGTGTGTGTCTTTGTATGTAACCATTAGTCTGCCTCATAATTGTCTCAAACTTTGTTGCATCCCTGCCTCAGTTGAAAAGGTTCTTGTCAGCCAATGGCTGCTTCTGCCATTATTTCAAAACAAACAGAAATAGAACATTCATGTACAGTAAACTACAGTTTTAACGAATTCATAGAGACCACTAATGTTTGTTCGTTATAACCGTAGTTCGTTATAAGCATATATACCAGTACAGCATATAAGCAGTTAATGGACGGGACCAAAACACGGTTTGTTATATCCGTCAGTTCATTATACACAATGTTATAAGTACATGTCTGTTCGTTATAAACATAGTTTACTGTATTTGGATTCATCAAGTTTAGTGAAAGGTAGTTGATTCAAGGTTTTTCATTTTATATATTTTGTTTGTTATGACAATAAACGAATTTGCGTACCCGGTATGTTGATGGTCAATACCTTTCATGTTGTTAGAGGCGTGTCCCCTCCTGCATCTGTACCTGGTGAGCCTGAAGCTGACGGACGACACAGTCTGGGACACCCGGGAGGTCATCTATCAACAGGTCAGCCCCCTTTGTTCTTTCTTTCTCCCTATCATATTATGATGAACTTCAGGATCTGGTATTAGCAGAATAGTTAATTAGGAGATAAACATACTGTGTTTTTAATATAGAGCTAGGTTACTTATATATTTGAATATGAAACCAAACATGCAGCATGACGTTTCAAATGTTAATCACAGTATGTTTATCTCCATTCTACCATGACTAAAAAAACAGCAACTTCTATGGTGATAAAAAATACATTGAGTGAAATGACATGGGTTGAGTCTAGTGTTTTGAGTGGGTTGTCGATCTGAATTTACAGAATCACCAACAACAGCCTAAATAAAATATGGCACTCAAAATGCTCAAGCTGTTTGTTTACACCGTAATATTTCACCTGAACTTATGACAGGCACTGAAAGCATGTAGCATGGCAAGTTTGTTCACTAACATGAGTTGCCCCCCACACCTGAAGAAAACTAAGCAAGATGTGCAAAGGTTTCCTTCCACATTGCACATCACTATTATGCGACATTGTGATGTAAAAGATAGGACATCACACTTATATATAGAAAACCGCCAAAAAGCAAGCTCTCTGTTGTCTTGATAATTGTACCTGCCGTACTTTAGCATACAGTACACTCCTGATAGTAGTAGTGATAAGATTGCTTTGTGAAAAGGGACCCACAGCTGCTGAAAGGAACATGATAATGATCCTTTGCAATTGCATTCCTTTATTGCAAACAATTGTTGTGTGTTTTGTAGTATGAGGTCCACTTATCATTTTATACAATGACAGCTATGCCACTTGTCTGTTCAATGTCGTTCTTCCATTACTCCATGTTTCTCATGTATGAAATATATCTCATTGGATGAATGCTATGTTATTAATTTCACTTGTTCATGCTTGTTGTTACTGCATTGCATCCAATCCAGCCGTCCAGTTGATGAGACAAATATGTGTTGCCATGCTTCCAGACGGTGACATGCTTGACTAACATGGCTTCTGATCCCGCCGACGCCAGTACCATCCTAGGCAGCAACTGCCCCTGCAGTCAAGAGGTGAGTCTACCATTCTGGACAGTCTTCTCTACTCAGTAATGTTGCCACAACAGACATACCAGTGTAAGTAAAGAATCGCAGTTTTAGTAGTACAGTGATGCCTCACTACAAGGCCCAAATAATTGATGAGCGTTACAGATGATCAGCGGTTTAACGAAGGTCGAGTTGTAGATGGTAGATGTCAACAAAACGGTTTACATGCTCTGCCTACCTAACACGATCTATGTTGTCTGTTCAGAGTTTAAAAAAAAGATAAGAATAGAAGTTGTTTATGATTCATAGTGTAAAAAAAAGATTTATCAAGTAATAATATGCGCTTCCAAAAAACCACATCGTATCCTTTCAGCAAATTCAGGTGAATAAACAGGTATAACAAACTTGGTCAAAAGTATTAAATTTCACATAAAACATTACTAGACATGATGGTTTAACTTTAGCTTTAGGGGACATTTTTTTTATTTCTTTGTTTACGGATGCGCTGCTCTTTCAAAGTCCAAATGTTGACGAAAAATAAAAATAAAATTAACTCCTTTTTTAATTACCGCCGATCTTTACTTTAAAAAATGCATGAAAAGTTCAAACATGAAAAGATTTTGTTTCCTCGTTGAGTGTAAAGCAAAGAGAAGTCACGCTGATATTTCTCGCTCGGATCCTTCTCTAATACCATCAAAGCTTGTCATCGCAAAGCGCACTGGTGACCAGTTTAAGCGTCGCCCATGCTGCAAAACATGAATATTTTTATATTGTCATTTGTTCACAAGCTGTGTGCCAGGGATATAATAAAATGTTCTTGAAAAATTGAGTTGTTTTACTTTTGTTATTCCAGAATATTTTTTTTATACCTACCTAACTGTTCTGGACAAAAGTCAATTAAAAAACATCTGACTGTTTTTGTTTGTTTGTTGTTGTTTTTTATTCCCCTACCTCACTTTTGTAATAAAATAAAAATGTTGCCTTAAGATCAATTTGTGCAAATGGGTCCAGTTTGTGTCTAAATTAGAAAATTTGGCTTGTTCTAATAGTAACATGCAGTCAGACCCTTGTGTTCTACAATACTGTAAATGCATGCAGTAATTTCAGGATCAGGACTCGATTTAAGGAACTTGCCCCAGGTAGATGCAGATGTAAATATTAGCTTGCATTTTTCAATAATACGTTACACTGGTGCATGTTTTATGTAACTCAATCCAAAGAGCTGCAAGATTGTCACTCTACTGTAGATGCATGCTGTATGTGCAGGATGGTGACATACTATACAAGCAGATGCATGCTGTGTTTGCAGGCCGGCCGGTGTCTGGTGGTGTGCATGTTACGCCTGTACCAGCACTACAAGGGGCAGCATCCTGCCCACACCCTTCAGAGCCTGCGTGATGGACTCCTGCTGCTCCAACTCCTGCAACAACGGCATGAGCAGTACCTCACCGACCGCGACTACGAGCTGCAACACGACTACGTCACTCTTATCTGTGGTCTCACCTCTCTCTTCAGACAGTTGCCAGGCAACCAGGAGACTGAGAGTAAGTTGAAAACCCATGTCATAATGTATGTTAACACAGTGTTCAAATTTAGGGGGATGTCATATGGCTGGAATATTGCTGAGTGCGGCGTTAAACAACAAACACACAAACAAATAATCAAACGTAAGGGGGGTTCTTGGGATTGAGGCTTTTTGTATTGTTTTTATCATCTAGGGACCTACTACATGCACTTAGTCTTTCATCTTTAATATCACAAACAATGAAACCTTCACTTTCCCTTAATTTTGAACTATAGTGATAGAAAGATTGTTGTGATTTATATGATTGGTTTGGTTTGTTTGTTGTTTAACGCCACTCTCAGCAATATTCCAGCTATATGACACCGTTTGGTAAATAATCAAGTCTGGACTAGGCAATCCAGCGATTGACAGCATGAGCATTGATCCATGCAATTGGGATGATGACATGCATCAACCAAGTCAGTGAGCCTGACCACTCGATCCCGTTGGTCGCCTCTTACAACAAGCATAGTTGCTTTTTACAGCAAGCATGGGTTGCTGAAGACCTATTCTACGCCAGATCTTCATGTGTCTGTGATTTATTTGAGCGACATCTCACATTGTTGAGCTACAATGCCATGCCATGCCATCAACCAAGCTTCACCACCTGATCGACTGATCCAAACCCATAATCAGGGTGCCGATAGAAAGAGATTTAGGAACACATGAAGGGATTTGTTTTGCTTGTGTTTGACATGTCCTCCTGAATGCACCTGGAAGAGATTTAACAATGTTGTGACACACCAGAGTGTTTAAGAAGTGTCACTTGAATCTTCTATTGTATTTGAATCTTGGGACCCCTAAATCCTCAGGTTTTGATATTAGGGTTATGACGAAGACCCCTTGACTTGCAAGCTCAGTTTTTATCACTGCATCAGATACCATTATTTCATTTCTTTTTATCGTTTATTATTATTAAACACAAATCAGTACTTCTTTGATACTTGTCAAATGATTATCTCTTCCAGAAACATGGAAGAGGGTCATTATTAAAGTGAGGTGAAATGGGGTTTAACGTCACGTTTAAGATTATTTCTCTTACATATAGCAACATGCATACATGTGTGTGTATGTGTGTTGCTGCTTGTACTAGTCTGGACTTGTGCTGGTTTCATAGTACCAGCCACAGAAATACTGTGCAGCAATTTTTCATAGATACCCCACTCGACCAGATTATACTGACTCTGAACCATGCAGTCCTTGAAATATTCCCTTAATGCTGATCACCAGGCAGGGTAACAACAAGCACCATCTTTTACGTGTGTCACTATTGATACAGATACATGGATTTCATTTCATTTGAGTAAGTATTTATTTGTTTTTTATCTGAAAATTTATTTTGTTTCAGTGAATGCCCTGACAGATCTCTGGGACTTCAATCAAGATGATTCTGAATTGTCACCTGACAGCGATCAAGAAGACTTTATGGAATCCTGAGATCTGGTTGCCATGGTATTTTACAGCTGCACCTACTGTAATTCTTGAGCATGGAGAGAGTTTGAATGTGCATTAATGGAAGATCATCATTTTTACTCAACATGAAGAGTCAAAATTTGACAAAATCCAGTGTCGTTTTTTCAGAAGAAATCAACTTTACGGCATAAGGCATTGATCATATTGAAACCAATAAGAGTCTTGCTTAACATTGCTTAAGATTTGTTTATGAGACATATTATTTAATTTTTACCTTTAATAAAATTAAATCACTTTTAAGTTATTTATTGCTATAGGTCTCAGGGAATACATGACTTTGTTCATGTAGAATCTAGCAGTTATTGCAAACTTATAGTAACATGATTGTCTACAATGCTATATAAAGCATATCAATATTTAGTGTGTCAGATTAGTCATTTTATGTCCAAAGAAGCTCTATCTCCAATCGTGGTTAGATCACAGCATTTTCTGAATACATGTATGTTGTGAAGTTATTTTACATTTACTGCGTGTTGAAAAAAGGCCAGCTTTAACAATTCCAGCAAATGAAACTGTGATAATATTGACTGCTTAAATGATGACGTCAACCGTAGAAAAACATTGTTATGTACACTGCACATTTTTAGTCAAAAGATGGTACATAAGTTTGGTAATTTATTGATTGTGCCAAACAGGCATTGTTGTGTGCATGTAGTAGTGTTAAAAGTTAAAAGTCTTTGCTATACCGGTACATAAACATGGGTTGTATTGTACAGTAACACATTGAAATGAAAATGTACATTTTGTAATGTATATATCATGTAGTCTCAAAAACTACAGCAATTGTACAAATAAAATTCTTGAAATTGATGATGTGTTTAGAAATTGAAAATGTGTAGAAAAGATTTGCTGATCAATTGTCATCAATCACCCAGGCCTGGGATGGATAATGTTTTAGCTGGAGGCAAATTGTTTTAAGACATCTTTATGATTTTGTCACCATTTGATTGGACATTCCTCTATATCATTAACGGGATGGCAGGGAAGCCTAGTAGTTTAAGAGTTTGCTTGTCAAGCCCCACATGGGTTGAATGTGTGAAGCCAATTTCTGCTGTCCCCACCCGTGATATTGCTGGAATGTTGATAAAAACAGCTTAAAAACATGCTGCAGTCGGCCACTCCATTTCATTACCAAATTTGAAAGAAAATCTATGGAATTTATTATTTTAATGGCCCTGAAAATGAACGATCTGAAACTCTGTTTCGGGCTAAAAAATGTGTGGTTCTTCTGTTGGTGTTGGGGAGTTTAATTCCAGATAATTTTAAGGATACACAAGCTGCTGAGTTTTAGTGTCATCACTGATTAATCACCAGCTAGTTATATGCATCCGGAAAAATGGGTGATCCTGTAGTCTAAGGTGTCACAATTGCAGTGTGTCACTTGGGATCCTGCATCCAAGGAATGTGGGTTTGAATCCCAGATTGATCCTGATCATGTTTCAAGGTTTGTCAGCACCATACCAATGCTCGTGGGTTTCACCATAGTGCTATGTCTTAGATATGCATGCATTTGGACTTTCTTCCACTGATACTGTTCATACTATCCACTCCCTTATAGGCATCCATTAATATAAATTAAAAAGATACAAATCATAACAAGCTGTACATACAGCAATCTTAATTGGTAGATTTGTTTTACCTGTTAGATTTGTTACTGAGCATCAGTACACTGTTATGTCTAAAGCTGTTTTGAAAAGTATTAGTTATATTACAGCATGTCAGCTTCATGTTGGAGGAAGCCCAAAGTGGTACACGTCTTATATATTTTATATGGTGATGATGCTGAAAAACATGGATTCAAAGCCATGATCATAGGTTTCTGGTGTGCCTATTGTATGCAATTCTGCAGATGATGGGACCAGCCATGCTCCCTTGTATTTGGAAGGTTGGTAAGCAGTTGTCAATATCAAACAGTCTGAGAGTGAGGTGGAGGCGTATCCTAGAGGTTTAAGCAGGTGCTTGTCATACCAAAGGCCACTGTTTGATTGTTCATCTGGGTACAATGTGGAACACCCATTTCTGGTGTCCCTGTTCACTGCTGAGGTTTGAGGGATAACCTCCTGGTTAAAGCATTTGCTTGTCACATGGGAAGCTTGAGACTGGTTATTCACGTGGGTACAATGTTGTTAGCCCATTTCTTGTGTTGCCATGATATTGCTGGAATGTCAATAAAAGCAAGGTAAAACCACTCACCCAGAGCTTAGACATTGGATGTCAAGCTCATCGTGCCAGGATTGTGAACCAATTCTTCCAACAGCAAAACATCCATACAATGCCGTGGCCAGCACTCAGTCCTGACGCCTCAACCATTGAACACATATGTGACATCATCGGTGGACGTGTTCCAAATTCCACCCCCCACTCTCAATGATCTCGGTGTTGCTCTCACTGATAAGTGGAACAGTATGAGTCACTATCAAATAGTATTGATACAAGGTGTTCGCGAAAAGGTGAGCGTATTGTTCCCCGCCCGGTACACACGTCAAAAACACATGTAAAGGCAAGAAAATTGCTTACCGGAAAAGACAGGGAAGCATGGTACAAATCAAAATAGGGAATTGCAACAGACATCATTTTTGTCACGGTTGTCTCAAATTTGGAAATACTCGTATATGGATACATCAAAACTTCTGTCAGCTGTGTGTATCCATAGTGAGTGAGTATTGTCTTACGCCGCTTTTAGCAATAACCCAGCAATATCACGACGGAGAGAATGGGCCGTACACATTTCACCCATGTGAGGAATTGATCCCGTCATGACGAGCGAACTATTTAACCTCTTAGCTACCCAACCGCCCATATATCCATAACAACCTCTATTAATCTTAAGATCGACTCTTGTATGCGTGGCGCCCACATATCATAAATGCGTTTCTGCGTATCGTCAACGCACATGTCTGTACCAGAAACTACTTTCAATTTTAGTTGTTCACACACCACACTAGCATGGCGCAAGGCATGGTCCCATTCCATTATAACCCGAGAAGATCCGGAGGAGAATATGTCTTCAGCGACTAACGGGATCGGGTGGTCAGGCTCGCTGACTTGGGTGACACATGTCATCGTATCCCAATTGCGTGGATCGATACTCATGATACCAATCACTGGATTGTCTGGTCCAGACTCAATTATTTACAGACCGCCGTTACACAGCTGGGATATTGCCGAGTGCCGCGTTAAACGACAAACCAACCAACCAACCAACCTTTTCTATTATATGAGCAAACCCGGTACTACAGAGTGCCAGTACCCGATTGGGATTCGTGTATAGCCTTTAATATGCAAAACACAAGAGAATATGCTTATCTTTTAGTATCTCACAGAAGCAGTAGGTGTTTCATCTAGTAATTGGTATCTACGACATCTAGAAATTCCTCTCCGATCTGGAACTGGTCATATAACATACCATGTTAAAACAAACGAACGTGCTCACATGGGTCCGACGCAGCATCACATGCAGACTGTGAGGGTGTAGGTCACTGACATTGTATTAACATGGTACAAGTAGTCCAGTCAACAGCAGGAGATGCGGGCAGGTAACCCTTCAATGTGAATTACACAATCTATGTCTATGGCAAGAAGTCTATGGCAGATTGACAGAAGGTCGTTATTTCTGGCCCTTAGTGTTCCGCGATTTATAACTCCTGTTCTGCCAGGAACGCTTCGTGCATGGAACGGGCCCTGAACTATGTATCTGGATCATCCATTACTTCTAAGGATCTGCGCGGATTCTTCAGGGCTGGACAAGTTTCAAATCTACCGCTCGGTGCATATACTTTTCTTATGTCAGGGTATGAACATTACGGAACATTTTTTAAAAAATTTTCTTCACACACTGAGCGAAAATGGGCCTTATGTCACTGTTGAAACATTCTCTATACAGGATCTTAAGGATATTGCCAGGTGTCTACAGAGTCTTTGTAGGGTCTCCCGGATATTGCTAATCTGACACAACGTCATCTTCATTAAATAAATAGCATAAATCACATTACATCATAAAACATTTCAGTAATTTGATCTAAAGCTTACATATGTTATTATTAACAAATAAGGATATAATTATTAAAACGAATGAGGGGAATCAGCTCGCTTAGCAGAGGTACCACTGTACACGACCACCCCAGACAACTACAGATCTGAGTGAATAAACAGTCAGTTTATTAGACAGCCACAGAATCTTGTATATAATCAGTCAACAATAGAATGTTTACAATCAATTATTAGAGAAGATTTACAATCAGTTATAGAGGTACATTTATGTGAAGAATATTAGATGAACAAGATATATACATGTACAACATTAGTCACGATACATATTCAAAGGTACACGACATAATTTAACAGTTTATAATTGAATATAGTATAACCAACACACTCTAATACATTACCCGAGTGGGCATTCACACAAGATACATTCAGTTCAGCCACAATACATATTCCTAAAGGTAAACAATGTAATACAGTTAACAGAATTGGCATAATCTATACACAGAAGTAGTGCATGGGAATATCTAAGATGGACACTCAAGTATGACATTTTCGGTTACCAATTAAACTTGCAGGTATTGCCAAGGGTAAAAGCATATAGTTAAGAATTAACATAGTACAAGATGGTAAGGTTTCCGAGTGAATAAACAGTCAGTTTATTAGACAGACACAGAACGATTTGTGACTGTCTGTCGTCCGTATTTATACCTATTCTAGCTACTATACAGATAATCTCATTTACTGATATAACTGACGATAAAGTTGTTATTGCGAACTGAAGTGGCGCTACCTAGACAGAATTATATAATTTAGTTTGACGGAGCCATTGATGATAAAGGTGTTTCTGAGCAAAGAATAATAGCTTACTAATTCATATATAGTATGCAATGAATGTATACGTGGTACGTGTGATTTGATAAGGGTGGATGATAAAGATATCAACGTCTTATATGTGTTTGCCTATTCTATCAGACCAGCACCATGAGAGATGCGGGTCCAGACCGATATGCGTTATAGGGTTGACCCTTGGCAGTCTCAAGATAATGGAACGTGGTCGTTAGTTGTAATATTCCCTTATTTCACAATTTCCAATTCTTAATATGTGGCATTTAACGTGATAAAATATTTGTCAAACTTTGTTCATTTTCCCCATGTTAATATAATTGATACGTAAACTACACATTACGTAAACAACTTCGTTTGAAGCCAATAGAAAGACCATTTACATACACTAGACAAACCCAAAGACAAAAATAAATTACCCAAAAGCCCGATGAATGGCTTTTCTGAAAATCTAGGTTGGGTTATGGACTGGCATCGCATCTCCCTCAGAACACAATTAAGATTCCCCTCCGTTCCGTCCCCATCCCCTCCGGTACGCCATATCAGTGTCATCAGTCACACATGTATCTTGTTGATGAGGGTTGTAATTAATTGACAGTGAGATAAAAGTGAACATTCTGAGCTCGTTCTTGTGGATGACCGGAATAACTATAAGTGTTTCTATATTTGGCTTTGTGGTTTTAGACTATTTACATAGGCAACTGTCAAATTTGATTTGGAACGATGTACATTTCATGCAGGTGTTCGCCAGCATTGTCACGTGATGTCCTGGTTTCGATTTCAACCAATCGGGGCTCACTTCCGTTGCACGAGTTTTTGATGCGCGTTCATTCCAGACGACATGAATGGAAGCAGAAGTGACGCATGTTTATAAGCAGGTGAGAATTCATTTAAAACAAAAATTAAAATGACTTTAGACAATTATTATTGATGTTTAAACTATTTCCACTCAACAATGTAATAACTTTTTTGAAACTTTTGGTTTTTGAAGCGCATTATGACAATATCCACAAGGGAACAGGTGAGGTGCACAGGCCCCTGAAGCAAGATAGGGATATTACAGAAACACCGGACCCATATATACAAATAGACTGTGGTGAGGTGAGGTGAAATGGAATTTAAGGTCGACTACTGTACTTATATATGATAGCAACATGCATGCACGTGTGTGTCAACCTGTACTTGTCCGGACTAGTCTAATGCTGGTTTTAAAGTGCTAGACCATTGAGATACCAGGCCGCAGTTTAACTTTGATACCCCACTCATGCAGACACAGTACATGTATATTGACGGAGCTGTGAAAAAAGCAAGAAGGTATGTTCTGGAATATATATCTAAACAATATATTTCTTCTCAATATTTTCCCAATTGTAACGTTTAGGTTTACAGTTCGACTCATGCTTCATCTCTGAAAATATATGATTTTGAAAGAACCAAGCAACTACATTTAAATTGAAAAGGTGTTCCAGTGAGATGGACGTTTCCTCAACCTGTGCACAACCTACAGACATCATGACAGTTGATATCCAGGAATTGCACTGATGCCCCAAACATCAAGTATATTATACATGTGGAATTCAATGTAATAGACTGGAGAAAATCACCCATTGACTGTTTAGCGGTTTGGAACGGTATGTTACATGGTGTAATACTAGTATGTATGCTTACTCAGAGTTGCACCGCTTGGTCAGCCATTTCACGACGAGAGACTCCGGTGATGGTCTTCAAAGATATAGTATCTATCTGGAAAATCGATTCCGAGTTTTCACGTGAGGTGCGAACACTTTAAAATGTAGGCTACTCTATCGTATCATTGCTATTTGGGATGGTAAACAACAGGAAATATAGTTCCGTACTAATATCCGTCAGAACTGCTTCCACATTACCACTCAACTAAATGCACTGCCAATTACAATTTCCAAAATCAATCCACAAGAACAAATAAATGTTCCTGGTTATCGTGGTTTTCAGCCTTGTCTTGGTATCATTAATTCTGTTACATGTTATAGAACGCTGCAGGTAAGAATACCAGACGATACCACACTATACATATAAACTCGACTTGTTCAGTGGCTATAACAATCGTGTACATACCATGAAAAAACGATGCCCGCGATACAAAACTCGCATTGAGAAACATAGCATATGAGGATACATTGATTCAAGAAATAAGCGATGAGGGGGAGTTGTTTATCGTTCAATAAAACACTGCAGGGAGAATAAACTATGAGGGGCGATGCCCCCGAGTGGTTTATTCTCCCTGCAGTGTTTTATTGTACGGTACACAACGCCCACGAGTCGTTTATTGTTTATATGAGATATCAAATATTATGTACAGCCTCTTTAAGGATGAAAGTAAAAAGAAGACGCTTTAAAAATATTTACCCGTAATTGAATAATGATGACTCACTTAATAGAATCCGACCGCGGCAATGTCGGTCAAGTCCATTTTGTGACCAGGGTTTGGTCTATCCAGCATATTCTCACAATGTTCAAGTCGATTATCTGTACCTTTTCTCCAACATGTTCGAATCACCAGAAATGACGTCATGATAAAACAATGTTTTATCTTGAAATAAACCACGCTTTGTTCTTGATTGTTCTTTACCCCGGTATAGCGTTAGAAGGTTTTATCTATATACTGTTGAAAGCGACGTTAGTATAATCCACTCACTCACGGTAACCCTAGTCTGTCTCGCAATCCCTGAACCATATTATTGATTTTCCCTTCCGCCCAGCCCGTACTGTAAAGCAATATGTCAAAGATGTAAAACTTAATACAAACTAAATTTATTTAGCTCAACCACAACAGAATGATGCTATAGCCCCAGATAGCTGCGTATTTGCGGGAAATAAGCAAATGTTGGGACAAAGCACAAACTAGAATATCAGGCTAAACATTGACGGCGAATGCTCGTTAATTGGATCTTCATTAACTCGATAATAGTTCACATAAGACAAGGCTGTAATATCCCAACATAATCATTTTGGCACTTTAGCAAAGCATTGCAAAAACCCTAACAAGTTACTAGTTTTGATAGTCACGGTGACTTTGATTAAATGTGAACATGTTCTACCCTAGTAGGTTATACCTAGACGACCAAGGTGCCTGGACATGGGTTACACGCTACAACTGTCCGTGGTCATGTGGGCTCCATTCTGAGAAAGCCATGTTATGCTGGACTTTCCCTGTGAAGAATGTGATCAGTAGATATAGGGGTGTATTTTGCTGGTCAGAATGTTCCGAGTAGCGGGGAAAGTATAACCTTCCGCATTCATGGTGAAGTGTAAGAATGAGTTGCGGGTGCTGTCCACACCCAATGATACCCCAGTTACCGTAGAAAGGCAGTTGTAGTGTCAGCTGAGGTCGTCTAGAAGCCTGATCCCGGTGTTCAAATATCGTTACATACGGAATAGCTTAGTAAATGTGTAGAAAATAATGAGTATACAATCTCGGGTTGCCCACGGTGTTTGCACAGTAGCCAGTGCAAAGACAAAGGAACCCAACTCGAACTCCATTTACTCGATATGTCCTTTATGACGATATAACTTGATTACCTTATAGTTCCGGGAGAAGCCTTTTGACACAATTATTTAATGTTGGTCAGCACACTCAATGTATGATATCCCTGTAAAGCTCTGCATTACCAGTCCAAGGTGGGGCCGATTGATTTTAGATATTCTACCTACACCAATACCGGTAGGTCGAAAAATACTCAATTACGTACATACAGATACTGTTTAATACCAAACATAGGTCTCATTCATAGTTTAATCACCATCTTGTCAGATTCCATATTCATTTTATTCGGTATGAACTACCGTCTTCACAGTATAATGCGTCATCAAGTTCAGCATTTTGTGATATTCCTAATATAGTTAATAACATGATGTGTATATGCCAGTTTCTGTGAACGTCACTCCATCTACCTACAGTTGGATCAGAGATTGATTTGGGCAACAGTAAATACTACAAATATCGTACGAAGTTTGATATTACTTTCCCTTTGGACCTGATTTTTATCACACCTCTACGGAGTTGTTGTAATGGTCATGACTCAATTGTTTACGGAACGCCATCGTATGACAGGAGCATTGCTGGGTGCGGTGTTTGACAACAAATACTTTTTGGTTTATTGTCGAGTTAAAATGTATAGTGTGGTTTGGTTGTTGGTTGTTTAACGCCGCTCTCGGCAATATTCCAGCTATATGACGGCGGTCTGTAAATAATCGAGTCTGGACCCGACAACCCAGTGATTGAAATCATGAGCATCGATCCACGCAATTAGGATACGATGACAAGTATCAACCAATTCAGCGAGCCTGACCAGCCGATCCGGTTAGTCGTTTCTTATGACAAACATAGTCGCCTTTTACAGCAAGCATGGGTTGCTTAATACCTATTCTACCCCGAATCTTCACGGTTCGGTTTATCGTGTGAGTGACGGGCATCACCAGTAGAGCAGACCATGCTTCCCCTTTTCGCAAATACCTGGTGTCTTCGCTGATATTCAATGAATCATGCATATACTCTTCGTCGCTATTTTGTCTTTCCCTCAATGGAATCTGTTTCGGCAGATAATGGAGATTGCTTATTCTGCGGGGTTGATGTTTTCAATTATATAAAGTTGAGGGAAGCCACTTCCTATTCTTACTGTGTGGTGCATGGAATATGGCTGATAAGCTGCACGTGTTGTGTAGATATTTTACTTGCTGAGAAGCCTTGCCAGTTGTCCTCATTTCCTTTTATGATAATGGACAAATTTAATTGGTTCAACTTTCGGAAAATGTTCTGATTCTCGAATTCCTGATTCTGTTGGAATTTGATAGAGTTGATAGAATAAATTGATAGAAAGAAATTGCTGATTGCGTTAATGAATTAAACCGTACAGATTACATCTCCCCAATGTAGGCGCACCAGGCTACTTTTATGTGATAAATTTGTTCATGGAGAGGTATCTGTCACTTTTGTAGTAACAATTTTAATAGCACAACCGTCGTTACAGTCCTTAATCACAAACTGTAACACTATAAATGTGCAATTTAGGACTCCAAGTTTTGATCCAAGCAGCAGCTGTAATATCAGGCTAAGCATTGACAGTGAATGCTCGATAACTGGATTTGGATTAATTCGATAATATAGGTCTTCAGCAACCCATGCTTGCCGTAAAAGGCGACTAGGCTTTCGTAAGAGGCGAGTAACGGGATCGGCTGCTCAGATTCGCTGACTTGGTTGATGCATGTCATCGATCCCAATTGCGTCGATCGATGCTCATGTTGTCAATCACTGGATTGTCTGGTCCAGACTCGATTACTTACAGACCGCCGTCATATAGCTGGAATATTGCTGAGTGCGGCGTTAAACAACAAACAAACAAAGAAATAATTCGATAATAGATCACATATAGCTGCAATGTCATTTTTGGCACTTTGGTCAAACACTGGAACTACCTTGAAAGGATATAGCGTCGATTGTCATAGTGACTTTGATTGAATGTGAACATGTCCTTCTACCCTAGTAGGTTATACCTAGACGACCAAGGTGCCTGGACATGGGTTACACGCTACAACTGTCCGTGGTCATGTGGGCTCCATTCTAAGAAAGCCATGCTGTGCTGGACTTTCCCTGTGAAGAATGTGATCAGTAGATATAGGGGTGTATTTTGCTGGTCAGAATGTTCCGAGTAGCGGGGAAAGTATAACCTTCCGCATTCATGGTGAAGTGTAAGAATGAGTTGCGGGTGCTGTCCACACCCAATGATACCCCAGTTACCGTAGAAAGGCAGTTGTAGTGTCAGCTGAGGTCGTCTGGAAGCCTGATCTGCGTGTTCAAATATCGTTACATACGGAATAGCTCTAAGTAAAGGTGTAGAAAATAATGAGTATACAATCTCGATTTGCTTACGGTGTTTGCACAGTAGTCAGTGCAAAGACAAAGAAACCTCCTTAACTCGAACTCCATTTACTCGATATGTCCTTTAAGGTGATATAACTTTATTACCTAAATAGTTCCGGGAGAAGCCTTTTGACACAATTATTTAATGTTGGTCAGCACACTGAATGTGTAGAAAAAGAGGATTATACAATCTCGGTTTGCCTTTGAAGTTTGCACAATAGTCAGTGCAAAGACCCTGAAACCTCGTTATCTCGAACTCCGTCGATTCGATATGTCGTTTAAGACGCTATAACCTTATAACCTAGTAGTTCCGTGTGAAGCCTGTCAACAAAATGTTCTCATATTGGCCATGACCCTGACATTTTGAATATCCAAGTACGGTTCTGCATTTGCTTTCCAGGGGTCTCCTGGAAGCCTGATTTCATCTGTTAAAATATCTGTAGATACTGTGTAGCAATACACAAGCATATAGGCTAAGGCATATATCAGTGCCAGCAGAATACAAATGCGCAACTTGGCTACAAAGTTAAACGTAACCCATTTTACAGGTACTGGATTTAAGCGGAAAATAAATATATATTTAAATAATTTAAATACACCTGGAATGAAATATCCAGCAGCAAAATTGGAGTGAAAACTGCATAATACCACGTGTACCTACGGGTACGTTATTAAGACTACATTTGGATTATGAAAAGGGGTTTAACGCATTTAAGATTATTTCACTCATAGCAACGTGTATGCACGTGTGTCTGTGTGACTGCTTGTATATATGTTTATTCATAATACTGAGAGGCCATAGACCTATAGTACATGTTATATAGTAATGGGTGTAAAAACATTTATAAGGTAAGACATTTGGAGACTCTTAGCTTCATAGCATGCAATATGTACATTGACAGCTTTTCCGTTATTACTACATTCTGACTTGACATTGATGTAACAAATTTCTGTTGACTTGGATAACGGATATACTATTTATCAATGGACTGTTTTCTGAGTTCAGTATATACAACGGACAAATTAGTAAGAAATGGTATTCATTTTCTACAGTGTTTAAATTACAAAACTGGCAAATTCTGTGTTCTGTCAGTTTTGTGACTGCTTGTACTAGTCCGGACAAGTATAATACCGGTTTTATAGTGCTGGCCCACTGAGATACCATGCCGCAGTTTAACAGGGATACCCAACTCAGACACAGACACAGCATACAGACGGAGCATTGAAAATAACAAGGTAAGCGTTGGAATGTGTATCTAAACAATTATTATTTGATCATGATGTGTATATATATGTATGATATGTCCACCACTTACCCAAATGTAACGTTAAGGTTACTCTGAAAGTATACAATATTGATAGAAACAAGCAACTGCATTTAAATTGAAAAGGAGTTCCAGTAAGATTTGAGTTTCCTGACCCATATCTACTAGACCACGGAAGCGGTTTGACTCATTTCGGGATTTTTGCAGTTAATAAGCTCTTACATACTTTAAGACCCGCTGATATTCTGTAATATGTCTGGAAAGAAGCCATAGATTATTATAAACATTGGTATGAATGACTTACGAGAATACAGCCGAGAGCGCTCGCCTTTCATAGGTATCAATTAATCATCACTTCGGGCATCACTTCGGGCTTTCCTCCCACATTAAGCTGACACGCCGTGATATAACTGGAATACTGTTAAAAGCGGCGTTAAACCCAACTCACTCACTCAAAGAAGGATAAACTGATTGCAATATAAGTCATTTGCCAGAAAGCCATTAGCAAGATGTGTTCGAAATCTGAATTTTTCAAAATCTCTGACGAGAAGGTAATATTCTCATCAACTGCCTGAACAACATTACCTAATCATATCCTAGTGACATGGTGTATTCTGTGATATGTGTGGAAAGAACCCATAGATTATTATAAACATTTGTATGAATGACTTACGAGAATACAGCCGAGAGCGCTCGCCTTTCATAGGTATCAATTAATTATGTTTAATGTATTCCATCAAATCGCACTAAATACAGGTGGTATGCACCTGGCTATATCAACCAATCACCTATTAGACCAAGACACCCGAGTATTTATATTCAAATAAACTCATTGCCATGTTAATATGTCCTGATAAAGACTTGTTGTTTAACTCCGCACTCAACAATATTCAAGCTACATGGTAAAAAATCGAGTCTAGACAAGAAAATCGAGTGATTGGCATATATCGTTCTATTTATATCCGAAATCCATACATTTAACACCCTTTTATCATCGCAAGATCTGAAAATTATCATTAATGAAGGAAAAGAGTTGTATTATGCACATGAAATAAAAATACAGTTTCACATGTTGAGAATAAAATCCTGTCTTACACGAACCTTTTGTACACAAAGACCTGTGTCTTACAGTTATTTGAAAAAAATATGGAGCGTTTGAGCTCATGTGTACAAGATTTTCTGAGATCTGGTTTGGGTTGAAAGTGACAGTTAGCTGAGCAAAACAAGTAACATTCGAACTCGTACTGACCCCGGAGTCACACCACAGGGCAACATGATCTTGTTTGATGCAGCTTCTTGGGCAACGCGACCCGTGAAGATCCAGGGTAGAAAAGGTCATCAACCCATGCTTTCCGTAAAAGGCGACTAGGCTTGTTGCAAGAGGCGTCTAACTGGATCAATGCTGATGATATCAATCACTGGATTGTCAGGTACAGGCCGTCATATAGCTGGAATATTGCTGAGTGCGGCGTTAAACAACAAACAAACAAACAAACAAATATCTTGGGCAACGCCTGGTTGACTTCTATTTTGAAAAGCCAAGTAGTTTGAATTGTTGAGTTGGTCAGTTGGGAGTTGGTCAATAAAAAGTGTGGCCCACGGTATCAAAGGCTGCAGACAGGTCTAATGAAATCGAAGATGCCGTTTTACCACCAACAACACGCGAGATCATTAATGACTGATCAGTGACGTTCCCCTGCTAAGAAGGATAAACTGATTGCAATATAAGTCATTTGCCAGAAAGCCATTAGCAAGATGTGTTCGAAATCTAAATTTTTCAAAATCTCTGACGAGAAGGTAATATTCTCATCAACTGCCTGAACAACATTACCTAATCAAAACTAGTGACATGGTGTTTTGTATCGAGATTATATTTCTTTCAGCTACAGCTAGAACATTTTGCAACACAGCAATTTTTGTGTCCGTCAATCTCTTTTTTTATATCCAACCACATGTAATATTAAATGGTCGGTCTCTTGAGTATAGATCTGGGCGTTGTTAGTATTACCCTCTGGCCCTGCCCGACTTTGGCAATCCCAAGTTCCGCAATGCTACTACCTTCCTGCTATGGTTGTCGTAAGTCTGTGTGTAAGTATGCATGGGAGTTACGATCGTCTTAGCGTTAAAATCGCTTTGTGGAACGTGGCCTGGCCATTGGGAGGTAGATATTGGTTAAGGGGCAACTATGGCAATGGACAGGTTCTACGTTTTCTAGCTTTTCTGCCAAAGATTTGTTGTATGTTCTCATATAAACAACACCCTCAAGACCACGGAGGCGTTTTGCCTTATTTCGGGAGTTTAGCAGTCATCTGCATGAGCCAACATACTTAAAATACCGCGCATATTCTTATATATGTCTGGAATGAACACATAGATTATTATAAACATTTTGGTATATTTTTTCTTACGAGAATACAACCAAAGGTAATCGCATATTATAGGTAAGAATGAATCACGTGTGAACTCATAAGTGAACTCTGACATTGTGAGAGGCCCGCTTGATATAGTCAGACAGTTCTTGTTAACTTTTAAGAAATTTCTATCTGTCAGATACCATTGCGTTATTGTGGATTTAGTTCAACAATGCTAGAAACAGTATTTCAGTTACACCAGGATGTGTCAGCTAAAGAAATTTAAAAAGGAGGAAATCCCAAAGTTATGCATATCTAAGACCTTTTACCACTTAGGTGAAATCCACAAACGCGTGTATGGTGCTGACAAACCAACCCCGTGGGGAGTCCTGGTTAGAACTGGCCCCAGCAACACATGATATTCGTCAGAGCGGCAGCTTAATGGGTCGGTTAGTGACAGGTGTCCTCGTACCCCAACTGCGTGGATCGTTGCTCGCAATATGTTGATGGGGGCCTATTCTAATCACTGGATTGTCTGGTTCTGACTCGATTATTTACAGACCGCCGCCATATGGCTGGAATATTGCTGAGTGCGGCGTTAAACAACAAACAAATATGTAATCAGCAGTACTTCCGCTCTATCACAGTGCCCTGTAAAGTATTGAGTCTTGATCAGAGAATGATAGCTAGAACAATGTACCACAGTCAGGTCACACATTGTAACCACAAAGTCCTACTTTTGGTCAGCTCTTATGGCACAAAAAAGGCCCTTTGGAACAATTCTTCTATGGACTCCCCAACAGGTCACAATACAGTGTTCGTCCGTTTCATTGTTTCAGTTTCAGTTTCATGTTGTTTAACGCCGCACTCAGCAATATTCCAGCCATATGACGGCGGTCTATAAATGATCGAGTCTGGACCAGACAATCCAGTGATTGACATGATGAACATCGATCCGCGCAATTGGGCCGTTTCATTGTACTTTACATTAGAAACCGACACATGGACATCATGCCAGAAGAAGGTGTCATATTCAGGTCACTTCTTGCATGTCGAGGTTACCAGGGTTACAGCTGCTACCTGACCTCGCATTCTGCTTGGAATGTATCCCCATGCAGTCAGATCTAGCCTTGCCATCTCCTGTATCCACACATCATATGTCCTTGTAGATGAGATCATATTTTGGGATATCACTGGGATCAAGTGGACTCCTCACCATCACCTTGCCTTTCATAGCCCCTCGGAACAATGTCTCTACAACATCTATGAAATGCTGCTTCTTCTTAAAAGTGCCAATGAACTTGGTGTTGTCAGGACTCCTGGTTAAATAAAAAATAAATTAATAAGATGTTAAAGGATCTAAGAAAATAAAAATATCTGGTCAAAACTTATATTGCAGATGTCAATGATTACATTGTAGCTCATCAGATTTGGTTTTGTTCAACAACAGTAACTGGAAAAGTTGTTTAAGGCACTGATTAGGGCTTGGCCAGTCCAAATTTACTACCCGGATACCCACCCCCCTATTACCCGACCCTACCCGGGTACCCGCTGGAGGTCTCAAGAGATAGTTAAAACATGTCCAATTGGGAATAGTTTGACCGTACTCCTGTCAAAATAAATTTAGATACACGTATAAACCTATCTTGTCATGCATACACTGAAGTTGACTGATGTTTTATCATAAAGCAAACATATAAAGTCAGAAGGAATGTGTGCAAAGTCAGAAAGAAATCTGAACATTTATCACTTATGTTGTAACCATAGAGTTCTAGATAATTTTTGCCATTAAACAATATAATCATGTGACTAACCACGGGTCCGGGTAGTCCTGTGGGTACCTGGGTCCTACTCAGTACCCACCCGACCTGGGTACCCGAGTTTCCCGTCCCATCCCTAGCACTGATGTTTGTAAATGCAGCAATTGTCACTTTACATGGAGAGAGCACATACCATCATACATCATTCCCCTAGTCATACATTGACAGACAGACTGACAGTTAAGTTTATTCGTAGTTCAGGCCTGAAAAACCCTATGGTACAAATATAGTTACAAATGTCGTCTAGTGGGAGTTACAAAGAGTTTACAATTCTTCATTTATTCTAAATACACATTTGAGATATTTGGCAAGTTAAATAAATGAATTTGAACTAGAGATAGATCTAATGCTGTAGTACATGTTGTCCTTTCTAGCGTATCACAGTCTTTCACTCTGTTTAAATATATAGAGAATCTCAACCAAGTGTCTTTTGATATCAAATATATCTGCACAAGTTGATAAAAGTTTTAAAGCTCTTCCAAAGCAAAGCTAAACAACCATTCACCCATATCATGGGTATACAGTTATCTGTTGCAAAGAAACATGACGTAATCACAAAGAAAGAAAAGAAAAGTAACATAAGTTAGAAGGACAGAGATTTTAAGCATGCCTATTCTCTTCACTTTCTCAACACCCTCTTCAGGCCACCATAAAAAATACATCATTACATAATGTTACATTTGACATTGTCTGACAGGCATTTCTGATCCCTCAAGATCTGGGGTAGAATAGGTCTTCAGCAATCCATGATGCCGTACAAGGCGGCTATGTTTGTTGTAAGAGGCGACTAACGGGATCAGGTGGTCATGCTCGCTGTCTTGGTTGATGCATGTCATTGCATCCCAATTGCGTGGATCTATGCTCATGATGTCAATCACTGGATTGTCTGGTCCAGATTTGATTATTTACAGTCCGCCTTCATATAGCTGAAATATTGTTGAGTGCGGCGTTTAACAACAAACAAACAAATGATAAGCATTTCTTAGAAGTTGACAGATTGCAAAGCAGAGGTGGATAACAACTTCTTTTTTATACTTATAGATTGGTATAGATCCTCATACGGTTGTAAAGCAAGTTTGTAGTTTTGCTTGACAATGGCATAAAGATCTATACTGAAATGTCGCTATTACAGTATAATAAATATATTGTTACCAATAAACCTTTGTCTGCTTTTACATTTGACATGTTTGAGATTATCAATAGCTTCCACTCAAAACTTTTGGTAAGTCTTACCCCCAATCAACTTTCATGTGTTGAGCATTGAAGAAAAAGACTGTTGCAGGGATGAGAGTGATGTCGAAGTAGGTTTGATACACCGGCACTGCATCCACATCAACCAGGTAAATAGCAGCCATGTTCTTCAGTTCAGGGGCTGCCTTGGCCAGCTGTTTGTAATTGGCACACATTAGACAAGTCAGAGATAAGGTTAGGAGAGGTGAGGTGGAATGGGGTTTAACTTACATTCAAGATTATTGCACTTATATAGCGACGTGCATGCACATGTATGTGTATGTGGTTGTACTAGTCTGGACTAATGCTGGTTTTATAGTGCTACCCAACTGAGATACCATGCCCACAGTTTAACATGAATACCCCACTCAGACACGGTGTACTGACTCTGAGCTGACTAGTCCTTGATTTAGCCTCTGAGTGTCGAGGCAGGCAGGGTAATAACAAGTATCATCTTTAGATGTCTTTTGGAATGATGCGGCCAGGGATCAAACCCCCAATCTTTTGCTCTCCAGGCAGATTCTCAACCACTAGACCATGGAGGTGGTCTGTGAGAGTTAAAATCCATCATCGACGGTATTCCAGCCATATCGTCAGAGATAATATGACATTAAAATATGTATATGTATATAAATGAATGAGTTTGGTACATTAGTAATGAAGGTTGGTTGGTTTGTTGTTTAACGCCGCACTCAGCAATATTCCAGCTATATGACGGCGGTCTGTAAATAATCGAGTCTGGACCAGAATATTAAGCATTTAATATACATGAGTTTATACTGGGTTTCGTTGTGTTTTTATGTTAAAACTACCTTTTATTAAAACAATTTGCCCTGAATTAGTAAATCTATATCGTGAAATTACTGTGGTGATTTTTTTCTCTCTTGATACGATGAACCCTGCGTTGTAGTGCCTTGCTGCGCTATTGTAGCAATATTACCACAAGTGATGAACATTGCTTAGTTCTCAGGTCAGAGTTTGACTGACACTGACGGACTTTAAATGCTTTCAGATGGAACACTGCTTACGATATCATCCATCTGAAGACAGCCATGATCATCATCTCTCCCAAACCGCAAAACCAATACTAGATCCTCTATGTCTTTTATGGTATTATCGACCTGTTTCTTTGTACTCAGTTTAGGGAGCAGAAAACTCATCCTGACAACACCGTGAGACCCCAAGTCGCGAAACTGGGCTCCAGTCTTGCTAAAGAGTAAACGCGCTATGTTTGACAGTGGGAACCAGTTAAATACGGCCTTGACCTTAGCTCCGGCCTCATACAGCATAAACATTTTTTTCTTCCATCAGGGAACGTATTTATTAGTAACTTTGAAACCCCAAATTAAATACGGCCTTAAATACTTCTTTTAAGAAATAATCATTTATTTTTTAAATGACATGGTCGATAAAATTTAGTTTGTACCAACTTTGCACGTTGTAAGCAGCACCCCCGCATGGCATGAGCGAAAACTGTGGCATCAAGATAAGTCCGAATGACAAGGGCAAGGGAAGATTTGGTAATTTTGTTGTTAGCGTAGAAATGTACACGTCGTTGTAACTATTTAACGTAACTATATGTTGCGTTAACGTTTGAAAAACAGGTAATAGTGTGAATAGAGCTGTCAGTAATGATCTCTATGAGACATATTCTCAAATTAGATATCAGATATTCTCAAATTAAATTCGGCCCTCGATTATAGGACGTCTAATGTATTCTAAATCGGATACCAGTCCTAACGACCATAACAGCCCACTTGTCTGATGTAAAACGGGCCAGTGCAATATCATATTGAAAACAAATTTTATTTTATTATCTTTAGCCATATACGTATACAGTTAAACTTTGTAAGAATAGTATGAAAATTAGTCAATAGGGTAGTTGCCAAATAGCCTTTATCTTTCTAACACTTGCAGGATTGTCTGAACCCCTAAATGGCTAAAATGAGCTAACCAGGTCAATTTTTCCAAATTCAATGGAATGTCTAAAGATCTGTGAGCAGTCTGTGACCCAAAATTATCTTAATTAGACATCTCATATATGAGAAAATCAGCTTGAGTCATGTCATTGTTCAAATATTAAGAAGATACTTCTTGAAACGTCCAAAAGAGCATTTTTTTACATATTTTTGTTTTAAGTCCAAAACGAGCAAGTGTTCAAATTTACAAAGTCCTGTTCTTCTTACGGTCATATATGATAAGGTTAATAAGAATTTCTAAAGCTGTACTGATGTGTTAAATTATGTTATCCTGTGGGTCAAAAAGGGCCCTATCATACCTTAGTTTTCCTTTGCTATGACTACCAATCTGTCCAAGCATATAGTTTCCCTTTCTACACAAGAAAGTTGCCATCGATGTGTTAAGATGTATATCCTCATAACCAACATGAAACTTCTGAATTAATCATCAAATTCCATTATCTCTTTTCAGTAACAGGAAGCTGACAACGTACAGGTCTACACCTATAAACTGATTTAGTCTGCAAAATGCTGAGGCAGTTGTTACGGACACAGTGTCCTGTAAAAAGACTAATTTTGACATGTATTGAAAGACCTCTGCAGAATGCTGGTCTTCTTTCAAGGCAGATGTGGACAATGGTTTGTCCGAGCACAAAGCAGACACTGATGTTGCCAAAGCCTGCTTGGTGTCAATCAACAAGGCTGCAACATGATGATATACTCATGACAAAGGAAGAGAAAGCTGCTGCTGCTGAGAAAATTCTTGCCAATCTTGACCCAGATAGACAAAAGCAGCTTGATATCATAAAGCTAGAATATGATGTACTCCAGCAGTCTCGTGTGGATGTATGTCATCAAATCCTTTTTACATGTTTTATAACCATTTTCCTCTGATAGCTGAAAAGATTCATTACAATTTACTGAGAACACAGTTTAATTGTATCCATAGCAAGCATAGCTTACTGGATATTTATGATCAAATTTATTAGAACAAATCATTTTATTTTAGAAATCAGAGGTGATTAGAATTATTCTCCCAGCATGGGTAATCTCTAGTTTTCTGGATTTCAAAGATAAGCCAAGACAAGTTCCCTTACAGTTCAACATATCATTAAGTTAATCATCTAGGCACTATCATCTTGATCACAGGGAACATGAAATAAGATGGTGTTTTTCAAAACATGAATATGTTGCCATGTGTCACATTTGTGAATGTTATGCAAAACTTGTTAGTTTTGCAGCTTTAACATATAAGGGTAAAAGATCTAATGTTTATTAGATCATTTTTCTTCTTGATGAACATACAAGTTTGCATTTGGAGAAATAAAAATAATATTGTTTTTGAGATATTCTTTTCTTTCGTATATATTTTCTTGATGTTGTTGCAGGTACCAGAGAATATCCTAGCATCAGATTGGCTAGAGTTACTAAATCTACCATCACAAAGCTCCAGAAGGCGTCTCTATCGTTACCTTGTGAAAACCGAAAGAAAAAAGAAATCTGCAGTGATGAAGAAGGCCAAGAGGGCTCTTTTGAAAGCTGAACAGATGTCGAAACCTGAAGGAGAGAAGGAAAAAAAATCAAACATTATTTTCCCTATGTATAACAACCCTGCAAAACTGTATCGGAACAATAATGTGGCTCATTCAATGATGTTTGGACCTGATGTTATTGTAGATCTTGACTTTGATGACCACATGCGAGATATGGATTCTTCACATCTAGCAAACCAACTTTTCATGGGTCACAGGTTCAATTGTGAGGACCCAGAACCTTTTCATATGATTTTTACCAATGCCTCCTCATCAAATAGAACCATTCAGTATATGTCCAAAAGGTGTGGTTTTTCACTTGACAAAATGATGTTTACTGTGACTGAGAAGGATTATCTAGATCTGTATCCAAAGGAAAAGCTGGTGTACCTGACTCCACATACAGACAAAGTCTTGACCGAGTTTAGCTATGACGACATCTACATTATAGGAGGTCTCATTGACAAAGCCATTTCAAAACCTTTGACTTTTGCCAAAGCAAAAGAACAAAGGATTAGGACAGCCAAATTTCCCCTGGACAACTACCTCATGTAAGTGGTCTTCTTTCTTTTGTTGGTGAAGTTTATAGAATCTGTCGGGATTCTTGGTGAAAATAGGTCTTTAGCAACCTTTTCTTGTTGTACATTGTTGTACAAGGCGACTATATTGATAGGGTGGTCAGATTTAGTGACATGGTTGATTGCATGTCATCGTACTTTCGGGGTGTGACTTTGATAATCATACCGAGATTGTCTCGTCCATACTTGAAAAGTGACAGGCTGCTATCATAAAACAGAAATATTGCAGAATGTGGTTTTAGACCATGTAGACAAGATAGAAAAATGATAAAGCCCCGGGAATTCCAGGTTCTCCACTGGCTCATACATTTTACAGGAGCTGAGCGATTAGGATTGTGCGGTTTCAGTGTACGATAAGGCTGATTGTGATTGCTCAGGCAATTTACTACTGGTTTGTCTGATCCACATTTGTCTGTTTTATATGTTGCCATTATCAGATAATAAAGCGGGAGTATTACCGACAGTGGCATAAAAGAATGTTCAATCACTCACATATCAGGAGGTGAGGTGAACTGGGGTTTATTGTTTAGTGCACTTATGTAGTATATGTGTGTGTGTGTGTATGGCTGCTTGTACCAGTCCGGACTGAGGCCGATTTATAGTGCTAGCCAACTGAGATACCAATTACCATGCCACAGTTTAACATGAGTACCCCACTCAGACACAGTATACTGACTCCAAGCAGACTACGGGGGTAGTCCTTGTTTTAGCCCCTTAGTGCGGAGCATCAGACGGGGTAGCAACAAGTACCATCTATTAACGTCTTGGTATGACATGGCAAGGGATCAAACCCAGACGCTCTACCACTAGACCACAGGGGTGGTCCACACATCAAGACGTTTAAGAATGCTCATTTGTCAGTCTTTGATGCCGAGCACCAGGCAGGGTAATGAACATCAACTTTGAGTATCGAGCCGCTACGGTTCGTAAATCAATAATATTGGGAGAAAATACATAACTTAACATGCTTAAAGTAGCCCTTCTTTTCAACCTTTTGGGATCATAATATTAATTACATAAATGTAGAACTTTATTGATTATGTTGAAAATGCCTAAAAGAAACAGTCAGGTGAGCCAGAGGACCTTATGATTTTCTCACGCTTGACTTTCAATCTCCTTTAAAAAGGTCCACAATGTCCAGACCAAGTCTAATTGCTTCATTATTCTGATTTCAGTTGGGAGAAAGGAGGAAAAAGACTGACAATAGATCAAGTGATCAAGATTCTTGTGTCACTCAAACACAGCAACTGTTGGAAAACTGCACTGGAACATGTACCATCACGAAAAATTGTCAGATTCTGAGAGCTGCCGAGAAACCTAGGACACTGTATAGGTTAAACTGTTAGGCTTGGATACATGTCATTGAATGCACACTGACCTTGAGAGACCTCAGAAATGTGCTAGTCTTTGTAAAGGGACGATAACAAGGAGTTCAGTGTTGAGAGGAATTAGAGTGAGTGAGTATTCCATTTATATCGCTGCGTGTCAGCTTAATGTCGGAGGAAAGCCTGAAGTGATGCAGGTCTCAGACGTTTACCACTTCGGTGAAACCGACGAGCACGGGTATGGTGCTGACAAACCTAGACACATAATCGGGATGAACCGGGATTCGAACCCACAATCATAGGTTTCTGGCGTGCCCAAGTGACGCAACCCTGCACAGCAAATCGCGGCGCCTTAGACGACTGGGCCACCTGTGCCCCCAGAGGAATTAGAGATGACCTTCGGATGGTCATTAAAAAAACAGCTTAATGGAACAAGAACACAGGGCACTTATACAATGTTTACTCAGATATATTGCCTTAGTGTTTTGTGGGATACGTTCAATCAAGATGTAGTTTGCTATTTATCATGTTTGTAGTAATGCTGTTTTGCCAAGAATTCCATTGTGGCATATTCCGCCATATTTAGACCACATGTAACATTAGGTCTTTCAGCCTTTTAAAATATCCAAAAACTATCTTGAAGAGCAAAATACTCTTGCATGTCTCAGCAGGAGTGCTGCTGAATACCAAAAAGTGTGTATGTATGTATGTGTTCATACCTGCTGGAAAAACTGTTAGGAAACTGCCGCTGATTGATTAAAAATGTAGTAGATATTCATGTGAAGGTTCAACGTATGCTGATTAGAGAAACTTATAAAGGCCAGGTAGATAATATGTCTTCAGCAACCCATGCTTGCCGCTAGAGATGACTATGCTTGTCGTAAGAGGCTACTAAAGGGATCGAGGGTCAGGCTCGCTGACTTGGTTGATGCATGTCATCATATCCAAATTGATTAGATTGATGCTCATGATGTCAATCACTGGATTGTCTGGTCCAGACTCGTTTATTTACAGACCACCATCACATACCTGGAATATTGCGGAGTGCAGCATTATACAACAAAAACAGGGGACCCTGTGTTTTTTTCAGCACTAGTATTAATTTCCTTTCAAATACTGCTTATTTGGAGAAAGTGCTGGTTGATTAACTGAACGCAAATGACTTCATTATTCCCTGGTATGAATCCTGCACCCCTTTATCTGTGCCAAGATATGTTTCTACAGAGCTATTTGCATTCATCCCAATATTATCTGACAACGAGTTTAAGTCCTTGGCTGTTTCTCTGATTAGATAATTACAAAGAGTTCCTCAAACACTAATTTGTGAAAAAATAAGAGTGTGTATTAGTCAAAGAGTAATAAACAATGAGAACATATCCTTTCTGTTATTACATAGTCTGCATCTATGAAATAAATTAATGGTTGACGGACTACAGCCATAGAGTCCCCGGATACAGTCAAAGGTAAATTTGATATCGCCACACAAATCTCATGATGGTACAACACATGGTATTGCTCTTTACAATGACATCTCGGCTTGTTTTCAAATATCAGTGCAGTGAATTAGCATGTGATGGGTACAGCATCAAAGTGCCTTATGTATCTTGTTCAGCTTATCTTTATTTATGTGTTCAACATGTTTCTACATGTAGGATACAACCAGGTCAAAACATATAGAATCTGTTGCAGATTGCATAAGCACAATCGTCAACATGGTTTATGGAAATTTCCTTTAGGTGAATATGAACCATATCTGTGTCCCAAGATCATGTCATAACCATGTGTTTGTACATTGACAAAGAAAATCAGCTTTGGTTGAAAAGCTTGTTTATATTCAATGCTTCCTGAAAACCTTTAAATATCAGCTTGCAACACATTTTAGCCTTTTGTATTCTGTCAGTGTTATAAGCATAGGTTCAACAGTATTATTTACAAGTATGATTGGAGATGAAAGCATGAATTAGTTACATGTTTCAGTGGTCAGAATATATTTATGCACAGCCTTAAACAGAAATCTATTGACACTGTCATCTGAGTTTTGGTTGCCATATAGAATAACATTTGAGGTCAAATATTATGCGGAGTCTGAACCACAATTACAGATATGATGTTCTTAAAGATTTTCCTTGAATCAGTCAGGTTACAATTACTGCATGCATACCAAAGTCTTGAATGTAAAATATTTGCTTCCCATTTCCCGTCAGGTAAAAACAATGCACAGTGTTTTCTTTGTAACATACATTCTGTTCAAATACTTTGAATGAACTTGTCCTCTAACTTCATAAAAGAAAACAAGGGACATGAATTTATACATAATGGTTTAATTCAAAACAATAAACTGAGAAACAAACATTTCGATTGTCAATGGTAGACATCCTCAAATATCCAATGTATTATATTTCTATTGTATTATTTACGATAAATTCACTGGACCAATTTCCTCTGATCTCCTTTGAGAGGAGTCCAGTGTGAGTCCAGGGTAATTATCATATTAGAATGGAGATATCAAAATCATAATACACTGGTTAATGTACAAGTAAGTCTTTATATGAATACAACGTGTGATAATCATGCACCTTCAATGAACCAAAAACAAAAACTTTAAACTCTGAACAATGCATCACAACATATGACTTTAGAAATAATTGGCTTTTAATGGCAAATAAATAATGATCATGGAGTGTGTTTTTTTTATCATATCAGTGTGGTTACTGTTTAGCTAAGTGATTATCCTTTGATGACACATGCAACAGTGCACATGTATCTGATTTCTGAAGATACATGACATAGCCAACATGTGCCATGCTGTCATTATGTGTGTAACTGTTACATCAGTATACTGCATGTCAGGTTATTTTCAGTTTTTTAATGTATTAGGAGCATCAGTTGTCATGTGATGGCACAGAGGTCCTGAAGCAAACGTACAGCGTTCATTGTTGTCATTTCTTTTCTCTGGGACACTGACATCTCTGATCAGGAGGGACACCTTCCAAGGCTTTCTCAATGTGATTCCCACAGCCTGTTGATTAGAAAAATATAGTGCTACTTTTAAAAGGCTTTAATTGGCTCCGATTACCAAATATAATTACTGTTTTCTTTAATACTTTCATTATATAAAAGTGTGTTTTAACTAATGCTAGAAAGAAAACTGCAAACATCGAAGACAAACTGATTTAGAGACAGCCTAGATCAGATCGGTCTATATGAACGATACATCTTGCCAACGCGGCCATCCTAACCTACACCTCTATTCTTTCAACGCGTAGAAATTTGTCACGTGGCTTTGCAGTCCTTGAAAGGGGGAGAGAAAAAATCAGAATCTGAAAATTGTCCTTACCGGCCCAGGTAGGTTTTCCGCATTTCTCACAATCCTTTCTAAAACACATGTTTATCTAAATATTGGTAACGTCTTTTGAGAGGAAGTAGATGGCGCTGATTTCTTTCAAACTCCTCACATTATACTTCAGTACGACCGAGAGCCTAAAGTGTGTCAACTGTCGCTGTATGGAGTTCAATTACTTGTTTACGATGGCAACAAGATGGCGCTGACTTTTTAGTCTAACAGTAAGAATATTTTGGAAATATTTTCGCCCTTCTCTATTTATTTCTTTGACCACAGACCTCACATTCCGTTGATTTACTGTGATAAATAACGGGATAAAACAGCTGTTTACATGGGTTAATATTTTAGCGTTGCTGTGTCGCCCACCAATTAAATCCTTCGGCTTCCCTGGCTTGGTAGGCCAAGTAGGCCAAGATACATGACACATTTGTTCTAAAATTATAAAATATGATAAATCGCAAAGAACAATGAAGAAAGAAGTGACGTCTATATATCAACATTACGTACAACCTCTTTATGGATGTTGATAAAATGTACAACCTTTAAGAATATATACCAATATTTTAATAATGATGATTCCCTGAATAGAATCAGTAATAGAAAGTAATATGTTTAGTCCACTAGTCCTTAAAATGCCAACATATTACGAAACCCCTAAAAATTATAAATTTCTACTAATCCTTATGATACCCTAACTATTGGGCAGATTGGCAAGGATTACAGGCGTGCAGGCTAAAACGCAATCTCATTAAAATCAGATCTTAGTTCTCACTACCGGTAAACAAAGATCTGAATACATCCCATTACGGGTCACGTCAGACCGACCTTGGGCAAACTTTGACCGACCAATTATGACTGACAAGAAGTCAACATTAGCCAATCAGAAGGCAGCTTTCTTGTGCTTTACGGCACTAATTTCAAATTGGCAACTACGCTTCGAAACATATTTTGACAAGTTCTCGATTACAAATTTGAAACCTGAACAAAAGAACATTTGGGAATGGCTAATATATGGTCAAGATTGTATGGATTCAGTTGTTAAGTCTGTAACTATCATTCGGAATACCCCGTGTTAAAGTTTTCGCGGCTGCATGATCACATTCCGACTGTCACTTTCATGATCTGGTAAGCGACGGTCTGATTGGTCGGATGAAAGGTCGTTCTGACGTGACCCCTAATGGGATGTCCTCAGATCTTTGTTTAGTGGTAGCGAGAACTAAGATCTGATTTTAATGAGATTGGCTAAAACGGCACCTCAGCAAAATGTCACCAATTTCTCAGGCGAAAACAGCACCTCTATTTTTAAAAATGATAAGAATGATTTTTGTAGTAGTATATATGCATTATTTACATACTTTATTATGTTATGACAATGATATCTCATATAAGAAATAAACAACTCGTGGTTGTTGTTTATCGTACAATAAAACGCTGCAGGGGATTCTATGCGCCCCTCATGGTTTACTCTCCCTGCAGTGTATTATTGTACGATAAACAAGGACCATGAGTAATTTATTCCTTAAATAAGTTAAAAAAAATGGTAAAACATCCTAAAATGTACTGTTTGTGCATTTGTGGATGATCATTTGAAAAGATATATATATATATATATACAAAATACAAGATACAAAAATCTAGCATTAATGTCAGTGAAATATCATAAGGTGGCATGGATGGCCCAGTCATGATTAAGTTTTGGCCAACATGACACTTGACACTACTAGAATATTGTTGACTGCAGCAACACACACTCTGTCACTCATCCTACTGGTCCCAAGCACGCATAGCCACTGTTCCAAACGAGAATCCTAGCAATGCATCTATTGATGGCCAGTGCTTCAATATAAATATTGAAATAATTCATTTTCAAAGTATGATATGACCTTTTCAGATCTTTTCCTTTCAGATGAAGCTGTGTGCCCGTTAATGAAGACCACAGATGGATGCAACATAACAAACTAAGGTCTACCCATCTGAACTATTTCTTCTCATTAAAAGATTAAAATAACCACAAACATGCCACCCTTCCAGCGTGGTGCTCCAGATCTTCTGGATGCTGATGTCAGCTTTTCTCTGGAGCGTCTGTTTGACCATCATAATATGGATCACATCCCTGAGGGTAAAAGGCTTGATGGATTCCAACAGAGAGATCTTGGTCATATTAAAGGCTACAAAGCTGCAGTGAGAATATTTGGAGGCCCGCTCAGCAGGAAACGTATTATTGTCGCTCCACCTATGGAGACACCAATGAAACACAGACTTGGCGTATATCACAACAGGAAATCTCCACCTCCGTCAATAACCTTGAACTCTGGCTTAGAGCCACAGACTCCCCCTGAAAAAAAGCCATCAGTGGAGGAAGTGGAAGCGAAGAAGGAAAGGGAGAAATGTGAAGAGTATCAGCAATGGATAAGTGATCGTAAAAAACTTCGACAAGATTTAAACAGCATTGGTCTGAATGATAAATGGCTTCAAGGAAAATCAAAGAAAACAGTGTTGGAGACACGTGTTATGAATAGGATGAAAGAAGAGAGGAATGTTAAGCCAGAGGAGCCAGTAATTAAGGAACCCCGTCCTACAGTGACTCAGGCTCCTCCTGTCCCAGTGATGAAGATCCCTTCCCCTCATGGACTGCAGGTCTTGGATGAGCATCTCAATAAAAAGAGACTCAGGCTCTTGGATCTTTTCCGGCTGGTTGACAAGGACAAAAATTGGTCTGTGTCTAAGGATGAATTTGCCAAATGCATAGAAGAGGTAAGAGGGCTTTGTTCAAATGTATTTTATTTGTCATAAATGATGCTGTGCTTGCCTGTTTAGGTTAAGAATTTCATCATGACATGATAACAACCTTAACAGGAATTGTTGTATTGACCTTCTCATCCAATAGATAAGCTCAGTGACTTGATTGACAGTGTGGGACTTTGCTCATGATATCACCCACTTGTTTGTCTGCTCCACAGAGATATAGCTGAATGATGCTAATTGTGGCAACAATCAAAATATTTAACATCTTTCGTCCCTAATTGAATTGGACGAATATTAATTCTACACTCAGAGAGTAGGAGTTTTAAACTTTTATTGACAAGTCTTGAAATATTTGCTATCAAAAGACAAGAGGGTGAGATTCTATTTTTCATCCAACATCATTGTTCCAACTGTTTCAGTTTGTAGACAGTAAGAAGCAGTGTTGTAAAAGTACGAGCTAACCAGCTTCAGTGTCAGAGAGATTAGAGATTTCCTGTGATTGTGATGTCATGGTAACCAATGGCGTTAAAAGAACATATTTGTTAAACTTTCTGGCGCTCTGCATTAAGGGGCTAAAACAAGGACTTGTCGGCTCAGAATCAATATACTGTGTCTGAGTGGGGTATTCATGTGGAACTGCAACATGGTATCTTGGTGAGCTAGCACTTTATAATCGGCATCAGTCCAGCCAAGCATACACACGCACACATACACACACAGATGGCATCACTATGGTCTGCAAAGCATTGTGATGCAATTTCATTGCAGCAATATCTCCTTGGAGAAATAGCTTCTTCTCACCCAAGTAAGATCTTCTGTGGATGCCAGGTTTGGATGATAAAGCTTTTATTTGCTATGTTTATGTGCTACATTTCTGCTGATATCAAGCCAACTTTCTCTACCATTGTGTCTTCAGGCTGAGCTTGACATCACGGAGAAAGAGTTGGAAGACCTGGTTATCTCCCTTGACTCTGATCTGACTGATGAAGTAGACTATCGTGAGCTGGCCAGGGGGATGCTGGTATGGAAGAGAGAGAGGCGAGAGAAGAAGAGAGAGCTGTTATCTCAGAACTCAGGAAGCTCTTCAAACAGAAGTCGCTCAGGATCTCCAGGTTCCTAATACTGTCTAATACTGTTATTACACTGACTAATGTGAAAACAGTTACCTTCTAAAAAACATGTATCAGTGATGTATTAAGTCTGATAAATTGTCAGTTTGAGAATGAATCTGAACAGAATTTGTACCAGACGCAGTGCCTTCAGCATGTTCAGTTGGTTCCATAAATGCAGTATCCAGTATTTCACTGAATTCTCACACATTAGCTGTGTTATTTTGTGTTAAGAAATAGCATGAGTCTAAAATGTTCAAAGTATAAACAGATTTTTAACCCCTGATATTGTCAACAATAATCTCTAATTGCATATTATCTGTCGAAGCATTTGATAACATTCACTCACTCTTTGTACATAAAATGATTTGTAAATATCTCAAGGGTTCCTGCAGTCCTTTCACAAATAAGAATAAATGCAAATAGCCTTGAAGACATGAAACTTTTTATGGACAATTTCTTGATTGTTTGTAATGATGTTTCATGGCTACTTCTCGCCCTTTCATCAAAGGAATGAAGTGGAAAGAAGAAGCCCTGAAACTAATATCATCATACCTCCATGTCAGAATGATGAGATCTGATTGATCCACGTGATCTTGGTAAAATACTGTGTAACCCGCCTTGGAGGGTAATAAATTTTTCAGCAGGGGAATGAATCTCCTATACCCCACCACGAGCAATACAGGCTGCACGTGGATTTCTCAGAGGCAGAATAGATCCCTTATACCTTATACCCTTATACCCCCTTCCACGCTTTTTCCGTATCAATGGAAGTCACGTCGACTCATGGGACACAGCACAAGTTAACCTCAGCTCATTCGAACAGCTGTTTTCTATCAGTTTTGAATTTGTGTTAATTATTATGTCAAATTTAAACATGTCGGTAAGATAAATTCGATGTAGCAGGATCACGAGGGGTACATGGGGTTTTATGTGTCCCTTCTAAGGTTTAAGACCACTCACCTCCGGCTCATGGTATAAAACCTAACGTGATACGTATAAAGCCCCATGTACCCCTCGTGATCCTGCTACAACTTATAAAGATGTTGTTATCCTTAAAATGTTTCATGTGTTCATGTCATTCCAACTTTTAAGTGCCAAAGAAAAGTAGGTTTACAATATTTTCTGCAGCAACATCAAGAGGTGGAAGATCACCGAGTTCATCATCCAAGAATTCACATCGTAATCAAGGTGATGAAACTATTGCTAAGCATCCAGTAGACAGAGCTTTCGACAGAACTGTGACAGCCGAAGGCCGACCAACCTCAAACAAAAGTAGCAACAGCAGTGAGCGATCAAGGGGCGGTAACTCTACTCCCCAGTACCTCGAGCCCCCTTCTGGTGACACAAGACTGGAACAGATGATCTTATCATCAGATGAGGCTATGGTTGACCTTCGGAAACATGATCACGTGGTACTTGCAAGGGCCCTTTCAAAAAGACAGGTGGGTTTTTTCAAATGTACCTTTCATTCTAAAATTTAATAAAATTTAATTAAAGTAAGGGACCACAATTTTGCAGGGGATATGAAAAAAGAACATCAACGTTTATAATCAATTCATGAGTGAATAAAAGTTTAAAACTTTGAAGCTTGCTCAGGTGATACTTTCTATATATTACCCATAAGGGTAGAATCTTGTGTAGTAACATTCCGATATTAACACCTGTGCATGTCACAGTGCTTCGAAGTTGTGTACATACAATATGACATCATCCTTTGTTCATGACATCACAGATTGATTACATTATCTCAGTAGGCTGCCTACAGTGAAGTTTTGAGGGGTTGACATTTCTTCAGTTTCTTCAACTGTCAATGAATAATATACAGAATAACCTTCTCAAAACTAAGAATGACAGATTATTTGTCCATATGTACAGATATGTCATAACTCCTGCTTGTTGGTTATTCTCCATCTTCCCAAAGCAAGGGTATTAGCTGACTATAAAATTAAAAGTCCAGTTTCCACCCTTGCCGACCTAGGCTGGAATTTCCACCCTTGATCGTAGCGCCACCAGTGGCTATACCAAGTTATGTCTCTTCTATGTTCCTCCTATTGACCAATCAGATTCCATCTCTCATATCACTTGCATTTGCTTCAAACAAAATGGCGGTGCCCAGTCAAGACGATCTGCTCAATAGTCAAGATCTGTTTTGTAATAAAACGGGTCTTAACCAGGGAAGTGCATCAAATCATGTGAGCACCTTGATTAAAAACATGAATGAATTTGAAGAATATCTCTCTCCGCCCAGTTGGCGGTACACATGCTTTGCAAATCCTACATTCGACCGAAATCTGCACGTTGAAACCATGTTGAACCGGATGTCTAGTTCGTTAAGCGATTTTGATTGGACTATGCATAGACTAGTTAGTCCAGCCAAAATGTAACTCCACAATTGCAGCCTAGTTCAAGGGTGGAAACTGAACTTCCTCTAAACATGGTAATACTCGGAATATTAATACGTTTTAAGTAATATTCACCAAAGGAATTACATACATTTGGAGGTTGAAGAAAATGATAACTTGGTAACTTCATAAATGACATGGTATGTGTTCCAGTATTATAAACTGAAGTACTATGAAATTTGTTGCCTTTTTAATCATACATCACACCACAGATTTACATGATAATGCAAATATTGCTCACTTTAAATTTATCTTGTTCAAGATCTCTAATGGTTGGTCATTATGCACTGCAGGATGAATCACACCAACAATTTTAGTGGGATGGAATAATAAGATGTTTTGACACATTTTGGTGAGAAGATATGTGGAGCTTACCCCAACTGGTGCTTCCCTGAATAGTTGTCTCCCTTGTTTCAGTCTTCTGCAAGCAAGAGAGATTCGTCCATGTCACCAAGCCCCCCTGCCTCTGTCATCAAGATCGGCAATAAGGCAATAGACAACCACTCGCTCGTCTCCACCATGGGAGGGGAGATCGGTGAGATGGTGAATCGCTTCCGTCAGCTGCGACTCAAGGAGTACTATGATGTTGTTCGTATGTGTGAGGAGAAGGGTGTTCCCCTGACACGCCATGTGTTAGACAGAGGTAGGGGAAAAATACATGTGTCAATTGGGTAATTCAAGTAGGGGCCCCAGTGCTTTTCCCCCATAAGATTGAAAAAATAACAATCTCATTAAAATCAGATCTTAGTTCTAGCTACCGTTAAACAAAGATCTGAGGACATCTCATTAGGGGTCACGTCAGAACGACCTTTCATCCGACCAATCAGACCGTCACTTACCAGAGTGACAGTCGGAATGTGATTTCTGATCATGCAGCCTCGAAAACTTTAAAACGGGCTATTCCAAACGATAGTTACTGGCTTAACGACTGAATCTATACAATCTAGACCATATATTAGCCATCCGAGAATGTTCTTTTGTTCAGGTTTCAAATTTTTAAGTGAGAATTTGTCAAAATATGTTTTGAAGCGTAGTCTCCAAATTGAAATTAATGCCGTAAAGCACGAGAAAACTGCCTTCTGATTGGCTAATGTCGACTTCTTGTCAGTAATTCCATTGGTCGGTCAGAGTTAGCAAAAGGTCGGTCTGACGTGACCCGTAATGGGATGTCCTCAGATCTTTGTTTAGCTGTGCAGCGAGAACTAAGATATGATTTTAATGAGATTGAAAAAACAACAACACATTTTCAAAGAATATTTGAAATTTTCAAATAAAGGGCCCATGTCAGAAAATGCCAAGAGTGAACCCTGAGCCCCGGTCATAGTTAATGTTAAATCATGGGAACCTGAGATGGGCTGCTTTACTGATTCATGACTTCTATGGTTGCATACCTGATGTTTGAGGCTGCCTCCATGATCTTATAGAAGGGACATTCTGCCTGGAGAGTGGAAGGTCGGGGGTTCGATCCCCAGCCACTTCATACCAATAGGCGTAAAAAAATTATGCTTATGGTTACCCTGTTTTGAACTTAGCATTAAAGGGGAAGTGTACACGCAAAAATCACTTTCTTTCTTTTTCTAAACAAAACGCAATTTTAGAATTAGTTAGTATCTGTGTTTGAAAATATACACTCATTTTTTTCACAGTGAAAGTAGGAAGCTCACAATAGTGTGAAAATGATATGCCGTTATGAGGCCTTCGTTTTTCGAGCTAAACAGGCCTGAGTTATCCCCCTTAGATTATGACGTAATTGGTGCCAATTCAACTGGGTCCCTGTCTATTCTGAACGCAAAAGATATCAAGTACAAGTTTTCGGTAAAACAACATGGCCTACGACACACTCCGGCGCAGTGGTGACTCAGCATAACACTATGCTGGCTGGCATCTGAGACGCTAGAATCACACACCTGTACCTACACCACGTGAAGCGGCTCTAACAAAGCATGATGACATCATAATGTTTATCAATTGGCACCAATGACGTCATATTGCAAGGGGCATAAGCCATGGTGTTTTTGTTATGGAAATAGAACACTTGGTAAATGTGAAAAATATAAATCGTTTTAATGCAAAACATATGTTAATTAATTGTGATATTTTTATATTTTTGTCTATGACACTTTTAGGTTAACACTTTTATTGTGGAAAAAGTACAAGGAAATTAGGTTCATTTCTGTGTGCACTTGCCCTTTAAGGGGATAAAACAAGGACTTGTCTGCTCAGAGTCAGTATACTGTGTCTGAGTTGGGGTATCCATGTCAAACTGCTAGCATTATAAAACCGGCATTAGTCCAGACTGGTATAAGCTGACACACACGTGCATGCTTGTCGCTATATAAGTGCAATAATCTTGAACACAATGTTTTAACCCCAATTCACCTCCTTACTTGACGGTTGAGTATTTTTTCAAGCAGTTGATGGGACACTTTCAGGCCTGGGTCCAATTTCAAAAGGCAGATTTAGTCCTATTGATGTTATAAATCTATGTTAAAGTATACACATTACGAAAGTGCTACCATCACTTTGTGGAACTGGTCTCAAGTGCTTGCCAATCTATATCAGCCAAACCACTAGAACAATTTAAGAGTTTCATACACAGGAAAATATGTATTGCCCTTCTTACATCAGATGAATCTGAGAAATATTAGAATTCAGAAGTTAATCTCAAGCTTCTTTCCCCCCAGTTCTGTTGTATCCACCTGACCTTCCCCCTGGGAGCATCAAGAGACGGGTGTCCCAGCCTGGACAGAAACTGCTCTCCACCCGCTTTGCTATCTCCCCCAAACCTCAACGCCAACCACTGGAGGTCAGACACAAAGACAAGATGAAACGATCCAAGAGCGGGCAACTCATGATCGACAGCCGTCATAGATACCCAAGAGGATCTAATGTGACCCAGTCTGTTTCCAAGGAGACTCTGTCAACTGGACGAGCTTTGATCAGTCGTAAGATTGATTGCTGGATGTCTTTTGAGGAATATGAGGAGCTCACTAGGTATGTTGGAAAATCATGATGACATCAGTGTTGAGGTTTCAAAAAGATATTCAGAAACTATTTCAATCTGCTTGGTCATTGTTCTTTGTATTATGTTATATAAGTATATATGTTCATTTTAGCCTCCTCTTGTCCAGTAATGGAGAAGGCTATTTAGAATAAGATCTCAAGATTTGAAGTCAGTTCATTTGTATCACCAATATGAAAATGATAAAGATTCATGTCATCAAAGCTATACAGAATCTCACCAAAGTGTCTTTCATATTATCAAATATATGAACACAAGTCAACTAAAGTAGCAATACTCTGAGGCTTATCGTGGGTTCTACACACTAGTAGCTGATCATGCTGATGCAAAGACATAACTCAAGGAAATTATGTTATTGTAAATGAAAGTTTTGTCCATAATTATGTTGCAAACATCTTTGTAAAATGTCCATATTAGTAATAATTCTTTATGTGTATTTTGTTCAGTGTTTGAAAAAGGCGTCTTGCTAAGCAAATTGCACAGCGACGTGCATGTTATTTCATGTGAACGTTATGCCATCAGTGCTTTATTAACATTGTCTTCCATTCTGAAGTACAATAAGTTTGTGTGCATAATTGTTTGGTTTGTTTCATGTATACTACTCAAAGAAGTTAAGGAGCACTCGATTCTTTCATATTGCCAGTTAATCTGTCCTGCCTTGACAGATTCACTATAGTAATATGAAAGAATCGGAGTCTTTTATTCCATTAACTTCCTTTGAGTAGTACATGACATCATCATGAACTCGGGGACAATGCCTGTTTTTGATGTCATACTTAAAATGGATCTCACAATAAGCATGACAAGAATTTTGATATTAAATAATCACACAAGGAAAAAAGCACCCTCCAAGCTCAGAACAATAGTGAGTTTGATCCTGTTCAACTGATTTCTTGTTCTTTTTGTACTATACATCAGGAAAGTTTGTGCAAGCAGGAAAGTACAGCGAAAACTGTGAGTGACATGGACGGGAGCAAAAAAACAACAGTTTGTATTATCCGTCAGTTCGTTATAAGCGTGTTTGTTATAAACATAGTTAACTGAATATTATATGTGCTCCATCTCTGTTTCAAGTCATTTGGCAGTGCAGTACAAGCAGCTCCATGGCAACGTGGACCACAATGCCTTCTGGCCTGGTCACCTCCTCAACAAGCTGCGTCTGTGTATGCCGACCTCCAACGATGGTTCCCAGGCTGTGTTCTACAACACAAAACAACCGAAGCGTTCCAACCCAGGATATCACAATGACCTCCAGACTTGGCCGGTTGGGCAAGAAGGTCATGTGATGTACGCCCCCTATGAGCGCCACTACAGGAACCCCTGAAAGGGTTCTGGATATTTGTTGTGTGTTGTACAGTGTGTAGAAATCTCCAGATTATGAGGCTGTGATATTTTTGCCAAAGATGAAGAAATTTTTGATTTTCTAAAGAAGTTGAATGTATTGTACATGATGAACCAACCATGATACAGACATTATATTGTGTTTTTTCGATAATTCATATTTCATATATATGTACCAGGTATTTTACATCTAAACTCAAATATAAAAGATGATTGTTTTCTACCCAAAACAAGAGAAATAAAGCAATTTTATTCTAGGTTTATTCTCTGTTATTCTCGAGTCCTGCGAGTCGAATCACATCAATAAATGCCTGGGTGCCGTTGTACAAAACAATCTAGTGCTACGCTGTCATATGTCTATGTTAAGATATGGAAGTTACGATCACCTGAGCGCAAAGATCGCTTTGTACAAAGCACCCTGTACTGTAAAATTATTAGCAAACATAATCATGATGATATACAAATGTTTAACATCCATGATCTTGCATCTTTACGATAAGATAAGAATGAGTGCGAGTGAGTTGGGTTTAACGCTGCTTTTAACATTATTCCAGTTATATCACGGCGTGTCAGCTTAATGTGGGAGGAAAGCCCGAAGTGATGCAGGTCTCATACGTAAACCACTTCGATGAAACCCACGAGCACGGGTATGGTGCTGACGAACCTAGAAACATAATCGGGGCAAACCGGGATTCGAACCCACAATCATAGGTTTCTCGCATGCCCCAGGGACGCAACTCTGCACAGCGAATCACGGCGCTTTAGACGACTGGGCCACCCGTGCCCCCAGATAAGAATGAAACGACCAGCTTTGTTACGTGAGACACAGTGACTGAAAGCTGATAGATAACTCGCTCAAACTGTGCACATTGCACATGTATAGCATGCCATCCACAGTGACACACCCTGGTAACCTGCATGTGTCATAAAACGCCACAACCACATGGTTCATTGATCGGGTATAACGAAGGCAAATGCCTCCAAAGTGTATATGACAGAAAAAATAAAACTGCTAGAATAGGCATGATTGAATTTGCCACACACATTTGTAATCTGAAAGTGTGATGTCGCGACTGATGGAACAATATGGGCAAACAGGTGGGTTATGATAAGGATGGGTAGAGAAAGACCTTAGGGTTAGTTGTGAGGTTGGGTATGGGTGAGCTATCTCTTTTAACATATTAATCCAATGTAATCTGAAAGTGTGATATCGCGACTGTTGGAACAATATGGGCAAATAGGTGGGTTATGATAAGGATGGGTAGAGAAAGACCTGAGGGCTAGTTGTGAGGTAGGTATGGGTGAGCTATCTCTTTTAACATATTAATCCAATGTAATTTGAGGAAACTCCATATTTGGGTTAACAATATTTTCTTTATTTTGTCCATAGTGAAGATTCAACAATAGCTATCTGGGATCCACCAGACCAACAACAGCAGCTAAAGAAAATAACAACACACAAACATACAGTGGGAGCTGAGAACATCCTCCATTGTTCAATGTATTTCCATTCTAATTCAATAAATACCTTAGGCTAAATTGTACAAAGCGATCTTAGCACTAAGATCATCTTTACTCCCATACTTTAACATGGATTTACATGGTTGTAAATTACAACAGTCTTAGCGCTAAGATTGCTTTGTACAAGTAGGCCCTGGACTTTCACCATGTTAAAATTATCAACCAATTCAAATTACACTAAACATTCGTTCGTGACTGAAAGAAGTGGCAATATAACCAGCACTTTTCTCCACTTTTGCATGCCATCTCAAATACAACTGGAACATCTTCTAGCAAAAGGAGTTCTTAATACTCAGCTAAAAGTTCATTTCTAACCGATTTCATAATCAATCCAATACACGAAGGACTTGTTTGGACGAGTTAACAATTTTGAATGTATATCTATACCAAACATAGATTTTTTATTGGTTATTGATTTTGCGAGAGAAATTCTGTGCTCAGTTAGTTTCAAGACCATTAAAAATAGGATATGTTTTCAGAAAGACAAGCTGGGTCAGTGCTTTGAAGGGCATCAATCGAGATTTGACATTTTACCAGCCGCTCAGGGGCAGTAGACACAAATGGTCATGTCCCATTAGTCACCAGTCGGACAAGTGGTTTTTGAAAAAAAAACTAGATTTTGGGAGAAAACAACTATAGCCCATCTAGATTTTCACTGACCCTTGAGGATCCGGGATAGAATAGGTCTTCAGCAACCCATGCTTGCCATAAAAGGCGACTATGCTTGTCGTAAGTGGCAACTAACAGGATCGGGTGGTCAGGCTCGCTGAGTTGGTTGATGCATGTCATCGATCCCAATTGTGTGGATCAATGCTCATGATGACAATCACTGGGTTGTCTGGTCCAGACTTGATTATTTACAGACTGCCGTCATATAGCTGGAATACTGTTGAGTTGGCATTAAACAACAAACCAACCAACTAGATTTTCACTGCTGGGGAGAGACTAGATACCTCCAAATGTAATGCATATTGTGTGTTCCACACATCAGGATAGGGCTGGGACAGGTAACTCGGGTCCTCAGGTCGGACGGGTACTGGGTAGGACCCGGGTACCCACAGGACTACCCAGACCCGGGGTTAGTCATGGGATATATTGTTTACTGACAAAAATGATCTAGAACTCAATGGTTACACTACAAGTCACAAATGTTTGCATTTCATTCTGACTATGAACACATTTCTTCTGACTTTTATGTTTGAATAAAGATAAGACTTCTGTCAACTTCAGTGTATGCATGACCAGATCGTTTTTATTAAGACGTGTACATCTAAATAATTTTTCCAGGGGTACGGTCAAACTTTTCCCAATCTGACATTTTGTACCTATCTCTTAATTGCGACCTACAGCAGATACCCGGGTAGGGTCAGGTAATAGGGGTGTGGGTACCCGGGTAGTAAATTTGGACTCGTCCCAGCCCTACATCAGGGTCATGCTATGAAAGTCATTGTGCTGGCTGCTGCATCATATTCCTTCCCCTGAACACCCTCGGTGTATGTCTGTCCACATAACAGCAATAGAACATCCTGTATCCATGGTAACAGGTTTTGTTGGGATGGCCATGTTTTCGTCTTCAGTCATTGTCACTAAGTTCTTCCTCATCACTGAAGTAGGAATCCTTCTTATACTTCTTCCTCTTGGGTTCTTCCTCAGCATCATCTAGGTAGGGAAAAGGATACTGACCGGACTCCTCGTTGTGTTTTTGATGCTGAAAAATCCAGTCCGCAATGTGAAAATATCATTCCAATTTGGTAAAGTACTACTAAAAAAAAGTCTTTCATAACAAATTAACCACAGTCATATGAAAAAATGGGGTGTTCTTAACTTCTTTTGAGTGGTATATTTGAATGAGTCAAGGACTTAGATTATGTGAATATTCAACCATCTTGTCTTCAATCAGACTTTAATTTGCAGCAGTTATTGGTATAGATTTTAGTTGTCAACTAACAAGGGGTGACATGTAAATGAAAACTAACAATCACAATAATGATTCTGGGGCAGAATATTTCCTCATGCTTGTCTTAAGATTTGTGATTTATGGCCGGGAGGCGACAAAATGGATCGAGTGGTCAGACTCGCTGATTTGGTTGATGCATATCATCCTATACGCTCATGATATCAATCACTGGATTGTCGGGTCCAGACTCTATTATTTACAGACCGCTGGAATATTGCTGTGTGCAATCAAAATGTTCTTACAGATACGTAACACAGACAATTCCCTGATTCCTTCATGTGTTTATGATCACATGGTGGAAAACAACAACAGTTTCTTATAACAAGACAAATTAAATCAAAACTCATGATCATATAACAAATGATCACCTTCAAACCTATCTTAATCAGCGAATGAAAATCAGAAGACTGTGCCTACCATCACACTGAACATCGAAATCCATCTGATATCATAAAAATTCAAATATTGCAACTTAACTTTTGTTTAACTTTATACAGAAATTTGAATTTGACTGTGACCTGTTATCACTGTAAGAAGCCTTACCTGGTAGCGGATAGCTGCCGATAGACTGTCTTCGGTTTGGTTGTCTCCCTTGTCAGAATCTTCTTCATCCCTGGAAAATAAATACGCTCTGTTGTGAAATCGCAGTAGCAACCTGTCACGTATTACAGGTCAAGGAACATTTTTGCCATCTTCAGAGTGCATCAGAAACATCACTCTTCCAAAGTACATTATTTTTTTAAGTGGCCCTACCTCAAGGCCTGTCTATGTCTCTAATGACCATGCATAACCGAGGACAGAAAAGTGCCAAAGTGGTTGATGATGTAGGTGAAAGTTGAGTTACCCGGCATTAATGCAGCTATTTGTATAAACATAATGGCAACAATGACATTCAACCCTAGTTTATCCAATTTTGGAGTCACATGTCAGCCTTCAAAATTCATGCTAGTCCGCAAGCCCGAGACTACTAAATTGTGCTGTGGGCAAGAAAAACCTGATGATGGCAGTGCTTCAATACTGCTACAAATTGGAACTGAATGAAACTGACAGAAATTGTAAACACAGTACAGTCTAACATTGTTGTGTCAAACACTGATGTGTCAAACTTTTGTCTCGAAGTAAAAGCTTGGTGTGTATTCCTTCTTTATTCATCATTTTTGGTTGTGTCAAATCTTGGACAACTCAAAGTATTTACATTGGTCCCTTCAACTTCGACACAACAGTGTTTGACTGTAAATGTTTTTGTCTTGTTCATGCAGGACTAGCAACAATTTCTGAGGACCCATGAAATGTTTACACCTAACCTCTGAATGAGTCTGAAAAAAATGAACTGAGTGTTGAACCAAAGACATTCCAACATACTCTTCATCTTCCTCGTTCTGTTTCTTCTTTTTCTTCTCCGGAGGCTCTCGGTCTCCCAGCAGGTTCTTTGGACATTGATAGCTCAAGTGACCTTCATCCTGTTAAACACAAACATCACACAAATTTGAATTGCACATTGATATATATAATTTCAGTTAGGCTTAAAAAAATAAAAGAACTGGTTCTCAGGCAATGACTTTTGAAAATATTGTGTGGGCGGCATTTTTTTTTTTTGCTTGTTCAAACTAGTATTTAGCCAAATAAACGGTTGGCATACCATCAACCTGGGAAAGGGCCTCCCTACATAAACAAGCATACAAACTGCTATTGCCTCCATGACCATAACATGTGATGCGCAGTAAAGCAGTGCTCATGTAAAGGGAAGTAACTGCTTGCTTTATTGGATCCAAACGAAACGAATGAAACATGCAGCAGACTTTATGATGATGCGGGCAGTGCCTGAGAACCAAGACTATTATTTTGTAAGCCTGATTTCGCAAAAGAGTTGTTGTCATGTGCACAGTGAGAAGGCTGTAGGCATATACTACTTTGGTAAAGTGCAAGGGAATAGTGCCACTGAACATGGCCATAATATCCTGACATTGGATCCTGGAGACTCTAAGGGCCACAACAGCTCCTCAGATCATTGAACTATGTTCCCCTCAACATATCACAGTAGGAAAAAAGAAAAGGTTGAAAAGAATACCAGTACCAAAAGACAAATAAAGTCATGACTCTTTTGTACAATAAAATATATTTGGACATAAGCAATAAGCAGACACTGCAAATAATGTTCAGCTTTCAACCTATCACATATAAAATTACATTTTGTCAAGGTGATGTTAGAAATTTAGAAGCTTAATGGAGATTGATGGAGGGATCTCCCCATGTTCAATGCTGGTAACATGTATCATATTTTTCAGACATTGCAAGTCTATAACAATGATTACAACAGTTAAGGGACGGTGGGCATGGTGCAGTAGCAGGGGTGATGGGTTGGCTTGATGACCCAGGTTCAGTTCCACACATGGTTTCAGTAAATGTGTGAAGCCAAACCTCCCCACCCCTATCACACCCCCTGCGTGAAATGGCTGAATTGTGTTAAGCAGCATGAAACATATTAGATTCACTACGATAGTTGAGATGCCAGACCATGACAACAAAAAGCAAAATTACACAACAACAAAAAATGACATAAGAACTCTGAAGATCTGGGGTAAAATAGGTCTTCAGCAACCTATGCTTGTTTTATAAGGCGATTATGCTTGTTGTAAGAGGCAACTAACAGGATCGGGTGGTCAGGCTCGCTGACTTGGTTGATGCATGTCATCGTATCCCAATTGTATAGATTGATTCTCATGATGTTAATCACTGGATTGTCTGGTCCAGACTCGATTATTTCAAACCGCTGTCATATAGCTGGAATATTGTTGAGTGCGGCATTAAACAACAAACAACAAAGAAGTTCTCCTCTCACCCCACATTCATAGCACCGTGATTTGTCTTTGTACGTTTTCTTCTTGATGAACTCAGTGGTTCTCCCATTGTCCTTCGCAATGCTGCATTTGATTGTCCTTCCAAACATCTGCAAAACAGGGACAAGAGAGAACATGTAACCATGGTAACACAAATACCATCCACCTTTTGGGGCAATTCATGTCAAAAAGAAAGAAATATATGTTTAGTCAAGTGTGTGCCACCGGGCACTCCAAAAGATATAAGAAGTGCTCTTTTGAATTTAAGTGAGGCAACCGGAAGGAAACTTTTGATCACACTTTGATCTCAGTGAATATTAATTCAACATGAACTAGATAATATTACATTGTGAAACACAAAACGTTTGTCTCCTTCCATTTCACTGCAATTGATAGCAGACCCATGAAAATGCGGGGTAGAATAGGTCTTCATCAATCCATGCTTGCCGTACAAGACGACTATGCTTGTCGTAAGAGGTCTAACAGGATCGGATGGTCAGGCTCGCTGACTTGGTGCATGTCAACGTATCCCAAGTGCGTGGATCGATGCTCATGATATCAATCACTGGATTGTCTGGTCCAGACTCGACCGCCGTCATATAGCTGGAATATTCTTCAGTGCAGCGTTATATAACAAACAAACAATTGATAGCACCTTTTTCAGTATACACCTGTGGACTACAGACTACCTGAGACTTGTTGAGAGAGCGCACAGCCTTGTGAGCGGAGTCCCGTTCGAGGTACAGCACAAAAGCCACGCCCTTACTCCGCCTTGTGTCTTTGTCCTTCATAACCGTCACTCTGGAACAAAATATCCCAGTCATGTGTCATCACTACAAACAACCACCATACGACCATGTTTACACTTGTACTTGGGACATCAATATAAAGAGTTAGCTGTGGTCCAAGGCAAGTTGAGGGCCGACATGAAGCCATAGGTCACTAAACCATTAACTAATAAACAAATATGCATGTATCCTAATCTGATTGGTTGAAACACATTGTTAATATCATTCATTTTGATAGTCACAAATGTGGCCAAAATTTGTTTTTGTTATAAATCATATATTATAAATTTTTAATATACATGTAACATAATCAGTTGGATTAGAATTTAATGAGGAGAAAATCACTGAAGATGCATGACCTACATGTTCAATGAGAATGCAGTGTTAAAAAGGAAGGGTCCATGAGGAATACTGAAATCATATTTGAATCTTGGGACTAGGGCTGGGATGAGTCCAAGTTTACTACCCGGGTGACTAACGGGTGGTCAGACTCGCTGACTTGGTTGATACATGTCATCGTAATCTTCCCCAAGCAAGAGAGTTAACTGACTATTAAAGTCCAGTTTCCATAGTTTCAGTTTGTTGCCGTCTCCATTGAAAATGTGGCAGGTTTTAATCATTACGATGGAAACTTTATGGGGATTGTGTCTTGTTTGGAGTTGTTTCTATTTAAAGTACAGTGTATGTACATAGTCCATACTTTGGTTGCTCTCTGCTGGTTTTCTTTGGAAAGCCTGGGTATGCATTAAGTTTTTCATATTAATACCTCATCAAAACCCAACATTTGGGTGGGATGGAAACGGGGCTTGAGCATCCCACTAGCCTGACCAGACAAGTTTGTGGTCAATAGTATGAGCAGCATGCTCCACAACCATTGTGACCACCCAATACCCATCAAAGTCTCTGTGGGGATTCTGGTTAAAAATATAGGTCGCCAGCAACCCATCCTGCGTTAAAACTCAAAGACCTCAGTGTCATTCTGGGATCAGGGAGCTGGGATCTATTCTGAACTCAAAAACACACGGCTTCCCAAGCGCGGGTATATAGTTTTCTTGAAAAGGAGAGTATTTTGTGATTTGTCAATCTGTGTTCAGTAGTAACTAGTGAAACAACATGTGTAGACTAGCTGTGATAAGGCTCAGCTGATTGCAATCATCCTAGGCAGAAGTTCAAAGCAGTGTGACTTCATATCTCGTTACGCATTAAGGAGAAAAAGAATTGCAAATTGTCAAACAAAGGTATATGACAGTCAGAACTGCATGAGGGTATGATAATGATTATCTCCTAAATGACAGGGGGAACTTAGTTAATAAAACATTAAGTCATAATTCACGGACTGGGTATGTTATATACTCTGATTCGGGTACAAGATTATGCCTCAATCGGAGAATCTCCCACATCATTAAACTTCAGCTGGTATTGTTATGTACATATACAATAGTCCAGGGCTGAAAAGTGAGTGAGTGAGTGAGTTAAAATTTTACATCGCATTGGCAATATTGCAGCCATATTGCGATGAAAACAAGTTAATTATTACTAAATACCTGTCGACAAAGGACAGTAAAACAGTAAGTCATGTATCACAGCTTAGGTATAAAACAAACCAGATCTAGTGCTGGAAAGGGTGAACTCGGATATTCGGGTCCTGAGTATAAACCGGATACACACAGGATGTCCCAGACCTGTGGTTAGTCACATGTTATATTGTTTAATAATAACAAACTCCATGGTTACACAAGTCGATAAATATTGGCATTTCTTTCTGACTATGCATGACTTCCTGGTGACTTTCATTCGTTGGAGTAAAGATAAAGCTTCTGTCAACTTCAATGTATGCGTGATCAGATTGTCTTAGGCGTGTATCTAAGAGGCTATTGCCGGGACTTCGGTAAAACATGAGACCTACATACAGCGGGTACCCTAGTAGGGTTGGGTACTACTGTCAGGTCCTACTGTAGTCATATCTTTTTGTGGATACATACTAGTTTAAGATACAAATCTGTGATAATCTAGTTCTTATACTATCCATTGTCAACAGGTTTTAAGTGATCTAAATGTATTTAATTATCAATGTACAATTTGTTCTGGTCTTGCCTGAAATACTGCTGTGTGACTTTTAACTCACTCACTCACTATTGTCATGACTTTCCCCAGACCTGCTGACAGTGTCGCTGATCGGATTGCTTACCATCGAAAAAAAACTACGTACAAAATGATTTATCGAGTTCTTTGTTGCTGATTTGGTCGCTTACCATCGAAAAAAAACCTACAAACAAAATGATTTATCGAATTCTTTGTCGCTGATTGTGTCGCTTACCATCGAAAATAACCTACGTACAAAATAATTTATCAAGTTCTTTCCAGATTTTTGTTTGCTTAGCGGTATACTGATATGAAATGCTGAATGAAATGCTTCAACAAACTTCACCACCATAAACCTAGTTCTCGCTCGCTATATCGTATTGTTCCTAGGAGGGCTGGGACGGGTAACTCGGGCACTTGGGTACTGAGAAAGATCTGAGAAATTACATGTATATATTGTTGGAAATGACAAAAAGTATCTAGACCTATATGGTTACACTACCAGTCACAAATGTTCGCATTTCTTTCTGTCTATGCACCAATTCCTTCTGACTCTTATTTATGTTTGAATAAAGATAAAACTTCTGTCACCTTCAGTGTATGCATGACCAGATCGTTTTATACGTGTATCTAAATACATTTTGCCAGGGATACGGTCAAACTATTCCCAATCGGACATTTTGTACCGATCTCTTGAGACCTATAGCCAGTACCCAGGTAGGGTCGGGGAATATTGGGGTATTGGTACCTGGGTAGTAAACTTGGACTCGTCCCAGCCCTAGTACCCAGGGTACATTCCGAATGTAAACCGATCTCGAGTGACTGTATCTATCTGTATCAGCCAGTGTCCGACTGTCCAAATTTACTTACTTGACCACTTTCCCATATTTGGCAAATATCTTGTGCATATCATTGTTAGTTAGTGAAAACGGTAAGTTGGACACATAAATGGTACTTCTGCTCGGGGCTAGTCCACCGCTCATGATGATCATCAATGCAACTCAGTCTGTTGACATAACGGGGGTCGCACATTCACATTTAGAGTTGTCTGCCGATAGTTCACTGTCGCGCCGCAAGTCGATGATCCCGCCAGCTGACTGTTGAAAACCAAATGTAGCAACTCCAGTGTGTTGTAGGCAGTAAAGATGAGATGATCTTGATATTCTGGACCAACCCCTGTATCCTGCTGTATCCTCCCTTGAAAATCGTATTTGGTACACAGATTAAACTTTTAAAGAAAATTATGGCTAACGTAAATTTTTTCCTTTATTTGTATTTTTTGGGGTCTGAAAAATAGCTGGGGGGGGGGGGGGGGGGGGGGGGGGGGGAGGCATTTGAATCCTTTACGTAGGGGTAGGGGGGCCATTTTTTAAATAACTGACGACTCATTTAGTATCAGATGTATGAACATATTGGCGATTCTCATAGATAGGCCCCTAAATATGCTCGAAATCGAGATCTTGGATATACTTGCATTCGAAGGAATTATTTCTTAAAAACCCCACCCATCTATACGACACTAATAGAAGAATTTCTTTGATAGGCATTTAGAAGTTGGAGTACTAAGTAAGGAAAAGAATTTATGGATGAACAACTTCTTTATTACAATAAGAGCGACGTTTCGGTGTAGGTTCTAACACCGTTATCAAGCAAGTGATCTACAGAGTGTGGTTGGCAAGTATATATACAAGTAGGAGGCAATGTTTATACAGTAGAGTAAATATTGTTATACTGGAGTAGAAAGTGAGTATGGTTTTACGCCGCTTTTAGCAATATTCCAGCAACATCACGGCGGGGGACACCAGAAATTGGCTTCACACATTGTACCCATGTCGAGATTCGAACCCGAGTCTTCGGCGTGACGAGCGAAGATTATGGCTGATTGGGTTTTTTGATGAGTTGATGGTACGCCAGGGGTATGTAATAGCCTTGGTCAGGGTTGATTGACGGCTGGAATCTTTTGATGTTGATGGCTTCTTGTAGTTTCCTGATCTTGAAGTCTTTGAGGTTGGTGGTAAGGGCTGTGACTCTCTCCCACTGAATGCTGTGGCTTGGGTTGTCATGGATGTGGTCTGACAGAGATGATTTAGAGTCATCTTTGGAGACTGAGCTTTGATGTTCTTTTATTCGGGTTTTGACGGGCCTAGATGTTTCTCCTATGTAAGCTTGTCCACAATTGCATGGAATGTGGTACACTGCTCCTGATGGTTCTAGCTTGTGGCTGGATGGTGGTTTCCCGTGGCTTTAATTGTGTTCTGAATGGTATGACTTCTCTTGAAACCTACAGCGCTAACTTCGAAAATATGACCAGCAAAATCTTTATAGAATATAATGGTTTTCAATTATTATGTCTTTCCTTTTTTCTTTTGGCCAAGCTAACCTACAGATTGGAGGATACATTTAAAATTGTCAACATATCAACAATATACTTCAAGCTAAAAGTAAAACTTCTAGCCAAATTCCCTTGTTTCGATTTTCGCAGTCAGGGCAATTCAATTCATATGCAAAAGGAAACAGTACCGCTGGAAGGGGAGCACGATTCGTGCCCATATGGGGATACGTAAATCGAAATGCCTTATCCGTGACTTACTTAAATCTGATATATATGTTATCAGTTAGGAAGTCCAGGATTTCACCGAATGTTTTGTCAGTAATCTCCAGGTGGCGGATTTATATGGAACTTTGGAATCCAGTACACAAGAGGAATGGACATGTCTTTAGGTTTTAGAGTCGAGTCAGAAGTTGATAACACTGATGCGTGGTTTTGGCAGACTTCTTTCTCAGTTAACCTACTGGCCTTATACTAGTATGTGGTAGTATTTCATACGTCACTCATTCCAAGTTCTTTCATGTGTCTTTAGTACAAATTTCACGTTATTCGTTTCATTTCAGAACGATGAGTGAGTATGGTTTTATGCCGCTTTTAGCAATATTCCAGCAATATCACGGCGGGGGAATCCAGGAATGGGCTTCACACATTGTACCCATGTCGGGAATCGAACCCGGGTCTTCGGCGTGACGAGCGAACGCTTTAACCACTAGGCTACCCGACCGCCCCCCAGAACCATGAGCATTAGGCAGTTGATGATTCATTGTTTGTTATTTTACAGTAAACTACGGTTATAACGAAGTCAAAGGGACCACTGATTTTAGTTCGTATTGCCGTAGTTTGTTATGTGCATATATACAGCATAACTACAGCAAATAGTCGGGACAAAAAAAGTAAGTTCGTTATACCCGTCAGTTCGTTATAAGCGTGTTCGTTACAAACGTAGTTTACTGTAACTTCAATGCACCCACGTCAAAAGGATATGTGGTGTCTGAATCATGTCTGAAGACGTGCAAATCTAAGTGGGAGTTGTTGGGATTATAAGCAAGCAGACCCTGTTTTACTGATTTCATTTTACATATGCTGATCCCCAAAGCAAAATCCAAACCCACCAAACCACCCCCACCCTCACCCCCACCACCAACCCCACCCCCAACCCCAACCCCAACCCCAACCCCTGAAAATCAAATAGTCGCTCCCAAATAGCAATTAAGAATGGCTTCCGCACCATTCGTAGGAGGATAAACATGGCTTCATAATCCGTGGGCAATTTGAAAGGAAATAATAATGCATAAATGAGTAAATGACAAGTCAAGCTACAGCTCCCACGACAGTCGGCCTATATAGTCAATCTAAAATTAACACAAAAATAGATGGTATGAATTAATGTCGCTTTCAGGCCGAAAAGCATTACGTTCTCGAGTCTTTGCTGTCGGGGCAAAATGACGTCAAACAAGTTGATGCTTTTGAACTACTTCCCTTTTGTACAGTGTTGAGTTAAATACGTTAAGGAAATGGTTATTTAACATGATATAATCCATCTGTTACAGCAGTCAATTGTGCCATTGTTTAACACAGCATTTCACATTATGCCATTACTACTCTGAATCCATTATCCCCTGGGGCGTGTCTGTAATCATATCCATAAATCCCCTGACCAGGGCATCATTGTCTCTCCGTCTGTCCATTGTTGTCCAATAGTGTATTATATATACTGAACCGCAAAAGAAACGTCACCATGGATAGATATAATGGGAAACCTTAATTGTCCAAACACTGTAAACATACTTTGAGACATATTAAAAAGATTAAACTTGGCAAAACTGATCATCAAGGTTAAAATTAAAGTGACAAATGTTCTTAAAGTGAAACACAACACTAGTCTCTGAGAAAATGGCATCACGGGTCAGTATCTCGTGTGTCCGCCATGTGCATTGATGACTGCCGTGCAATATCGATACATGGAATGGATGAGGCGGTTGATGAAGGCCATAGGCACTTCAGCCCACACTCTGAGAAACGCCTGACGCAGCTAGTTCAGCTGCAGTTGTCGGCCTTGGTCGGACGTTATTCAGCCGTATTTGAATCATGTCCTACATGTGCTCAATGGGACTGAGGGCAGGTCACTGCATGGTTCTGATGCCATTCTGCTGGAGGAAGTCTCTTAATGCTCTCGCAGTATGGGCACGGGCGTTATCATGCTGAAACTCGTGGTTGCGGCAACATGCCAAATGAGGTATGGCGTGTGGTCTCAAGACTTGATCAATGTACCGAGCTGGTGTGACACCATTGCCCCTCCCTGGCCCGATGTTCTGGAAGACCACAGGGCCGACCCTCTGTGAAAGACCAATTCCAACCCACAGCATGATGCTCGGACCACCCAACGAGTTTCTCTAAAACATACGAGCATCCGAATGACATTCTCCGCGGCGTCGCCAGACTCTCCCTCAGCCATCTGCTGTTGAAATACAGTTACGGCTCTCGTCTGAGAAGAGGACTCTTCTCCAGTGCTGGTGGCGCCAATGCTGGTGCTGTGTTGCCCACTGAAGACGGCCCCGGTGATGACGTGGTGTCAGAATGGTTCCTCTGTGTGGCCTGTGACAGTGGAGGTGTCTGCTCGTCAATCATCGTTTGTCCAGCTTGCAATCGTCCAATGGCCAAGGATTTCTTGTCAATCTTGGCATGTGGTAGCAATTCAAGAACGAATGAATGTTATCCGATCTGGGTGGATATTTATAGGGCAAGAAATGGGGGAGCGCATGTGCATTTCAATTTGCAGGGTTTACCATGGCCATTGCCGTGATGCGTTTGGGTGATCGGTTTTATTGTCATCTGCTTTGTTTTTTTATCATCAAATTTCATTTTTCCCAACAAGGTAATGTTAAATTTCAAAAACTTTGACAAAAAATCCCCAGATATTTAAATGACAATTTTTCATGCAATGTGACTCGGGGTGACGTTTCTTTTGCGGTTCAGTTTATATATGAAGGCCAATGACATGTGGAGTGTTTTGAGAAAAGTAATGAAAACCATTACCATATGCATGTCAATGAACATTTTTTATTCACCGATAAATTCCTAAACTTTAACACATTCTGACAGCAGACATATAACTGTTGCTATAAAAAATATTCAAAAAAGGAAATAAACTTTTTTAATTTGTGTAAGGGTGGAAAGGGCCAATGTCTGTATTTTGGCTCTTTTGACCCCAGGAATTTGCATGGGATTTAACATGTGAGATTGATAAACTACTACTAAAAGTATAAACGCTTACTACTGAAGTTCTTTAAATGATTTAAACGCATGCCAACTTCGTTGAAATAATTGAAACATAATAATAATGTTTCCAAACTTTCAAAATCTCTTGAACAACCAGTCTCAGTCACACACGGAAATGAGAGCTAAAAGGTCCAAAATCTAGCAAAGTGACTTTGGCCCTTTTGGTACCTGACTTTGGCCCTTTTACAGAATTTTAAGTAGCTATATTTAAAAAACTTGTCAATGAAAACATACAATATTTTTACTACAACTAGAAAAGAACTCATAGATGTTATTTATGCAATAAGATGCAATATATATACATCTGTACTGTTAGTCTTGTATTCCGACTGCACCTGTTTGTACAACCGCTAGTTGTAAACGCCTCCTTGCTGGACTTGACTTGTATTATTAGAGTTGGAATCACCGTTCGACTTATTTCTATTAGTAATTTGTACAGTAATTTACATTTATAACGAACTCAAGGGGACCACAAATTTTAGTTCGTTATAACCGTAGTTTATTATAAGTATATATACAGGGTGTATACAGCAAATGCCCGGGACCAAAAAAACAGTACGTTATATCCGTGTTCGTTATAAACGTACTTTACTGTATTTGATTTTTTCACTACCGACTAAAGCAGTTTGGACTCAACATTTTTTTTAGCAATATTCCAGCAAAATGACGGCGGTCTGTAAGTCGTCGTTTCTGGACCAGACAAACCAGTCACTGACATCATGAACAAAGATCCACGCAATTGGGATCGATAACATGCATCAGAGACCATATACCGAGGGACAGGCCTCAGGGCTAATTAGTAACTGATCACCGCCGCGCGAGACAAAGCGATGATTATCGCGTGACTGTGCGAGATCTGCGAAATCTGACGGCTCACGTTCGAGTGTATACGCTGCATGCATCAACCAAGTCAGCGAGCCTGATCACCCGCCTCTTACGACAAGTAAAGTCGCCCTTTACGGCAAGTGTGGGTTGCTGAAGACCAATCCTATCCCGGATCTTCAGGGGCCCATTAATTAAAAGAGCTGAAAACATGCATAAATCATGCTTTATGTACTCGGGTGAAATCGCATTTGCACTGTACAGCGAAAAAATGGTAGCTGATACCTACCAACTTCCTGTTCCAGCGTTTAGCCCGTGCGAGTGTCTGCACCCCAAATCGACAGCATGCACCCAAATAACAGCGATTTTTATCCTCTCAATCATTGACAAACATATGAAATTAATAACTAATTTATTTATACCCATGCATATCTTTATAGTATACGAACTAGTGTGTTCCCATGTACACTATAGTAACTTTTCTTATGATTTATTGTTATACATTGTAGATAATCATGAGGGTGCATTATCAAGTGTGAATGATCATTCACCATGTATGTGATGTGCATTATCCTAATTATATATTCATATACAATTCCTTATCCTACCGTCTTGCTTTATATTTGATTATTTTGCTGAAATTTATAACTTTTCGCTTGTACCACCGTGTGTGGTTTTTTCATGAGAATAAACTTGAGTTGAGTTAAAAGCGCGCAAGTTTGACTCCGTTTTCGACAAAACAGAAGTGGCTTTAAAATATAATATATTCCCAGGAATACTGGGGGAAAGAAATCATTTCGCCCCCTGTTTTGCAGCAAAATATAAAATCGTTCACACAACACACTGGTTCTTCTAAAACACAACGTGTTCTTGGTTCCCCCTTTCAGAGAGAGAAGGAGCTGTGTGCCCTGAGGCGCTGACTCAGAAAATATATTCCGTCTCAAACAGAATTCACAGAAGCTCCCAATTTATGTTCAGTCAGTTTTAATGGTGAATATCAGTCTATCAGTTTCTGGAGAATCAAATACTACAGGGTTGCTGTCTCAAAAGATAATACATCTGTGGTTACAATCGACAGGAAGTTGTCCAAAGAGGTCGCCACTTGATCAGTCTGCATCAATCTTAGTTGCGTTCTGATATTTACTTGTTTCGGGTTCAATGAGTCGTTATTTATGTGCTAACATAATACAATGGAAACTGCTCCAGTCTATGATTACAAGTGATACTTTTACGTTTGGGTAATATGAGTACCTAGTATTGAGTAAAAAATAATTTCTAATAAAAAAAACTCCAGAAGCATGTCCATAATCATGATAAATCAACTCCAACCATATCATAAGCATAATTATGTTCATGAATCATTATCAAATAGTGATGATACCAGGTGTTCGCGTGAAGGTGTCTATCTCTATCAGCTGATTTCTCATCCACAATAATATTTGTTGCTGTAATACAGGCCAAAATAACTCTGACCTTATAAATGTATTGATAACAGATTGATTAATCTGCGCTGTGCAGAGTTGCGTCAGAAACCTCTACTCGTGGGTTGGAATCCCGTTTCGCCCTGATTATGTTTCTAGGTTTGTCAGCACCATATCCCTGCTCGTGGGTTTCACCAAAGTTGTAAACGTCTGAGACTGCATCACTTCGGGCTTTCCCCCCACATTAAGCTGACACGCTGTGAGGACACTGTTTAAAACGGCGTTAAAACCAAACTCACTCACTTCTTAATACATGTAAATAGCAAAATACTCTTCAAGACAGACATACCTATATGTTTTTCTTTCACTGTCAAGCTGCCATACATGATATGGGAATAACTTTGACAGGGCATTGCCTCGGTAAAGAACACAAAAATGCTTGGCAACGGTTTTGATTAATAAAATTTGAATTTTATTATTTTTCCTTCAAACTTTTAGAACGTCAATGGGAATCTATCAGCTTTTTTAACATCAGATCAGGATAACTCTTCAACGAATAATAGATGAGTTTGTGATGTGTGATCAAAACCACAATATTATAAATAAGAATATGATCACATACACACGTACGGACATATGTATAAATGTTTACACCAGCGGTAGCCTTGTGATAAAGTGATCGCTCGTCACAGGCCCGGGTTTGAAGTATCTCATACTTGGTGTCCCTCACACACTCGCTTTAGCACAAAGATTTGTTTTTGTTTGTTTGTTGTTTTACGCCACACTCAGCAATATGACGGCGGTCTGTAAATAATAGAGTCTGGACCAGACAATCCAGTGATTGACATCATGTGCATCGATGCACGCAATTGGGACCAATGACATGCATCAACCAAGTTAGCGAGCCTGACCACCCGATCCCGTTAGTCGCCTTTTACGACAAGCATAGTCGCCTTTTACGGCAAGCATGGGTTGCTGAAGACCTATTCTACCCCGGAATTTTCACGGGTCTTGGCACAAAGAAGCTGTTGTGACATTACAATAAACTATGTGAGAATATATCAGTTTATTGCTGACAAATATATCTGTTCTTACGTTGTTTTTGTAAGATTAATTAAATACTGGGACTTCATATTTTGGACGTTCATACGTTTTTCAGGAGGCTGTATTCTTGAAATGACGTAAACACTGATGGATTACTTTCACATTCCCAGGGAAACCCCTGGGAATTCCATGCACAAATAAATACAGAAGAGTTGGTTCTGTACTGATTGTATTTTGGTGACAACAAATAGATCCAAATAATATCTATAGATTGCTGAAGGCAGTCGCCTGACCTCTTGTCCAGAGGGCACGGGTGACCTTGTCGTCTTAGGCGCCGCGATTCGCTGGGCAGAGTTGCGTCCCTTGGGCACGCCAGAAACCTATGATTGTGGGTTCGAATCCGGGTTCGACCCGATTATGTTTCTAGGTTTGTCAGCACCATACCCGTGCTCGTGGGTTTTACCGAAGTGGTAAACGTCCGAGACCTGCATCACTTCGGGCTTTCCCCCAACATTAAGCTGACACACCGCGATAACTGGAATACTGTTAAAAGCGGCGTTAAACCCAACTCACTCAATCACCTCTCGTCCAATGGAAAGCCGTATATCGTGTAAACGTCACATTAAATACTTATATTTATTTGTAGTCAATTTCAATTGAAGAAAAATATTGAAATGCTTGTAAAGAAATTGATATGGAAGCTGGATTTGAACCGCAGTCAACAGCAGCGAGTTATGTTTTCCAGAAGGGCTTTGTATTCCAGTTACTGTCACCGTATTCGACGTAATAAGCGCTCTGCTCTAATAAGCGCCCACGGCGATATTTGCTAATACATGTATATTGGCGAGTGATTAATCCCAATTAGCACTCCTTCCGATTGGCTTATTTTTTTCTGTATAATACGCACTCGTGGGTTATATGCACCCTTAATTATGGGCAATTAAATTCTGGAAAAATATATTTCAATTGTCGTATATAAACATTTCAGGCTGTCAGCATAAACCACAAAATTTACTATCTTTCAACTCTGTGTTTTTTCCACCAAAATTATATTCTAATAAGAGCCCCCTACTTCTAATTTTGAGAGCGCCCTGGGCGCTTATTACGTCGAATACGGTATATGTCCCTTGTTTAAACGAACAAGGCAGGCTTGATCGCTGGAGCCGTTTCGTGATGGGACAGTTTCTAGAAGGCTGGCTGTACATATATAAGACCTACAAGAGGGCGATCCGAGGCCTTGTCGACCTGACCTGTGTCGAATCAACTTGCGGATTGTGTAATTATCTATAAACACAGATTCCTGCCAGTTTCCAACACTATTCTGGATGTCAATGTCAATCACTGGATTGTCTGGTCCAGACTCGATTTTTTTTACAGACCGCCGTCATATGGCTGGAATATTGCTGAGTGCGGCGTTAAACAACAAACAAACGAACAAACATTGTTTACATTATGGTTACAATCGACTGGATTGATTGTGAACCTAAAGCTGTGTGTTTCAAAATAATCTATCAATTATTCATTGATCTTGTGTGCATGGTCGTTTACTGAAATTACTGAATGGTCTGTATATATACGTACCGATTTCCGGGTAAACCCTTCGTTTCTAACTAATTACGTTTCAATTTGGACATCACACAGTAACATCACCGTTTGTACTATAATAGCTGCGGTGTCACGTTTATAGTACGTCTGTCTGAATGGGAAAAGCGGAGGCGTGCACCTCGGATAATAATAGATCATAAAGCCGTTGACTACAGTCACGTGATCTATAAGGTCGTTGCACCAAACGGAGTATCAGGGTGATATGGCTGTTTTGGTAGGTTATATGTTGACCGATAGACAAATATAGTTGACCCCTTTATCTGGACGGTGTATGCTTACGTCGCTGGTGCTACCAACCTTTAATTATGATGGACGAGGGAGTTCGGGATGAAACTTTTATTCAAGCAGCCAAGATGACAAACATTACAACATTTTCGTAATTAAGAAAAAAACAAACCATAAATAACATATACAGTAAACTACGTTTATGACGAACACGCTTACAGCGAACTGACGGATGTAACCAGCTATTTCTTGGTCCCGTCGATTTGTGTATTTTGTTGTACATATGCCTATAACGAGCTATGGTTAAAACGAATTAAAATTATTGGTCCCTTTGAGTTCGTTATAACCGTAGTTTACTGTATTTAGATGTGATGGTTCTTAAGTTATTAAGTGTTTTTAAATTATGAAGGAATGGGAAGATACGGTTATAACGGTAGAGGGGCCTCGTGGTTAAAGCGTTTCTCTCGTCACGCCGAAGGCCCAGGTTCTATTCCCGACATGGGTACAATTTTTGAAGCCCATTTCCATTCCCCGTCGTGATATTGCTGGAATATTGCTAAAAGCGGCGTAAAACCATACTCACTCACTATAACGGTAGACGTAGCTATATACAGATCAATCTCATTAAAATCAGATCTTAGTTCTCGCTACCGCTAAACAAAGATCTGAGGACATCCCACGTCAGACCGACCTTGCGCGAACTTTGACCGACCAATGGAATGACCAATCAGAAGGCAGCTTTCTCGTGTTTTACGGCACTAATTTTAAATTGGCGACTACGCTTCGAAACATATTTTGACAAATTCTCGATTACAAATTTGAAACCTGAACAAAAGAACATTCTGGAATGGCTAATAGATGGTCTAGATTGTATGGATACAGCCGTTAAATCCATAACTATCGTTCGGAGTTAAAGTTTTCGAGGCTGCATGATTAGAAATCCCATTCCGACTGTCACTTTCATAATCTGGTAAGCGATGCTCTGATTGGTCGGATGAAAGGTCACTCTGACGTGACCCCTAATGGGATGTCCTCAGATCTTTGTTTAGCGGTAGCGAGAACTGAGGTCTGATTTTAATGAGATTGTATATAGATAAACCCCTCCAACTCACATAACATAGGAGTGTCCTAACGTAATCGTCGTGAAAGATTACAATTACCGCTGAGCCTATCAAAGCGGAGTTGGTTGTGCGTCAACACGTGTACACCCATCGTACGATCTACGCTGGACCTTTAGACTTTTTTCGTTAATCGCGATAAACGTGTACTGCTGCTAATGAATTGGGTATTTACACCAATCACAAATACTTTAGATCTGCAGCTACAGATCTATGTCCCGAATCCGCAGGCTGAAGGACCTATCATCAGAAAATTGAGTAGTTGTTCCAAACTTTGATTGTGTTGGAGATTTTACGATGCTCCAACCTATAGGCTTTGCTAACGAGTTGTTTGCGACAATACAATGATTGACATCATGAGCATCGACGTACGTAATTGGGATAAGATGATATGCATCAAGTCAGCATGTCTGACCTTCCGATCGATCGATCCCGTTTGACGCCTCTTACGATAAGCATGGGTCACTGACACAAGACAATTCACTGACCCGGATCTTCACTGGTGTCCCATGTAGCCCCGTGGGTACTCCTGGTCCCGCTTGCACAAAGCGATCTTAGCGCTAAGATGATCGTAACTCCCATTCTTCAACATAGGCTTACGATAGTCTTAGCGCTAAGATCGCTTTGTGCAAGTGGGTCCAGGTTAGAAAACAGGCCTAGTCACAAAGCTATCTTGGCGCTAAGATTGTCAAAGTTATCGTAGGGAAAGAAATTCCAGCTGAGGCAGTTTCGTGAAGAGCCCCAAGCATCCAATGTTTGTCGTACACAGAGAGTATCGCTGTCCATGTCAAACCGGATGTTGGTAGGTGTCAACTACCATTTTCTCCCTGAACAGTAAAAATGTGATTTCGCCGGAGTTCATGAAGCATGATTTAGGCATGTTTTTAGCCCTTTTCATTAATATTTTGAACCCATTCGAAAATATATCATGCACCGAGAGCTTCCGGACCATAATCGTTATAGTATTTTTATACAGCACTGAGCCACTGGGTAATAAGGTCGATATTTGTATTTTGACCTTTGATGTCATTTGGCGTGATAGTCACGCCGTGAAAACGACAATATTAAATCATACTAGCGAACTTTTGTGTCAGGTTTAGCGTTATAGGCTATTTTAGTATTTGTATCAATGTATTACCTTTGTGAGATGAATATATTCTGAGATATTTAACAAAACAAAAACTGTACGAGTTGATGGTAGTTGGCGGCGTGAACAAATGTACTGTCAATGTACTACCTACCAACTTCCGGTTCCAACCAACAATAACTGGTTTGTCTTGTCCAGACCGAATGTTTTCATGTCACCATTAAAAAACTGGAATACTGTTGAGTGCGGCGGCTGGAAACTGCATTCTACCATGAATTTGGAAAATGATCGATTCTGATTGGTCATTCAGAGGTATCAAATCGCCATAACCACCCCTGATTAGAACAGACGATCTGACGCCCGCACCACCACGGAAGATAATATTAATAGAAACTTACTGTGTGCTGTTTGTTATTCGTACTATAGATCAGTACATCTCGCTTTATCCAATTATCTGTGTGGTACCTGTTATCTTGTCTTATCTACCTGTTATTGTATAATGTTTATCTATCTGCTGCTCATCACAACACGTCATGCATATATACCTCTCGTCACTTGGCGGTAGTCACTCCAGCTTGATAAGGGTGTCAGAATCTATATCGAAACGTTGCTATATGCAAACCAGTTGTTGATGTTGTTCTTACTGCCGAAACCTGCTTTAACATTTTACAACGTCGAGTCATTTTTTATATACCTAATATTCACTGTAATATAGTTTAAGTATTTTGATTTTAGTTAATTTTGCTTTCATTGTATTTTATTTGAAATAATATCTCGTAGACACTGTAAAAATATGCTTAGAATGTAAACACGTACGAGACATGTTTAGGAGTGTGTTTAAACCATAGTGAGTGAGTGAGTTGGGTTTAACGCCGCTTTTAACAGTATTCCAGTTATATCGCGGCGTGTCAGCTTAATGTGGGAGAAAAGCCTGAAGTGATGCAGGTATCAGACGTTTACCACTTCGATGAAACCCACGAGCACGGGTATGGTGCTGACAAACCTAGAAACATAATCGGGGCGAACCGGGATTCGAACCCACAATCATAGGTTTCTGGCGTGCCCAAGTGACGCAACTCTGCACAGCGAATCGCGGCGCCTTAGACGACTGGGCCACCCGTGCCCCCTGTTTAAATCATAAACGGACTACACATTTGGTGTTCTATCTGAACATGTTTGGTGCCACAACACACGAAATGAGCTATCGTTCACACCCGATACACATCCAAAGTGACATGTCTAAATAAAGTGCATATCATAAAGTGTTTGGACATTAAGTCAAATATGGAAAATATGTATAATATATATTGATATTAGATATAGTTTAGACACTTCAGACTAACAGTTATTTGTATTTGAATTACCTAGTTACCATGACAATACATCTTTGCCAATCAGAGTGGTCGTTGGGCTTCGACGACAGCACGTGCCACCGCACGCGGTAACTGATGTGTCCAACGGATAAATTCACTAATGAAATATTTTTAACGCTGACACTGTCAGTTTTTCACAGCAGATGTTAGCACCTTCTCCCTTCTCTCTTATTATGTCTATGTATTTGTGGAGATTTAACCCTTTCTATAACCGCATGTAGTAGTCTATAAAGCGACCCCTTTCGCAAGAATGCAGGTGCAGATACTGCGGCCCTCACACTATTAGAAGCAACAGCATATTACAATGAAAGAAGTTCTCCAGTCTACTGTGCATTTCTAGATAATGAAAAAGCCTTAGACAGGGTTTGGCTGGATGGACTTTATTAAAACTTTATGACCTTGGTATCACGGGTAAAACATGGCGAATACTACGTAGCTCTTATATGTCCATGTACTCCTATGTCAGCTTTGCAGACTATAGATCAGACTTGTTTTACGTATGCCATTGAGTTGGTAAAGGCAGAGTTATATCTGCTTGGCTCTCTACATTATATATCAATGATCTGTTATGTGAGCTGGAACGCTCTAAGCAAGGGCTAAATCCGCCGTGGGCACATACTCCAGGCCAGCTCTTGGCAGATGATACAACACTGTTTAGTAGCTCACCAACAGGCCTTCAAGATCTTCTCAATGTTGTAAATCAGTATGCATATAAATGGCAGCTTAAGTACAATGTCACGAAAATCGCTGTTCTAATATTTGATGTGCAGCGTAAATTTACCTGCTCTCAATCACTGTACTTGGGCAGTATGTGTGTTCCACTTCAGCAATCTATAATATATGCAGGTGTCAGGATTAGCTCTGATAAGTTTTCCTTAGAACGAACGCAATTAGCTTGTGAAAAGTTAAACATGTTAATCAATAGTAATAATGAAACTGGACTAAAGTTTGGAGGCATGAATCCAATCCCAGCAAAAAGGATCTGGAAACGAGTGATACTCCCATGCCGGCTCTATGGATGTAATGTCTGGGGACTATTAACCCTCAAAGAATACGATATGCTGGAAGTTATTCAACTTTTTTTCAGTAGAAAAATACACGGCCTTCCAAAATGTACATCAGGTACTGTTGCTGTGGACAACATCGGCTTGATATCTCTCCAATACTTTATTGACAAACAGTCACTGTTACTACTTGGAAAACTATGCCGGTCCAGTTACAGCTATGTTTTTAAAAAGGTATTCATTACTCGCCTTGGGCAGTTTAGATACGAAATATCGTTGGATAACTTCAGAAAACGATGTGCTTTGTCACTTGTATATAACATGCTTAGACTTGTCAAAAAATACAATCTCTATGCAGAAATAGAAGATTATCTAATTAAATGTAGCTTCCCAAGTAAAAAGGCATGGTCTGATATTGTTAAGGAAAGGATTATTTTGCAGACTGGGAAGCTCTATGCACTAAGCTGCTATCTAGACTTAACTTAAATATATATGTTTCGCTACGTAATGATAAAGAACACAGACTCTGGCTACTTGCACTTGAAAGTCCTGAACAGTTCCCAAACCTGTCTCATCTTGGGATGCCTAAATATAGAATCTAGGGAATGTCGATGTAGAATTGTAGCTCATGATATTATTAAGCATGTCTTTTGTATTGTACATTGAATATGAATGACAGAAATGAACTATTTGAAATCATTTGTGATGTGATAGATGTCTCTACATTTGCAAGACTATGTAGTGAGGGCGATGATTAGTCTGTCTTACAGACCCTGATACAAATATATATCAAATACAGCCCATGCAAGTCTATAATGTTTGGCAAGTCTAGAAATGAAGAGAGTCACTGGGCTCCTTTTTATTATATTTTTATTAAGATAACTGAACAACTGTTTTTTTTATGTAGGATATGTTCATTTCAGAGACTAGATTTTAGTCTAGGCGATGATATAATCCTGTCTGTACTACTTGGCGGTATGCCTGAGTGTGTTAGCTCTTTATCTCAAAGTCTATGGGGTGACCTTATGGTTATTGTGTCAAGATACTGTAGGAAATGGCTGTATCTGTTACAAAACAGTTATGCTTGATTGTCATGCATTTTGTAGTTATCATTTCTCATAATATTGTTAATACAGGGTCCAGTTGCACAAAGTGATCTTAGCGCTAGGACTATCGTGAGCCTATGTTAAAGTATGGGAGTTACAACCGCCTTTGCGCTAAGATCGCTTTGTGCAAGTGGGCCCGGCTCTGTAATTATACACAATATCATATATGATATGTATCTTCAATATCTGGAGGAAATAAAGAATATCTATCAGGCGCCCCCCAGTACAAGCCTTCAAAATCTATGCTAACTTATATACCCCATCTATAAAGCGAATCGGAATGAAGCACGTCACCAGCGCATACACTATCCCTCCCTACATTCGCAATAAAAACGTGTTTGTCTTCCTCAGAAAAAAATACATTTTTTTGTACCTTCTTTGTAATGTCATCACTTATACTGTTCCGTCTCCATTCATTTGATACATGCCACCGTATCCCAATTGCTTATCGACGCTTATGATGTCAATCACTGGATCGTCTGGTCCAGACTCGATTATTTACAGACTGCCGTCGTGCAGCTGGGATATTGCTGAGTGCGGCGTTAAACAACAAGAAGGGGGCACGGGTGTCCCAGTCGTCTAAGGCGCCGCGATTCCCTGTGCAGAGTTGTGTCCCTTGGGCACGCCAGAAACCTATGATTGTGGGTTCGAATCCCGGTTCGCCCCTCTTATGTTTCTAGGTTTTTCAGCACCATACCCTAGTCCTGCACCATGAGCGTGGAACATATTAAATTTATGAAAAAAATCATCTAGAAATGCATACAAAAGCAAGTCTAGACAGCTCAAGCTAGCTGTATTCCACAATCAGCATAGGGGATTTTTGTTATCTTTAGAGTCAAGAAGGATATTGTGTTATATAAGATTTCAGAGACTAAATGTTTGTCTTCACCATACCCGTGCTCGTGGGTTTTACCGAAGTGGTAAACGTCTGAGACCTGCATCACTTCGGGCTTTCCTCCCAAATTAAGCTGACACGCCGCGATATAACTGGAATACTGTTAAAAGTGGCGTTAAACCCAACTCACTCACTCACTCACTTAACAACAAGGAAACCAAAAGAAAGGGTTCGTGTTTTGTCACGGTAGAAAGGTTTACAAACATACTGTGTTACGCTTAACATTTAAAACCTCACACTGTCCATTCGGTTCCAAATTCAGTTTTGCGCTGTTAAATCTACAGGAAACCTTGTTCTACTTTGAAAACACGGCATGTTTGTCCCCTATACAAACCCGTGTCCAAACCTACTTGAGCTCAACACCAAGTCGCGTGCACGTGTTGTTTCGTGCAGACCACGTGACTGATTATATCGCAAGTCAAGTGGTATTGTTTCCCGACCTTTCAGATTGACACGACAGTTTAAGTCACGTACACGCACGTAGAGACTGTCTGTCAAATGTGTGTCACAGAGTATGTGTGAGTTAATTAAAGGGGCCGTCGGCGCGCGTGTGGGTCCTTCTATATCTGTACATCGCACATGTCAAACGTCACCTACTTATTGTAGGGGTCGACTGCCTTCCCTAGACTCGGATTATTACTCGATTTTTTATATGCCACCGTGACAGAGCTCGAATATTGTTGACTGCAGCGTAGTCCTGCACCATGACTGAAAAGTATTTATTTTATAAAAAAAATCAAAAAAAAATCTAGAAATGTATACACAGGCAAGTCTAGACAGCTCCAGCTAGCTATTCAACAAATCAGCATAGGGAAATTTGTTTTTAATTATTTTTAGAGTCGAGAAGGGTATTGTGTAATATAAGATTTCATAGGTTAAATGTTAGTCAAACTGCAGCGTAATGATATTTTTTATTGAATGTTTGTGTTACGGTCAATTTATACACGATTAAGACGTTGTTCGTTGCCACTCAACGATCTTAATTTAACGCCGCTTTGAACATTATTTCAGTTATATCACGGCGTGTCAGCTTAATGTGGGAGGAAAGCCTGAAGTGATGCAGGTCTTAGAAGTTTACCACTTTGGTGAAAGCCACAAGGACGGGTATAGTGCTGACAAACCTAGAAACATACTCGGGGCGAACCGGGATTCGAACCAACAATCGTTAGTGTCTGGCGTGCCAAAGGAACGCAACTCTGCACAGCGAATTGCGACGCCTTTGACGACTGGATCGCCCGTGCACCCCTCAATGAAATGTGTACATGCATACGTCAATACACATCTCAATATATCGTCCACCCAAATTAGATACATAGTGCCAAACTTTAATCTGGACTCCCCATTTCGAAATTCTTGGAACCGCCCTTGACCTTTGCGTACAATCAATGGGCTGATTATGTGGTAGCAAAACCACGCTGACCTGGTGTCGTCCCTTGCTGAAATCTTGAGCTATCAACATGTAAACATTCCTTATCTTATCTGGAGAGAGCGTTGACAGATATAACCTGTAGACAGAAACCGATGAGCTGTAGCCACGTGGTGACATGGTGCTCTAAACATATGTCACAGGTGAAACGAGTGAGTGAATGTTGTTTTACACCGCACTAAGCCAGCTTATCCACACTGAGATGGTTGTGCTATAAAATCGAAACCCTCATACTGTAACATTGCAGGGTAGATGTAACGCTACATTCGCTTTGTGCGGTTGGGCCCTTGTCCAAGCAAAGCAATGGATGACAATCGAATTTGCATATGCCAGAGGCAAGGGAGTTAACTGACTCTAAAAGTCCAGTTTCAACCCTTGCCGAACTGAGCTTGAATTACTTGGCTCGATCGATCGTAGCGCCACCATTAGCTATTGCGAGTTATGTCCAATCTCATTAAAATCAGACCTCAGTTCTCGCTACCGCTATACAAAGATCTGAGGACATCCCATTAGGAGTCACGTCCGAACGACCTTTCATCCGACCAATCAGAACATCGCTTACCAGATTATGAAAGTGACAGTCGGAATGGGATTTCTAATCATGCAACCTCGAAAACTGTAACTCCGAACGATAGTTACGGCTTTAACGATTGAATCCATACAATCTAGACCATCTATTAGCCATTCCAAAATGCTCTTTTGTTCAGGTTTCAAATTTGTAATCGAGAATTTGTCAAAATATGTTTCGAAGCGTAGTCGCCAATTTGAAATTAGTGCCGTAAAGCACGAGAAAGCTGCCTTCTGATTGGTCATTCCATTGGTCGGTCAAAGTTCGCGCAAGGTAGGTCTGACGTGACCCGTAATGAGATATTCTCAGATCTTTGTTGAGATGAAGCGAGAACTAAGATCTGATTTTAATGAGATTGGAGTTATGTCCCACCTCTAATATCACTTTGCTTCAAACAAAATGGCGGCGCCCGTGCAGTGAAGACATAAGCATATGTATTGTGAAATACGGGTCTTACCTCGCGAAGTGCATCAGATCACGTGAGCAAATTGATTTAAACATTTAAACAGATTTGAAAAATATCTGTCGACGCCCAGATGACGGTACATATATTTTGCAAATCCTGCAGTCGACCGAAATCTTCACGTTGAAATCCATGTTGTTTACGAACCGGATGTCGATTTCGTTACGCGATTTTGATTGGACAATGCATAGACTACGTGCCTGTTAACTCCCTTGCCTCGGAAAGATGCCCAACATACAGTCGGGGTAAAATGACACGCAAGTCAGATTGTTATCACCTATTCTCCAGTTTAGCCACCTCGATACTTTAGTGTATTTCATCCCTATTCAGTATTGGAGCTGTATGCTACCGTAGTTTCGTTTTGAGTCCGATTTGAATGACGGCGCTAAAAATAGCCTTCCAATTCAATTGTACTCATGTGCGGTAGAAAGTGGGAAGCTACTGAAATGGGTACCCGGTATGATGAGACGGAAACGTGGCTGTTAACTTTCTAGCGTCTCAGGCAGGATGGGTTGTATACTATGGATCGAGCGCAATATTTCACAATGTAAACAAATTATTATTATTAGTAGTAGTAGTATCCCAAAAGCAAGGTATTTTCACTTACTGCATTTACTGCATCGAATCTAACGACAAGCACGAATGAGATTCTCCGGGCTTATTTTGCCCCAAGGAACAAGGTGAGGTGAAATGGGGTTTAACGTCGCGTCCAAGATTATTGCACTTTATAGCGACGTGAATGCATGTGTGTGTGTGTGTGTGTGTGTGTGTGTGTGTGTGTGTGTGTGTGTGTTTGGCTGCTTGTACTAGTCCGGCCTGATGCCGATTTATAGTGCACACAGTATACTGACTCCGAGCCCCTTAATGCCGAGCGCCAGACAGGGTAACAACAAGTACCATCTTTTAACGTCTTTTGGTATGACGCGGCCGGGAATCGAACCCCGAACCTTCCGCGGTCCCCAAGGAACAAGTGAACTGATGATTGTCCGTTGACACTGGTGATAACGCACTGCGAGCATGTTTGCACGTGCGGAGTCCGACGGTGAGTAGTTGGAACATGTCGTTACTGCCGATGTAATCGAGGAAGAAATTGTCAAAACGCTGTTCCCGGAAACTACTGCACGTCATTAGGCGGGATTTCCAAGCTCGGTGTTAACAGAATGAATAGAATCGTCTCCAGACATTTGTCTGATGTATACTATCTACATAATGACTAAAGAGATAAGAGTGCACACGTGCACATGAACCAGAAAAACAACTGCACAGGTGACTCAACGTCGTCGGAACCTTGATACAGATAGAACAGGTGTTGAACCATGTGTCATGTACTGACGTCTAGAAACTGCAGTTATCTTTAATCAGTGACCCTTGAGTACAATGTAGGGGAACTACCTGACCAAAGTCATCCCTCAGCAAACCGGACCGCAGGTCACCGTACCCTCTTGGTAAGGTGTGAATGAGTGAACATGTTTTTATTCTTTCATTTCTTTGTTATACACACAGACAGCACGAATATTCATTGCATATACTTCAGTCCACGTGTAATATTTAAAACACACACACACACACACACACACACACACACACACACACACACACACCGTGAAGAATCGGATTAGAATTTGTCCTCAGCAACTAATGCTTGTGGAAAGAGGCGACTAACTGGATCGGATGGTCAGGCTCGCTGACTTGGTTGAAGCCCATGCACTCGGCATTATTCCAGCTATATGACGGCGGTCTGCAAAATAATCGAGCCTGGACCAGACAATTCAGTGAATGATATCATGACCATCGATCCACACATTTTGGATCGATGACAGGTATCAACCAAGTTAGCGATAGTGACCACCCGATCCCGTTAGTCGCCTTTTACGACAAGCACAGTCGCTTTTTACGGCAAGTATGGGTTGCTAAAGACCTACTCAACCCCGGAATCTTCACAGGTCCGAAAATTCTTGAAGAAAATGATCATGCTGAAAAAAAAACAAGAAATTGCCTGCCACACGAATTACATTTCTTGCTGCAGCGTGACGTTCATCCCTGCACAGAGGGTAGAACATGACCCTGATGGATGTCGTCTCGGTAGCGTACACCATTCAAATTGTCATTAACCATGATGAGTTGTGATGAAACCCCATACCATTAGGGACAGTGGGGCAGTCTAGTGGTTAAAGCGTCACGCCGAAGACCCGGGTTCGATTCCTGACATGGGTACAATGTATGAAGCAATTTCTGGTGTCCCCCGCCGTGATGTTGCTGGAATATTGCTAAAAGTGGTGTAAAACCATACTCACTCACTCAGCCAATACCATTACATTTCCACCCCAAACTGACGACGTTGAGTAACGCCAGCGTCGTTAAAACGTTCTCCGGGACGCCTGTAGACCCTTGCACCACCATCAGAGCTGTCCAGATGAAACCGGGGCTCATCTGTGAACAATATACTGTCCCAGTCTTGTCTACTGAAACTCAGATATTTTCCATACCAAGATAGACGTGCCTGACGTTGACGTGGAAGCAAAATAGGGCGAATCGCTGACCGTCGGGGCCGGATGTTGTGCTCCCTCAACCTGTTGGGTAAAGTGTTCTGCCGCTAATTGGTCGCAACCAAAGCATTTTCTGAGCTGCTAATGTGGCAGTTTGGTATCAATTCCGTAGATGCATCCACGGAATATGGCCCGTGGCAAGTCATGAGTGTTTTCCTGCTGTAACGTCTCTAAAGAGATGGTATTATGTTTCGGTGAACATTAAAATGTCCGGCAACTTCGTTTTACGCCATTCCTTTTTGTAGCATATCCACGTCGCGTAGACATTGATTTTTCAGCAAATGTTTGTATGAGCACCTGACAGCTAAACAATCTGTATTCCCTGTTCACATTAAAAAAAACACGTTTCTTAGTATCATGCTCCCAACAAACACGCAATCATCAAAATTAGTCGCCGTGCATGAGTGAGTGAGTATGGTTTTACGCCGCTTTTAGCAATATTCCAGCAATATCACGGCGCGGGACACCAGAAATGGGCTTCACACATTGTACCCATGTCGGGAATCGAACCCGGGTCTTCGGCGTGACGAGCAAACGCTTAAACCACTAGGCTACCCGGCCGCCCCTTCGCCATGCATGAACATGCTCATGCAAATTGTGAATCACAACGAGATATCTTCATGAATATGTATTCAAAGATGCATTATTTAATTTCAGAAATTGTTTCAGAAGTATTTTCATTTCATTTATCATGAAGCAGTCACTTTTTTTCCTTTAGTATACATCTAAGGCTGTTTTAACCTCTTATTTATTAATTTCCTGAAGTTATACATCGAGACCCAAACTCTCTAAAGGCAGACACGTAACATGATATACTACTAAAAAAAAGTTAAAGAGTGAGTGATAAGGGACCATGGTCAAACGCCGTTTTGAACAGATTGCAGGAGCCGTATATCACATACAATGTGACTGTGGCGACTCCTATGTAGGAGACACATCCAGGCCCCTACCCATTAGAATAAAAGAACACAAGACCTCAGTACAAAAAAATGACTCAAAATCAGCCATCTCCGACCACACCCAAACCCACCCCGATCACAACATCCAGTGGAACAACATCAAGATCCTGGCCAACAACCAATCAGACTACAAAATCAGGAAACTCCTAGAAGCCATCCACATCAAAAGGATCCAGCCAGCAATGAACAGAGACCAAGGCTATTACATCCCGCCTGCTTACCATCACCTAATTGCTCAATCCCTTTGTCCATCCAATTAATACAGTGGCTTCCATCATCTCCATCAGTTAGCGTGTTTACTCTGCTAGTATACTCTGTGTTCATCAGTCATCCACTGGCTTCCAATTAGCTTAATCACCTCTCTGTGCCCATCAACTAGTCACTGTAACAACTTAGATGTCAATAAGTGTATATATACCTATGTTGTTTAGCCCTATCCGAATAACTAACTACCTCAATGAACACCAAACTCAAAATCTTAAACAAAACTGCAAAAAATCAAATATCTTCACCCCTAAACTCAAAATACCCCAAATAGACACAACGCTAGCTAACCAAATAAATAAACAAACCGACCCAAACATAGCTAAAACCACCACACTTGCATACATACACGAAAATTGGCCAAATTGGTGTCACATATACACTGACGGATCTTCAGACCCGACCTCCAACCACACAGGCTTCGGAGTCCATACCACACATCCAGTTATACCCACACAATCTTACCGACTCCCTAACAACCAATCTATATTCACAGCCGAACTTATGGGCATGGCCTCAGCCCTGCATAACCAACAATCTAAAAACAACACAAAAATCCTAATTCTCACCGACTCCCTTAGTGGACTACAAGCCCTCCAAAACAAAAATACCAAAAAGGGCCTAAATTAATAAACCAAATACTTAAAAGCTCCAACGACCTAACAAAAGCAGGCAAACAAATAACCTTCTTGTGGATCCCCGCCCACGTAGGAATTTACGGCAACGAAAGCGCCGATAAAGCAGCTAAATTATCTCTCAAAATACCAGAAATAAGCCTAAACCTACCCATCTCAAAATCAGAAATTAAAAGTGTAAACAAACAAAAAATAACCAAAAATGGCATAATCAATATCAAAACTCAAATAGCCAAATCAAAAAAGGGCTCAGAAAACCACTAGCCAAACCTAAAATCCTACACCCCTCAAAAAAAATTGACAGATTAATTACAAAACTCCAAACAGGACACACGAACCTAAATAACCACCTAAAACAACTTAAAAGACACACCACAGGACACTGCCCCCACTGCAAACAACCCGAAACCACAGAACACGCACTCATCCACTGCACCCACTACCAAACACACAGAACCACACTACAAACCAATCTCAATCTAAATAAGGTTCCTACTCTAGATGAAATACTAAACCCTCAAAATAAACTAGAAAACTTCAAGGCCCTAGGCGTATTCCTAATCAAAACAGACCTAATTAAGCGCATCTAAAAACTAATTAATCTACCAATCCAAAATCCAATAAACATACAAACACCCACCTCACCCGGCTCCCTTAGTTCCCTCCTCCACCCACCTCGGCATTTATTCCAAATTTAAAAATTTCAAAAAATCAATATAAGCAACCCATAAAACCCACCTCTTGGGTTGCACACACCACTTTCACCCTTCTCGGAATACACTAAATGGTCCGGCCAGGCCCGTGTGCGAAATACGCTGCAGTCGGAAAGCGCACGTTAAATCTTCTATATCAGTCAGTCAGTCAGCCCTATCCATCACTTGCTTGATAAAGGTGTTAGGATCTACACCGAAACGTCGCACTAATTGTAATAAAGAAGTTGTTCATCCATAGAACTAGTCTTACTTCAGATTGCAGGTTGTACCACGGGGTGTCAGCGTAAAGGAGATTTACAGTAAACTATAAATGTGGGACTAAATCATTTATAAAAAAAACCCCAATTAATAAGAAGCAAAAAATGTTCTAAGGCAATATTTGTCACAAAAACCGTTAATTAACTACCGAGAGTTAATGAGCAGAGTTGTCACGTGACGTGACGTCACAGTGAAGAGTTGACAAACGAATAGCAGCTACAAGATATATGGTCCCCACCCAACTATATAAAGGGAAAGGGATCTAACGAGTTCGTTCGAGGACAAATTCACAATGTTCACTGTTAATACCCCTATAAAACTACACACTGGTTAAACGGCACCCTTCACTCTAAATCTATGTGTTCTAATACAGAATACTGGACGCGTCCATACGTTCGGCCACAAAATACGAATGTTCTAATTCGGGCAGCACGAACGCCTGTGATCTGTTGTAGAACGCGTGTGTTCTCTCTTGGGAGAAGTCCATGCACATTTGCAGAGATAATTTGCTGAATATTGTTAGACAAATTTAAATTCAACGAATCTTATATTTGGAATAACACTTTCTTAGTAAAGTACAGATTCTCGTTCTCTTTTTTTTTTTTTGGGGGGGGGGGGGGGGGGGGGGAAGTCCCGTCCGGGATTCGAACCCACACTTGCCAGGGTGAGGCACCTAATCGCCAGCACACAAAGTCAGCGATCTAACCCACTCAGCCACCGAGACTTCCACAAAAATGAAAGTCCGACAACTGGTAGTCTAGATCACGTACTTTGTGTACCCCTCTGACAAGTGTAAATTGGCACGGCTCCCATGGCTGAAAGCTATGAAAACACAATGCCATTTAGAAAGTGGTCAAATGTAACAATTGTAATATTTGGGAAAACACTTTCTTAGTAAAGTACAGATTCTCGTACCATTTGGGGGTTGAGTCCCGTCCGGGATTCGAACCCACACTTGCCAGGGTGAGGCACCTAATCGCCAGCACACAAAGTCAGCGATCTAACCCGAGGCTTCCACAAAAATGAAATTCCGACAACTGGTAGACTAAGTCTAGATCACGTACTTTGAGTACCTCCCTGACAAGTGTAAATTGTTTACTAAGAAAGTGTTATCCCAAATATAACATTCGTTACATTTGACCACTTTCTAAATGGCATTGTATATTCACAAATTTAAATTCGACGATATATTTATTTTTGAGAAGAAGAGAGGCTTGTAGATTGGTATGTCAAACAGAAAATGTGTATAAGAAGGGTTATATTTTGAGTTTGATGAATAATAAATAGTTTATTAACATGGCATACGTTGTGTTAATAATAACTCATATGTAGCCTGACTAGATACAACAGCAACATTATTGATTTACAACTCATTGCTAATACATGGAAATAACTTGCTTGCATTGGGGACATTTACGTGTATCAGAACACTGGCATTCTGATGGCTAATCTTATGGGTGCTCTGGAACATATACGGTCTAATTGCTGGGGTTCTGTTTTTCTAACTAGCATTCAAAGCTGCCTATGCCCTGTGAACCACATCCGTTATGTGAGAAACTGGCGTGACGTCTCATTTATTTGGCGCTACACTTTCCTATGATCTGAGGGATATCTGTGGTAAGTATCCATCTAGGAATACTCTTGTTTCATATTTTATTCTTACCTAAAATTGTGTTATATTTCGGCGATATAATCATATGCTGATAGCATGCGAAATAAAACCGGCCCCTTACGAAGCGCATAGCAGACGACATATTCCTCGCCATTTTGACAGCCATTGTTCCACACGCATTATTCAAATTGTGAGATGAAATCACAATTCAAATTGCACTTGTGACTATTTGAAAGTTTCCGTTCATTTGAATGATGTTCAAATAAAATGAATATATATTTCAGGTTCTATAAGAATCGTCCGAAAGTGTGTAGCGGACTACATGCGACAGATCTCTGAACATCTAAATGTGGGATCCTAGGGCATGATCAGCATGCATCGACAAAGCATCGAAATCATCAGAGAGTAGGGTAAGTATGTAATGAACAAAAAGAACAAAACCATCACAGGACATGTTTTTGGCTATCTTATGTGAAATATTTTAGATAAAACAGTCTTTTTGTTTCTATTACAGGGTGCACTGCAGATAATCACTACCATCCATGGAAATTATTGCACACAGCACACGTCTATATGTAAATGAGGAAAAGAAACAAGGTTTCGCAGATCAAATAAGAAGGTACTTGTGTATATTGTGCTCTAGTCTTTATCCAAGTAAGTAATAACTTTGTTAGCCAAATGACATTTTTGGCAAAACATTTTGTAACCTGTAAATAATGAAACAAATGTCACGGTAATCTTGCGTTTACTAACGAACATTGGTTAGGATAATGTCTTATGTAATATGTACGAGTTTTATAAATATATGACTATGACAAAATATTTGTTTGGTGTTATAGGATGTTGCGGAGTCGTATTTGACATGAAGATTCCTGAAGCATGCGATGGTCATGTCGCTGTTACGATCATCGTCCTCGGGATATTTACCCACAAGAAACATCTGCGAAGTAGAATCTTGTTATCTTAAGTATGGAAGCATATGCTTCAATTTGCTACACGACAGTTTGTAATGTTTCATGAATAACTCTGACTCACATATCTAAGTGACTTGATATCCATGTCCATGACTAATAAATTGTATTCGACACACACGATGATTTGTCATTTCAATATATACTATGCAAGCACGTGCCTGAGAACGTGTAGTGTTCTGAATCTCGGTCCAGAACACTTAACAGGCGTTCTAAAAGTGTTACATCGCCAGAACACGTTGAAGCGTTCTAAATATGTTTGTATAGAACACTCCTGTCCTGTGTCGAGAACATCAACGTTCCGAATATGTTCAGAACACATGGACGCGTTCTAAAAGTGTTACATCCTTGTGTTCTGTCTAGTCTGTTAATTTCTCCCAAAATTCATACTTGTCTATATTGTTATATTGTTAAAACAGTTTTTTTAGTAAACAGTTATATTGAGCAGTAGTGTAGCTAGGAATGTTTGTATTGTAAGCACATGCATGCTGCATAGCTTGACATAGGATTTCCCGATCTTTACTGAGTTGCCAAGAAAACGTTAGTACTTTCATGGACCATTGTAATGATCTTTAATTAAGCAATTATCAGATCAAACACTAGTAGTGACCAGTTATGTTTACAGGCACAAATACAAGGCGATCCAAACACAAGCAGGTTCCTGTAATAATGTCTCCAATATTGATGCCAAGTTGACATATTGTAAACTTGTAACATAACCGTACAGGCTGGAACCACATCCTCAGAATGTGCGTACATTGTGTGATGCTACAGTCGTCAAACTATTGGAAATAAAAGTACATTTCTCCTTGTATATTTAAGTGATTTTTCATTCCTTACATCTGTTGCTTAATTCTTAGAAGTGTTCACTGAATTTGTTTGAACGATTTCAGGTCGCTGAGTTATGTACCACGAAATATTAACGTCACTTTAACAGACCAAAATTTCGATATTTCTGTCATACATGTAACACATTTCAAATATCTTCATAATCAACAAGAAACATTGAGGAATATTTTCACAACTCGTGTCATTACGGCAAGCCGAATTCAGTCATCTTCCCGAGGCAAGTGAGTGAACTGACTTTAAAAGTCCAGTTACCACCCTTGCCGAACTAGGCTGGAATTCCTGGGCTCGACCGTAGCGCCAGTGGCTATTACGAGGAATGTCCCTTCTATGGCTCTCCTAAGGACCAATCAGATTCCACCTCGCGTACACTATCACTTGCATTTGCATTGAACAAAATGGCGGCGCCCAGTCAAGACGATCGGATCGATTATCAAGATCTATATTGTGATAAAACGGGTCTTACATCGCGAAGTGCATCAAATCAGGCGAGCAACTTGATTAAAAACATGAAAAGTTTTGGAAAATAACTTTTGACAACGACAACTCCATAATACCAGCCTAGTTCGGCAAGGGTGGAAACTGGACTTTGATAATCAGTTAACTCACTTGCCTCGGGTAGATGAATTCAGTTTACGGGGTGAGGTGTAATGGGGTTTAATGTCGCGTCCAATATTATTGCACTTATATAGCGACGTGCATGTACGTGTGTGTGTTTGTGTGGCTGCTTGTACTAGTCCGGACTGATGCCGATTTATAGTGTTAGCTCACTGAGATACCATGCCGCAGTTTAACATGAATATCCCACTCAGACACAGTATACTGACGCCGAGCCGACCAATCCTTGTTTTAGCCCCTTAATGCCGAGCGCCAGACAGGGTAACAACAAGTACCATCTTTTAATTCATTTGGTATGACGCGGCCGGGGATCGAACCCCGGACCTTCCGCTCTCCGGCCGGACGCTCTACCACTAGACCACGGAGGCGGTCCAATTCATTTTACGGAAAGGGGCGAGTTGTTATGAATGGCACACGGTCCTTCCAGCCATTCAATAACACAGGCATGGCAACATACATTGATCATTGTGTGAAGTATAACCTTATTGTGTATTCTGAGTGAAATCCCATAACAATTGCACGTATATTTTCTATCGACCAAAGGAAATTAAAAGTGCACAACAAACAGTGACGTAAGCAGTTCGTGGGCGGTTCTCTACGCGTAATATGCCCAGAACGGTTATGTGTGATAACGATTTTTCACCATTTGCGTCATGTCAAAATGTCTGAAGAAATTATGGCATATTGAGAAAACAATATACATGTGCAAATTCTATATTTTATTGTCTCTGACAACGTGACTTTAAAGGCAGCCTCACTGTGTCTGGTTTGTGTTCGACATCCTCGGGTAAAACGTGAGAAAGTCGTTTCCCACGAACCTGTGCTAAATACATAAAATAAAATCCAAAATGAAACTAGAAAATTTACAATCGTGAGATTCCAAAAATACAATTCAAATATGTGTTTATTAAATATTTTGAGGAAACTATATTCAAAATATAGTATTCTCACAGTGGTTTAGAGCTGAATCAAAGTAATCAACCTCACAATACCATGTGCATACGCCAATGTCACGCCGCACAGTTTGATATGTGTCATTTTGAAAATTATCAATAATTATTTTTTATCAACAATTTTATTTCCAATAACACACAATGAGTGGATAAATAGAGGATTCATCACGAGTGTTTTTTAATACCTCGTCCCGTTAATCGGTATTTGCCTCGCCAAAGGCTCGGCAAATACCGATTAACTAAGACTCGGTTGATATTTCCCATATTAAAAAACACAAGTGATGAATTCTATTTATCATTTTCACATTTTTGCTTCCCTTTTAAGGAATAATTGCATAACATTTTCATCAGCAACTTGTCGAAATCTTACGTATAGATCGTGCGTAGTGATACATGTTTTCCATAGCCGTGTAAACCAAAATATACAACCTCTGAACTCCTCTATGGCATATTCCTTCGCTAATTTGCATACTTATGTCATTGGGGTAAGACATACATGTTTTTATGTCATAAGCTTATGTCATGGATAAATGTTTTAGTTAAATGATAAAATCAGTTAGTCCGCGAAACAATCTGCGTTTCTGCAATACACTATAGCTAAGATCCGTATTGAGTGAGTGAGTTGGTTTTAACGCCGCTTTTAACAGTATTCCAGTTATATCGGGCGTGTCAGCTTAATGTTGGAGGAAAGCCCGAAGTGATGCAGGTCTCAGACGTTAACAACTTCGGTGAAACCCACGAGCACGGGTATGGTGCTGACAAACCCAGAAACATAATCGGGGCGAATGGGGATTCGAACCTACAATCATAGGTTTCTGCACAGCGAAATGTATGAAATAACAGATTTATGTTGATCATATTTTAAAATTTTGCGGGGATGGGTGGTAAACTGTGTAAGCGCTTGCTTTATGTGCGACACAATAGCTACGCCAATGTTGAGTGAGTGAGATGGGTTTAACGCCGCTTTGAACAGTATTCCAGTTATATCAGGACGTGTCAGCTTGAAGTGGGAGGAGAGCCTGAATTGATGCAGGTCTCAGACGTTTACCACTTCGGTGAAACCCACGGGTATGGTGCTGACAAACCAAGGTACATAATCGGGGCGGATAACTATAGGACCTTGGGTTTCTGGCGTGCCCAGGGGACGCAACTCCTACGGCGCCTTAGACGACTGAGCACCTGGGCCCCCTACGACACTGTTCAGCGACGGGTATTTCGAATCAGACTCAAAACGAATCTGTCGTGGCGAATGTGTCCAGTGTATTAATCACAACAGAATGGATATAAATAAAGGATAATTGAGGATGAATTGATGCTAACTGGACAGTCTCCTGACGAAAACAGCACGTGGAGTAAGACTCTCATTGGGCGGACAATCTCTCACCCGTGTGACACCCTATCCCTGCAGACACCTTCTCACTTGACAGCGTCAAACATAATTCTATCATAAGGAAGGGTGAATGGACAACATCGGTCCCTAAGCTGATTGCTACATTTTATCTACAGGATTCACCAGTGTCGACATACAGCAGTCAAGAAATCAATGTATCCACGAGAAAGTGTACACGCGCCGAGTGTCGATTCATTCACTTCCGAGAAAGAGAGCGTGCAGACAGCACGTGACCACCGTAAGACGGAGTTCTCTGTGGCTCCATGTGACAGAACAGCGTGCACACAACGTGGGCTTATTTCACTGTTGCGGGGATATATGTATGTTTGAGAAACGTTGATATCGCCCACATGAATTTGACGGTTTTCTTATGTGTGTTGGAGAATCCATGTCTCCGAGGGATTACTAGAGATTGTAAACCCTCACATGAGGGAACGTCCCGAGGGGGCCGTAGGGTATATGTATGTTTGAGAAACGTTGATATCGCCCACTTGAATTTGACGGTTTTCTTCTATGTGTAGGAGAAACCATGTCTCCTCGAGATTACTAGAGATTGTAAACCCTCACATGAGGGAACGTCCCGAGGGGGCTAGACTAACATTTAGTCTCTGAAATCTTATATTACACAATATCCTTCTTGACTCTAAAAATTAAAAAAATTCCCTATGCTGAAATAGAGCTAGCTTGAGCTGGCTAGACTTGCTTTTGTATGCATTTCTAGATTATTATTTGTTCATAAAATAAATATATTCCACGGTCATGGTGCAGGACTACAAGGGGGCCTACTCGGGACGTTCCCTCATGTGAGGGTTTACAATCTCTAGTAATCTCGAGGAGACATGGTTTGTCCAACTTATAAACCGACTCATCGCATAGACAACGTTTTTAATTAAATAACTGTAATAAAAACTCTCAAATGTATAACCTGCATCGGAGATGAAATATCGCCTGCAGTCGTGAACTCGGTTCAATGAAACCGGTGACCTCAGCACGTGGGTTTGCAACGGTGCGAAATCTGCACGTGCGTCTCGCAATGGCACGAAATCTGCACGTGCGTCTCTTAGGCTGTTCGTAGGTTTTGTTCTGTCAAGGGTTTTCAATGATTGTACAATTCCTGCGAGGTGTAACCACAATTTCAAAAACTCCATATCGAGTTACACAAACAGCCAGTAGGTTTATAACATTCTAAAGATGCTCTTGAAAGAATGACTCCCCAGGCAGCCAATACAAACATGCGTCAGATTGCGTCAGATTGCTCATTTATAAAATATACCTTGAAACTGAACCTGATTTAATTGTTACAAAATACGAGCTATGGCAACTTGTGCATACATTTGGACACAAATACAAAGAGATACGTGGTGAAAATAGGGCTGTGTCATGTGAACGATCTGACATCCTTCGTCTCCAAAATCATTATCTTCAAACAGTCAAGCAGAAACGAGAGGAAGGATAAGAGCCTGTTTTCCTGGATGAGACATGGGTGAATGACTCCCACACATGCAGCCAGCAGTCAGTGGGTACCCAGTGGGAACTGTAAGGAGTCTGGGGACGTTTACCACTTTCGTGGAACCCACGAGCACGGGTATGGTGCTGACAAACCTAGAAACCACAATCGTGGCGAACCAAAAAGACGTTTAAAGATCGGACTTTTTGTTAACTTGCCTGGCACTCGGCATTAACCAGATTAAGTGTAGGATATGGTCCGAAAAGTCACGATTATATTTGCACGTGGGGTCAGTTCGAGGCCGTCAGGCCGAGAACTTGCCCCACGTGCAAAAATAATCGTGACTTTGAGGACTATATCCAACTTAAAACAAAGTCCCATTCAAAATACATGTTAAACTAATGTCCACCCAATATGCACGTGCATATATAATGGAGGGTCGTTCTTGTTTATGCTGAATCGATTGAAACTGCGCGCATGAACGCGCTAAAGTTCGAGCAAAACTATTGGAGGTCTCGTCTAATATGAGCGCGGAAAAGCACGTGCGATTTCTCATTTAGCTTTCAGTCTTTGTACGTGATGAAAATTCATTACACGAAGTCGAACCAGGCAGCAATTAACTCAGATTTTGAAAGACTCATTAATGCTCATATTGAATTACTTGACGTGGCTGTACCAGATTTTGATGTGGGTAAAAGTGATATCTTGGAATCAGATGAGTTGTCTGGAAATGATACAGATTTGGTGGAACTCTCTCAACACGTAGAAGCAAGTATTCCCCAGGCCATACAAATTCCCGTTACAACTCATAACATTGATGACGCAGATAGTATTTGGAATTCCTAACCTTTTAGCAAGCCTGTGTCAGAGCAAGATCTTCAAAGTCTAAATTGTAATTCGGCTTTTTCTCAGAACACAGAAAACAAGAGTAGCTAGGCCGTCGACGTCTTCCAAGCGCGGGTCAAGGAAAGACAATCCCATGGGTTACGTGATGACGTCGTGTTAAACCCCGACAGTATTGCTCTTTCGCATCGTGAAACAGATATTAATAAAAAATCTCATGCGTTTCTTGGTGGAAGTACGAAACCTAAAGGGCGAAAAATATCGGGGAAATACGTTATATGAACTGATCGCGATCGCCTCATCGCAATACTATCGCCGAAGATATCCAGATTAACGTTAACGAGTCTCCTTATATCAAGGGGATGAGAAACGTTTGGATGCTCGCATGAAGTCATTAGCTAAGCAGGGTATTGGCATTTAGAAAAGACAGGCAAATGTTGTTTCTGTCAGAAATCATGGTAACATATTGTTAACACAAATACAGGACGGTTCCTGTATTTGGGGTTTAGTGCCCTTTTGGAATCTGCCGCCTCTGGTTCTGCTATCTCAACTTCGAAAACGTTGACATCCACTGCCTCTACATCGGCTGAGGCAATGTTGACAGCTACAGCGGTGACCTGTGAAGATCCGGGGTAGTATAGGTCTTCAGCAACCCATGCTTGCTGTAAAAGGCGACTATGCTTGTCGTAAGAGGCGGCTAACGGGATCGAGTTGTCAGGATATCAATCACTGGATCGTCTGGTCCAGACTCGATTATTTTCAGACCGCCGTCATATAGCTGGAATATTGCTGAGTGCGGCGTAAAACAACAAACCAACCAACCAACCTACAGCGGTTCTGGATGAAACGTCAACTCTCGCAGTAACTGAAACAACTACAGCCGAGAGTGCAGCAAAAAAATCCATGAAACTCGTATTACCAGATGGGGCAACTTTGTCGTTGTCTTTCTGAAATAAATTTAATTTCTAATGTGTCTCCGTTTCATTTACCTCAGAGGACAGAAATCATGGTAGTTTTATAGTGTTAACACAAATACAGGACGGTTCGTGTATTTGGGATTTAGCGCCTTTATTACAAACAGAATTTCAGTTATATCACGGCGGCATGTTCATTGCAGAAGAAAAGCCTGCCAAACTATTGTGGTTATGTGTTGCAGTGAAACGTGCGAACGTCGACTGGCATATGCAAACCAATGGTGAGCGTAGTTCCTTAACTAATTGGGAGGGTGCGTTTCTACGTTTTGTCTATCAAAGTTCACAAACACGGTTCGACTGACATGATCGGGTAATGGAGTTTAAACTATTGGAGGGTGCACATTAGTTGATAACTATTGGAGGGTGAACATTAGTTGTTAACTATTGGAGGGTTTATCTGCAATACACCGACTACTGGAGGATTACAGCATGAATGCGCACGACCCAATTCACACGAACATTCATGTGACTTTGTTTTAAAACAAGGATCGGCCCGTAGTCGAGGTGTCCAAGAGGGGTATGCATGTTAGACCTCGGCATGGTATCTGAGTGGGCTTGCGGTATAAAACCGTCATTAGTCCAGACTAGTACAAGCAGCCACACACACATGCTGGCACGCTCGCGTCGCTGCTACATATACGTGCAATGATCTCCAACCCCATTTCACGTCATGTTTTACAGACCGCCTCCGTGGTCTAGTGGTAGAGCGTCCGCCCGGAGAGCGGAAGGTCCGGGGTTCGATCCCCGGCCGCGTCATACCAAAAGACGTTAAAAGATGGTACTTGTTGTTACCCTGTCTGGCGCTCGGCATTAAGGGGCTAAAACAAGGACTGGTCGGCTCGGAGTCAGTATACTGTGTCCGAGTGGGGTATTCATGTTAAACTGTGGCATGGTATCTCAGTGAGCCAGCACTATAAATCGGCATCAGTCCGGACTAGTACAAGCAGCCACACACACACGTGCATGCACGTCGCTATATAAGTGCAATAATCTTGGACGCGACGTTAAACCCAATTTCACCTCACCTCATGTTTTACAAGGACCGCCTCCGTGGTCTAGTGGTAGAGCGTCCACCCGGAGAGCGGAAGGTCCGGGGTTCGATCCCCGACCGCGTCATACCAAAAGACGTTAAAAGATGGTACTTGTTGTTACCCTGTCTGGCGCCCGGCATTAAGGGGCTAAAACAAGGACTGGTCGGCTCGGAGTCAGTATACTGTGTCTGAGTGGGGTATTCATGTTAAACTGCGGCATGGTATCTCAGTGAGCTAACACTATAAATCGGCATCAGTCCGGGCTAGTACAAGCAGCCACACACACACACACACGTGCATGCACGTCGCTATATAAGTGCAATAATCTTGGACGCGACGTTAAACCCCATTTCAACTCACCTCATGTTTTACAAACTTCGGAATACCAGAATCTTCTTTTTAGAAACCACAAGCTGCGACTTAATGACGAGTGAGAGACTGACTTGGTTGATGTATGTTATCGTATCCCAATTGCGTGGATCGATGCTCGTGATGTCAATCACTGGATTGTCTGGCCTAGACTTGATTATTTACATACCGCCTTCATATAGCTGGAATATTGCTGGAGTGCAGCGTTAAACAAACAAACAAACATGAACACCAACGTCGAAGACGGCACAGGGCAAGGACAGTATTTTTTTTACTTGTGAACGATTCTGCTTGTTCAATAATGATAGTCGTGTTCGGGTTTAATGTCACAGCTAGAAGGGGATGGGGGGAGAGGTGGCCAGGTGGGGGTTGGGGATACATTGCTGAGTGCGGCGTTAAACAACAAACAAACAAACAAACATAAACTTGGATCTAGTGGTGAGACTGCATGACGTTGTGACTTTAACACCGCGACCCGACGACGCGTGAAGCGTTACCTATGTTTTCAGTCACGGTTTGTCTGAAATATTTGGTGTACCCGTAATGGGATGTCCTCAGATCTTTGTTTAGCGGTAGCGAGAACTAAGATCTGATTTTAATGAGATTGAATATTTTATTAATATTGGCGTGTACAGTGCACAACCAACCACCTTTAGCTGAAGTGATATCGTGTATATTGTGCAAGGGTATCGTGCAGAAAGTCCCCAAGGACCCCATCGAGGTGGCCTAGCTTTGGCAACTGGTGGCCTATAGCCCATGTTCTAAACTGTATAAAGAATTTTGTTATGCCCACATTTGATTTTTGAATATAACTTTGTATTCATGACTCACTTGTGTATGTATCAACTTGTTATCGTCGCTATATGGCTGAAATAATGCCGATGCGACGTTAAATTTTAACTCACTCACTCATTCACCCAAATAATGATACAAGCATCAATATTCCTATTGGTGCAACCACCATAAAATGATATCATACTATCCTTTTTAGTGATGTCATACTTTAGTGATAACTTGTGTTTATGATATATATTATGGTCGTCAATTATACTTTAGTGATATTACACAATCATACTTAAGTGATATCATACTATCATAGTTTAGTGGTATACTGTCGTAGTTTAGTGATATTATACAATCATACATTAGTGATATCATACCATCATACTTTAGTGGCATCATACTATCATACTTTAGTGATATCATACTATCATACTTAAATGATATACTATCATACTTTAGTGGTATACTGTCATACTTTGGTGGCATCATACTATCATACTTTAGTGATATCATACTATCATACTTAAGTGATATACTATCATACTTTAGTGGTATACTGTCATACTTTAGTGGTATACTATCATACTTAAGTGGAATACTATCATACTTTAGTGATATCATACTATCATACTTAAGTGATATACTATCATACTTTAGTGGTATACTGTCATATTTTAGTGGTATACTATCATACTTTGATATCATACTATCATACTTTAGTGGCATCATACTATCATACTTAAGTGGTATCATACTATTACACTTAAGTGGTATACTATCAGACTTTGATATCATAGTATCATTTTAGTGGTATCATGTTATCATACGTTAGTGGTTTCATACTATTATACTTAAGTGATATCATACTATCATACTTTAGTGGTATAGTATCATACTTAAGTGGCATCATACTATCATACGTTAGTGATATCATACTATCATACTTTAGTGGTATAGTATCATACTTTAGTGATACACTATCATACTTTAGTGGTATACTATCATACTTAAGTGATATCATATGTTTATACTTTAGTGGTATACTATCATACTTTAGTGTTTTGGAAATATATCAGGACTCGGTGCGTTGTTCCTATGTGTTTGCAACATTAGGAAAAGTACATAGCTCAGACGGCATTGACAATGATTAAACGTTTTTGCAAGGTTACAAATGAACTCTCCAGTCAAAATAGAAATTGAGAGTCCATGAATATGTACTTACGTGGGGCAACAGACCCTTGTATTCAGCTCATATACAGGTTGTCTATCAAATAAGAACGACAAAACACGGTCCGCAATCATATAAGAAATCTCTGCCAAAAGCGGGGTCTAATGCACTATCATGCAACGTCAAGATCAGAAAACAAACCTTTGTTGCAATGTCCTTCCTTTGTCATTAGGGATTGCCGGTCGACGCCCCATGCACGTAACGCCACCTGCTAAACATGTCCAGTCTCGGCGTCTGTATTGATTAAATCAGTAAAACTGTCCTTCCTACGCATGTCAATCGATAGATATAAATATTAGCAATTGATATTGTGTAAATTGCCAATCACACATCTTTAGTATTATTGCCTGGTATTTTATTGGAAAAAAAAAATTGTCCCTGACAATTCTTGAAAAATATAATCATGCTTTAGAAATTTCCTGCCTCAAAAATGCCATTGTTGCAAATTGTTTTTCTTAAAAGAAAATTCAGGCTCATAGTTTTAAATAAAAAAATCTGGTTTTGCAGCTTAAGCTGTAAACCTATTGTAATAGTACATGTATGAAAATAGTTTGGTGGGTCCTTTTACCGTCTTTAAGTATTTGTCCTTGAATTATTCGTGATGATGACATATGGGGAAAGTGTTAAGGAAATTATAAAGGTGCCATGATTAATGTCTGACATAAGTATATTAAACGTTAATCGAATGGATACTAAACTAAATATCTTTACACAAGGTATATTTTGGATCAAAACTAAAATGGAACATTAATTATAATGATTAACAATATGGGTTTTGTTCAGGTTTTGGCGCAGGGGTGTAGAGTAATGAGGAAAGAGCGAAACTTCCACAAACACAGAGGAGTCGAACCGGAGCCATCGGCGTGACAAGCAAACACTTTAACCACTAGGCTACCCACCGCTCTCCTCGCAGTTGACACTTGCCAGTGGTTCATGCACGAGTCGGTCGATATTGAGGCCTGAAGCTTCACCTCACGTCACGAGTTGCGAGCAAACATCCAACCCGACCTACCCGGATGTAGCAGTGTTGCACTGTTGGTATATATAGAGCGGGCGTCACGTGCAGTATGTAAACAACCCACAAGATCGGCCTGTCCTCATTTGGCCGACACCCCATTTGACCTTCACCCCATTTCGCCTACACCCTTATCAAAACAAATTTACACCTGACTGCACATCGCCATCACTCCTACAACTTGGGTAAAGAGTTCACCCATTGGAAAATAAACTTGCCCTCGTTTGGCCTACACCTAATAAGGCCTACAATAAATGTAAAAATACACGCAGACAATCGTGAATTTTTAATGTCAGTTTAATAGTTTAGAATAACAATGTATACATTTTTGTAAACAATCCATATCTAATATAAATCCCCCTCCTCCTCCTCATCATCTTCATCCTCACCATGTCATCAACATCATGAAATCACTGTCACTTTAACAGATGACCAACAGCATCCAGAAACTGCATTAGTTCTTCTTTCAGTGGATAGCTGGATATCAAGTCTTTCAATTCTTGCAGGGCGGTGGGGTAGCCTTGTGGTTAAAGCGTTCGCTCGTCACGCCGAAGACCCGGGTTCCATTCCCCACATGGGTACAATGTGTGAAGCCCATTTCTGGTGTCCCCCGCCGTGATATTGCTGGAATATTGCTTAAAAACGGTGTAAAACCATACTCCCTCAATCAATCAATCAATTCTTTGGTCTATGTCTGTCAATACGGGTTCGAATCTGTGAAGAGTGGAATAAACAACCTTTAACAGAACAACCAGGAATATAGCCAAAAGAAGCATGGTCGCAACTGTTTTTTCGTCACGTTGGTCGAGTTCGGAGTTGTATTTCTGCTGTGCAGGTGATATGCCGAAGTGCTTAATAAAGGTGTTAGGATCTACACCGAAACGTCGCACTAATTGTAAAAAGGAAGTTCTTGATCCATAGAACTCGTCTTACTTCATCACACCAACTTCTATAAATGCCACTGAAAGAGGTTACGTGATATGCCAATTAACACACACTTCCAGTGAATGGCAACCTGACCCTTGGCTTTCAGCCGGTGTCTAAAGCATGCATGAAGAACTTGTTGACCGCCTCTTTGAGATGTAACAAACTCAACTCTCTGAAGATTTGCCATTTTGATACCGACTGTGAAAGGGGCGGTCGGGTAGCCCAGTGGTTAAAGCATTCGCTCGTCACGCCGAACACCCGGGTTCAATTCCCAACATGGGTACAATGTGTGAAGCCCATTTCTGGTGTCCCCCGCCGTGATATTGCTGGAATATTGCTAAAAGCGGCGTTAAACCATACTCATCATCATCCGACTGTGAATTTGTTGTTCCTTTAAGTGTGTAAGCTGTCGCTGTCTGCCTCAGCATCTTTGGCTGACCTGCCTCTCTTTGGGACTCATGTGTGCTAATAGGGTATACACATCTATTGGGAGTTTTAGAATTGATAGGGTTTCTGTTTATAAGATACTTTTAACCCATGGATTTATCATACAGTACAGCCTTGGAGCAAGGCTAGAGTTCGCACTAACGCCAGGTTCATAGTGAAGGCCCAGAGATATTGAGCATCAGTTTAACATGGATACCTCACTCAGACACAATCTACTGAGTCCGGCCAAAGTTTTCATGAAACAATTCGTCTCCATTTTTATATATCATATATATGATTCTGAAAATAGAGAGTTCAAATATTTCTATAAAGGGAATTTCAACATGAACAATGTCACGTGTATCTGCTGTTGACACGGATTATAATAATTTCACCACTTTGCCCGAGCTGCATCATCGAGAGAGATTTAAAAAAAGAAAGAATATAATATTCTTGTGCTTTTAAATAATCGAACTGTTTCTACATCGATAATATAAGAATACAAATGACCACGTGAGCACAAAACACTCGCGCTTATAACAGAGTTAAAACGGTAAGACGGCCGGCCCACTTTCTCGACTGAGAACGCCTACGTGCTTCGCTGCTGATTTGTATGGGTTGTTTTTTTGGCAAGGAAGAATTTTACTTGCTTTATCTAAGTACTATATGACGGTCACACATGCGCGTGTGTGTTCGTTTTCCGACAAGCATCATGTGTTTAATGGTTTACGATATACGCCCTTACTAAGTATCCCGATCGTGTGGTGCATACATGTTGTATCGATCTCCTATCGAGACTCCAGTATCAAGAGCTGTGACGTGCCATAACGTACGTCTCTTGGCAAATTTCCCATTTCAGAAATTGATAGTTTCTAAATGAAAAGAATACCTTTCGTAGATATGCATGTTTAATTCAACACAGGCTATATCAATAGTTGCCACACATATGTTGATTAGATCGATAAACTATAAATATAAGCAACCCGTCACATGATCGATTTATGCCAACTCTATCGGACATATCCCTGTATTTTTATACTATGTAGTTGTTCAGTTATATTTTATGTAAAAATTATCTTAACCACATTTGACATGCATGTGCTGTTTGCAACCACGTTGCTTTCCTCTTGAAGCATAAAAATATATGAACCTAAATATAATTTTTATTCAATTATCCGTCAATTTTCATCTGCAGACACTGTGTAATGTAACAACAGCTCTCTCTAACACCTATCAACATCTATCTATCAAGAGTATATAACACTACTTGCTACCTGACGGCCCGTTTTATGGATAAGGTTGTACACCGCGAAGCACGTGTCGGAGAAGCGTGACTATGACGTCACAGCATGGCCGTACACGTGAATTTTCTAGAGGCAATTTCTGTCAAAATGTGAGCAGACGAAACAACGTGTACGCGAGAAGAGATGGTGTTTTAGCTCTGTCTTAGTATACATTCACATTTTGTGATAAACCCCTATATGGATTCCAACGATTTAGAAGGGAATAACGGACGAGGACTGGACGAAGGCGGGATTCGGTAAGAATGTATACTGTTTACGTTTTGAGCGAGCAGCTTGAGTTGGCGCGAGCTGCATATACTTAATGTCGTATGCATACTTTTCTATACTAATTTTTGAGTGAAGGCATTGATGGTAGGTGATTTGTATTTTGTGATATTTCATTTCGATTATCAGTTATTGCAGAACGTTGGGTTTTGAGGCAGGCGTGTTTCGTGTAGCCATTGAATGTTGTTTATGGGCTGTTGGTATCTCTAGTCGACAACGTGCACAAAACGTGACTGCGCTCAACCAAGGAATACCGTACATAGCGCAATAAATTTAACTAGAACGATCCAGATTTTATCGTTTAATTCCGATTTAAGACACATTTGGTGACATATTGTTTTGGCGAATTAATCTAAACTTTAGAGTAAATTAATAAAAATAATTTCTCGTGTGATTTTATTTATTTTAGCTGCTCTGAAGAGATTGTTGTGAAACGAATTCTAATTTTACAGTTCATTTCTATTGTATCGCTCTACTAGGTGTGTGTGACATGTGGATTCAGAGTAGTTTGTTTCGGATGTTTTCCTCAATATAATTCAAATCTGTATTCTGTAGAAAAGGGAGTTAATGTTATATGTGTTTGTTTTATTACTAGAAACACTTAACTTTTTTTCCACCAAAATTACTGTTCTGAGTATGAGAGTGTGAGATGTTGCAGAAAATACTTTTACCCATGTAGGAATAAACACTATCATTGATGCTGATGAATGTATAGCTGTACATAAAAATCTTTCCAATTTTATTATTTTAACCTGTGTATCATTGTATGATAGATACATGGGTGAATTTTTTTATATAATTTGAGGCAGGTACTTGACTCATCAATATTTTTAGTAAATCTGTTGTCTTATCTTATACATGTCACGTTTCTGAATGTCAACATATTTTATCCTTCACACAAACCCACTTGTCCTGATTGTAGTCATGTGGCATACTTGATACATATTGCTGATTAAATGTTAAGCTGATCATAAAGTCACAATGAAATAATTATTAGATTTTAGTCCATGTATTTAAGTTGAAGTGAGAGTTATTTTATGTTTTATGTTTTTTCATAATCAGCTATCAGTGAATGAGTGAGTGAGTGTTTTATGCTGCCGTCAGCAGGAACATCATTAAGTCCAGTTCAGGAAAACCAATGATTGATGGCTTCAATACTCATCCACTCTATAGTGATACACAATCAAATAGGGTGCCATTCCACAAAGCGATCTTAACGATGAGACGATCAGGGATTGAATGGTCAGGCTCGCTTACATGGTTGATGCCTGTTATCCATCCCAATTGTGTGGAGAGATGCTCATGATATCAGTCACTGGATTGTCTGGTCCAGACTCGATTATTCATAGACCGCAGTCATATAGCTGGAATATTGCTGAGTGCAGCATTAAACAACAAACCAACCGACCCATACTTTAGCAAAAACTTACATTAGTCGTACCGCTAAGATCGATTTGTGGAATGACACTTAAGGTCAACCAATCCTCTCTTTACATTCCCCTAAGAAATTTGGGGTCACGAGTGGCCCAGTCGTCTAAAGCACAGCAGTTTGCTGTTCACAGTTGCGTCCCTTGGGCATTCCAGAAACCTATGATTGTGGGTTGGAATCCCAGTTTGCCCCGATTGTTTCTAGGTTTATCAGCACCATATCCGTGCTTGTGAGTTTCACCAAAGAGGTTGATGTTTAAGACCTGCCTCACTTTCGGGCATTCCTTCCACATCAAGCTGACACACCATGATGTAACTGGAAGAATGTTCAAGGCGGCGTTAAACCCGACTCACTCACTCACTCACCCCTAAGAACGTATGGGGCAGAATATGTCCCCATCAACCAATGCTTGTTGTAAGAGCTGACTTAAATAAGGATTCTGGGGGTTAAGATTTGTGAACTGGCTGATGGTGTGTCACCGTGCCCAAACGGAATGAATTGTTGCTCATGCTGTCAACCACTGGTTTTCTTAGTCGAGACTTGCCAACTTGAGGTTGGCATGACATTGCTTCACTATTTATTTGTTTATTTTCTTTATTTGTTTCTGTTTATTTTCTCCATGAATGTTATTATGGTGTGTTTGTCACACAAGATATTAGAGATTTAATGTTACTTCTAGTTGCTGATGATATTGTAATGTTTTCATACTCTGTTAATGGTCTACAGACACAATTGATTGTACATTGTATTACATTCTTTTTGTAACAGGTAGGGATTGGAAATTATAATTTGTCTAAAACAAGTGTAATTGTTGTTAGATATGGCGGTATCATTGCCAACAATGAAAATGGACATATAGTAATATATCCCCTTAAAAGTGTTAATTTTTAAAAATATTTAGGCTTGATGCTATCATCTAAACCATCATGGTCAGTTGCGTGCAAACAATTAGCATCACAAGCATGAAATTATACCTGTCTATAATATTTTCGAGCAAAATATACTTGCTTCCTTTTCTATAGCTTGTGCTATATTTGACGACAAAATTGGGTCAGTCTTGTTATATTGAGTGCAAAATATAATGAAGCTATTGAAAAGTACTTCATCTTACTTTAAGTGCTTTTTTTAAGGTTGGAAAATATGCTCGTTAGGGCTTTGTGTAAATCCAGAGTGTCATTAATCATTGAACAATTTCAATATATATTTTAGACGTAGATGCGAAAAAAGAGAAGTTGAGATGTGTGTCTGTAAAAACTGCCAATTAAGAGAGACTGAGGATGAATTTCATGATCTATTAGTATGTTATAAGTATGAACATCTTTGAGAAATGTATAAAGTTTTACAATATGCACAAAAACAAGATGTTAATGATCAGACTTATAATCCAACAACTCTGCTGTTATACGATCACTAGCCATGTTGTTGAAACATATATTCTCTGTCAGAGAGTTTTTGTACATCATGTATATCACATGACTAAACAAAGGAAACTGACATGTCAGCCGTACAATGGACAGTGTGACCTTAAGTACTGAATAAAATATCTGCCTGTCTCACTATTGCTGGTGTGAGACAGCATTCATTTGCTCACTCAAGGGTACTGCAGAGATTTATCAGAGATTTCTGACCAAGTGCCCTTGGCAGACAAACAGGGGAAAAAACAATTATTTTGTGCAACATTGGGATTTCGTGAAAGTTGAAATTAATAATTATTTAGTATTTTGACGTTGCATTTAATACAAAAATTCCTCTTCCCCTTTATTGTCCTGTCTTTAGTGAAATACAAGTCAACTCCACAATGCCACATATTTCTTAATATTAATTAATGTAAATTAGGAATTTCTTTCATTCCTAATTGGGACCTTGAAGACCCGGGGTAGAACAGGTCTTCAGCAACCCATGCTTGCCATAAAAGGCGACTATGCTTGTCGTAGGAGGCGACTAACAGGATCGGGTGGTCAGGCTCGCTGACTTGGTTGATGCATGTCATCGATCCCAATTGCGTGGATCGATACTCATGATATCAATCACTGGATTGTCTGGTCCAGACTCGATTATTTACAGACTGTCATCATATAGCTGGAATATTGCTGTGTGTGACGTTAAACAACAAACCAACCAACCAACATTCCTAATTGGGAATTTTACTGATATTTGCTGCAGGCTTTGGTCGAATGTCGGCTTCTGAGCAGGTCTAGATAAATCCCTGTACTGATTTAAGGAGTGGTTGGTTGACTGATTAACTTTCTGACAGAGGGTACCGCTGGCATAAAAATCGGATAGAAATGTGTGTTTTTAACACTGTTTTTACCTGAAACAGAATAGAAATCAAATTACTTTTTAATAATCTATTCCTTGGTTTACAAAACCAAAAGACTGGACCCAAGAGAGTTAAAAGATGTGACCCACGGACCTAATGGGTGCTAGGATACAATTGTGCTATGACGTCATAAGACATTTGCTGTCAACTTACTTCAGTGAAGATCGTCATGTCTGCTGACTACAAACATATCTTATTTTTCTCTCATTAGTTTGTAATGTAAAAAAAACATTATTTCAAATCCTTTCAGCTTTCATATCTACTTTCAATTCATCAGACATTATGTCTAAAAACAGCAATTGTTACATTAACATTTACATTAACTGTTAACAGTTATAAGTAGGAAGCGTCCAAATGTTTGACGTCATGTATCTCTGTAATGAATATGAATTGAAGCTTGCGAATTGTATTTTTGTGTTCTGAAGATACTGTAGTTTTATAATATAATGAAAAGTCAGAATGTGATTTTGTTACCCATAAGGTCCCTTATGCCATGGTTGGTCACACATATTGAATACCCAAAGAAAATTATCAATAAGCATTGTGAATGATAACTTGTGCGTAAATACTAATTTGCTTGAACAATTACCTCGAGTCCTCTTAAGAGATGGTACTTGCAGTAACCCTGATGCTTAGCATCAGAGTCCTTATAATGTATCTGAATGGGGTATGCATGTTAAACTGCGGCATCTTGTGTTTTGCATTAATGGTAAACCGTAAAGGTAGATACTTCCAGGGACTCGCAAGTATTTGGACCAAGCTAAATTCCTGTATATATATATATATTTTTAACCCTGTTATTTCGTTTTCAGGTCTGGGAAAACAGATGCATCCCAAGAGAAGGGGATGATTCACGATGATGAGAGCAGGTGAGAGAGAATTCAGAAACCTGACTGGCTATACCTCCCCAAAATCAAGGGCTGTTACGTTCTCCTTTCAAAATTTGCCCCTGGGAACAGCTGCACCAAATTGTTTGATCCCTAAAACTAAGCTGAATATTGGCTCAAAAACTCAAAAATGACCCAGAAGTTGCAGTGTTCTCTATGAGAGTTGTAGATAAAGGGAGGTAACTCTAGGTTGCAATTCACGGCAGCTGAACATGTCTGTGGTATATCAGTGGCCAGTACACTGTGAATTTGCCTTCCTTTTTTTCATGGGGTATATCAAATTGGTTAAAGACTTATTTCCAGGGGTATTTTTCTATGGAATGTAAGAGCCCTTGTTTTTGGGGTGCCTTTGACTTCATTGCTCCCGAGCCTTGTTTCACTGTAAGGGTCTATCGTATAGAACTTAATATTAGTGTCAAATAAACTGTTGTATGCAGTGAAAATCTGTAATTTATGAATAAGTCAATGCAATTTTTTTTTTCCAGTCATAAGAAAAAGTAAATTTTAATCATTTGTTGCTATTTTCAGAAGTTATTAAAATTGTTTCTGACGTGACCTGTAAAAGATGTTCTCAGGTCTTGTGTAGCAATAGTAAGCACTAAGATCAGGGCCCAGTACCACAAAGCACTTATCACTTTGACTGTTATAGGTTTATGTTAAAGTATAGGAGTTACATTCTTTTTACCACTAAGATTGCTTTGTGGAACAGGGCCTTGATTTTAATGAGATTGCGAGTACCGAGATATGATTTTTTTGAGATTTACTTTCATATAATTTGAGGGTTTTCTCAGCCAATAGAACATTTAATATTATGATTGGGAACTACCATACTTGCTGTAATAAGTGCCACAGGTGCCAAGAAAAATAACAAAGGGGTAGGTGCTTTTTTAATTCTTATGAGAACCATCGCAAGTTCAATTTATCAGAAATTGAGCGATAGAGAACAAAATTAGTTCAAACTTAATTTTTTGTATAATAGTTACAAAGCAGTTGGATACCTTTTTGACACTGCTGTGTTTGCTGTGACATGATCTGTAATATGCACAAGAAAAAAACGGATTGTCATGTCAGTTTTTGGGCTTAGTACCAGGCGCTTATATACATTACTAAGAGATTGGTCTAGAAGTAGGAGCGAGATGCTTAATACAGCAAATATGGTATGCAGAATACTTTCAAATCAACTGACAGTATATATTTTTCACTCTGTAATTTCTACCTCAAATGCTCTATTGAATTAAGAAAGGAGTCGATCCTGCTCCAGGTGTCAATTTCTTGTGATGTTCACCCAGCCAGGCCACTGTGATCCTTATCCCTTATTTCTGACTGCTGTGTCAACTGTCACCTTGTTTACCTACTCACTCACTTGGTTCATTTGCTTCTCGATCTTATATCTGTACCCTAATAATCTGTCCTGTACCCTTCTTGTACAGTTGAATGTTCCTCTGTCTTGTACCTGTCTTGTACAGTTGAATGTACCTCTGCCCTGTACCCTTCTTGTACAGTTGAATGTACCTCTGCCCTGTACCCGTCTTGTACAGTTGAATGTACCTCTGCCCTGTACCCTTCTTGTACAGTTGAAAGTACCTCTGCCCTGTACCCTTCTTGTACAGTTGAAAGTACCTCTGCCCTGTACCCTTCTTGTACAGTTGAAAGTACCTCTGCCCTGTACCCGTCTTGTACAGTTGAATGTACCTCTGCCCTGTACCCTTCTTGTACAGTTGAATGTTCCTCTGTCCCGTACCTGTCTTGTACAGTTGAATGTACCTCTGCCCTGTACCCTTCTTGTACAGTTGAATGTACCTCTGCCCTGTACCCGTCTTGTACAGTTGAATGTACCTCTGTCCTGTACCCTTCTTGTACAGTTGAAAGTACCTCTGCCCTGTACCCTTCTTGTACAGTTGAAAGTACCTCTGCCCTGTACCCGTCTTGTACAGTTGAATGTACCTCTGCCCTGTACCCTTCTTGTACAGTTGAATGTACCTCTGTCCTGTACCCTTCTTGTACAGTTGAATGTACCTCTGCCCTGTATCCGTCTTGTACAGTTGAATGTACCTCTGCCCTGTACCCGTCTTCTACAGTTGAATGTACCTCTGCCCTGTACCCTTCTTGTACAGTTGAATGTACCTCTGCCCTGTACCCTTCTTGTACAGTTGAATGTACCTCTGCCCTGTACCCTTCTTGTACAGTTGAAAGTACCTCTGCCCTGTACCCTTCTTGTACAGTTGAATGTACCTCTGCCCTGTACCCTTCTTGTACAGTTGAATGTACCTCTGCCCTGTACCCTTCTTGTACAGTTGAATGTACCTCTGCCCTGTACCCTTCTTGTACAGTTGAATGTACCTCTGCCCTGTACCCTTCTTGTACAGTTGAATGTACCTCTGCCCTGTACCCTTCTTGTACAGTTGAAAGTACCTCTGCCCTGTACCCTTGTACAGTTGAATGTACCTCTGCCCTGTACCCTTCTTGTACAGTTGAATGTACCTCTGCCCTGTACCCTTCTTGTACAGTTGAATGTACCTGTCTTGTACAGTTGAATGTACCTCTGCCCTGTACCCTTCTTCTACAGTTGAATGTAGCTCTGCCCTGTACCCTTCTTGTACAGTTGAATGTAGCTCTGCCCTGTACCTGTCTTGTACAGTTGAATGTACCTCTGCCCTGTACCCATCTTGTACAGTTGAATGTACCTCTGCCCTGTACCCTTCTTGTACAGTTGAATGTACCTCTGCCCTGTACCCTTCTTGTACAGTTGAATGTACCTCTGCCCTGTACCCTTCTTGTACAGTTGAATGTACCTCTGTCCTGTACCCTTCTTGTACAGTTGAATGTAGCTCTGCCCTGTACCTGTCTTGTACAGTTGAATGTACCTCTGCCCTGTACCCTTCTTGTACAGTTGAAAGTACCTCTGCCCTGTACCCGTCTTGTACAGTTGAATGTTCCTCTGTTCTGTACCCTTCTTGTACAGTTGAATGTACCTCTGCCCTGTACCCTTCTTGTACAGTTGAATGTACCTCTGCCCTGTACCCTTCTTGTACAGTTGAATGTACCTCTGTCCTGTACCCTTCTTGTACAGTTGAATGTAGCTCTGCCCTGTACCTGTCTTGTACAGTTGAATGTACCTCTGCCCTGTACCCTTCTTGTACAGTTGAATGTACCTCTGCCCTGTACCCGTCTTGTACAGTTGAATGTTCCTCTGTTCTGTACCCTTCTTGTACAGTTGAATGTACCTCTGTTCTGTACCCTTCTTGTACAGTTGAATGTACCTCTGCCCTGTACCCGTCTTGTACAGTTGAATGTACCTCTGTCCTGTACCCTTCTTGTAAAGTTGAATGTACCTCTGTGCATTGGTACTGTTCTTGACATTTGAAAACTATAGTTCGTGGATTTGGTTTTATGATAAAGTTTGTTATTGTAGACTATTACATTGAACTAGCCATGATAAGCAAGAATGGTTACAGAAGGGAACAATGTTTAAGCTCCTTGGTTATGATTATTTTGCGGATTTATTTAATCCAACTGATCTTACTCTCAGCTTCAGCTGTTTTCTGTGTCCCATTGAGCCGCTGGAGATTGCATGTGCTTGCACTTCATTGACAGACCCGTGACATGGCCCGCTATGAGGAAGCTGCTGTTTTATACAGCGTTATATTGCCACCTGGAATGCAGCTGTTGACTTGTCCAAAGGGAGCTTTTTATTTGGAAGTTTATTGACATTGTGCAAGTTGAGACAAACTTTGCACCCAACAAGAACGTTGTTGAGTATTTGCTGGGTTAATGTTGATAAGCTGTCAGTTGTGATCTTATATTAGAGCTGTCTACTGATCCTGCTTTTATGTAGAGATGAGAACATCCTCAATTATCCAGTGTTTGTTATCTCTTCTTATGATAAATACACTTCAGAAACAAATCTTTGGTGGCGAATGGGGCCAGGGTATTTATTATAACAGAATGCAGGTATTATACCCTGGATTATCGAGGATGGGTTGTTCTGTAGAGTTGTAGAATACACAGTGTCGTATTTCAATAGAATGGAAAGTTTTAGAAAGATGACATCATGACAAGTCTATTAAAGGGACACTACTCTAAATCTCCATGTTCAAAGAAAGTTTGTAATGTCATTTTAGTTTACTTTAATAGTAATCATAGTGATTTTCTTTTTTACCAGGATACAATTATTTTTGAACTAGTGAATTCCTGTTTTGACTTTGTAAACATTAAATGTTTATTTGAATGAGAAAAAAATAACTTAAGGTTTTTTATCCATGTGGTACAAAAAGCAAAGTGAACCGCAATGCTTGTGGCGATTTGTTTCTGTTTCAGACATCTGAATTTCAACATCTGTGGTGACGATTTTGAGACTAAGACAATCCACAGAAATAAGACCCCACGGGTAAGATTTTAAGTGTTCATTGCACATGTCAGCGATACACGTAGGCCATGTGCAGTCTGCTGTGCAGAGTTGTGTCCCTTAACCCTGCCTAATTATGATACTAAGACCATCAGCGCCATACTCTTGGGTTTCATCATGGCGGTGAAGGCCAATAAGCTGCTCACTGGTGTTGCTGCCCGCCTCTGTGGTGCAGTGGATAGAACCTTTGCACGGAGAGGGGAAGGCCATTGGTTCAATCCCAAGCTGCGTCATACCAAAAGACGTTAAGAGAGGGTACATTTTGTTACCCTGTCTGGCATTTAGCATTAAGGGGAGAGATTCAGGACTGGCTGGCTCAGAGTCAGTAAGAGGTATCTGAGTGGGGTATCCATGTTAAACTGTGGCATGGTATCTCAGTGTGCAAGCACTACCTCACCTCACCTCACCTCACCTCACCTCACCTCACCTCACCTCACCTCACCTCACCTCGGTGACATAAAACAACATTCATTCACTCCCCCCTGCTATCCAAATACCATTGCAGTATGGACTGTTGACATTTGACAGGCCACTTTGACATACCTACGCACCCACCATTCATGACAAACAGGACCTTTACGTGTCTGCCAATTTCTAGAAACATGTCGTACGAATACTGAATGACTCAATCCGAGATTTACGTGACAAGATCTGGTACTCACGGGAATGCTGGATGCTGTGCCCTGTTCCTATGTGTACACAGTGACTCACCCAGATTACCTGGGATCAGGCAGATACCTAATCTAGATAGTGTGCATTGCCTCTTGAGGCTCCACACATGACTGTCCCCGACCTGTGCAGATCCGGGGTAGAATTGGTCTTCAGCAACCCATGCTTGCCGTAAAAGACGACTATGCTTGTCGTAAGAGGCGACTAACAGCATCGGGTAGTCAGACTCGCTGACTTGGTTGATGCTTTTCATCTTATCCCAATTGCGTGGATTGATGCTCATGATATCAATCACTGGATTGTCTGGTCCAGACTCGATTATTTATAATTGCTGAGTGCGGCGTTAAACAACAAACAAACAAACAACATGACTGCCCCCATGAGGATTCCAGGTTAGAATTGATCCTCTGCAAACTATGCTGGTCGTAAGAGGCAGTCGTCAAATGGCTGGAATATTGCTGAGCAAGATATTAAACAACAATCAAACAAACACTAGAACCAAAACTGATCATATTATGGGGAAGGATCTGTTGTACCCAGAATATTTTGAAAAATGCAGTTTGTAAACAAATATGTCCACAAGATGTCAAAAACATTTTTCTTTACCTGAGCACCAGGAATAATGTTGAGCGTGGGTGTATATATTTCCATATACAATAATCTTTTCTCACTGACAACGATGTGGAGTAAAATGCAGTAACATACAGGGTGTTAGTTTTCAGTAGGTGCCAGTGGTATCAGACATATGTAAAGATGAGATCAATGTCAAGCTAAAAGATACATGGAAGTTGAGGCTATATGTAAATTTAGAATGAATGGGATGTATGCCAGAAAAATCACAGAATTTGCGGGGGTTTTATCAACCAGAACACTCATTTTGCACTCTAATGATGTCCAATCAATAAATATACGTTTCAAACACACGAAATATGAATCCACCAATAAAATAAAATTTGAAATATTCTCACTTTTAAAGGTGTTTTGGTATTACGACTGCATAAATTAAGTTTACATCTGAACATGAATTCATATCAGACACTATGCTTATGTATTTGCCTAAATGCAAGAGATAAAAAAAAAATGAAGAAAAAAAAGAGAGTTTGTATTAATGTTTGCGGGGGAATGGGGATGCTTTTGCAGAATTGTGTAAATCCCAACTCACTCCTTTTAAACCTTTCTGATATTGTCTTTATGTTGTTTCTGACATTGCCGAGTGTGTTGAGAAAGTTAAACATTATACATTGAAGGCAGACATTTTACTATTGGATGTGTTACCGTTTATTGCAGGACCCAATGTCGCACCGTATCATAGAGAAACGTCGGCGAGATCGGATGAACAACTGTTTGGCCGATCTCAGCAGGCTCATTCCTGCAAGTTATATGAAACAAGTGAGTACATCTACATGACATTGATGGCGTGGGTCACCGGCCGATTGTTCAAGCTACTTTCTTTAGAAAGTCCTGTACTTAAAGTTTGGAACATATCGCCATAGGTTTTTGAAAAAACCCATTCTTGTCCCATGATTCCAGCTCAGTTTCTAACAAATTTATTAAATATACTGTTAATATTCTGTCATCCCAAATTAACATCTAAGTGCAACCCTCTCCTACACGTGAAGATTGTCAACACACAGTCACCTCCCTTGCCTTACATGAGTCTTAACCATGGCAGTTGTCATACAAATTGTATATGGTTAGTGTAATGGATTCAAGTCAAATATTTTGTTCTACAGTGAGGTTTGTTCAGACATCTGAGATTTAAAAAAAAGTGTTTTTTTCTGTTTTAAAAGTATTTTTGTGAATCTTCATTCCAGGGTCAAGGTCGTATAGAGAAGACTGAGATAATTGAAATGGCAATTACACTGATCAATACACTCACAGAGAAGGTTGAGAAAGCAGGTAAGTTCAGACATGCTACCCTGGATACAATGTACAGAAGTGTTCAAGTCCAACCTAAACTTTACTAATTCTCTTTTCTTTCTGTACAAATGATTATTCCGACTTCATTCCGGATCCTAGACTTGTGCGAAATCGTATGACAAAGATTTATTTTCTATGCTTGTAACCAATACCAAATGAGGGCCTAAGTGGTCTATTGCATAGAACGTCTGCCTGAGAAATTAAATTGGGCCCAGTTATACCATCATCTTTATGAATGTTCAAAACGTATTTCAGAGAGTTCCAAAGGACTTCCGGACCAGTCTCAAACCCTGAGCCACTGCTGTGTGTCGCAGTTGTCACTGGGCTATCGGGAATGTAAAGACGAGGTGATGCGCTACCTCGTGGAGGGCGAAGGGATGTGTGCAAGTGACAGCTTCTGTGACCGGGTAATGGGTCACCTGACGTCTGCAGGGGAGAAGCTTCTTGCATCAGGTACAACATTTACCAATGGCGCCTTTGGACAACCATCGGCTGTCCTTTGACCCTGAAGTCACTGTTCACAGTTGCAGGGTATTACCCGATAAAATAATGCATCCAATTCACATGAAAATTGGGGTTTGATGCATAAAATTTGCACTTTTAGTACAGTGGGATGCAAGTATTTGGCCGTGCAAAGCGGAATGCATGTTTGATTTTGCTGTAGATTTTGTGGACCTTACTCATGCCAGGATCTGTTAATCTTTGTTTCAAATCCCAGTTTCACCTCAATTATCTTTATCCATTGTTTCTTGTATATTGTGATTTTATATAGACTTATAAATGATTGTCAAAATCATCATTGACGATCGTGCTCTATTGACATGTCACTATAGGTTTGTAATGCATACTTCTTGATATTTTTGGGTTTGTTTTTATTTTGACAATAACTTTTATTTCCATAGTATCAAGAATTCCAGCAGATGAAAAACCTGAGATTAAGACTTCTGACATTCCCAGTAACTTCGCTGAGAGTCTCTTCAACCAGCAGACATCTGGTCAGTCCAGCCACAATGATCTACAGTTACGTAATCTCCTCACCAACAGTGAGCGAATGATGGATTTAAGTGATGGACTCCGAAACAGCCGGTCCGACACCTGTTCCCATATCAGTCTGTCATCCTTAGCTAAGCCATACTCCCGAGCAGATGGGCACTACTCCACAAATTCCAGTGATGGCACTTCCTTCACAGAATTCTTACGGCCAGACTCCGAGAGGGGTAGCTCAGGTAGCGGAGGGGGAGGACAAGGCAGCATCTATAAGTTCAAACACAACATTACGCAAAGATTCTCCCAGGAGAAGAACGTGAATCATCCGAGTGACACAAGCAGCTCCTGCAGCAGCTCCAGGGAAGATGCAGGCAAGCTGCAGAGGAGGAAGATCTCCAAGGGTAAAACCCGAAGCCAGGGATCACGTATTTCCCCCTACCCCAGCTCTAGCGAACTGAGTTCCGGAAATACCTCCAATGGTACAAGCTCCTACCATGGTGATGTGTCTGCCGTTAGAAGTGACTCTAGCAACAGTCCACCTGACCAAGGACTGAATGTACAGTCTTCATCAAACGTTCCACTCCCTGGGTTTGTTCTGCATCCAGCCGGAACACACTATTTCCCTATATCTATCCACCCAACTAGTATCCCAGAGTGCTTCCGACAGTCCAAGTCGTCGGCGGCAGGAATGGGACTGTTCCATCCGATATCTATACCTGTTCAGTTTTTCGGACCATATATAGCCATGGGTGATGATCGCAGCATAGACAACTCAATTCAGTCGGGAAGTACGTGGGAACCCACCCAGCTTCCTTTAACCTACGCACATGTCCCTGGGCATAATAGTGGAAATGGTGTATTGTGATTTTGAGCGCAAGGAACATCAATGTGTGTGAAAAGATTATGTAAATAAGAGGCAAGACAATCTCTGTCAGCTTCTGTTATATCATCAACATTGTAACCCGAGATGTTCAGGGAGCTGCAGCATGTCATCCTGCATTCCCAGCATGCACTTCAAGTGGTCATTGACTTGTCGCCAGAACAAATGTACATGGAGTTCTCCATAGTGCAACATAAGCAGTTGTGATCATTTTATATTAGTTATGTCTATGTTAAACATACATAAATTCCTTATGTAATTAACTGGTACTGAGGTACTAAGCATAGTATGAGGATGATGTCATTCATTACCCCTTGTGGTCAAGGGGGGCACGAGTGGCCCAGTTGTCTAAATCACAGCGATTCGTTGTGGAGAGTTGCGTCCCTTTGGCAGGCCAGGAACCTATGATTGTGGGTTCGAATCCCAGTTCGCCCCCATTATGTTTCTAGGTTTGTCAGCACCTTACCCGTGCTTGTGGGTTTCACAAAAGTGGTAAACGTCCGAGACCTGCATCACTTTGGGCTTTCCTCCCACATTAAGCTGATATAACTGGAATAATGTTAAAAGTGGCGTTAAACCCAACTCACTCACTCACTTGTCATGGCCATTACCCATTATTTCTTAATCCTTTTGAGCTCCCCTTTAGAAACATGCAGCAATCACCACTGCTGTCCTGAAAAAAACACACAATTTGTCAACAGTCATCAGCTATGACGTCATTTCTAGTGTGACGTCATTCTGACCCTATGTCACAATAAGATTCGAATGATGTCAACAATACTGAAACAATACACTGGTACACGAGAAGGGATATTTGCACTAGCACACGTATGATGTTTAAGAACTTGTTTATTTCTAACTCTGTGGGTAATAAATGGTATTATTACCTACAAGATAAAGATGCAGGAAATAAGATACTAAATCCGTATGTCACACATGTGTTGTACATGGTGAAAATCACTGTGCCATCAGTGAAAACTCTGTGGAATTAAATTACCATAAGGTGAAGAAATTCTGAAAAAAAATCTTAAGTGTTAGCGATGTCATGTTCTCACATTCGAGCATAGAAATGTCAACAATGCCCATATTTGGGCATATATTAATATTCATGGGCAACCAGATTTGCAACTGGGTTCAGTTTGGTCTGTTAACGATCAAAACTTGTTACGCATTTCACAAATTGCGAGACAAATGACATGTTCAATGAATTGTTATTGTTTGCTCAAATACTGTTCATGTCTTCTCCGGGGGCACGGGTTGCCCAGTCGTCTAATGTGCCGCGATTCGCTGTGCAGAGTTGCGTCCCTTGGGCACACCAGAAACCTATAATTGTGGGTTTGAATCCCGATTCGCCCCAATCAGAGGCTTTTGAGATTAAAGTCTGTACAACAATTGATAGAAGACAAAAAGGCACGAAGGGCGTGGAGAATCATGCAAATATTGCTGTAGTTTTTAGGCATACATATACATACTGGCATAATTTTTCTTTGCTTTTATGTACATGACATGTTTTGAAATCACTGAATGATATTCGTGAGTTTTATCAGGAATTACTTGTTCAAGTTGTAATACGAACTAGTCATATCAGAAACAATATGGCAGCTGTGTACTAGCAGTATGTGATGGTGCAGGAATACCGATGGAAGGTTGCCCTGTTGCAGTGGCTGTTAGCTGATGGGTAGATTGTAACAGTAGGGACTTGCGAAATACAGACATGGCTCTTTAACAGCTGAACATTTAGTTCAGGGAATTGAATAACACTTTCATGATAGACCAGACCTATGTTTAACTGATTTTCTAGCCAGTTTGCAGATCCACAATAGATGTGAGATGAATTTCCGAGTGTCCTTCAAACCCAGGTACTTCACCACGATCTATGTTCAGTGGACAGTAGAAGCTTATGATTACTATGTTATCACAGGGTAGCCTAGTGGATAAAGCGTTTGCTCATCATGCCAAAGACCCAGGTTCAATTCCTAACATGGGTACAATCTGTAAAGCCCATTTCTGGTGTCCGCCGCTGTGATATTGCTGGAAAATTGCTAAAAAGCAGCGTAAAACCATACTCACTCACAAACTCAATCACTATGTTATCACGATGGTATAAATGTTGTATCATCAAAGGTGAATAGGTGGTCATGTGACAGGGCTAAAAGGTCAAGGTAAATGTTGAAACATCAAGGAACTTGGTTGTGAGGATGTGTCCTCGCATTAAGCTAAATTGTTCTCTCAATATCCGATGATACTGCTTGCTCTTGAAATTGATTTTTTTTTCTTAGAAATGGCTGACTGTTCATCCTCATGACTCAAATACTTGTTGAGGTCGTGTGTCGACAAAGTCCCGAGGTTAAGTCTAGCTGTGAAAGGGTTGCTGGTCTAGGTGTACATTAGTGTGTTATTTTGTTGTGTCCCTGCAGTTCATGGGATGGAGTTTGTGATAAGCAAAAGCTCTGTGAAACAAGAGAAGATTCTCGAAAATATGTTTCCCCACCTGATTTTCATTAATCTTAAAATTGTTGGCTTTTGTGATAATTTGTGATAATTTTAATACAACCTTGTTTGAACCATGGCTGTGATTATCAAGCTGTTTGAGCAGGGTCCTGTTCACGGAGAAATGTTAGTTCTTGACCTGACAGATGATGTATAGAGATATCTTGGCACTACTGCTAGATATTGTCGGAAGTTTTCTAATAAACTTTGTCCCCAGCTGTGCACATGCCCGTGTTCCTATGCTACAGCCCATCTAATATCACTTTGATAGTAAGGTAACAACAGCGTCAGGAAGTACCGGTAATCAATGAAAACAAATTATCAACGCAGGGCTGTTTGAGTTAGGTTGCTAAAGATTGTTATAGAATTGTCCACTGACAATAAACATGCAATATTCTCCTTGTCAAGCTGTGTTCGTTACCTGTGACCTGTTCAACACTGCAATGTCAGTGCTACAACTGTCGTTTGTGTGTTTGTTAGAGTATTGGAGTTATTCTGGTTGGCTAAATTGGGGACAGTGATCTCCAATCTCCGGTTGGATAAACTTACGAGTGTCTAACCACTCATTGAACTTGCAGGTTCTGTTTCCGAGTTTAACTCTGTCTGTTACCTAGAATTTATTTGTTATAGAAATTGTTATGTTTTTAAAAAACTGTTGTGGTATATATTCCGTTTTTAATGTGCATGTTATTTATCATGAATTACAAAGTTTGGAATTGTTAATGTCAGATTAACATAGGAGTGGTGCTTGATTAAAAAAGAACTGTAACTATTCGTAAGAAATCGAATGTGATGGTGTCATGCTTTTACAGGAATTTATCTTTAATTCGGGTTCATGTATGGTGTATCATCTGTTCATTGTTTCACATCTTACAGACGACATTCCATTTGTAGCTCACCTGGACCAAAGGTCAAGTGAGATTCTGCCTGCTTGTTAATAGTCCGTCGATGTCTACATGTATGGACAGTGGACATCTCCATAAAAGGCCTGGACTGCTAAATATGAAAATTAGTATGTGCATTCCCACAAGTGATGACGCTGTTGTTTTGTTGTTGCACAGTTAGCTCTTACATTCGAATAGATTCAATAAGACTTTTGTTGTTTGGTTCAATGATGATGACAATGAGGAGAGCGCCACATTCACTGTGACCCAGAGCTGTCACCCTTATCCTACAAGGATCTTCTGATCCTCTACAACAATATCAAGTTAGTCAACTGTCAATGTAGATGAATATCTCCAACTGAAAGTGTAAATGTACCAGGTGAGCTACAGTGCTTGGGCACTGTCACTTAACAAAAACAATTGTAACATGGAATTTGTATGTGAGCCTTTTCTGCAGGGACTGAAAACAATGTACTTAACGAAGTAATGTTTTAATGAGGTTTTATTATGAAAATAATCTATCAAACAATCTTTACCTTGTGCAAAGATGAGTTTGATTTTTATTTTGTTTTGAAAGTATCGTGACGGCTAACAGTATATATATATACTTGGCAATGTCTGTTCTAAGAGGCGACTAATGGATCGGTTGGCCAGTCTTGGGGACTTGGTTGATGCATGCCATCGTATAGAAATTATGTGGATCGATGCTCATGATGTCAATCACTGGATTGTCTGATCCGGACCCGGGCACATGTATATACAAACTACTTTCATTTAGCTGGAATATTGCTGAGTGTGTAATTAAACAACAAAGAAAACTAAGTTCTTACAGAGATTGATTGAAAATCAAGCCACAGTTTGATTATTTCACAGAAAGAATAGGACAGAAACAGTGCCTTCACTTTCATCCATGTGCAGGATAGCAGGTCATTGCGTGCACTCATTCAAAATGCGACTATTGGTGAAGCTGAAACACAAAGTCTTCTCAGATAGACCTTCTTTGGAATTGGCACCCTCTCAATTTATTTTCAAAGAATAAGCCTTTTTAATATCTTTAATTAAATTAGATTTTAATTGTTTTTTGATGATGTACATATGATAAAGAATTAAAAATGTAATATTTTTAACCTTAAGTTATATAACAGCTATTGTCATGAAGTGACATATGAAAACAGCTGTATATTTTCAGAACGAAATATCGTTGTACATAATATAAATAATGATGATGATGTATGTTATTGGCAGTTGTTTTTGTTAGATGTTGACGTGAATGGAAGGAAATGCAGCTATCATTTACTGTATTCGATGTAATGAGCGCCTCGCTCCAATAAGCGCCCACGGCGATATTTGCTGATATATTGCCTTGTGAACAATCTCAATTAGCACCCCTTCCGATTGATCAATGTACACAAGACTTATTTATTCATGTATAATACGCACTTGTGTGTTATATGCACCCATTTATGGGCAATTAAACCCAGGAAAAATATATCTGTGACTGTTGTGTATAAACATTTCAGGCTGTCAGCATAAACCACGAAATTTACGATCTTTCAACTCTGTCTTTTTCACCAAACTAATATTCTAAAAGGAGCCCCCTATTTCTAATTTTGAGAGTGTTCTGGGTGCTTATTACGTCGAATACGGTAATTAGTATCCACTTTGTCTGAGACTCTTCTGTCTGTCTGTTTTGGAGTGTCCTATATTTTATCAGATGTCCCGTGTTATAAAATCATTTGCATAATTCATACTTTTTCAACTTGTTGTTCTGTTCTGGCTTTTCCGGTTTTACAAGGAACTGAATTAGCCATAATTGTTATGTTTCATTATTACACAAAGAAATCACTCCCGGTGTTGGTGAAATACTTTGGATATATTAAGGCCAGATTAAGTGTGATGTCTATGGTCATTTATTTAATTGCTCCTGAATTCTCAAATTAAGGTTATAATAAAACTAATAATAGGAATAGTTTCAAGTACTCTCCTTCAAATTTAACTTTGTTTTTTTACCATTACAAAGTTTAGGCTGACTTATCTGAAAGACCATCTTCAATTTTTCCCAAACATGTTTGTATTCATATGGCTCAAAGTCTTATTAAATTCCTCAAGTCAACTGGTATAAAATATAAATGAAGTATTTTCATACATTATGAGATATTTTATTTGATAGGAAATCTGTACTTTTTAGGCTTGATTTTACTGTAGAATTTAAATAACACCTTTAGTTTGTTGATGCAGACATCATGTGGAAAATTGCCAAGAGTCATGTGATAAATCTACCTCTGTAACAAAGAAGCTTAAGTGATTGAGAAAAATTATTTTTCAAAAATGCATAAGATTTGAACAGCATCAACACGAGGTTGTGATGTGTGCATTGGCTGCATCGAATGGATGAATCGTTGTTTGTGTGTATATAGATTATCATCCCAAACTGGCTTCCACAGGAGATAGCGCTTGGGTAAGATCAAGCGATATCTCCTTGGAAATATTGTTACAATGAAATTACATCACATGTGTTTTCATACTGCATTGGGCGAGAGAGTCATGAATGTAGAACCCTCTTATACATACTCGGGACGCTCCTGTCATTGGGTATATTACATACTGTTACAGATATTATGTTGTTAGGATTTTGTTGTTTGTTCAGCTGACCTCCAGATCACTGTGCATAATTTTATGTGATAAAATACAGATGATATCAATGTTTTTTCTTGTCTGTTCTTGACTGTTAGGACATGTGACCGTGTCACCCCACGCTGTTGGAGAGCAATGACATGTGACATCACCAAATGCCCATGGGCAGAAAACAGTGTCACTCCATTCTTTTGGGCAGTAATGACATGTGACAGTGTCACTCCACGCTGTTGGAGAGCAATGACATGTGACGTCACCAAATGCCCATGGGCAGAAAACAGTGTCACTCCATTCTTTTGGGCAGTAATGACATGTGACAGTGTCACTCCGAGCTGTTGGAAAGCAATGACATGTGACAGTGTCACTCCACGTTGTTGGAAAGCAATGTAAACCAAGAGATTTCAGAAAGATCATCTGCAACATCAATTGATCTTGAGACAAGATAAAGAACAGATTTCATGTGTCAGTTTGAAAGGTTTATTTTTTTACACTGAGAAGAATATATTTCTTCTTGAAAAACACAAATATGTACACAGAAATGAATGGCAGGTATTCATAAAGGCATGCATGTATCCTAGGTGCTGAATGTTGATGATGCTTCAGTCAACCCATTCTTCCTGAAACAGGCAAACACATATTTTAAGAACCCGAGACTCCTTATACATTATGAATTAGTGAGTGAGTTGGGTTTAACAACGCTTTTAACAGTATTCCAGTCATATCGCGGCGTGTCAGCTTAATGTAGGGGGAAAGCCCGAAGTGAAGCAGGTCTCAGACATTTACCACTTCGGTGAAACCCACGAGCACGGGTATGGTGCTGACAAACCTAGAAACATAATTGGGGCGAACCGGGATTCGAACCGACAATCATAGGTTTCTGGCATGCCCAAGGGACGCAACTCTGCACAGCGAATCACGGCACCTTAGACGACTGGGCCACCCGTGCCCCTGATAACATAGAGGAATATCCCCAAAGATGTTTGAAATTCTGCTAGCCCTAGGGATACATTTAACATGAACAAAACTGGTCCAGGCTAGTGGGAAGATGCTGCTTTCTACCTCTGACATCATCAGCAAGCTGAAAACTTGGTCTCCCATCCAACTACTATTCATACAGAGATGCCACCCATTACCATTTCGGTGGAATCAGTACAATATCTTTGCAACAAATTCCTCTGATACAACAAATTGAATTTTTTTACAAATTGTGGCAAAACCAGTGATTTTTGTCCGCTGACTTCAGTGTTGTCGGTCATGGTGGTTGTGAATGTAGAAAGCAAGTTCCAAAGAACATAGTGTTTTGATATATGTAAGCGAAGGTACATCACATTTTTTCAAAGTGTCAGGCAGGCAGATAGTTTCAGTTTATCAAGTTTACAGATTTTACTCTGAATCTGCTCTTCCTGGAAATCTACTGGATTGATTGCATACATGATAACTTTGGCTAAAAAGGAAACATTTCTGGGGCATTGGCATGTCACTTTACATCATGCGTGTCACTGTCAGTCATCTTTATTGCTAATGAAAAAATATGTTTTTACAAAATTTAATGATTAACAAGTGACATTGTATTAAAGGGTCAAGTTCAGTGACTTTTTTCAATAAAATACTGTAATGTGTATTTAAATAAAGTCATACCTTCCTCCTCATTTTTGAGAGATTCTTTTTTTTTGATTATGGAGACTAAATCTACCTCAAACTATCTTTGATTTGTGTTGGTTGTATAATCCTATTTTTAAATCTGCAAAAAGACTCTCAATCTCTGATGACATCAAACTATATTCTGAATATCAACTGACTTTTAAACACTAAACAGTGCATCTTGGTTTGGATGAAAACAAAACATTTCAACAAGAATGATATGTTACAAGCACTTACGCTTCGTGGACAAACACATCAAAAGTGATCCTGTCTATATCAGCACCAGCTGGCTGATCGTCATACTTTTTCACACCAAGAGTTGTCAGAGCTGAAAAAGATTTGGGATATCTTTCAATAATATGAAGTCACATATGCACAGAAAATTTAATTTGTGCATTCTTTATCTAAAATACAAAATATTTTCAACTGCAGTGGTTCAGGGCTCACTTGCACAAAGTGATCTTAATCTAACAAATGACCCGTTCTCCTGTTAAATAATAATAATATTCATTGTATACATGTATCATGATGTATATAGTCTCTGGTAAAGGTAGACTCTTTAAAAAAAAGTAAAGAAACCAACTATATTTGAAGATAATACATGTACATCTTACTGTAAAAATATTTAACAAAATGGTCTGAAAAAAAACCAGCATGTATTTTTTCAGTTAGATGGACTAATGTTAACAAATTTATGCCAAATAAGGTAACAAATAATGGGCTACACACATTTGTCTGACAAATGGGGTCTTTCCCCCATTTATACTTTCAAAGACAATAACCTTAATAAAAACTACACTAGTTTAGTTTCTTACTTGTTGCCATAATCAAACCATGAGCTTAAAATATTCAAAAGAGATCAATACTTCATGGTTTGAAATACACTGTCTTCCTCTATCACCCATCAATACATATACAACAACTTTGCAGTAAAGTCCTTATTTTTAACCAACAAATCAAGTCACGGCCTGCTTCAAGCCAGAGGTAACCAGTAATTCGTGTGCAACATGTCCCATAGGCTGGCAGCCATCTACTCCACACATAACTTCAATATCAGGCAATGGTGGGATTAGTATCACCTTTCCGAGGCAAGGGAGTTAACAGACTATAAAAGTCCAGTTTCCACCATTGTCAAACTAGGCTGGAATTTTGGAGTTGTATTTTGGCTGGACTACCGAGTCTATGCATAGTCCAATCAAAATCGTGTAACGAAATCAATATCCGGTTCATAAACTGTTGTGCAGATTTGGGTAGAAGCATGTGTACTGTCGACAGATTTTTTCCAAATCTCTTCATGTCTTTAATCAAGACCCCCTCTGTGGTTTAGTGGTAGACCTTCTGGGGTATGTAATAGCCATCAGTAGCGCAACGATCGAGCCACGAAATTCCAGCCTAGTTCAGCAAGGGTTGAATCTGGACTTATAGTCTGTTAACTCCCTTGACTTGGGAAGATGGATTAGTGTTAAGTTCATGCATGGAGTAGGACTCTGAGTTACACAGTCAAATTTCTCTACCTGACTAAAAGTTGACATGTGTCACTATCGTTCCACATATCAGCCTTAAATAATAAATGAATGTTGTGTATACAAGCCTGTGGTGTACTGACAATGGTTATCACCAGAACAGTACATCCACTTGTATATCTAACTATGATCATTCAGCACAGTAACCATAGTAACCTACCTTCATAGTATTGCTGTAGGGTAATGTAGCCCCTGTTTGTGGGATCTAGCATTCCAAACACAGAGTGAATGTTGGAGTCGTCAAACAGACTTGGGATGTCTAACTTTGTGCTCCGACACTTGTGAAGCTTCTCCAGTGTACCGATGAGGAATTTTTTCGGATCATCTGCAATAAGAAGAATAAAAATGTGTAATATATTTCCTGACTACTCAGTGCATAATACCCAATCACATGCTATTTGATTAAAAAAACTCAAAACAGTGAAAATATTAACCACCTGGCAACTGATACAATTTTCCTTGAGTAAAAAACTTTATCTTAAAAACAAGACATAGGTTCTAACCCTCATGAATCGTGATAATCATGCCAGTCAGAAATTGATGATGTCTGAAGATGTATATTTATTATTTTATTTTATATTTTGCCAATTATATATATATATATATATATTATGGAATGGAAAGAATGAAATTTACCTTAATAATCCACCATTTTGAATTTGTTTTCCCTGTTATTATTCTAATGTCCACTAGACTTTAATGGTAATGCATTTTACTAAATATGTAGTCATTTTGGTTAGGAGTACGATACAAATGCAAGCATTGTAATTTTTTCTGTTTATTTTGAGATCTATATAGCTAAAGTGAGCCACCTCCTAAAGATGCTTGTGAAGGTTCCTCTTACCTGCTGACTGGTCACCATCAATATCAATGTTTACATCACAAAAGTATAGAATACCAACAGTGAAGGTGTTTCAAGTAAGGATCGTAATTATAATTACCAGGTCTGCTGTATATCAGTTGGGATGTTAAATTGTTAAAAAGGTCAATAACTCTATGTTTATCCAGGTATTCATGAGCGTCCAGTTGTCTAGGTCCTTCCTCGGCTGCCATTTTGTCACAAATGAATTTGTTATGGCAACGCAAACTGGTCCTTAAATAGCTATGCGGAACTTGCAATTGCGCAGTCAGCTACTAAACTGGCGCCAGAGAAGGTTCGCGCAGCAAACTTAGTGTGTTTGATTAAACGAAAACGGATAGACAGGAGCCCAGTCTATCAGTTTTTGGCCTGAGATCATAAGTCAAATCCAGTACTTTGTAAAATAAATCATACGGTTGCTTTGGCCATTATAATAAGCTATTACACTTGCAATGAAGAGAAATATTCCGAAATATAACACATAATGAACAATATTGATAAAAATGAAGATTTGTTTTCATCCGGGTCTTTTCAAAATGGCAGCGCCCATTTGACATGTTATCCTAATCAGGCGGGAGAGCACGAGTTGTTTACATGAATAAAAAAATTCGGAGAAAAGGATTGCACGTGCTTAAAATAAAGAATTAACACTTCCGGATACGGATACGCTATTGTCATCGGTTATGCGGCTTTACAGCTGCTGTGCATCGGGTTGAACTTGAAGACCAAAGGGAAGCAAATACAGGACGAAGTCAAGTCTCAAGACAAGCACCAGCTGATTACCTGTTCAGTGAAACATCTTCAAAGATCTAAGCGAGACGTCTTAACATAAACGTCAACATGGCTATGTCAGATTGCATGTCGGATCAAGTGTTTGCGAACTCTCTGAAATCGTCACACAAAACCCTTTTTGTTCTAGATAGACATCCATATTTCAGTAAATCTAGTAAACAGCCAATTGAATATGATGTGATAACAAGGTCCAAAACACCAGGTATAATCCCAGCAGCTCCGATCACAAAGACGTTATGGACCTGCAGCGTGGAATGCATGATGGAATACATGCGAATTGTATTTGACATCTACCCAGTGAGAAAGTTGGTATGTACCCGGACTATCTGATAATTGTCAACAATGATCAGTCTGGGGTTATAGCGAAAACGGCACCTCAGCAAAACGGCACCGGGCGAAAACGGCACCATATTTTTTTTTTTACCTTGGTCAAATGAATGATATTAAACTTACATTGTAACTTGCAAAGGCCAATAATTGTGAGATGTTAAAACAAGTTTACATTAGAAATTAGCCTCTGCTCCAACTATAATCCAACTTAGCTTATACGCAACTCAACTTATGGTGAAAACATAACATGCTTTGTAAAAAACAAAACAAATAAGAAATTAGCCCCCTACTCCAATTTACTCACCGACTTTTATTCACTATACGCTTTGAAGTTTTAAGTACCTTTACTCAATTTAAGCTGAAACTGTATTTAAGAGGCCTAACATGGTATGCCAATTATTCACAATGGCCTTTCGATGTGTTGCATGCGAGAAGAATGACAGAAAAAAAATCAACATGCTGTCTCATGTGATAACTGTGACCAGTGGAACCGGACTTTCTATGGCCCGTTATAGAGAAATTTGCCATACTGACTTCCCTTTCCGCTGTGTGAAATGCGTAGCTCCCGTCATTGAAGAGGTGATCGGTAACTTTCATGTCAGTTTCCAGTCAGAAGATGCTGAAGAAATGAGAGTACCAAACCTATCGGAAATTCACATTACGGCTTCAGATGTACTCAATACATCAAATACCATGTAAATAAACCCTATATATTATGGAGCTAAAACGGCACCTCAGCAAAACCCTATATATTACTACAAAAATCGTTGTTATCGTTATTAAACATAGAGGTTCCGTTTTCGCCCGACACATAGTAGCCGTTTTCGCCAAATGCGGTGCCGTTTTCGCCAGAGAAATCGGTGACGTTTTGCTGAGGTGCCGTTTTAGCCTGCACCCATCAGTCTGCATGGAATAAGTTCCAACAAATATTGTAAGTGTATTGTGGAAAATAATTCTTTGTGAAAACTTCTTTTTTTTATAATTCCCCCGCCCTTTAGAAAATTAGCACAAAGGAACAATTTCACTACAGGTACAGATAGTCTTTGACAATATCACCAGGGGTCATTGAGTGTGCATAAAGCTGCTCTCAATGATCTATTTCTACATGCTATGCCATTGAATAAGTCCATCAATGTTGAGAGTTTTCAATATTTGTTCAATAAATATATATGCGGCAACACATTTTATAGCAGGCACCAGTTTATGAAAACATTTGTATTTTCAATATATCATGTATATATATTTGTTTCAGTTTTAACTTAACCATGTTAACTCATGTGGTTAATGGATTGTAAACATGGTAAAAGGGAACTAATATTCTAAAAATAATTATTCGGTTTTCATAACTATGGACAGGAATGCAGTTAATTAGGTATTTATTTATTGACATTGCACACATGTTAACATTGCCAGTCCAAACCATACATATATATACTGTGGGACTTCTTTTGCAATAAATCAATTACATTTGTAATGACAAGGATAAATACAAGGCTTTACAAGCCGTGTTTGGGGGTCTACAGGGGCTTTACCCCCATCTGATACATTTTCAAGCATGGGAGCTGAACACACAAAGCGTGCAAATAAATGCTATTGTCAGGTTTTTCCTGTTTATTTTCACTTTTTCTCAGTTGGATTTAGTTTTCTCCTAAAAACGCTGAGTGACCAGGATGAAGTAGTTCCATGTCATATGTTTTGGCTACAAGAAACTGTCATGGAATTTCCACATGAGCCACTTTTACTCACTGGGCTATAGGCCTACACTTCTGTCAGTAATGATTCAAAAGCCGACCCTCGAGGTGTCAGAAGCCATGCCTATACCTTCCTACTCCAAGTTCCTTACTATGATGGGGGCCACGGGTGGCCCAGTCTTCTAAGGCGCTGTGATTCTCTGTGCAGAGTTGCGTCCCTTTGGTAGGCCAGAAACCTATGATTGTGGGTTAGAATCCCGGTTCGCCCCAATTATGTTTCTAGGTTTGTCAGCACCATACCCGTGCTCGTGGGTTTCACCGAAGTGGTAAAGATCTGAGACCTGCATCACTTTGGGCTTTCCTCCCACATGAAGCTGACACGCCGTGATATAACTGGAATACTGTTAAAAGCGGTGTTAAACCAAACTCACTCACTACTATGATCCACATGATCCTTACAGTGTTCCCTCCCACACTGTTCGGTCACAAAATCGCCAAATGAATTATTAAGACTGTCATTCATGCATACACATGAATTCAATGTCTGACCCTTTGAGCCACATCGCCTCATTCCTCACCACTCGGCATCATGTAGATTACGGAATGGGACGAGTGTTGCCAAATGGCATCAGGATCACTCGTGAGTGATAATAATCCGTGTGGAGGGTCTTGTCAGAAACCCTTTATATTTCCAGATGATAATGCAGGCTTGGCAGATTGTGTGGCACTGCACCCATATGTCGTTGATCATTGCTCATGCTATCAGTCACTGGTTTGCTAAGTCAGGATTCCATTAAAAGGTGTCTCTATTTTATGTAGATGGAACATTGCTGACTGAGGTATCTCTTCTTATCTTACATGTCCTTTCATGGATCATATTTCAACATGTTCAATACTTCCCGGGTCATATTTCCATTCTTCCCGGATTTGTATACACTTCGTTCCTCCATCACCTCACCTGTGAATACATATTGCTGATGATTGTCACTACTTTTAACACATTTACTAAGCAAAGACCTGGTTCAAGCGAGAGGGAAGTCATTAATTATTAATGGCCTCATTTCATTAGCTTACTTTGGGGCACGAATGACCCAGTTGTCTAAGGCGCCGCGATTCACTGTGCAGACTTGCATCCCTTGGGCACGCCAGAAACTTTTCATTGTGGGTTCGAATCCCCGTTTGCCCCGATTATGTTTCTAGGTTTGTCAGCACCATACCCGTGCTCATGGGTTTCATCGAAGTGGTAAACGTCCTAGACCTGGATCACTTTGGGCTTTCCTCCCACATTAAGCTGACACGCAGTGATATAACTGGAATAATGTTAAAAGCAGCGTTAAACCCAACTCACTCACTCACTCATTAGGTTACTTAAACATGTTAAAATAGACATGTAAGAGCTATACTGTTTATCAACCTGAAGTCATCATCAGCTGATAATCACAGGTGACAGGGCTGCATAGTGTATACAAACCTGTGAATTATTACTATTATTATTATTATTATTTTTATTATCATTATTATTAGCGTACCTATGCTTACTCGTAGATTTGCAACTGCCAGGAAATATTTAATTCAGAGTAGCATGCTGATGCCTTTGGCATGTTCATGGTACATGATTAGCATCATAAATGTTAATTGGTGTTAATTACATATTCAGTTTATTAACTGGCATCGTCAGGTTTATGTTTGTCATGTTTTGAAGGTAAACCTCACTGTATCACCTGTCAGTAGTGGTCAATTCATTTGTTTTCAACAAACTGTATCATGTGTATATAAAGCGTACATAATTACACATGTTACATATGTACAGAATCTGATTGAAGTATTACTATTACATGTATTAGGCATGTATGGTCAAAATCATTGTAAACATGGTAAATAGGAAATTTTAATGTTTGAATATGTTTTTGTTTTCAGATTCGCATTGTCACCGGAAATCATTCGCTAAATTCATGGTCTCAGAAAGAACAAAATTTACAGCAGGTAAAGTATCTTTCAACACTCAAGGTTATGTGGATTAGCTTTTCCATTATGACATTTGATGCTGTAAAATTTGGCGGCATGGGTGGCCTAGTTGTCTAATGTGGCGGGATTTGCTGTGCAGTGTTACGTTCCTTAAGGCAAGCCGGACGGCTGTTATTGTGGATTTGAGTGTCAGACTCACTCTGATTATTCTAGCATGTCTAGGTTTGTCAATGTGTTGTCAGCACCGTAACTGTGCTTGTGGGTTTCACCAAGATGGTAAACATGTTGACCTTCATCACTTCAGGCTTTCCTCCCACATCAATCTGATACACTGTGATGGTAAAAGATGGTACTTGTTGTTACCCTGTCTGGAGATCAGCATTAAGGGGCTAAAACAAGGACTGGTCGGCTCGGAGTCAGTATACTGTGTCTGAGTGGGGTATTCATGTTAAACTGCAGTATGGTATCTCAGTGAGCTAGCACTATAAATCAACATCAGTCCGGACGAGTACAAGCAGTCACACACACACGTGCATGCACGTTGCTATATAAGTGCAATAATCTTGGACACCTCAACATTTTACAGTAAAGTCTTGGAGACCATAAAAAAATATTATTATGAGTTATCGGTAATAAGAAAGTATTATGCATGCTATAGATGTACAACATGGTTGAATGATGCTGCAACATGCTATGTTCCAGCTGATGATTGCTCTCGCTCACCTGGGCCCGCCGACAAGTCGCAACAAGTCGGAGGACGAGTACAGCGTGATGCACGGCTTGGCTCGGGCTGTTGAGGTCATGTGTGAACCAAGTGAAGCCCAGTCTGATCAAGTTGAAAATGGAGAGGTCGTGCACAACCATGGACGTATCATTTGCCTCACTTCATTTAAAAGGTATACCAGTAACCATGGTAACTTATGACATAGTGTTATTCTTTTCAACATGTGGAACTTGCCAAGACGTACAATATTTGCTGTAATAAGCATCTTGGGCGATTAGAAAATTGACAGAGGTGTGCGTCTATTGAAACTATAATATCAAGTTAAATTTGTTTTTAGAGATTGAGAGGCATTGAACAAATTTGATTCAAACGTTGATGAATCTATACCTTTTTCGATGATAGTAACTGGGCAATACTATACCCCCTGGTGTGAAGAAATGGCGTAATAAGCGCCCCGCTCTAATAAGCGCCCACAGCGATATTTGCTTATATATTGGCTAGTGAACAATCCCAATCAGCACCCCTCCCAATTGATCAATGTTCAAAGACTAATTTATTCGCGTATAATACGCACTCATGTGTTATAAGCATCCTTAATTATGGGCAATTAAATTATGGAAAAATATATCTGTCGTATATAAACATTTCAGGCTGTCTGCATATAAACCACAAAGTTTATCTTTCAACTCTGTTTTTTTCACCAAAATATTATTCTAATGAGAGCACCCTATTTCTAATTTTGAGAGCGCCCTGGGCGCTTATTACGTTAAATACAGTATGTTGAGTTGATTCCAAGTTGTCTAAAATTTACATTAAAAATAAATGGCTTCTATCTCCATGATGTAGTTAAACTAGTTTGAAGTTGCTTGTGAAGATGAAGTTGGTCCAAGGGAGATAACTCTAGTGTCTGTTACCAGTTATGTCTGTACATGATGCTATGTTTGCCTTGAAAAGTAGAAACCAGGGCTGGGACGAGTCCATATTTACTACCTGGGTACCCATCCCCTATTACCCGACCCTACTCGGTTACCCACTGTTGGTCTCAGGAGATGTCTCAAAATGTCCGATTGGAAACATTTTTAGCATAGCCCTGGCAAAATGTATTTAGATACAAGTATTCAACAATCTGGTCATGCATACACTGAAGTTAAATTAAGTTTTATCTCTATTCAACCATGTAAAAAATCAGGAGAAATGGGTGCATAGTTAGAAAGGAATGTGAACATTAGTGACTTGTAGTGTAACCATTGAGTTTTAGATAATGTTTGTCATTAAACAATATATCACATGACTAACCACGGGTCCGGTTAGTCCTGTGTGTACCCGGGTCCTACTCAGTACCCACCCGACCCGGGTACCCAAGTTACCTAGCAGAAACTCTTCCAAACTGGTACCAGGAATGCTGTAATGTAACTGAAATACTGTTCAAAGAGATTTTGAACCAAACTCACAACAAAGGAACCAATTTTATTGATGGTTACGCTGCATCCTTGCATTACGCTTCAGCTACTGCTGATCTTCGTATTGTTTCACCATGTACAGGCGTGAAGACTAAGTATTGAAGCAGTTTTATCTTATTGGTCCTGAGAGTGTTTATTGGCAGTTTGAAGTTGGATATGATTATGACAAGGAATATTATTGGGGACAACTTATTTATGATACTTGCAAGGCGACTAAGCTTGTCATTAGAGGTGACTATGCTTGCCGTAAAAGGCGACTATGCTTGCCGTAAGAGGCGACTAATGGGATTAGGTGGTCAGACTCGCTGACTTGGTTGATGCATGTCATTGTATCCCAATTGCGTGGATCGATGTTCATGATGTCAATCACAGGATTGTCTGGTCCAGTCTCTATTATTTACAAACCAGTGTCATATAGCTGGAATATTGCTGAGTGCGGTGTAAAACAACAAACAACAACAACAAAAGGTTCCAGGGAACTTATCAAGACTGATGCCATAATGTTTTTGTTTTGGAGTTACCCCGCCCCCCCTTTGCCCCCCTTTGTCCCTGTATATTCACTTCTACATCAACAAACAAAATTCTCATGTGGCCCATGGTGGGGGATAATGACACTGCTTTCTTGTCTATAATATTCTTTGTCATAATTTATTGGTCCTGCTGTCATTGAAATACATGGCACATTTACCAACCCAAACATCCCTATGATTATATGGCTATTATGACTTATGGTAACCAGAATCTGGAATTTTGAATTCCCATTTTGAAATTTTTAGTGACTTGCTGTAGACCTGTTACCAAATCTTACCATGTGACGACAATGTTGCATTGATAAAGGGAGTTAACTGTGTATTGTGTTTTTGTGTGGCCAGCGATGCTCATGTCCGGATGCTGGAGGAGTGTGTTCTGGATGCTATCACTCAACACAATAAGCTGCAGGCGGACCAGGAAGGGTATGTATTTGTCAGTAATGTCCCATATTTGTATATCCAGGAAGATCCGGGATAGAATAGGTCTTCAGCAACCCATGCTTGCCATAAAAGGCGACTATGCTTGTCGTAAGAGGCGACTAACGGGATCGGGTGGTCAGGCTCGCTGTCTTGGTTGATGCATGTCATCAATCCCAATTGCGTGGATCGATGCTCATGGTATCAATCACTTGATTGTCTGGTCCAGACTCGATTATTTACAGACCGCCATCATATAGCTGGAATATTGCTGAGTGCGGCGTTAAACAACAAACCAACCAACAGCCATAACCATATAGTTTTATATAGATATACAACTGCTACAGTGCTGTTGCTTTTTCAGTTGTAGGACTATAAAATATCGACAGTGTAATGACATACGATTACTGCAAACACTTTCAGTGGGCTATCGTAAGTCTATGGTTTAACATAGACTTACGACTGTCAATGAGTCTAGTATTGAGGCTTAGTAAGTGAAATTACAATTTATGGACAAAGATTAAAATTCAGGGTCAGTACTTTGTCAAATATCTTTATTTGGCTTAAAAAAAATAGTCTGGGTTCTCAGGCACCGCCCGCATCATCATAAAGTTCGCCGCATGTTTCATAAAAAAGAAAAAGAAAAAAAGACGCCGCCTGCCTGCACTATATTTTAAAAAAACATTGCCTGAGAAACTGAGAACCAATTCTTTCTTTTTTTTAAGCCTTTAATGTGATATTGTTTTTAAGAACAGTCAGGGAGTTCATGATAGTGTGAGTCATTCTTGTACGTTTCATGTGAAGAATAATATCATTGTTAGTGCTTGCCCTGAGTTCCAAGAGTGTCCAAGACTTTACTTTGGCAGATATATCAATGAAATGGTAAAGAATCCTCAGTATTACCTTTTGCATTGCCAAATGCATAATGATATTACATGGTCATGATGGTAGCATTGAGATTGTTATGTGCCGATTAATTAGTTGATGTGCGGAGTTGCGTCCCTTGACACCAGAAACCTCTGATTGTGGGTTCAGATCCCGGTTCGCCCCGATTATGTTTCTAGGTTTGTCAGCACCATACCCATGGTCGTGGGTTTCACCGAAGTGGTAAACGTCTAAGACCTGCATCTCTTCGGGCTTTCCTCCCGTCGTGATATAACTGGAATACTGTTAAAAGCGGCGTTAAACACAACTCACTCACTCACTCATTAATTTGTTGAAATATGTTTTTTTAATTGAACATGTTGAACATGTTGAAGTCTTGCTTTCAGTTTGATTGTATGCTCTCTTCAATATGATGTTGATGTTATACTTGATAGAACAGAATTTCATACTTGAATACCAAATGAAATTTAGTCTCCTGCCAATTTTTCCAAAACCTTAACATACATAGCAGGTTCAGATATAGATGCTCAGTGATTATTGAAGTGTCCTGAAGCCCATAACAGTGACAGGAAGACGATGGCACCAGTCTCCACAGACACTGAACATCGCAGCTCAGAGGATGGCTACACATGAACACAAGTCCACCTTGTTGGAATACAATGTCGAAAAGAAGTGAAAAGAGTCAATGAAATCTTATATTCAGTTGTCATTGATGGCCAGCTTTTATTATCACAGAAACTGTTGTGCATTCTTTGCTTGTGTTCAAACATTGGGAGCAAGATTAACAGAAAGTGTACTCAAGTTGTCAACCATGGTCAGATCCACATTGGATTAGTTTCATGCAGGACAAATATTGCCAATGTCAATGTATCGTGGAAAGATTTACATAATCAAAACTGTTCCATGGGAATAATTCTTGAACATAGAATTTCACAACAGGAACAGATACTCTTTGGCAGTATATCCGTTTGAGATTGTGAGACTTTGAGATTTACAACCCAGGATGTTTTCCATGCAACTACCTTCATTGATGTCTTATTGTGAGACTTTACATGGACATTTCATCATATCATCACCAGCCAAATGGGGAAGTTACTTTCGTGTTAACAATTCCTGTCATACAAAAGATGGTCTGTGAAAGAAGAGGCGTTGTCAGAACAGTTATTTATCATCCCGCTCACTGAAGATACTTGGAACTGCTATCGATGGAAGGTGATCATGTGACATTGACTGACTGTGTGAAGTTCAAGACTGTGGAAGACCCCTGATGTTGTCATAGTTACGGTGATTACAGGTAAGTGTTTATTAAAATTGATTTTCTGATTTTTCTACAAAATATTTTTATTTAGATTATGTTTGACCCAACTGCATTTATCACATGAAATATGCTGATAAGCATGTCTACCTTTTATTTTTTGGTTCTTGTGCAGCAGAACTACATTATGTAGAGGGGAATGGAGAGTTACGAGGATATTCCACTACTTAAAACTTATCCCTACTTTTATTTTACACTTTGACAAAATATTCTGTGGTTGAAAATATTTGAAAAATAAACCAGAACTCTTTGTTGTCTGTATTTATACTGCGTGAGTCGCCCTTGCGTGATGCACGAGGAATACGTTCTCTGACGCTGTTGCACGTACACCAAGCTCCATCGCGAGCTGACATTTACAATGCATGGTACACGGCTCTTCATAATTTCGTTGGATCCTAAACTAGTATTTATCAATCGCTTGCACATTGTTAATACATGCTGATGGGTTTAATAGGAAATATAGAGCCCCGAACAAGCGATATTTATATTAGCTTCTCTTTTTTTTTCGTCCAGGTTTATCTAACTGCTATAAATATGAACATTGTTGTGAGTAACCTGCTCTAACACAAACTATATACATATTATTTTGAGCTTTTAAGCATTATGCAAAATTATGAAAATATTTAATAGTTAATTTCACACCATGCCTTCAGGTGCCGCAGTAGCTGAGATTGACACGTTTTTCAAATCTAACGATATGGGTTCGAACCCCGCTGACAACACATGTTTTCAGAGAAAATTGAAAATATTCACTTGTAAATAAATGTAAAAAATAGTTCCATCTGCACCAAATGGAAATTAATTCAAATGTGGCTTCAACATGTTCAAGATAATGTACAGTTGACAAGCAACTCTCCATTCCTGAAAAATAATGGAGCGTTAAAACAATGGAATGACGTCACAGATATGTTTTAAGTCAAATGCTTCTTCATGAACCATTCACATATACATGATGTAGGCTAGTGATTTTCCTTGATGTATTAATTTTTAAAATTTACTCATTTCTTTGAAAAGAAGCTGGACTTAGATTTAACTGAAGTAGAATCTTTTTCCGGAAAGTCATTTACCCCAAGGAGTGAGTGAGTGTGCCCCCCACCGTGATATTGCTGGAATATTGCTAAGAGTGGCATGAAAACCTCTCTCTCTCTCACTCACTCACTCACTCACTCACTCACTCACTCACTCACTCACTCACTCACTCAACCACTCAACCACTCACTCAACCACTCACTCAACCACTCACTCACTCACTCACTCACTAACTCACTCAACCACTCACTCACTCATTCAACCACTCACTCACTCACTCACTCACTCACTCACTCACTCACTGGAATATTGCTTAGTGGAGCATTAAACAACAAACCAACCATGCCAGTAAGTTGTGCAAATGTATGGTCATATGTGGTGTATATGTTGAACTCAACAGGTGCTTGAACAGTTCAACATGTTCAATGTAGTGATGGTTATGCAACAACATATGATCTGTATAAACTGGAATAAAGTTAAATGCGGCATTAAACCCAACTCACTCACTCACTCACTCATCAGCATGGTCAGCTGAACAAGGAAGCTAATTTAGAAATTTTACAGCACTTCCTCTAGTGATTATGAGAGTTACTTCCCTTCCATTGATTTCAACTCAGGTGAGTTGACAGGGGGTTTAACATTTCATAAAGAGTATGTGCATGCATCTGAGTGTGTGGTGATGTGTGTGTGTGTGTGTGTGTGTGTGTGTGTGTGTGTGTGTGTGTGTGTGTGTGTGTGTGTGTGTGTGTGTGTGTGTGTGTGTGTGTGTGTGTGTGTGTGTGTGTGTGTGTGTGTGTGTGTGTGTGTGTGTGTGCGCGCGCGCGCGCTGTTAAACATGAATACCCCATTCAGGCACACCAAGCTGACCAGTCCTTGTTTTAGCAATCTCATTAAAATCAGACCTTAGTTCTCGCTACCGCTGAACAAAGATCTGAAGACATCCCATTAGGGGTCACGTCAGAACGACCTTTCATCCGACCAATCAGAGCGTGGCTTACCAGATTATGAGAGTGACAGTCCGAATGTGATTTCTGATCATGCAACCTCGAAAACGTTAGCATGGGGTATTCCGAACGATAGTTACGGGTTAAACGACTGAATCCTTACAATCTAGACCATCTAGTAGCCATTCCAGAATGATTTTATGTTCAGGTTTCATATCTGTAATCGAGAATTTGTCAAAATAATTATATTTCGAAGCGGAGACGCCATTTTGAAATAAGTGCCGTAAAGCACGAGAAAGCTGCCTCCTGATTGATCATTCAATTGGTCGGTCAAAGTTTGCGCAATGTCGGTCTGACGTGACCCGTAATGGGATGTCCTCAGATCTTTGTTTAGCGGTAGCGAAAACTAAGATCTGATTTGAATGAGATTGTTGTTTAAGCCCCTTAATGCCGAGCGCCAGGCAGGGAGAGTACCATCATTGCCATCTTTTAGTGTCTTTTGGTATGCCATAGCCAAGTGATTGAGCCACCCACCTTCCAGTCGCCAGGCAGATGCTCAACTAGACCACAGAGGCAGTGTTTTAACTCAGAGTGTTCAGTTTTAGTTGAGACAGAAAACACTCACACAATGATAAGAAATCTAACACTTTGCAAAAATAATTTTGTTCAACTGGAGGGTATGGCATTCAAGAGGACCTGTAGCTCATGACTTAGGATTTTTAAATACTAGTTTCCATTTGCATGATTAGATGGAGTGAGTGAGTGAGTTTTGTTTACTGCTGCTTTGAACAGTATGCCAGTTAGATCATGGCCTGTAGGCTTACTGTGTGAGGAAAGCCAGAAGTGATCTTAGACGTTTGACACTTTGTGAAACCGATGAAGAAGGGTTTGGTGCTGTTGAACCTATCATCAGGGCAAACTGGGATTCAAACAGAAAAATAGTCACAAAATAGAAGTTACAAATAAAAGACGTTGATACTTCATAACGTACAGTGCCGAGTCTGGTGAGTCCCATCATTATGTAAAGAGTTATAACATGATATAGCAGTTGTCTTATCAAACTACATCAATCTGTTATCTGCGAAGATAATAACAAATATTGGACATTGCGATTTAATTACATTAACAACTGCACAGAGAGTAGATATATACCTAAAACATGATTTAAACAACAGGATACGAGAAACAAGATAATATCTTTTAGATTAAAAAATTACAAAATCTAACATCAATAAATATTTTGTTAAAATGACCCCTAGGAAAGACCTATGACTCATTCAGGGATGTGAAATGCGGAATATCACATTTTTTAAAACAGTAGTCCTCGGAAAAAATCATCATCCGCGTGAAAATATGATTGAAGATTTTAAAAAACCACTCTGAAAAATGTTGTCAAAAACTGGACAATCTTCGCTGATTGGGGAGGGGGGGAGTTTATGGCAGTATTGCTCCCAGACCTGGCGGGTAGCCGGGTGTGCGGAAGCTATGCCCAATTTTTAAAAAGTACTGATTTAACTTCGAAATTTTATTGCATTCGCCATCATTGTTTATTTGACTTTTTGACTTTTGCCATTGACTTATTACATTTCTTGGTGAATGTTGTCTAAACTGCACGAAATTGCTTAAAATGCAATCAAATATTTAAAAAATTTCCCCAGACCCCCATAGACATTTCCTCTTTTCCCTCGGAAAACCTGCTCACATCCCTGCTCCCTGTAGTACAGATAAGGAGTCATAATGACCTCCAGTTTTACAAGGATAGGGCTGCATGACAATCAGTTGAGCACAGCCTCACTCAAAGGCTCTTGTTGATTTGTTGCTGAAGTCAGTGGGGCCACTAATGCTGTTTATGTGCACCGTATCTGGCTGGGCATTTAGCATGTGTTGATGGAGGGCAGACAGAGACATCGGAAACACCCTGTTGTCAAGATGTACCAACAATGCAGGCATTTTATGGGAACATTAATTGCAGAGCATGTTATTTTCGAGGAGTTTGAAATGTCTGGTATGGTTGTTCCCTGGTAACATTTCAACTGTTTAGTGTGTGTGTGTGTTTGAGGGTAAAACCTCCTGAACTTGATAATGAAGCTCAATGTAAACGTGGACAAGAATCCACATGTTGCTTGGTGTCAGGTACATACCACTGCAGTTTTCACGTGTGCTAACAAAAAACTGGGCTGGGGGCATCTTCCTGAGGCAAGAGCGTCCTCTAGCCTTTTTGTCAAAGTCTTTTTTCCACCCTTGCCACTTTCCTGTGCTAAATAGACTACCGCACATATTGATAGTCCAATCAGAGAATGTTTCACAAAATCAACATCCATGACTGGTACACCTGCGTATGAAAGTCATTTACCGCTGCCTGTCTTTGTTGTCATGAATATGTCTTTTTCATCTTTTAAACCCCTCAGTGATGTTTTTGTTTCAGGGATGAAATTGTGAGTGTTTTCGTTATCTGATCGACTAGGTTGTCGCTTATGGTAGTTGCCATCGACGAGCGATCTGATTGGATATTGCGTTTTCATTACAAGGCGCACAACTCGTGATCTACACGAGGTGGCGGCAGGGTTCAGCCAAGAAAGTGGCCTTGATGTGGCAAGGGTAGAAACTAGGCTTTCATATAGGCTTGTGGACACGCTTGCCCCGGGAAGATGGGCTTGGGGTGGGGGGGGTGTGGGGTGTGGGGTGTGTGTGTGTGTGTGGGGGGGGGGGGGGGGTGTGGTTGACCTTGTACTGGAAGTTGTTGCCAAAACAATTAAATAAAACAAAATAAGTAAAAAATAAAGTACAACCTGGTACAGTAGTATGGGGTTTTACTTCACCTCAGTTTTACTTCAAAGTAAAGCCTCGCAACTTGAGGAATAATTGTAAAACTTGAATAAGACACACGGTTGACAAGTTCTGTTTCAACCAATCGATCAGCTAAAGTTGAATGTCAGCCACATGATTGCAGTCATATTGGACAGCTGGCTGTGCAGATTCATCCTCAGGCACAGCCGCCTGCTTCCTGCCTTCATCATTGGTTCAGGGGCACGGGTGGCCCAGTTGTCTAAGGCGCCGCGATTCGCTGTGCTGAGTTGCGTCCCTTGGGCACGCCAGAAACCTATGATTGTGGGTTTGATTCCAGGTTCACCCCGATTATGTTTCTAGGTTTGTCAGCACCATACCCGTGCTCGTGGGTCTCACCGAAGTGGTAAACGTCTGAGACCTGCATCACTTTGGGCTTTCCTCCCACATTAAGCTGACATGCCGTGATATGACTGGAATAGTGTTAAACCCAACTCACTCACTCATCATTGGTTCTTCTGTAGATGTTGATGGCTCTGCTTCTGTGACCTGAAATGTAGAAGTTGTAACTGTAGATATTTAAACAGGTTGAATGAATAGAATAGGTACAATTTCACTATTCGCATGAAAATGACTTGACGTGACTTTATTTGGACATCCTTACAACTGATCAGTGATAACAGACATCTTCGCAAGCAAGTTTTGTAGAAATATCACAAAGATTGTTGTGTCATTTCAGAATGTGTAGTAAAATGAATATTGTATATATTTGACCTCACGAGAGACTAAAGAACATTCTGAGGAATGAACTGGGCATGACAAAGATTTCTGCAGCTGAGTTCCAAGCTCTGGCTCCAGGGCCCGCTTGCACAAAGCGATCTTAGCGCTAAGATGACCGTAACTCCCATATTTTAACATAGGCTTACAATAGTTGTAGCGCTAAGATCGCTTTGTGCAAGTGGGCCCTGATCAGAAACACTCAAGCTTCATCAATTAAACATCTTTTGTGAGAATTTACGTAGTATTGAAGCAGACCCAGGTTAATAGGTGATTAGGTGGTTTTGTTGAGCAATTGTAAACATGGATTTGTAAACATGGATTTGTAAACAGTCAAAGCAATGGCAACATTTAACATCTCCTCTGAAGAAGGCAAAGGTCATGGTGATGGCTTCAGCTTTCTGGGATTCAAAAGGAATCCTATTGGTGGACTACCTCCAGAAAGGTCAGACCCATTAATGGACAATATTATGCTAATCTGCTGAGGCAACAGAGTGAAAATATCTAGCCTTTCTAGGCTAAAGACCCGTGAAGATCCGGGTTAGAATAGGTCTTCAGCAACCCAAGACTTACAATGCAACTTTTTGGGAAGATCTTACAATATAACTTTGTGGGAAGATCTTACAATATAACTTAGTGGGAAGATCTTACAATGTAACTTTGTGGGAAGATCTTACAATATAACTTTGTGGGAAGATCTTACAATATAACTTAGTGGGAAGATCTTACAATGTAACTTTGTGGGAAGATCTTACAATATGACCTTGTGGGAGAATCTTATGGTATACCTTTGTGGGAAGATCTTACAATATAACTTAGTGGGAAGATCTTACAATGTAACTTTGTGGGAAGATCTTACAATATAACTTTGTGGGAAGATCTTACAATATAACTTAGTGGGAAGATCTTACAATATAACTTAGTGGGAAGATCTTACAATGTAACTTTGTGGGAAGATCTTACAATATAACTTTGTGGGAAGATCTTACAATATAACTTTGTGGGAAGATCTTACAATATAACTTAGTGGGAAGATCTTACAATGTAACTTTGTGGGAAGATCTTACAATATGACCTTGTGGGAGAATCTTATGGTATACCTTTGTGAAAAGGTGTTACAGTATAACTGTGTGTGAAAATCTTTCAATTTAACTTTGTCACAAGATATTTAGCGCTGGGAGATCTTAAATTATAGCTGTGTGTAAATTTTACAATAGAACTTTGTTGGAAGATCTAAACTCTGGCTTAGTGGGATAGTCTTTCAGTATAACTTGATAGGATCAGACTTACTATGTTTAATTCCTCATGGTGACTGATCTCTCAATTCCATGATGTTCAAGTCTGACACTCACTCGACACAGATAGATGCGTGTTTACACACATGGTTCTGATGAGAAGCAGTGAGTAATTAATCCATTGCTAATTAACAGTGGCTCTTGTGGCTTCTGCTAATATTGTGGGTAGATGATGGATGCCTTGATGCTTGCTTTGTGAGAATCCTGTTGGAGGAAACACCATCACCCGCCAGAGTGTTGAGGAGACCATGCGGCTTTCACAAGCTGTATAGAGAATATGGTATTTGACGTAATAAGTGTGCAGGACGCTCTCAAAGTTAGAAACAGGGGGCTCTTATTAGAATAGTATACTGAACCACAAAAGAAACATCACCCCAAGTAACATTGAATGAAATGTTGTCATAAATATCTGGGTAATTTTAACCAGTTTCTAAAGTTTTTAAATCTAACATTACCTTGTCCGGAAAAAGGGAATTTGATGATAAAAAAACAAAGCAGATAAAACCGATCGCCCAAACGCATCAGGGCAACGGCCATGGTAACACAATGCACGTGAGTTCCGTGAAATTTGAAAGGCACATGCATTCCCCAATTTCTTGCCCTATAAAAATCCACCCAGATCGGATAACATTCATTCGTTATTGAATTGCTACCACATTCCAAGATTGACAAGAAATCAGCGACACCAAGCCCTTGGACGATTGCAAGTTGGACAAACCGTCCGGCAAGTAGCCAATGCATGTCAAGTCCACGTAAGGACCATATACAGGCTCCAGCAACGGTACCAGACCACCAACACTACAGGTGACCGACCATGTATTGGAAGACCAAGGGTCACCACCCGACGTCAGGATCGTCAGATTGTGCGACAGCATCTTCAAGATCGCTTTGTTACTGCTGCAGAAACTGCTCGACAGACCATTGGGACACATCAATGACACATTAGTGCGGACACCATGCGTCGACGATTGACAAGCAGACACCTCCACTGTCACAGGCCACACCAAGGACCCATTCTGACACCACGTCATCGCCGGGACCGTCTTCAGTGGGCAACACAGCACCAGCATTGGCGCCACCAGCAGTGAAGTGGAGTCCTCTTCTCAGACAAGAGCCGTTACTGTATCTCAACAGCAGATGGCAGGCAGAGAGTCTGGCTACGCCTTTGGGAACGTTTTTCGGATGCTTGTGTTGTTGAGAGAGACTCGTGGGGTGGTCGGAGCCTCATGGTGTGGGGTGGAATTGGTCTTGCACAGAGGGTCGGCCCTGTGGTCTTCCAGGACATCGGTCAAGGGAGAGGCAATGGTGTCATAGCAGCTCGGTACATTGATCAAGTCTTGAGACCACATGCCATACCTCATTTGGCATGTCGCCGCAACCACGAGTTTCAGCATGATAATGCCCGTGCCTACACTTCCTCCAGCAGAATGGCATCAGAACCATGCAGTGGCCTGCCCTCAGTCCTGACTTAAATCCAATTGAGCACCTGTGGGACGAGATTCAAAGACGGCTGAATGACGTTCGACCAAGGCCGACAACTGCAGCTGAACTCTGTCAGGCGTTCCTCAGAGTGTTGGCTGAAATGCCTATGGCCTTCATCAACCGCCTCACCCATTCCATGTATCAACATTGCACAGCAGTCATCAATGCACATGGCGGACACACGAGATACCGACTTGTGATGCCATTTTCTCCGAGACTAGTGTTGTGTTTCACTTTAAGAACATTTGTCACTTTAATTTCAACCTTGATGATCAGTTTTGCCACGTTTCATCTTTTAATGTGTCTCAAAGTATGTTTACAGTGTTTGGACAAATAAGGTTTCTCATATATCTATCCATGATGATGTTTCTTTTGCAGTTCAGTATATATTGGTAAAAAAAACAGAGTTGAAAGATCGTAAATTTCGTGGTTTATGCTGACAGCCTGAAATATTTATATAAGACATATTTTTTCCAGAATTTAATTGCCCATTATTAAGGGTGCATATAACACCCTTAAGGGTGCATATAATGTGTGTATTATACACGAATAAATAAGTCTTGTGTACATTGATCAGTCGGAAGGGGTGCAAATTGGGATTGTTGACTAGCCAATATATTAGCAAATATCGCCGTGGGCGCTTATTAGAGCGAATATGGTTAGTGATTGAAAGTTGATAGTTGGATAGAAACATGTTGAAAACTAATTGTTTCACAGATCACAGAGATTAAGTCACTCCTGATTGATTACAATTGTCTTTGATTACATGTTGAAGTCGTAATAGACAGGGTTATTGATGATTTATAACAATTTGCCAAAGGACATCTAATACAATGTCATGTCATGTTTTCATTGACTTTTTTCTGAATTCAGTTCAAATGGAGACTAACCGTGAAGAACCGGGTTAGAATAGGTCTTCATCAACCCATGCTTGTCGTAAAAGGCGACTATTGGGATCGGTTGGTCAAGCTCGCTAACTTGGTTAATGCATGTCATCGTATCCCAATTGCATGTATCGATGTTCATGATATCAATCACTGGATTGTCTGGTCTAGGCTCGATTATTTACAGACCGCCATCATCATAATCATATAGCTGGAATATTGCTGGGTGCGGCATTAAACAACAAACAAATCCCAAACAAATCAAATGGAGACTTTATTTACCATTGATAAGTTTACCATCAGTTAAGTAGTCCTTATGAAATGTACCTAGCCTTGGGTAGCCTTGGTATGATTGGTTGCTACTGTGTGGGTTAAGTGAGACTCTTGTCATGGTCATGCTGTTATGTGGAGAATCGGAGCTGACTTAAGGCAATCTGGAACATCACCTCTGATGTGCAGGGTGGCTGCCCTTGGGTGTGCCAGGATCACTGTGTGGTTTGTCTGCACTATATCCATGTGTCTTGGTTCCACTGAAGTTGTAAAGGTCTTTGACTAGTATGGCATGATATAAACAAAATACTGTTCAAAGCGAGTAAAACACCACTAATTCATGCCCTCACTCACTCTCCCGCTGACTGACTCACTAGCTCAATCTCTAGCTCGCACTAACTCACTCGCACACTCACTCACTCTCTAGCTCACTCACTCACTCATTAACTTACTAGCTCACTCACTCTCCAGTTCGCTCACTCACTCACTCATTAACTCACTAGCTCACTCACTCACTCTCTAGCTCCCTCACTCACTCATTAACTTACTCGCACACACACTCACTCTCTAGCTCACTCACTCATTCACTCTCTAGCTCACTCACTCATTAACTCTCTAGCTCACTCACTCTCCAGTTCACTCATTCACTCACTAGCTAGCTCACTTTCTAGTTCACTCACTCACTCACTCACTCTCTAGCTCACTCACTCACTCATTAACTCACTAGCTCACTCACTCTCCAGTCCACTCATTCACTCACTAGCTAGCTCACTTTCTAGTTCACTCACTCACTCACTCACTCTCTAGCTCACTCACTCACTCATTAACTCACTAGCTCACTCACTCTCCAGTTCACTCATTCACTCACTAGCTAGCTCACTCTCTAGTTCACTCACTCACTCACTCACTCACTCTAGCTCACTCACTCACTCATTAACTCACTAGCTCACTCACCCTCCAGTTCGCTCATTCACTCACTAGCTAGCTCACTTTCTAGTTCACTCACTCACTCACTCATTCATTCTCTAGCTCACTCACTCACTCATTAACTCACTAGCTCACTCACCCTCCAGTTAGCTCATTCACTCACTAGCTAGCTCACTTTCTAGTTCACTCACTCACTCACTCATTAACTTACTAGCTCACTCACTCTCCAGTCCACTCATTCACTCACTAGCTAGCTCACTTTCTAGTCCACTCATTCACTCACTCACTCACTCACTCACTATGTTACTATGTATGTCAACAGTTGCTCAGACCTTGGTATGTACTGATCATCGTGATTGTACTTGCCTTCTGAGTGGCGGGAGCAGGTTCGTATGGCACAGGGTTGTAAATATTTTCTGGAGAAAGACAAGTATTTGATTGACCTAATGTACTCATATATCATACATTGAGGAATGAATTTTGTACAGCGATGTCAAGTAGAGCCATTGACCCAGTCTCACAAATTGGCATGTCAAAGGCTGCATATCCCCCTTACTGTTAGTTCAAATCAAAACGTACAGGAATGTTGCTGATATTTTTAACCAAGGGTCACGACAGGTGTGATTCTAGGATTTTTAACCCATGACTAGGGGATCCAGGCACAGCTAAGGGATGCAACTCTGCACAGCCAGTTGGTGATCTGTGCCCCATGTCACAGTTGAATCAACACATGTTAGCCTTTATGCAAAATTAAGTTTAAAAGGATAACAAAACAAATGAATGTTATATTAATCAGGTTTGAACATACTCTGAGAATTTCTCCTCCTCCATGAAGTGGCAGATGCACTTTCTTGACCCATATCCTGTACATCATGAACTTGAAAGTTTGTGTTTCATGGATTAATGGTGTTTTGTTCGGAAGGATGGGACCCGTGAAGATCTGGGGAAGAAAAGGTCTTCAGCAACCCATGCTTGTTGTAAGAGGCAACTATGTTCGTTGTAATAGGCGACTAATGGGATCGGGTGGTCAGGCTCGCTGCCTCGCTGTCCCAAATGACACGTGACAGTGTCACTCCACGCTGTTCAAGCGCAATGACGTGTGACAGTGTCACTCAATGCTGTTGGGAGACCTGTGATGATCTGGGGTAGAATAGGTCTTCAGCAACCCATGCTTGCCGTTAAAAGACTTGTCATAAGAGGCGACAAACGGGATCGGGTGGTGAGGCTTGCTGACTTAGTTCATGCATGGCATCATGTCCCAATTTCGTGGATGATGCTCATGATGGCAATCACTGGATTGTCTGGTCCAGACTCGATTATTTACAGACTGCTGTCATATAGCTGGAATATTGCTGAGTGCAGTGTTAAATAAATAAAGAAACAAACGAACAGATGGATGGATGGATGTTAACCTCAAGACCTTATAATTATCAGGGTCAAGACTTATTGCACTTGATCATGCTGAGGTCTTCTGTTTAAAACCATATTGTGATGAACCTATATTTTTCTCTGACTTTTTTCTTTTATGTATATTGCAACATGACAGTCAGTAAAAGGCGACTAACGGGATCGGGTGGTCAGGCTCGCTGACTTGGTTGATGCAGGTCATCGATCCCAATTGCGTGGATCGATGCTCATGATAGCAATCACTGGATTGTCTGGTCCAGACTTGATTATTTACAGACCACTGTCATATAGCTGAAATAATGCTGAGTGCAGTGTTAAATAAATAAAGAAACAAACGAACAGATGGATGGATGGATGTTAACCTCAAGACCTTATAATTATCAGGGTCAAGACTTATTGCACTTGATCATGCTGAGGTCTTCTGTTTAAAACCATATCGTGATGAACCTATATTTTTCTCTGACTTTTTTCTTTTATGTATATTGCAACATGACAGTCAGTAAAAGGCGACTAACGGGATCGGGTGGTCAGGCTCGCTGACTTGGTTGATGCAGGTCATCGATCCCAATTGCGTGGATCGATGCTCATGATAGCAATCACTGGATTGTCTTGTCCAGACTTGATTATTTACAGACCGCCGTCATATAGCTGGAATATTGCTGAGTGCGGTGTAAAACAACCAACCAGCCAACCAAGATATCTAAATGTGTGGCATTAAACAACAAACAAACAAACAAACAAACAAACAATCAATCAATCAATCAGTTGGCTAGAAGTAAACACTGTCCCAAAATACAGATGGTTTCTCATAAATAGGCCAAGTAGCCCTGGAGCACATTGCCACAGTTTTGTGCATCATCATGGAGTTTGCCTGTGGTGATGGTGGTGATGGATGTACACCATGGTACACATGGGCCAGAAGTATGTAGCTCCTTCCAGCATCATCTGCATGTGTGCTCAGTCAGCATTGTAGGGCCATCTTGGTATGTCGGGTGTCAGGCAGGAACATTTTGTCCCAGATATAAAGTTATCTTATTTAAAAGTATATATCTACAAAATAAAAAGAATAAGATCCAAATGGAGGCAAGAACAATCCTTAATTTCAGGCAATATGGGGCAACCTAGACTTGCCAAATCATTCTAGACTTTTTTTTTCTCCTTTTTAAATTTTTAATCTAGGGTCCTGGAGACCACTAGGTCTGAGTATGTTGACAATGTGATTGACAGTTGAAGAACATGTTGTTTATGTCTATGCCACACTGACTGGATGCTTTTATGAAACTGGAATAATGGATGACTAAAAGGAACAATGAAAGGTGCAAGATTGAAGGAGATGGATGTGGATGGTTGGTTTGTTGTTTAACGCCAAACTCAGCAATATCCGAGCTAGATGATGGCGGTCTGTAAATAATTGAGTCTGGACCAGACAATCCAGGGATTAATATCATGAGCATCTATCCATGCAATTGGGATCGATGACATGCATCAACCAAGTCAACGAGCCTGACCAACCAATCCCATTAGTCGCCTTTTACGGCAAGCATGGGTTGCTGAAGATCTGAAGGAAGGAGATGGAAAAAGCAAGCCAAAACACCTGCCCCAGTGCTGTCAGTGGTTTGGCCCATGCACGTGCAATACATGTCAGTAACAGTCAGTGTGGTAGTCCTGCACCATGGCCCCGTGAAGATTCCGGGGTAGAATAGGTCTTCAGCAACCCATGCTTGCCGTAAAAGGTGTCTATGCTTGTCGTAAAAGGCAACTAACGGGATCGGGTGGTCAGGCTCGCTGACTTGGTTGATGCATGTCATCAATCCCAATTGCGTGGATCGATGCTCATGATAATAATCACTGGATTGTCTGGTCCAGACTCGATTATTTACAGACCGCCGTCATATAGCTGGAAAATTGCTGAGTGCGGCATTAAACAACAAACCAACCAACCAACCAAGTCCTGCTCCATGACTGTGTAATAGGTGTATTTTTTAGAAAACAAAACCAACTGGATGTATGTAAAAGCAAGTCTAGCCAGCTCTTTGAAATCAGGATCAGGACTGTTGTTTATTACAATTTTAGAGATTGGAAATGTTTAGAAATGTATTGTGTAATAAAAGATTTGAATGACGATATGTTAGTCAATCAATTTGTGTACTACGTGGTTCATTCCAGATGTACCGTATGTGAACTGCACTCTTGGAAGTTAAAAATGAGACGTTTTTCTATCTCTCTCTCTCGTTATCTGTGTGACCCCTCAATAGTGACGCTGACTTTATATTGGCGAAGTAGATACTTCTTGCTGATATGGTTTTGTGAGATGATATCGAAGTATCCTGTGTGGTCCACTCAATGATAAACAAAATCTTTTCATACCTTCTCATGATGTGTCCTATATATGTTGAAGTGACCATCAAGGCCTAAAATACCTATGTTGTTGCCAAATTGTTTTTATGTTTTGGTATTGTGATTGGCACTGGTGCCATTTTGAGCTGTACATTCTGTCAGTCTTGCTGAAGTGTCTTGAAAAAGGACATCTTTTGGACACTGTTCAACTTGTGAAAGTAGTGCAAATCAAAAGCGTAAGACACAAATTTAAAATGAAGAAAAATTAATTGTGGAATGGTTTTGATGCATGATGTGGTGCCTGTGGTTTGAACAGTGTGCTCAAGGACAAGCTGTGTTACAATTGTATGATTAGAGTGTGTGAGTATGGTTTTATGCTGCTTTAAGCAATATTCAAGCAATGTCACGGTGGGGGACACCTGAAATGGGCTTCACACACTGTACCCATGTGGGGAATCAAACCAGGGTCTTCGGCGTGATGAGCCAACACATTAACCACTAGACTAAACCATCCCGTTTGATTAGAACCTTCACGGACAGATCCAAAATTTTGAAAAAATTCCCAAGCATTACGAAGTGGACAATTCCACATGATAGTTTACATGTGAGGTATCTGAAAACAAGAAAGAGCTCGCAGTCTCTGCTACATCCCAACCCCACCTCTCCCCCACCCCCAGTGCAAGTATTTATCCAACAATTTCAAGCCCACGAGGGCACGCTGATCTCTTCTGTATTCCAATGTAGAGTTCCTTGAATACTGGACAGGATTACAAAGCCAAACACACCTGCCAAGTCCTTGATTCTGTAGACTGCGTGAGACTTTGTTTGTGTTGAGGCAGATGATCGTCTGATGTAGATTTGTTAACCGATTGGATACTCATGTGTATCTTCAATCAACATTTTGGCTCAGTATGAATAGATAAACATCACTTTTTAATTTCATTACATCTGTTGATACTCTCTATATAAAAATTATTAAAATGAATTCTTTGATCTGCGGAACATTTATCATGTTTATAGAAGGAATATTTTCAATCATTTTTTAGGCTTTAAAAAATAAAAGAATTGGGGACTGAATTTTGTGTACAATAATTTCGGCAAAATCATGTTGAACTTAAGTATTGAAGTATTGTAGCATTTTACTGCCAGGGTCATGTGTTCGAAACATGGAATATTTAAAGATTTGTAAAAACTTTTAAAAATAGAAATACAAACGGAACATGTGGCGGACTTTCTGATGATGCAGGCGGTGTATGAGAACTATGTCTATGTCAAGCAAGCCGTGGACCCGGCGTCTATTAGATGCCCGGCATCTGTTCTGTTTAATGCGGACACAGTGGAAACACTACGTTGTCGAAATCCCACAATTGCAGGAAACACCCATTATCAAGTGAAGGAGGAATCATTTCATGCAGTAATTAAATGTGGTAAGGATAAGTAATTTCATCAAACGATGGACCCGTCAACAATTAGAGGCCAGCGTGTATTGAAGGTCCTGTATAGAGGAAATACAGAATTTTTTGAAAATATACAAATCTGTAAACCAAACATAAATGATAGTGGCCTGACTAAAAATGGAAAGTAAAGATAATATTTCTGGATAACCAGATTCACTTGCTTGATAACTGTGTTAGAACCTACACCGAAACGTTGCTCTCAATTGTAATAAAGAAGTTGTACATCCGTAAATATTATTGTTACTTAGTATTCCAACTTCTAAATGCCTCTCGGGGGCACAGGTGGCCCAGTCGTCTAAGGCGCCGCGATTCACTGTGCAGAGTTGTGTCCCTTGGGCACGCCAGAAACCTATAATTGTGGGTTCGAATCCTGGTTTGCCCCGATTATGTTTCTAGGTTTGTCAGCACCATACCCGTGCTCGTGGGTTTCACCGAAGTGGTAAAAGTCTGAGACCTGCATCCCTTCGGGCTTTCCTCCCACATTAAGCTGACACGCCGCGAAATAACTGGAATACCGTTAAAAGCGGCGTCAAACCAAACTCACTCACTCACTCTAAATGCCTCTTAAAGAAGTTAAAAATGGAAATGTGACAGTTGCATACAACCAAGTGAGAACATCTGTTCCAACCTGACACCTACTTAAAGTTAACCTTTATCATGCCGTCTACAGGTTGTGGAGATTAAATTAGAAAGTGCTAACAGCATCATGTATGTTGCTTGTTTCATCTTCCATCACATATTAATCATGGTCATGCTTGCGGTGATCCTATCTTGATGAGTTGGTGATGAAGACCAGATGGTTGGCAAGGGGCTTCCCTGGGAGGCTGCATCCGCTGTCATCAACTTGTAGTAACAGCTTCTTCAGCAGTGTTCACAGCATGTGGAGCTTGTTGGAATTATTGTTAAAATCAAGGTAATTTGTGGTGGGTTTTTGTTTACCGAAGACTACAATCATGGAGATTTGACTCTATTGTGAGAGTTTTCTTTGACATGGACAGTCTCCATCACACACTGCTTCCATCACACATTGCCTCCATCAGACCATCACACACTCCCTCCATCCAACGAACACTGCCTCCATCCAACGAACACTGCCTCCATCCAACGAACACTGCCTCCATCCATCACACACTGCCTCTATCCATCACACACTGCCTCCATCCAACGAACACTGCCTCCATTCATCACACACTGCCTTCAACCATCACACACTCCCTCCATCCAACGAACACTGCCTCCATCCAACGAACACTGCCTCCATCCATCACACACTGCCTTCAACCATCACACACTGCCTCCATCCATCACACACTGCCTCCATCTATCACACACTCCTTCTATCACACACTGCCTCTATCCATCACACATTGCCTCCATCATACCATCACACACTGCCTCCATCCATCACACACTGCCTCCATCATACCATCACACACTGCCTCCATCCATCACACACTGCCTCCATCATACCATCACACACTGCCTCCATCCATCACACACTGCCTCCATCATACCATCACACACTGCCTCCATCCATCACACATTGCCTCCATCATACCATCACACACTGCCTCCATTCATCACGCTCTGCCTCCATCATACCATCACACACTGCCTTCATTCATCACGCTCTGCCTCCATCATACCATCACACACTGCCTTCATTCATCACACACTGCCTCCATCACACATTGTCTCCATCCATCACACACTCCCTCCATCCATCACACACTGCCTCCATCCATCACACATTGCCTCCATCCCATCACACACTGCCTCCATCCCATCACACACTGCCTCCATCCATCACACACTGCCTCCATCCATCACACACTGCCTCCATCTATCCCGCACGCACGCGCGTACACACACACACACACACACACACACACACACACACACAGAGTCACTCAATGACTTACTCTGATCCTAAACTAGGTCTTGGCAGGAGTGGAATCAGTACCTTGTATAACTCTTTGAAGATGATAAGTATTTCCATCATTTAATTAGTGACCAGCAAACCAAGTGTTTCTTGTTGACATGAATAAACTGAGACATACATTCAAACCAGGTTGTGTCAAACCTAACTTGTCGAAGTAGAAGCTTGGTTACTGCAGTATTCCATCTTTGTTCATCATTTTCATTTGTATCGAACCTTGGATAATTCAAAGTATTTTACGTAGAGCCCTCCAACTTCTACACAACAGTGTTTGACTGCATGTCTCTTTCATTAGGTTTCTGAATCAATCCGAACATAATGTACCATCATCAGTTACTTGGTCCAAGAGAACCAAGCTCTATAGTTAGCAGCATCTGATATTAGGGATATAAAATTGAATACCACATACACCGGTAACCCAGTTGAGCACAGTTCCCAAAGTGTTCCCCTGCCTCCCTTAATTTTGATTTATGGACACAGGAGCAGTCTAGTCAGGCTAATCAATATTTATTTGTTTAGAAGGAGGTTAAACCAGTATTGTCTTCCCATTTCCATTGCACAGCATTAGGTGCACATACGTCTTGATTGCCTCTCCGTTCCAGGGAGTTATGTTTATGATGTGTTATCGCATCAGATACTTATGTAGATAATTGTGAACAGCTGTTGCATATTACAAGGCACTCTCACTCAGAACTAAAGCCAATAGATGAGATGCTTCTTAATCACATAAGCTTAGCATCTTCTCATTAATCATCTTAATCAGAGCAGTTTTCGACAGTTTTTCCCCAGTGATGGGATGTCTGATGATGTGACTTTTAATAGGGATTAGCTCGTCACAATGGCTGAACATAATGGATTGAACTGGGACCGTGACTGTCGGAGTATCTTTGTAGTACTTAATGCCACAATATGAGGTGAGGTGAGGTGAGGTGAGGTGAGGTGAGGTGAGGTGAGGTTTAACCCCACATTCAAGATCATTGCACTTATATAGTGATGTGCATGTGAGTGTGTGTGTGTGCTATACTTGTCCAGACTAGTGCCAGTTTGCTGAGACACCATGCTGCAGTTTAACATAAATACCACACTCAGACACAGTTTTGTGACTCCTGAGCCAACCAGTCCTTGTTTTAGCCAAGTGCCAGGCAGGGTAACAACAAGTACCATCATTTCATGTCTTTGGTATGGCCCGCCAGGGATTTAAACCACCAACCTTCCACACTCTGGGCAGAAGTTCTATCTACTAGATCACGGAAGTGCTGTTTCAGCTTGTTCAGTATTAGGTGTGTCAGATAACACTCATACTGTGATCAAAATTTGGGTATTTTTATCCCCTGCCACGAAGTTCCGCAAGGGTGGAAACTGGACTTTTATAGTCAGTTAACTCACTTGCCTCGGGAAGATGTGTGTGTTTGGTAGAGCCTTACTGGAAATTGTGGAAGAGAATAACAATTGTTGATAAAATGTGTTTGTGTTCCTTGCCATTAACCCCGGTTTGGTAAGTGAGTCGGGGTCAGTGGTGTGGGAAATAGTTTATTTTAATAGTGTTAATAGCATTTTGATTTTTTAAAAAACATGACTTGATTGAAGATACCTTTTACTTACAGTCACCTTTTAATATTACTCGGTTTAATGAAATGGAACATTAAAGTGTTGTATTGAGAGACACAGCTGTGCTGATGAACGATAATGCGTTTAACATTGCAATATATTATGGCTTTGTTATGGCAACTGCTTTGGATGGCTAGGGGATACATTTGATTAAAAGGTTAAACTTTGAATGTATTGAATAAAAGGCCAGAAGGTTGAAACAGTTTGTTCAGCAGCTGTGCTTAATGTTCGTTGGAACATAACCTGGGGCTCTGATTTTCAAGTTAAATTGAGTCTGTGGTGTTTATATTAACAATAAAGTTTTACTGTCCATATTGGCATCATTTTACAAAGGTAGGATTTATTCATGACACTCTTGATGGCTCAGATATTGCTACTACAACCTTAACTTTAACTCAGTTAGTCTCTTGAAATACACAATAATTGTAAATTAGAAGATTGACTGTGGACTTCTTCTTCCACTTGGTCCAAAGAAATGTCCTTGCCACATATGAAAGGTGAGCAGTCAAGGTCACAGTGACAATACTCTGTGAAGTGTTTCTTGTTACGCCTCAAAGAATTGTCCCCCATCAGCAGACAGACTTGACTTATGGATGTCAACTTCTTTAATCTCTCAAGGGCAAGTGCATTGATGGTTCTGGAATAAATGAGGGGGCACGGGTGGCCCAGTCGTCTAAGGTGCCGTGATTCGCTGTGCTGAGTTGCGTCCCTTGGCACGCCAGAAACCTATGATTGTGGGTTCGAATCCCGGTTCGCCCCGATTATGTTTCTAGGTTTGTCAGCACCATACCTGTGCTTGTGGGTTTCACCGAAGTGGTAAACATCTGAGACCTGCACCACTTGGGGCTTTCCTCCCATCTAAGCTGCCGCGCCGCGATATGATTGGAATACTGTTAAAAGCGGCGTTAAACCCAACTCACTCACTCACACTCACTCTGGAATAAATGCATGAAATAATTTCCCAGTGTGACGTCACGTCTTTAGTTCATGCACGATTCAGTTCACAAACCAAAACTAAAGAGCTCCACACAGCGATACTGACAACCAAGGCACTGTGCAGAATAAACTGGCTCTGGTCATGTAAATTATTCAAAGCAAATTGAAGAGAAAGCTTGTGTGTTTGTCTTAGAGATGAGTTAATAAATACTAACTGCCAGCTTGATTGCATTAGCAGCTAGTGTTTATCAAAGCCTAGATTATATAATATAAATGCCTCAGTTGTATGAAGCCAATCACGTTGCAGGTTCCCCAGAAAGAAGGGCTTCTTGACCTGCTAATCAGCAGTGCGGTCACTGGAGCAGAAACTTCTCTCGTGGAATAAAGCGAGCAGAGCCAAATAAACTCAGGGTTATCGGCTTTTGTTTGCAAACAATGCTTCAGAATGGTCGATGTACTAGCCTTTAAAGAATTAAGTTGATGAATTCCGAAAGTCAACACTGTCTTCACTGAGATTACAGCTTCTATAATGCTAAAATGCCACTAAAGATATTACACAATGGGCATGAGGTATGGCATGTGGATGTTTCACTACGACCTCATAGGCCATGTTAAACTAACAATGTTAATAATCTTCATGGTGTTTTATTTTATTTTACAACTACTAGGTGAGGTGAAATTGGGTTTAACGTCGCGTCCAAGATTATTGCACTTATATAGCAACGTTACAACTACTAAACATGACACTGTTTTATATACAGTTTACTCATTTGAAAGAAATTTAGTTGCATGACACTTATATTTGTTTTTAAAAATAAAGTACAAAAATGAAAATGATAATTGATCTGCATAGATGCATTGTATATATTCCCCGGCAACTGCAAGTTCTTATAAAGTGCGAACAACTTTCACTGAAGTAATTACATTTGCATAAGACTTAAAAAATACAGAACATTCTGTAGTTTAACAGTACTAGCATGAATACAACTCAAAAAAGGTTAGGCCAGGCGTTTTATATTTTTTGGTTTACAGACCCCCCAACTCTAGTTTTTGAGAAAACGTATAAAAAAAGTGGTAAGTGGTAGAATTTATGTTGTTACAAGGGGCTTTATCGTCACAAATGGTGGTCTTTTGAGCACAGAATATGTTCATAAAGTATGCCAGAGCTATTCTGCATTACAAAAAAATGCATCTTGGCTTCTTTTCTTTTCCCCCCTCCTCCAACCCTGGACTTTGGGCTGAAAAATCCGTAATTCTAAAAATAAAAAAAGCCTGGACTTAAGGGCCTCCCAATTGTTTTATATTACTATAGTTAATCGATCTGTCATGCCTTAACTTTTTGGGTGAGTATATGTTTCCTGCCAGGCCTCAAGACCCAAACAACTTCATTCCAAATATAATTAAAACATATGGATCAGTTTTCTTTCCACCGACCCGAACTAATTGGTTAGCACAAATCTAGAAACCATGAATTCAAAGTGTTACTATTTCAGTTGTGGAAGGTTTATTATTGATGGAGTTTTCCATTCACCATTGTTGCTTGTTGCATTATCAAAGTGGTCTTTTGTTCATTATGTGTCTTCATGGTTGAGTCTGTGGTGCTTGATTTGAGATGTTTCCCTGTTATTTGGGGGAAGGCAGACGACAGAGAAACGCCCTGTAGACTACAGGAATACGTAGCTGTACATAAAAAGATATGAAATAAATATTCACCCGTGTATTCTTAGAGGCCTGAGGCCGAATATGAAACAGCACAAAATTATTTTTAAAAAGGTCGAAGGATACATGGGTCAATATTCTTCCAATTATTTATTTTTTCCAGCTATTTTTCTATTTTTCCCATACAACAGCGTATTCCTGTGTGGAGATATGCAACTGTTCAAACAAGAGACTAGGTCGTCTGTGATGGTCATCTGTTTTACAGGAATGTCGATCTTCAGCCAATTCACTCAATTCTAGAATTCCCTGATTCGGCATGTCTTGAGGGTTGTTTTAGATTGTCTTCGAAATCAGGAGCGGTGGGGTTATATGCCAAGTGGTTGAACAGAAAGAAGAAAATCCAGCAAGAATTCTATGTTTGAGTTATATTTGTTTTTCAATTGAAAAAATGTCTTCAGGGATTGTCAGAGACAGCATCAGAAAAAGGAATGTGGTTGGGTAGCCAAGTGGTTGAAGTGTGTACTCGTCGCACTGAAGGCCCTTGGGTGGATACCCACATGTACAATGTGTGAAGCATGTTTCAGGTGTACCCCGCCCTGGTATTGCTGGAATATATCTGCGTTAAAACACACTCACTCTTTCAAATTGTCTCTGTGACCCAATGTAGATTTGTTTGTTTTCGGGCTGGGACTGGTAACTCGGGTTCTTGGGTACTCGGGTGGGTTTGGTACTGAGTAGGACCTGGGTACCCACATGTCTACCCAGACCCGTGGTTAGTCATGTGATATAAGGTTTAAGGACAAAAACTGTCTAGAACTCCATGGTTGTACTACAAGTCACTAATGTTCGCATTTCTTTTTATATGCTTGGAAAAAAGATGAAGCATCTGTCTACCAGATCGTTTTATACGTGTATCTAAATATATTTTGCCAAGCCTATGGTCAAACTATTCCCAATCGGACATTTTGTTCCCATTTCTTGAGACCTACAGCGGGTACCCAGGTAGGGTCGGGGAATAGGGGGATTGGTACCTGGGTAGTAAACTTGGAATCGTTCCAGCCCTAGTTTGTTTCTTGGTCAACAGATCTCAGGATCCCAAGGGACTCGCCAGGAAAGTTTGATCAGCGCACATGTCTGTGACTTTTGCCACTAGTCCAAAGTCAAGCAGAATTTCATTTGGTCGAGTAAACTTAACTAGTCTGTTATATTAAGGCTAGAATGTTCTGAAACTGATGTAAAGAGACAAGTACAGGCTGATTGACTCAAAAGTTTTCAGCACAGCTCAGTGTTTCTGTTTTAACATGGTCGGTAAACTAAAAGGCTGCCAGATCTTGTGTCAGGTATAAATATTATATGGTATGCCATTGGAGTTATATGCTTTATCTGACTCGCCTCCGTGGTCTAATGGTAGAGCATCCGCCCGGAGAGCGGAAGGTCCGGGGTTCGATCCCCAGCCGCGTCATACCAATAGACGTTAAAAGATGGTACTTGTTGTTACCCTGTCTGGCGCTCGGCATTAAGGGGCTAAAACAAAGACTGGTTGGCTCTGAGTCAGTATACTGTGTCTGAGTGGGGTATTCATGTTAAACTGCGGCATGGCATCTCAGTGTGCTAGCACTATAAATCGGCATCAGTCCGGACTAGTACAAGAGGCCACACACACACACATACACGTGCATGCACGTCGCTATTTAAGTGCAATAATCTTGGATGTGACGTTAAACCCCATTTCACCTCACCTTTATCTGACTCATACAGTATATAGTTATCTTTTGTCGTAAATGGATCGCAAACACGATCTATGAATGAATGATGAAACTCCGAAAGTCAGACGACATGCAGTGATAATTCTTCTGCAAAATAAACATCAAAGCAACAATCAAACAGACGAATGATTGTCTTTGGTTCCTAGGCTTTCAGCCCATTGGGAATCCAGTTTGGAATAAAATAGGCCTTCAAGCAAACTATGCTGGCTGTAAGAGGCCACATGATGAATCTGTTGGTCAGGCTCGGTGGCTTGGTTTATAGCGTGTCTTTGTACCCTGATGGTGTTACTGGATTGTTGCTCACAATATCGATCACTGGACTGTCTGGTCCAGACTCGACTCTTTGCAGACCGCTTTCATATAGCAAGAATGTTGCTCAGTGCGGTGTTAAACAACAGACAAACAGTTTCTATGCTTTCATTGGGGTAGTTGCACAATGTGACCACGCATGACATGGTTCAAGAGCATGATGACCAGTAAAAAGCAGGCAACACTGACAACTATCTGTTATCAAGTCTGGACCAGACAATCCAGTGATTGACGTCATGAGCATCGATCCACGCAATTAGGATATGATGACATGCATCAACCAAGTCAGCGAGTCTGACCACCTGATCCCATTAGTCGCCTCTTACAACAAGCATTGATTGCTGAAGACCTGTTCTAACCTGGATCTTCATGGGTGGAAAATTATCTATTTGAGAAAGATGCAAAATTTTGAAATGCAACTCAGAAACAAAATTTGGTAATGTCTAGTGATTGTGCTAAAGGCAAATTTACTTTATACTTTATCAGCTTTTAACAAGATATTCTTCTGCATCATAACCAAATTTCTTTTTTATATCTTAAGACATTTTGTCAGCACCAAACCCATGCTTGTGGGTTTAACCTCACTCACTCACTCACTCACTCACTCACTCACTCACTCACTCACTCACTCACTCACTCACTCACTCAATGGACCAAAAGCCTTTAGCTGTGCTTTTAATCCTTGTCTGCAGAATGCTCTTGTTGGAAGAATATGATGTTCAATTTGCATGCTGAAAAAATAATAAATACAAATATGTAATAAGTATCTATACAATGTTTTATTTCAATAAGACATGCATTCTTGTCGAGGACATGTACACAGTTTGTGGTGGCGGGAACCACAGTTATCGGAGCCCCTATGCAGAAAGGGAGGTTCTCCATTCGAAATGCTTGATTCAGTAATCAAGGGCAGATTTTGGGGGGTGATTTAGATTCTTCAGAAACTCAGACCAATTTTGTATCATGTTTTACAAAAATGCTATAAAATATTTGATGTAAGGTTTGTTTTTTAAACATTGTTTGATTTTTGTTACTACAAACTGATTAGGTATTTAATTCTAATTTCATCTACTGGCATTTTGACCATGAAAATTTGTAAAATCATTAATTAGTGTGGTCTTACCTACCTAATGGTTAAAGTGAGTGAGTATGGTTTTATGCCGCTTTTAGCAATATTCCAGCAATATCACGGCAGGGGACACCACAAATGGGCTTCACACATTGTACCCATGTCGGGAATCAAACCAGGGTCTTCGGCGTGACGAACTAACGCTTTAACCACTAGGCTACCCAACCACCCCCCTAATGGTTCAAGCAAGACTGACATACTACTCAAGTAGGTTAAGGATCTTCTGATTCTTTCATGTAACTGTACATGCTATAGTTAATCTTGTCATGACATGACGTAGTAATATGAAAGAATCGGTCATCATGGCATCATAGATAAACTATAGTAATATGAAAGAATCGGATGATCCTTAACTTTTATTGAGTAGTATATCAAAATATGCAAGTCATACTCATCAGGTATTTTTAGTCAACCAAACTCTTGTGGCTGAAGCTGATTCATGATCAGGGATGGAAATTAATCAAGAACGCCTATGACTCTAAATAGGGATAACATATACCGTATATCGCCATGTATAAGGTGAGGTTTTTATACCTAGAATTAGGGGTTTTTCAAGGGGGGTCATCTTATACACAGGGTTGAAGAGTTTTGATGTTCCCCCCCAACACAAAGACATTATCGTGAGCACATAACACTGGAAATACAATACCATGTCAACAAATCCGTACTGAAGTACACAAATTAATCATGTAAATACACTGTCTGGTTTTAAAAAGTGTTCATTGTATTTCTGGATTTATGTTTGTAACCTGTATCTGGCAGTAGCGATCGGCTGTACCAAAGTCCTATGATTATGGTTATTAATTTTTTTTAAATGTATATAGTAAAGCTGCAACTAAAATAACACGATACTGGAATATATTGTTCCTGATAAAATAATAGTTTCAGATACAATTCTTCCGATCATTGTATCAAAAATCTTTAAAGTTATATTATTGGTAATATTTAACCGAATCACTGATTGGGAAAAAAATGTGTGAACACCTGAATGCTGTTTCCGACTTTGTTTACAATTGAGACAATACAATACACAGGGTAATCTGAATCTCTGCATTTTAAACAATGGCACTCAGAACAGAAAATACAATTTAAAAGGTAAATCATCGTGTGTAGTGATGTTTTATCTCAAGTTTCAAATTTGTATTGACCAAGTTTACTTGTTATCACCTGTTTATTTACCTGAATTCGCTGAAGGGATACAATGTCATTTTTATCTGCGGAAGACAAACACGTTTTTATTGCAAATGTAGGGGTTGTGTATGTGCTGGTGATGTGCTTAATTCCGATTCGCTTTATGGACGGGGTCTATAAATTAGCATCGATTTTGAAGGCTTTTACTGGTGGGTTGCCTTATAGGCGGGTCACTTTAAAGAAGGCGATATACAGTGACAATACCCCTCCAAATTCTACTAATCTTTAGTGGTATTCACAAAACTGGTTCGGCTAGCGATCTCGTACTAAGTTCCATCCCTGCATGATGTGGTTCTGATATGTAGGAAACAGCAGAAAGTACCATCTTCTTTTATAAAGAAATCTAGTAAGAATTCTAAGAGTTCTATTTGTCATATAAATGTCTTCAGGGATTGTCAGAGTCAGCATCTGAAAAAGGATTGCTTGGATAATCGGAACCACAATGTACACCTTAAACTATGAATACATAATTACAGAGTGAAATGTTCCAGAATAGAGAGAAAACTGAAAAAACAAACTGTTTCCGCCCCAAACCTGGAACAATAACACTGATCATTCCAGTATCCTGGAAACTAAACACAAACAGGACAATGGCTTCTATAACAGGAACAGTCTTATAGATTTCTACACACACCTTTGCATAATTCTTGTATGATACATGGACACGGAAGATATACACACTGCTAGCCCTAACCCCTGCAGGACTAAATAACCAATGGGTGTTAGAAGCTATGGCTAGATCTAACATGTCATAACACAGTTATCAGCCGTATTACATGTATACTACACAAAAGAAGTTAAAGAACACCCCATTGTTTAATGACAGATTAACTAGTAATATAAAGACTCACGGGTGTTCTTTAACTTCTTTTGAGTAGTATATTAGGCACCAACCATTTTGTGTAGGACACTGGAAATATTTCCCCTTAAGGCCAGATTATGTTCGTTTCTTGTTCTACGGATATATTTTGCGAGAAAATCGTTTTTGTTTAGTGGGAAAAAACAAGGTTAAATAAGATAAGACAAGATTAATTTTTGTTTGATGGCGCATTTGAGATAATTAGTTTATCATTTTTATTTTATTTGATAAATTTTGAAATTTAAAAAAAAGTCCTGCCCAACTATTATGTGGTTGGTTAACATGGTTAACAGTTTTTAGGCACACCCTGTTGTTAAAAAAGATATTGTTTTGAAAATAATATTGTAAAATGTCTGTCTTGAAGGATTCTCAGCTCTCATCTACATACTTATGTTTATGATCCATCTTTGTATCCTCAGTGCTAGTTTAATATGTGCTACACATGTACTGTATCCCTACAACAGCCTTGATGGACTATAGTCATTAAATCGGTTCAAATAATTTCAAACAATTTTGAATGAATATTTAAGTACCATATTCTTTTGGGTATAGTGCACACTTTCCCCAGTCATCTAAGGCGCCGCTATTCGCTGTGCAGAGTTGCGTCCCTTGGACACACCAGAAACCTATGATTGTGGGTTCGAATCCCGGTTCGCCCTGATTATGTTTCTAGGTTTGTCAGCACCATACCCGTACTCGTGGGTTTCACCGAAGTGGTAAACGTCTGAGACCTGCATCACTTCGGGCTTTCTTCCCACATTAAGCTGACACGCCGCAATATAACTGGATCAATACTGTTAAAAGCGGCGTTAAACCCAACTCACTCACTATTTATAGCAACCATGGTTAGATTACAGCTATTGGCACCTTGAAACAAACTTTAGTTGACAGAGAATGGATGCATATATCATAAATACCATACTTTCACTTGTTGAAAGTGATATTTGTTGTAATTTGATGATTGTGTATCAATATATCGTTTTTGCGATCAAACTGGCAAGACTGCGGGAAGTCTCAATGGTGACTGGTCAAATTGTTCCATATGTAAATAATATCTGGCAATAGGAATCAGCTGTACCTACACTTGCTACACTTATGGTTATTATTTTGAATATATATATTAAAAGCTGCAACTAAAATGACACTGTATTTAAATTCATTATTCCTGTTGAAATAATAGTTTCAAATTCATTTAAAACAAATTCTGATCATTCTTTCAAAATTCATTTCTAGAATAGAGAAAATGTGTGTACAACTAATTGCTATGTCCACCTCAGATTACAAGAGAAAAACCAAGGTATTTTTAATCTCTGCATGTAAAACAATGCCTATCAGAACAGGAAATACAGTTTAACTGGTAACTTCTCATGTCTTGTCTTGTATTTTTCTCAAATTTCATCTTTTTAATGACCAAGATGGTTATTCCCTGAACATGTGAAGGAATATGATGTAGTTTTTAACTGTGCTTAAACAAACAATCTATTTCCAAAATACAAATCCCCCATTTGATTGCGAGTCATGCTTGGGTGCACACTGTACTCAAAAACATATGGTGCTAAAGAATTTCAGAAATGTTTTCATAATAATATATTGATTCAAGATCTATTGTTTTGCTGTCCATGTGATATGTACAGGCTGGTAAGAGGCCTGGTAACCAACCTGAGATTTGGGCATTGGACATGTCCTCCTTGGCCCTACTGGAGCAGCCGTATATCAAACTGGCCAATACTTTCCACTACCCAAGCAGATGGAATTAATCCAGCTTATTCAGAGGCCTTCAGATAAGATAGAATTTATTGCAAGCTCGGGATTTTGTGACCCACATGCAGGACCACGTCAAGATGCCCTCTCAGTGGACGATAAGTCTGTTCCATATTGTGCTAAAACTTGCTGAAATTGTGTGAAATGAGTTTCTTTATATATAATTTGCAAGTTATTAAAAAATAATGCATATGGTATCTTTACCAAGTTAAATTGGCAATGACTATGATGTGGCTTATTTTTTTTAACTGCGCTGCGTAATTTCATTGTTTATGGCTGATGCCGGTTTTTTTGGATAACGTCTTTTTTCTGTCTGCTCATCCATCATTACCGTGTCCGCAACTTATGTCATCTTAGTAACAACACTGAAGATGCCTGCAGTTGTTGACTCAGGGGGTTAAGCCCTGACAGGCATTTATTGTGGGGAATAGGGCAGAGGGCAGCTGGTGTTTTATTACCCGACCAGGAGGTTAGTGATAAAACTCTAAGTACCGAATTTAATTATTCACAATGTCAAGATCAAGGGTCGTTTCACACATTCAACAATGTATGCAATGTTTTTGTAGGATTAACTGATATAGCAGAAACAGTATATGTATAATGTCTAAGAATCACAAGATAGATAAACGCGGCGAACGTATCAGCCAACGAAAACAGTTGTCACCGCTGCGGCGGTAGCTTTAGGCCACGCCCCCAAATTAGTTTGTTTTGGAAAGTGGATTACTGAGCGTGTGATTTCAGCACTTTCACTTGGACATTTAAATACTTTCTGCGAATATTATTGTTATTATCTCTCTCTCTCTCTCTTTCTCTCTCTCTCTTTCTCTCTCTCTCTCTCTCTCCTCTCTCTCTCGGAAATTGACTAACTGTATCTTGGAAATTTATTTTCGCAAAATGTTTTTCGCTTTACTTGACCTTTACGTGATAATATATACTTCACTGTTGGGGAATACGTATTGTGTATACCTGTTCTAATCAAATGATAACATGCTTTACTGTTGGGGAATACATATTGTGTATACCTGTTCTAATCAAATGATAACATGCTTCACTGTTAGGGAATACGTATTGTGTATATCTGTTCTAATCAAATGATAACATGCTTCACTGTTAGGGAATACGTATTGTGTATACATGTTCTAGTTAAGTGATAACATTTGCAGAGGAGAAAGCATGATAAATGATAATATAGTTGACAAAATATATATGGATCTTTCAAATCTCATCAGACTTTAACACTGACATCACATGTTGCTATGGTGAAACACCTTCGTTTATATTTACAAATATAGCACAGTTCCAAGTATGGGTCCTTGTCCCACAAAGCCATTTCTGGCAGGACATAATTCTCACATACACTACCAGTAATATAATTGGCATGAATTGTTCCACATTCTCACCAATATTCATAACACTCCCAAACACTTGATTATGAATCTGTAACAAGAGACACATAGTTGCTTGTGTTAATCCAATCACAGGTTACATAACACTCTGCGGTTGTCGGGTAGTCACATGACTTTTAACCAGTCATATTGTATGTTACACCAAGGTCCAGTTGAACTGTCTTTCCCATTGCTCCCGGGCAGGTGTCTTAGTAGATGATGGGAATTTGTAAAATCAACAAAATGCACTTGGTCCATCCCAGAATTGAACAGAGAGGCTGTTCCTGACAAACAACGGCCAGTCATTGATCTTGATCTGTCCCATACTATGCTTAGAAGGAATTATGGCCATAATCCTAAAGATGGCCGCTATTGCACCACTGGAAACTTTCACTATTCCTTCAATGAAATCCACTTTCAGAATTTTCAAATCCTTTGGAAGAAATACCTTTGTCTTTTGCCCTGAGCATTAATTTATGTCATCCATTCTGGGAACTTATTTCGGTCAAACGGGAGACTCATTCCGTCTGTCGTAGTCATAATCATGTTCGTGGTCCAGCATTCCGTTGGAAACTGGGTCGTGTTCGGGCATCTTCTTCTCAGAATTAAAAAGCAGCAAAATTAATCTTGCTATTAACTCCATGAGTTCCATGATAGTCAGTACTGAAATCCCCATCCACAGTCCCAGAGTGCCGCCAATATCAGCAAACAGATCGGCCAGGCCATACGCTGGGAGCTGGCGAAACTCCACCACACTTAAATCCTCCAGGTAAATGTTAAGTCGCAGCAAATTCTGCCGAATCAAGTTTGATGCTCTCTCGGTTTTCTCTTTCTCGGATAACGAGTAACTTTGTTTGATGATGTTCTCAGTTCTTGAATCATTTCTATCACTCTTCAACTTTGTAAGGTTGGCCAGATTGGAAAGATACGTATAAGCCTCATGCATAAAGTTTTGGTTTATTTTGTCTCCATAAAGCAATTGCAAGGCATTCAGCTGGTAAAACTCCAGGGGCCAGTACGAAAGCGACACCGATTTTTGAAACGTTGTCTCATGGCAAGGCTGGAAACATTTACACGATTTTTCATACGATCTGTCGTGGGACATCTTTTGTATCAGTTCTTGCTCACACTTGAGCTTAGGGAGGTCTACGTGCCTTGTTTCGTTAGAGTTCATTGCCTTGTACATCAGATCCTTCCAATTGTCTATCACGCCACAGAAGGTCACATTTTCCGCTTCAGTTTCCGGCAGATCAGATGACATGCAGCCACACTGACTCATGATAAGTCGCTGCTGACAAAGCTGCAAACATGAGAAGAACGTGTTCCGATACACCTGCGTTCCCAGCAAGTCATCGTTTGTGCAGTTTCCGTAGGGCTCCGACAGCCGCGTGTGCAGCACGGCTTTCAATCCGATGGAGGAGGAATACCCAGGTGGAACATCAAAGCCGTGATTTACTGGACTTGGCATGGTGTTGGGTGCATGCACCACCACTCTGACCCCCGCACTGTGGAGGATGTTGGAATTCATATCATACAATCCGTAGGACCCCAATGGAGGATCGTCATTGTCAAGGGAGATAATCAAGGAGAGACCTTTTTGTGGTCCAGTTGCGTGCATCAGTAGCTTCTCCGCCATATCTCCTCCATTGAATGTGAAGCAACTGTAATAATTTCCATCGAAAAATGTTGTAAAATTGTGCACCGAACAGACTTCGTCACTGAATTTGCAGTTGATGAGAAAGTCGTTTATGTCATGGCTCATAAACTTGGCTTCTTCGCCAAGATTCTCATAGAAGGCCCGGATAGACGTTAAGTGAGCAGCATGCTGATCATCAAAACGTAACTTTTCACTGCTCACAAAATTAATCCAAGAAATGAGTTCTGTGCTGTTTGATGAAAACAGAATGCGCATTTTGCGCCAAGAAATGGGTTCGATGTTACATACAGAAATGGACGGGAACTCCACGGGCATGCTCTCCTTGATCTCGGAGAGCTCCACCACCTGGAACTGTAGGTATTTCCTCACCAACAGGGACAGCTGGAGTGTTGCTGCTGTGAAACCCATGATCACCAAGAGGGCCCAGATCACCTTGCGCTTTGTGTCGTCGGACGTAACAATCTTTGCAAAGCCGTGAGCATTGCTCTCCGACCCTAACTCTGCAATCACGGAGAGGGCAGTGCGGTTTCTGTGGCGATGACGTTGCTTGACCATTCTAACAGGGTCGTTCAGAAGACCAAACTTGCCCACGCCTGAAAACTTCATATGTTCGCTTCTGTGACCTCTGAAAAATACAAATGTTATAAGGGAATTATGGAGTGTCATAAATCCAGTGGAAGTTTGAATGTAAACAAAAGTTTTATGTCGGCAATATTCCAGCTATATCATGGCAGCCTGTACATAATTGAGTCTGGATCAGACAAACCAGAGGTTGATATTTTTGAGTATCTTCCCATGCTGTCAACATTACTGATTGAAACTGATGCAGAAGTGACAGGCCTCTCACCCATAATTTTCTTTTTATGAAATCTGAAAAATGAAAGTCAGTTTGTAAACATTTTAATTTTGTTCTGCTGTAATGTAAAAAATGTACAATTTCGATGATCTCGAACTTGCCCACGCCTGAAAACTTCATATGTTCGCTTCTGTGACCTCTGAAAAATACAAATGTTATAAGGGAATTATGGAGTGTCATAAATCCAGTGGAAGTTTGAATGTAAACAAAAGTTTTATGTCGGCAATATTCCAGCTATATCATGGCAGCCTGTACATAATTGAGTCTGGATCAGACAAACCAGAGGTTGATATTTTTGAGTATCTTCCCATGCTGTCAACATTACTGATTGAAACTGATGCAGAAGTGACAGGCCTCTCACCCATAATTTTCTTTTTATGAAATCTGAAAAATGAAAGTCAGTTTGTAAACATTTTAATTTTGTTCTGCTGTAATGTAAAAAATGTACAATTTCGAAGGGCACTTTCTTCTGGAAAAAAATGATTTTATTAACTATTGAAACAATAAAATCTTTGGAAGTAAATTGTTCCAAATGCTGACTTTTATCATCAGCTTGGAGATTGATGCCAGCATTTGTAGTATCGGTGTTATTCATTTTCCTAATTGTAACAAGCTTCTTTAGGAAGTTAAGGAATTTTGAATTTAAAAAAAATAAAAAATTGGGATCCTGGATCTTGAATACTGACCAAACAATCTGTAAGAATTAGGAAAAAACAAGTTAGAGAATTGAACTTACACATTACATTCTTAGTGACGTGCCTATTGTAGCTCCTGCACTTTAACACAAGTTAACAATAGTCAAAGCACTAAGATGGCATACAGTGGTCACAGTGCAAGATAGCTTTGTTTAAGCGGGCCCAGGGCCAAGGCAAATAATAATGATAAAATATCCTCCAGACCCATGGGGAATCCAGGTTATAATAAGTCCCCAGCAACCCATGCTGGTTGTACGTGGTTGGGTGGTCAGATTCAGTGACTTTGTTGCATGTCATCGTACACCTACGGTGTGAAAATGTTGCTCATAACCATCAATCACTGGATTGGCTGGTCCAGACTTAATTTTTTCTTTGTTCTTTTATTCTTTTGTTGTTTAACGCCGCACTCAGCATATTCAGCTATATGACGCGGGCTGTACATTATCGAGTCTGGGCCAGACAATCCAGTGATTGACATCATGAGCATCGATCCACGCAATTGGGATCCGATGACATTGATCAACCAAGTCAGCGAGCCTGACCGCCCGATCCCGTTAGTCGTCTCTATGACAATCATAGTCACCTTTTACGACAAGCATGGGCTGCTGAAGATCTAGTCTACCCCGGATCTTCACAGATCACTTGATTATTAACAGGCACTGGAATATTGCTGAGTGCATTGTTAAACAACAAACAAACAAATCGTTTCCTCATGTGGAGCACACTGTATGACATAGTGAGTACTGGAGTCACCTTATTCTTGAGTGTGGAATAAGAAATATTAGCATTTGTGGAAAATAAAACAAGTGGGCTATGATAGCCAAATAACAACTACAACACATGGGTGTTGCATGGGAAGGGGTGTTTTGACAGCCTTGTGTTTGTTGATTGATGAACTGGGAGATAAGGTCCATCTCATAACAACTTAGTCACATTCTAAATCTGGCAATGTTGTTGCTTCTCTAGAGGTATGACTGGTGATGCAAAATGCAGCTGAAATCAAACTCACTCCAACAGAATACAACTGATGGCATCAATAAATATGATACAATGGAGACCTATTAATACCGTGGTCTAGTGGGTAGAGCGTCTGCCTGGAGAGCGGAAGATTGGTGGTTTGATTCTTGGACGTGTCATACCAAAAGACGTTAAAAGATGGTACTTGTTGTTACCCTGCCTTATGCTTAGCATTAAGGGGATAAAACAAGGACAGGTTGACTTAAAACGAGCATTAGTCCGGAGTAGTACAGGCATGCACGTCGCTATAAGTGCAAGAATCTAGAACGTTAAACCCGGTCTCACCCCATCTCACACAATGGATATGTGTTAACCAACAAAGACATGGAAATGAGGATCTGATGATCTGTCATAAGTACTATGGAACAATTAATCGCTATTTTCAAGTGAACTGGTACAGTACGTCAGCTACAGTTATTGCCATTATGCCATCCAGAACTACCTATGCTTCGGTACTAATTCATCCAGTGGCTTGTTCCATTGGACTGACTGGTATTCCTAGCGAATGTCAGTGACGTCTGCTGGTGGGGGGTCACATTTGCTGACCGCGTTTTCAGAACAAGTTTGGCTGATGTATCTGCCACCATTGCTTGTTTCTGTCCTTTTGAACTTACATAGTGATGCCAGACCAATGTATGGGGTGGTGGTGCCCCACTGGTTGGGTAGCCTTGTGGTTAAGGTATGTGCTCGTCATACTTAAGGCCCGGGTTTGATTCCCGACATGGGTACATTGTGTGAAGCCTATTTCTGGTATTCCCTGCTGTGATATTGCTGGAATATGGATAAAAATGGGTAAAACCATACCAATCACTCAGACCAATGTTTAATCTTGTTTTGCTGATTTGGTGTTCCAGGAGGCAAAATGGAAAAGCTTAAAAAATAATTCAGAGTGTGTTTGGTTCAGACACATATTTTATTGTTAGTGAAGACTAACAAAATAAAACAAGAATCTTCTTTAGTTGCATTTGATTAGGATAATATACATATACGAGTCACTAATGCTTTGTCTCTGAAAATATATAGTTTTGATAGAAACAAACAGAGCCATATAATTAAAAAGGAGCCCCCATCTAACTGTTAGATGGACCTGTGGACAATCTAGACTTGCTTCATTTAGGGCTAAAGCATTACGGGTTCAGGGACAGACTTTGTCAATGAGGGCAGGATTTTTTTTATAATTTCAACATCTTTTTTATTCTTTGAATGTCATGTTTCCACACAGTGACTCTTTGGTTGCAGACACGTCAGTTTTAAAGAATACAAATAAGTCACTCCAAAAGGTTTTTGTTATTTTTTCCCAACTCTTTGAAATTACTGTTAGGCGCATCCATGAAGCATTGAAATAGTTTGGTCTTGCTTTAGATGTCTTTCTTATGAAGCTTTGATATTGATTTCAGTACAAGTAACATGATCTATATTGACTTATAATTAACATCTGAAGAAATAATGTGATGGAAGGAAATATTGCACAGTGTGAGATTATTCTTTGGGTTTTTTCATATTTCCACAAACATGTCAGTCTGTCTTGAGAGAGTGTTTTGTTCTGCTTGAATCATAGCACGTCTCCTCTAAACATGGAAATACAAATGAAGCGAAAAAAGGGCATCTTCCAGGTTTATTTGTATGTGTTTTAGCAATTAAACAGAGAGTAAGACATTAATGAGTGACGAGACTGGTAATGATAGTACTCCTACAATGCTGGACTCTGTACAGAGAGATGCTCAAACTCAAAGCCCATTATTATAGTACCGGAAATGAGTATTTATAATGCGCCAAATTCCGTACACTTGTGTTTGCTCGAAGCACTACACCATTATTACCCTGGTCAATTGATCAGTGTGGTCTTAGTAACATTTTCAGCTCCCTTGGGAGCCCCCGAGGTGCCTATGAGACGCTTGGAGGTTAACAGTCACTTTGCCATCTCATCCTCCCTTAGAACCCTCAGCTGGGTGAATATTACATAGGCCAGTGGATCGGAATGGATCAGTGTGCATTTCTATCCTCAGATTCCTGGGAGATATTACCCAAGCTGACAGTTTGACTTCACTTGTAGGTTAAGTCATCGTACGGATGACCAACAAGGTTGTGATATCCCCGTGGGGCGGTCGGGTAGCCTAGTGGTTAAAGTGTTTGCTCGTCAAGACGAAGACCCGGGTTCAATTCCCGACATGAGTACAATGTGGGAAGCCCATTTCTGGTGTCCCCCGCCCTGATATTGCTGGAATATTGCTAAAAGCGGCGTAAAACCATACTCACTCACTCACTGATATCTTTGCAGTGTTATCAACATTTACTCACTCAATGCACCTGTGAAGATCCGGGGTAGAACAGGTCTTCAGCAACTCATGCTTGCCGTAAAAGGCGACTATGCTTGTCGTAAGAGGCGACTAACGGGATCGGGTGGTCAGGCTCGCTGACTTGGTTGATGCATGTCATCATATCCAAATTGCGTGGATTGACAACAAAGTCTAGTCTTCATGATGAACACATGTTATCACTTAACTGTTTTATAACAAAGCTTTGCTAATTCCATAAATTGTGCAGATCCTGGAGTTCAGAAAGGGTGCTTGTAATGCACATCCCCTAAAGTTTTTACTCCTTGACTTGGACAGTTTATTATTCACCTTAGCTGACCTTCACTTGCAGTGTTCCATTCAGCAAGGGAAGTACTCTCTCATCCATTTCTCGAATACCTGCTGTCATTTCTTCAAATGTACATTGATGAATAGTGAATCTTCTTGATTAATTAATTCCAATTTGTCAGGAAACCTCTGGAAATCCCTCGCTACTTTGTCTCATCTAAAGAATGAAGCTTGATATTTTGCATTCTAAAGCAGTTGTTATGATAGTAAGCTAGGTTAATCATTCATAATCAGTTGTGAGGTAAACCTCTTATAAAATAAAAGTAGTTGTCAGCCACTACAACCTGCAGTAGGTAACGCTGCAGAAAAGGTGTACACCTGTCCAAGCCATGTGATTACAACCAGGATGCTGCCTATCTACATGTGAGCAGTAAATTAGTTTAAGCAGCCTTGTGCTCTCTTACGGAGGCCCTCTGATATCCCCTGTGTGGTAATTGTTGGATGATAAGAGCTTTGGAGATAGGAATATGATTCCCCGATTTCACGTGTTTCCAGTGATGGATTGAAGGCCCTCCTGGGGATTAGGGAAGTTTGGGGAGGGACTAACGTGGTCAGGAAGACCCCTGGGAGAAGACAGGCAGGTGGATTAGCGGGGAGATTGCTTGAATATGAAGCAGGTGGTAGGCATGCTATGAGAGTTGGAGAAGCCATGATTTTTTTATATCTTTTTGCTTGTTTCCATGTCAACCAGGACAAAGTATAGCTGATTGTTCTGACCTGCAACATAACAGTTCTAAGGAAGAGAAAATATGGGACCCTTGAAGATTCGGGGTGGAATAGGTCTTTCAGCAACCCATGCATGATGCTCATGTATCAGTCACTGGATTGTCTGGTCCAGACTCGATTATTTACAGACCGCCGTCATATAGCTGGAATATTGCTGAGTGCAGCATTAAACAACAAACTAACAAACAAACAAAACAAATTTATGGATGTCAACTTCTTTATTATGAGGAACACAACGTTTTGGAGGATGTACTTACTCTTCATCATTCACCTGATGGAGGAGTAAGTATACAAGTACTCCGAAACGTTGTGTTCCTCATAATAAAGAAGTTGACATCCATAAATTCTCTTCTTCTCTATGTGTATCACTTTTATGCCTTTCAAAGACATAACAGTTCAAGCAGATCCAAGTTAAACATCTACCTCTCGTTAGTACGCCTCTGAGTCTTTGATGTAGAGGTATTTATTTTTACTCAAGTTGAGAAAAATTATATTTTCATTGCTGTGAACATAACACTTGATATTTCACTGCAGTACACGTAACACTTGGACGGAACTATTGTCGTACAAGAGTTACCCCTCTGCAAATTGTCTCCCTTTATTATAAATATCTAGCCCCTACACAAACTGTTGACTTCCTTTTTACATTAGTTCCACATTGACAAGGCAAAATAATGACAGATGTTTTTTTATGCAGTTAATGTCTTTTTTTTTGCCGTTTCTTTCTCTCTTGAAAATGTTTTGTTATAAACTGTAAATTTCACATTTAACTTGTCATTCAAGACTGTTCATTACTCAAAGCACCATTATTGTTACTTGACCAGCGTATTTTCTTTCACTTCCAACAGCGATGTCGTAGATTTCAAGAATATTTTTTGTTTAAGTTGATTTTGTTTCGTTTCATATCCAAATGTATGATAAAGAATTTCCGTGGCCTACTTTTTAAGTTGCAACAACAAGGGGTGGTAAAACGTCCCTGCGTGTTAGGTAGGGAGAATTTACGTTTCAAGGTTTTACATTTGTAATGAAATCATTTATTTTCCAGTTGACGACTACACAAAAGGTGTTTGATAAATAGGATATTCCATGTGTCTCGTGAAATATCATGTTTCTCTCATCTCATGATGGGGGTAAGCACTTGTGGCTACTCCGTACTCGTGAGAATATCTCCTTTCACCCCCTCCCACACCCTCATCCCCTTATTTCACTCAACACATGAAATATCCTCCATATATCACTGAAGATCATAAGGTTGTATACATGATGCAGTGAACTTCAAGTGAACTTACATTTTATAAATAATTATATGTGATGTTTATGATGTATGGTACATGGAAATAATTAAAAAATGATACTAGATATACGTACAGTAGACTTTCAATTAAACAACACTCCAAGTTTGAAAGTCTTGAAAAAATGGATGGGTATTTTCTTCGCGGATTCAAAATTTGCTTATAAATGATAATTTCGACTTGTTTGACTTGTGTTCGGTGCTATTCTTGCTGAATCGGAGGATACATGAATGGGAAGCCGTATATTACTACAAACGTATATACAATGACGAGCTGCAGCCAAACTAACACATGTTTTGTTGTTGATTAACGCATGTACAACTTGAAAGGGAGAAGCTGTCGGTCAACATCATACAATAAAAAACTACATAGTATCCCTTCAGATAATTCAGGTAAATGAATTGGTGCTAACCTTGATCAATAAAAATGTGGAATTCAGATAAATTATCACTAAAACTGATGATTTACAATTAAAATTGTATTTTCTGTTCTGCTAGCATTGTTTTATGTACAGCAATAAATATTACCATGTGTATTTTCCTGTAAACTCACCTGGTAAAAGCAATCAGCTGTATACACATTTTCTTCCTATCTACCAGTGATTTGGTTAAAATATATACAATAAATATCAAAGGATTTTGATGAAATGATCAAATGAATTGTGTCTGAAACTATTATTTTATCAGAAACAAAATATTCCAACATCAAGTTATATCTCAGCTGCAGCTTTTACAATATATCTATAAAATAATAATAACCATAAGTGTAGCACTTTGGAACAACTGATTGCTGTTGACGGATTTGTTTTACGTTTAGAACAATTTGATCAGTCACTGTTGAGACCTTCTGCATTCTTGCTACAGCAAATGAATAAAAATAAAATGCAAATATCATAATTACAACTGGCAAAAGTTATATGTATAATATCAGGCAATGGCCTTGTTCGAGGAATGTATCCGCAGATATCCACATAAAGGATTAATATCCCATACATCTAAAGCTGTACAAAGAAACTTGTCGGATGTCAAATGTCTTTGTAACAATCTAATATTTTAAAATATATATAGCGTTTCGGGATATTATGACCCGTGACCACATATTTTTGTTGTTGGGGTGTTTCACATAGGTGTCAAGTCTCATTGGTCAGCTGAGATAGCACACATGACAACTATGTTCATGATGTCCACGTTTCGTGAAGAGATAAGCGCAACTCACACAGGTCGGCCCGTCGTTACGACCTCCTGATTTCCATACATTGTACAACATTGGCTGTAACAAATATGGACTAATCGATTTGCTACCACTCACACGATTCGATCTGCCGATTCAGTGTCAATCTCATGATATCTCACGGTAATTTGTTGCCATGGTATCAAAATGTCTGAAGAAGACGTGGCAGCGTAAAAAAAGAGAAGTTCTTGGACGAAGGGCTGGAATCTCTGTCGCCACATGCATGGAGCATACAACTAATTAAAGCAGGGGTCCGGAAACCGTCATATGCGCCGGACATGTCCGATTGGGAATCTCAAATGTCCGTTTTAAAATATTGCTTACCGGACATTTTAAAAAGTATTGTCCGGACATTCTTAAATTTTGACCGGACATGATCAACAGTTAGGACTGAGCAGTTTCTGTCTGCAGTTGCAACACAATGAAGATTAACTACACTGACAAGCTTTGTTTGTTTTGATTGCTGTAAATACATCGTACCTACATGATAGTCCAATCGGTCAATCACTGTAATAGGCAATAAACTGAGTTGACACTGATTAATCGAGGATTAATTACTGAGAACATCTTGTTAATTTGCGTGAAAGGTGTTTACAACTGTACATTAATACCTTGCATCATTATCCTCACAATGCTACGATACGTAACCTCAGACAAGAAGCGAAAGCGTGACGACAGCCAGTCGACCGATGCAGATCAGTCGAGCGGATCTGCCAAACCCTCAAAGTCTGGACGATCATTTTGTAAGTCGTGGCTAACGACTTTCACTTGGTTGACATACAATGAGGATTTGCAGATTTTATTGTTTTCAGTAGCTAGTCGTATATTGAATCTTGATTGACCGCCATTTTGCTTTCTCGGACGATCGATATCCAATTTTTTTATGGTCAATAATTAAGTACAGATGAAAAAAGTATTCAAATAACTATTGCTATCAACGATATTTTTGTATTTGTGATTAAATTATCTGTCTTGTTTTTAAAAAAATCTTTAGTTTAAAAAAAATAATTCCCGTGAGGTCACGTGATAACCAAATATGGGATAATAGTCTCGATCCAAATGTTACAACGCGTACACTTGAGCAGACTCATGAATATAACTCATGAATATTAATTAGACCGTTCACTACGTTAACAGATCGTTATTATAAAAGAAACAAACGTATGTTTTCCATGTAAATCTAAAATGATATTATTTGTTATTAATCGTCCGGTGAATTAAACAATTTAAATTGAAACAATTCATAATTCATCATATTATGAATACGTAAACTTGTAATGTGTGTGAAAAGTCGTACTAAAAATACGCTATTTGAAGGGGGCGTGGCCTAAATGCAAATGTCCGATTGGGATTTTAAATTTTCCGGACCCCTGAATTAAAGAATTAGAAATGGAGGATGATCAGTCTTATTACTTTTTTGCATGAGAAAGGAAAGTTTTGACAATCTCTTGACAAAAATCCAGCCAAAGATCTAAAAGCATGACACCAATCTGCGTGAATGCAGGTAGTGAGCCACAAAATGCTCGGTTTCCTCTCTTGAAAAGTCGAGGCATGGTTTCTTCACAGCAGACGAAGCCATGTTTCCCGCTTGTGTGTACACAAATATCACCTGACATCAAAACGCAATTTGATTGGCCGCGCCACATCCAACTTGCCAATTAGCTAGAACAGACTCTACACACTCGCGACACAATCGATGCGGGTTCGAGGGGCTGATTTGTCCCTTTTGTCGAATTTGATTAATCACTCAGACGATACGACTCGGCCGAATTTGGCATGTCAATTCGACGGGCCGACCCATGTGAGTTTGTGTGAATGATGACAAATACACAGGTGGAGGGTTATACCAGGAAACATGGATGACACATTTACACATGCAGATGAACATGCAAGGTGAAAGGTTATAGTATGCATTATCCACTAAATGTGAGGATTCAAGGGAATTAACCCTCGCAGTCAAGTTTGTTGGGTCACTCGCGCTAATTGGCATTTGGTGAATACGCGAGCTAATTAAAATGGGGCCGGCTAGACGACTGAAAGTTGGAGTGTTGTTTCCCTTTAAGTGAACGTTGTGTTCAAGGGGACTGGGTCCAAAGTTTCTACTTGTTCGACTTGGCTGATACTACCATTTATCATATAATGGGTAGGTTTAAGCGATATCCATTGGGGTCATATGCGGATAGAGATGCAAATATCAGAGGTCAAGTAGGACTACTTTCACTGTTTATAAACAAACATGGCGTCGCCCTCGTCATTCGGCGATCGAGTCAGAATTAACTATCGGGAATCTGGATAAACTACAGGGATAATTGCTATCATTATCAAAAGAACAGACTAATATACTGAAAATCAGTGTCTAACTGTGACGTAGCTAAGGCTCACTAAATACAATGTTTATTCCTTATGCAGGATATTTACCATCCCCAAACACACTCGCGTGATAACCTCTATTTATCATTGTTTATAGCCACTGTTATGGTCCTATAGATACACAGAAGAAATAAATATGAAGTTCATTATCTTTGAACAGGTCACTGTACTTGCTATTATTAACGTCTAACCTACACGTTCGCTCGTGACGCCGAAGACCCGGGTTCGATTCCCGACATGGGTACAATGTGTGAAGCCCATTTCTGGTGTCGCCGTGATATTGCTGGAATATTGCTAAAAGCGGCGTAAAACCATACTCACTCACTCACTCACTCTAACCTACATGTTTGCCTCACAAACTTTGGAACTTCTAATCACAGGTTTCTTGTTGAAACTGGGAGATTAAAATGTTATTAAAGAAGAGAGAAAGCGTATATTGTGCAGAAATGCAGTTGGTGACGAAATGCTTTTTTGTTGGAATGTCCCAATTTGTCATGTTAGAAATGAGTTGCTACCAGATTTCTTCTGTAAAAATCCTACTACTGTTAAATTTTCATATTTAATTTCATGTAATTTAAATTCCTTACTAATGAAACCGGCATACTGTTTTAAAAAGGTAGGCTCTATAAAAACATGTTGCACCTTTCTCTGTTTCACCGTTGTGATTTATGAGAATAAATCGTCTTTTACTTCACCTAAACTTACACAAAGATTTGAACTAAGTACCGTGTAGCGCATAGCGTGTTGATAGCTGATTGCTAGCAGCCAGTGAACAGTGATCCACAGCTGGTGTGTTTAAGCATTTGTTTGTCTAGTTAAACCATTACCGTATTCCACGTAATAAGCGCCCAGGGCGCTCTCAAAATTAGAAATAGTGGGCTCTTATTAGAATATTATTTTGGTGAAAAAAAACCAGGGTTGAAAGATCACAAATTTCATGGTTTATGCTGACAGCCTGAAATGTTTATATACGAGAGATATATTTTTCCAGAATTTAATTGCCTATAATTAGGGTGCATATAACACACGAGTGCATATTATAGGCGGATAAATTATGTATATTGATCAATCGGAAGGGGTGCTAATTGGGATTGTTCACTTGCCAATATATTAGCAAAAATCGCTGTTGGCCCTTATTAGAGCGGGGCGCTTATTACATCGAATACAGTAATTTGTAAAGTGAATCAGGGAATCAGGAAGATTATCTAGCTATTAGGAATTCCTGCCTAGATGATTCTAGTTATCAGGAGGTTAGTTGATAAAGAATGAAGGATTCGGTTGGAATGTATCTGGGTTTTGTTAGGTCTTGACCCTGCAAGGGTCAATTGATTCAGCCTACTGCACATCTATCAGTATCTTCTAATGGCATGCATAGGAAAGCCTGAGTGGGCTGCATGTCGCCACTCTCCATGCTCTGAAGGCTGTTTTACTTAATCACCAGTTCAAGTCACATCAGGGGTGGTCCGTCCACCTGTGGCAGAAGCCAGTCAACCTGCTGATAGATCCCATGTTCACCCAGAGTGGATGTTTGGTGTTTTAGCTACGAATCTGTGTTAGTTAGTTTCATCTCAGTGGTAAATGTCTGAAAAAACTGAGATACTGTTCAAAGTGGAATTAATACAACTCTCAGGTGCTCCCCCCGAATGAAACAACCTCATAGAACATTTATCCATTGAAAGCGACACGCCGAAGACCCAGGTTCGATTCCTGACATGGGTACAATGTGTGAAGCCCATTTCTGGTGTCCCCCACCGTGATATTCTTGGAATATTGCTAAAAGCGGCATAAAACCATACTCACCCACTCACTCACTCACTATCCATTGAAATTCACTCACTATTGAAAGTAAGTTTATATATTAACTGTGTCCAATTCACATTTTATAATTGTTTCACCTGGTAGCTGTTGTCAGCAAGAAAGACATACATGCACCCAGTTGTAGGAGTATAGCACCAATTAAAACTCTGCTAATGGCACTTTGAACCAAACAGTCTTTTAAATGAACAACAATTTTTAAAATTTCTGTAATCATTTTCTTATGAACATTATTTTCATCAAAAAGTTTTGGTTCACCTCTTGTATTAATCACATCTTGGCATATTTAGAATTCCATAAACAAAAACAAGGATTGGTCTTACCTATAGACAGTATAAGCTTGTATCCTGAAAAGCACATTTCAATGATGTGACCATGAAATCTTGGCAACTGCAAATATTTCTGAGAGCTTGAAATGGGGCTTTTTATAAGGGCAGTCAGTATGTGTGTTTCCATGTCATCTAGTGCAGGTCCTTGTCAGGATGGGGTTCAGAAGATATCGGTACAAAGGTAATCTCAGAATATCTTTCCAAACTCAGCATCACCAAATCTATTTTATGGGTGAACTTTGATGATTTTGTGTAATAAAAAGGGACACAAGTTTGTTTTGTGTGTTTGAGTATCTGTCAGAGTGACACTTTATGTACAGGAACACAAACTGTGGCTGTTTGATGCCGGCGCGGGCGGCCGAGCACATCACACTGTCTCCTACACTGATAAGGGCCTTTGGGTCAAAACAGCAATCCGCATCAAAACACTATATTCTGTCATTTAAAGCCTTGTAAAACTTTAGTTTATAGAGTTTGTGGATTATTTTGTCAATATTTCATCCATTTGTAACCCTTTGCAATTATCTCTTCCAGAGCTGATAACATTTGTTACTTTTTGAACTTCATCTTGTGTAAAAGCTCTTCTCGCATTGCAATGCCTGCAAGCATTTCAGGAACATTTTGGATATTCATGTTGTTTTCAATGTATTTGTTATCAGAAATTGAAATGCGCTGCATGAATATGTACAGACTTGCTTGTTAGTTTTGGTAATTTTCAGCAGGATGTATGTATGTTTCTGGAACTTTCTGTCATGATAAATGTCAACAAATCTGTTTTAAAGACTGCAAGACGGTATTACATTTGTTGTACAAAACCTACACACCTGCCATGTGTAGCAGGTGTGAGTGTGTGTGCTTTTTTTACCAACTGAACAGCATCTCTGTCATGTTATGATGTGTAAGCTTCATGTGGGAGGAAAGCCAGAAGTGATGCATGTCTCAGAGAATTTGCACTTTTCTGAAGCCAAGGAGCACAGGGTATGGTGCTGACAAACTGTCAATAGTGACAAGTAATTTAGATATCTTGGTTGGCTGGTTGGTTGTTTTACACCGCACTCAGCAATATTCCAGCTATATTACGGCGGCCTGTAAATAATCGAGTCTGGACCAGACAATCGAGTGATTGACATCAAGAGCATCAGCCAACCTGACCACCCGATTCCGTTAGTCGCCTCTTACGACAAGTATAGTCGCCTTTTAGGGCAAGCATGCGGGTTGCTGAAGACCTATTCTACCCTGGATCTTCACGTGTCCATAACTCTATATGGGGATTTGTGATGCTTTAGATGACACACTCTGCAGGCCGATGAAATCCAAAAATTGATAGTATAGTGTTGCAGATAATTTACAAAATATAAACTAACATCTGAGACTGAGTGAATGTTTGAGAAACTATATCCCAAATGAAGCAAGTCTTGATTTTCCTGAGGTAAATCTCCCATCTCACAATTTAAATAGTGTTTCTTTCAAAATTATACATTTTCAGAGACTGTCTCTAATCCATGACCAGCAAAGGGACATAATCCAGAGCAGCAAGTATCGTCACCTCAGATCACTGCTCTTTGTTGTGTAGTACCATAGAAAAGGCCATGTAAATGATACAAAGGAACAAGGTATATTTCATATAACTGATGACCAAAATAGAACAGAATGACATAAGTTGATATGACCGTGGTCTAGTGGTAGAGCGTCTGCCCAGAGAGTGGAATGCCCAGGGTTTAATCCCCGTCCGCATCATACCGAAAGACGTTAAAAGATGGTACTTGTTGTTAACCTGCCTGCCTCGGATTTGAGGGGCTAAAACAAGGACTGGTCGGCTTGGAGTCAGTATACTGTGTCTGAGTGAGGTATTCATGTAAACTGCACATGGTATCTCAGTGGGCTGGCACTATAACATCGGCGTCAGTGAGGACAAGCTGCCACACACACATAAACACACACCATGCACATTGCTATTTAAGTGCAATAATCTTGGACGCGACATTAAACCCCATTTCACCTCACCTCACATAAGGTGGTACAAAAGAGTGGATGATAATGAGAATCTAGGAGACAGGTCGAGGTGTAATTCTGGTACATCGCTTAAAACATAATGGGGGGTAAATCTGAAGAAAAGTCACAGACCATCGTATGTGAAAGTTGGAGGACTTTTCAGCTGAGATGAACAGGTGTAAGGAGGCTGCATGTGAAGTTCTAAAGCACCTTCTCACAGACATGTAGTTGTAATGGTGGAAACAAAATGTACATGTGTAAAGTACATCCGACTCAACTGTGATGATGAGCCAAAATGTAAATCAGGTAGCTAGCCAGTTTTCTTCAGGGAGCTATTACACAACTGCATACATGAGTAAAAATGGTTATCATTAGTATATAGTTTCATTGAAGAAGAGTTCATGTTTGCTGCAGTATCAGTTCCCATGAAGACTATTTTACATAGGAAGGGTGAAAAACGTTCATAATGATCAATATGGATAGTCAAAGAAGCTGTAGTCATTGATGTGTGTGGATTTGTCATGTTTGTGTCAAAATCAAAAATAGATTCCTTTTTTGCACCACTAGACAAAATGATTAAGGTTATCCAGTTCGTCATTGCAGTTGGTTTAAAATCACGTGAAACATGAAACACTGGAAGGTAAACATGAGCATGGAGTCTACCTGCAGAACATATGGTATGACTCTCATATTACAGATTAACAGACCATGGTATAACTCTTATATTACAGATTGACAGACCATGGTATGACTCTCATATTACAGATTGACAGACCATGGTATAACTCTCATATTACAGATTGACAGACCATGGTATAACTCTCATATTACAGATTGACAGACCATGGTATGACTCTCATATTACAGATTGACAGACCATGGTATGACTCTCATATTACAGATTAACAGACCATGGTATGACTCTCATATTACAGATTGACAGACCATGGTATGACTCTCATATTACAGATTAACAGACCATGGAATAACTCTCATATTACAGATTGACAGACCATGGTATAACTCTCATATTACAGATTAACAGACCATGGTATGACTCTCATATTACAGATTGACAGACCATGGTATGACTCTCATATTACAGATTTACAGACCATAGTATGACTCATTTTGCAGAGTAACAGACCAGGGTATGACTGCCATATTGCAGACCAATAGACCATGGTATAACTGTCATATTGCAGACCATCAGACCATGGTATAACTGTCATATTGCAGACCAATAGACCATGGTATAACTCATAATGTAGACCTACAGACCTTGATATAACTGTCGTATTGCAGACCAACAGACCATGATATAACTGTCATATTGCAAACTGAGTCTTCACAGCCTGGAAATTGAGAGGGGGACTGATACTCCAACACTCCAGTTGAATATAGTTTCTGCCCGCACTGTGACTGCCATTCCGTGGAGGATGAGGAACACTTCCTGCTCTCATGCCCACTGTATACAGACAGACCTTAGGAGAAATCTCATCACACTGATAGAAATAGGCAACCCTTCCCAGACTGATAAAACCAACCTCCTAAAACAATTTATGAACCCACCAAAAGAATGGTCAAGTCTTGTTGCCAGGACTGTATTCCACATGTTTAAGCTGAGGCCACGAGAAATTCTATTCTAGTCCATCAATGCAGTATCAACACTAAGTGTACGCTGCTAGCCATCTCATGATATACATAAATGTTTGTATGATGTAAATGAAATAACATGTAATACCTCTATGTATAATGTACATCATGTATATCTACCTTTCATGTCTATAATTATATTTATTCCATATGTAGATCGTTTGTACCCTACCCTATGGGGGTGTTCAGTACAATAAAAATTCTTGATTCTTGATTCTTGATTCTTGACCATGGTATAATGACTGTCATAGTGCAGCCCACGGCCAACATATTGCCACAATATGACACAAGAACAATGCCTAATGTTTCTTGATACACAGATTACCATGTTGAGCAGTGCTGTGTCGTGCATGCATCAGTAATGGTGAGATCTCCTCTCACAGTATCAGTCGGCAGTGCTCCTGGAGCCAGAAATGTGAATGTGTATTGATGACTGACTTCTTGGTCTTGATAAGAATCAGATTCATTTCTCTCCATTGGCCTGATACATGTCTTCAGGAGCTGTGTTGTCTGAAGCTGTTGTTCAGATTGGACAAATGTTGGGTTGGAATGAAACCGGGGTAATGGTTGAAATATTTGACCCCGATATTCCAGTGATCACCAGAGTTCACTGGAGGTAATATCCTGTATTGTGTCACGAACATGTGGAATAAATAAATACAGAATTAGAAAACTAAATCCTTGGGGCCACAGGAAATATATCAAGTTGTCCATTAATGGATTTTGAGACAAGAAAGGAAACATCATTGAACTGATGCTTAAAAAAGATTCTATTGGGACCATCTTTGGGACACAGAAAATTAATCAAGTTGTCTGATATATACTGGATTTTGAGATGAGGAAAATGGTTTTTTTAGATGAAGCATATAAAAAATAATTGTAAACAATAAGAATTCTTATTAATTGGGACCATCCTTGGCACTGCAGAAAATACATCAAGTTATTCAATATTGGATTTTGAGAAAAGGGAAATGAAATTTTAAATGAAACATTTTAGATAATGGTGAAAACAAATATTTGGACATGACATTATTGTGCCGTCTGTATGGAGTTTGAAATAATGAAGTCTCATTTCATGTTAGTATTTCGACTTTTATCTTTTTAACTCTTTGAATTATATTTGTATGCTAAGATAAAAAAAATGTTGTTCATGGAAACATGGAGATTTTTAGGGGTGACATTGTAATAAGGTTGGACCATTGTTTTCATTTTCAGTAACATTTTGTATCTTCCATGTAATCACTGAATAATGCTAACTGAGTCTGATAATGATGTGAGTGAGTGAGTGAATATGGTTTTACGCCGCTTTTAGCAATATTCCAGCAATATCACGGCGGGGGACACCAGAAATGGGCTTCACACATTGTACCCGGGAATCGAACCTGGGTCTTCGGCGTGACGAGCGAATGCTTTAACCACTAGGCTACCCGACCGCCCCTCTGATAATGATGTGATGAGATCCAGGTTGTATATAGGCACAGACTTGTTATATAGGTCCGTGATATGGGCTATCACGTATGGTTAAGTGGAAGAGGATGAAAAAACAGTTTCATCAACTTGCAAGATATTACCTATGTAAATGTTAATTCACTATGGTAAACTGTCAAAGTTTAGCCTTTACTTTTTTCGAGGTTCATAAGTTTTTAGATTGAAGTTGAGTTTGTTTATTATGAGGCCTATCATTAATGCAAATTGGAAGACTTGTCAGTTGTGTTAGCATGCATACCAGTAATCATACAGTTGACTCTGCTTTTAGGGGAGATTTCCATTGAATAAGGGGCAGGTTCTGTTGTTTTTATTGACTGTTCACAGTAGCATGAAGGCCAACACACTTTAACATGTGTCAGGATGCGGTCCTCACACAAATTCCAAGCATGAAGTTGTATTTCAAATGCTCATACATGCTAAGCAGGGATCAAGCAGAACCCCATGTGGTCTAAATGGGCTAGAACATGTAGGGTTCCCTGTTTCTTCAGGCTGGATGGACTTCAAAGGTAGCCTGCTTGCGGTACTGTTGTAAGGGGGACCTGCAACATGCACAGCCTCTGTGATCTTGCAGGTCCAACACTCTTCAAAGGCAGACAGCTAATAATATTGTTGTATGCAGTATGCCTCATTGAGTAGACACCTAAACTAATCTGTTTGTTTGGCCTTTCTTGTGATGATCGATATACAATGGCTACCACCTTTACCTGCACCTGTTTGTATGGATTTGTAAAGTATCTAGCTCTACCTGATCATGCTGTCTTGCTTTGTGCTCATGGCTTCTTCAAGGAACAGCTGTTATCAGTATCTAAGTATTAATATAGACCATTTTCATCATTATAAGAAATCTGTACTAAAAACTGTCCATTGTACAACTCCGACTACATGTATATGATAAGCATGTGTAGAATGCTAAATATATTGATCTGAATATATGACTGGGCAATATTATTTGACAGAATGTATTTGAATTTTAGCATCTTTCCATTCGTGATATCTGATTTAAAACGGAACTAGACTATGCAGAAGAAAATATAGATACGCATCAAGGAAAGTATTCATCCACTGTGAAACGATTTGCGGAATCGAATCTCATTTAGCATGACTTTCAACCAATCAGATTGCAGAACACACTCATTCATTTTACAATATTACTATTATAATTACCCTAATTACATAGAGTTGTTATTTTACACAGGGCACTACCTTCAACACCTAGCCCTAGACTGGAAACCGACAACAGACTTGGGAGTATTGTCACCTCTTTTATCATCAACACCAAAAGCATATTTACACTGGTATCTCTCTTGCTTGATGGGAGTCAAAATGAAGTTGAGGAAAAATTTGTAATATTACAATTAATTGTTTACATATAGAACTTAATTTTTACCGCTATTTTGCATTTGGTGGCCACTGAATTCTTTTCCAAATCAATCAGTACTGGTTATTAGCATTAGCATTTTATAATCCATGTCCTTCTATGGTGGTTCTATCTACTGTGTACCTGTTGAGGCTCATCTGTGAAATATGGACCTGTGAAGATCTGGGGTAGAATAGCTGTCTTCATCAACACATGCTTGCCATAAAAGGCGACTACGCTTGTCGTAAGAAGCGACTGATGGGATAGGGTGGTCAGGCTCGCTGACTTGGTTGATGCATGTTATCGTGTCCCAATTGCATGGATCGATGCTCATGATGTGAATCACAGGATTATCTGGTCCAGACTTGATTATTTACAGATCGCCATCATATAGCTGGAATATTGCTGAGTGTGGCGTTAAACAACAAACATCTGTGAAATAGCTGACATGCCTTTTACCTCAAAGAGAAACTTGCTGCAAATGTCAAGCAATCAGTCACAAATAAGAGAGGATGAATTTGATTTGACAGAACAACTTTGCAGGCTGTTCTAAGAAGTTAACTAGCTTCACTTAAACCTCCATTTGCTTCAAATGCCTCTGTAAAAGTCAGTCTTCATTGGGGAAGTGCACACCCACTTATCTTGTCCCAGCATCATGTAATTATCATCGTTTACTCATGAGAGACCTTTTATTGAATGTACGACTCATCTGGTTAACAAATTGTAAACGTCAACACGATGCACAAGAACAAATCTTTCTGTAAAATTGTTATGACAGCTTCTGACTCCAAGAGGTCAGACTGTCTGGGCTGTGGGGGAGCCTAGTGGTAAAAGCGTTCACCCGTCACACTGAAGGTAGAGGTTCCATTTCCCAATGGTCAGCATTAGAAAAACTAGCACTCATCCTGTAGTCCTTGCCAAACTGACCAATGGTTAAGGTATCGTAAGGACTTGTAGAAATTTGCCATTTTGAAGGGTTTTGCTGTATGTGATCGTTATAAGGACGAGTGGACTAAAAATCTTGGTTTCTATCGCTATGAATATTGCCGATGTGATGCTAAACTTTAACTCACTCACTCTATCGCTATGGTACTATATGTGAAGCCCATTTTTGTTGCCCCAGCTGGGATATTGCTAGAATATTGGTAAAACCAGTGTAAGACCCAACTCACTCACTCATTATGTGTAGGCTGACTGCTTCACAAGGATCACACAGTAACAGTTGTCTTCTAAGAGGCAATCAGAACTGCTTTGCATGAACATGCATGTTAACTGTTGAAAGTTTTGTAGGCCAAATATAACTGCATAGTATTCAAAAGTTTATACAGCCTGACCCCCAAAACATCTCTGTCCACTGGCCAGGATGTGTTTTGGGATTTTACTGGTCTCACGATTCAAACTAAGTGGCTGGTGAAGATCCAGGGTAGAACAGGTCTTCATCAATCCATGCTTGCCTTAAAAATCGACTATTCTTGTCACAAGAGTCAACTAACAGGATCGGGTGGTCAGGCTCCCTATTGCGTGGATCGATGTTCATGTTGTCAATCACTGGAGTGTCTGGTCCAGACTCGAATATATTCAGATTACCATCATATAGCTGGAATATTGCTGAGTGCGGCGTTAAACAACAAACAAACAAACAAAAATCAGACTAAGTATCCCCCAAAATGTGTCTTGTTTTAATGTAGCAGTCCAACTATTATGTCATCTTCAACAAGCAAATGTCAAGAAAAAGCTGCATCCCTATATACTGAAATGTCACGTTCCTAAGCTGTACAGTCTTTCAATTTGACAAGTTGGCATGTTCTCACCCAACACAATGATGTGGTCATTTACCATGATTGAGACAATTTTACCAATTCCGTCAATTCCAAAGGAGTACACAATCATATACTTGCATAACTGCTGGCTACGGTCCATGCACTTGCACTGTTCTTGATCCAAACATTTCAAGTGCAAATGTTGGAAACATGCTGAAGGAATTAAGTGCTAACAACTGTTATTTAAATTCTTAGTGATACTGAGATTTAAATACTCTATAGAATTCTCTTGTGTAAATGGAAGATCTTGGGAAATCTTTCACGGAGGCACATCTGTACCTGTGTCAAAGAATTCAACTTTCAATAGATTGGTAATGCAGGCATCTGCTATGAATTGATTGACAAGGTAATCAAATTCACATCAATTGCTAGAAATTGTTTATCATGTTGTTGCCAATTTTTAAAACCACTTGTGGTTGAGACACTGATGAATGGTAAAGCTTGAAGTGAAACACAGGAAGAATCGGTGTCTATGTGATATACTGGATGAGCATGTATGTGATACAGCATTGGACTGTGTTAGATAATGTGTTGTTTGTTAGTGAATAATATATTGCATTAGAGTGGATGGAATATATAGCATTGGAGTGGATGAGATATATAGCACTGGGTGTGGATGAGATATATTGCATTAGGTGTGGATGAGATATATTGCATTGGGTGTGGATGAGATATATTGCATTGGGTGTGGATGGAATATATTGCTTTAGGTGTTGATGGAATATATTGCTTTAGGTGTTGATGGAATATATTGCATTGGAGTGGATTAGATATATAGCATTGGGTTTTGATGAGATATATAGCATTGGGTGTGGATAAGATATATTGCATTGGGTGTGGATGGAATATATTGCATTGGAGTGGATTAGATATGAAGCATTGGGTTTGGCTCAGATATTTTACATTGGTGTGGATTTGATATATAGCATTGGTGTGGATGAGATATATTGCATTAGGTTGGATGAGATATATTGCTTTGGGTGTGGATTAGATACATAGCATTGGAAGTGGATGTGATATATTGCATCGGTGTGGATGAGATATATAGCATTGGTGTGGATTAGATATATTGCATCAGTGGGGATTAGATATATAGCCATGGTGTGGATGAGATGATAAAGCATGAGAGTGGATGAGATATATAACATAAGATAGGATGAGATATATAGCATTAGAGTGGATGAGATATATAGCATAATAGTGGTAGAGATTATATAGCATAAGAGTGGATGAGATATAAACATAAGATAGGATGAGATATATAGCATTAGAGTGGATGAGATATATAGCATAATAGTGGTAGAGATTATATAGCATAAGAGTGGATGAGATATATAACATTAGAGTGGATGAGATATAAACATAAGATAGGATGAGATGTATAGCATTAGAGTGGATGAGATATAAACATAAGATAGGATGAGATGTATAGCATTAGAGTGGATGAGATGAAATAGCATAAGAGTGGATGAGATATATAACATTAGAGTGGATGAGATATATAACATAAGATAGGATGAGATATATAGCATTAGAGTGGATGAGATATATAGCATTGGTGTGGATTAGATATATTGCATCAGTGGGGATTAGATATATAGCCATGGTGTGGATGAGATGATAGAGCATGAGAGTGGATGAGATGATATAGCATAAGAGTGGATGAGATATATAACATAAGATAGGATGAGATATATAGCATAAGAGTGGATGAGATATATAGCATTAGAGTGGATGAGATATATAGCATATAAGAGTGGATGAGATATATAGCATCAGAGTGGATGAGATGATATAGCATGAGATATATAACATAAGAGCGGATGAGATATATAGCATAAGAGTGGATGAGATGATATAACATAAGAGAGGATGAGATATATAGCATAAGAGTGGATGAGATGATATAGCATAAGAGTGGATGAGATATATAACATAAGAGTGGGTGAGATATATAACATAAGAGTGGATGAGATATATAACATAAGAGTGGGTGAGATATATAACATAAGAGTGGATTAGATGATATAGCATAAGAGTGGATGAGATATATAACATAAGAGTGGATGAGATGATATAGCATAAGAGTGGATGAGATATATAACATAAGAGTGGGTGAGATATATAGCATAAGAGTGGATGAGATATATAACATAAGAGTGGGTGAGATATATAGCTTAAGAGTGGATGAGATGATATAGCATAAGAGTGGATGAGATATAGCATAAGAGTGGATGAGATATATAGCATAAGAGTGGGTGAGATATATAACATAAGAGTGGATTAGATGATATAGCATAAGAGTGGATGAGATGATATAGCATAAGAGTGGATGAGATATATAACATAAGAGTGGATGAGATATATAGCATAAGCGTGGATGAGATATACAGAAAACTACAGTCAAAGGGACAACTAATTTTAGTTTGTTATGACAGTAGTTCGTTATAAGCATTTCAACATGTCCTATGTTTATTAATCTCATAATGACATAAAACGCATAACAAGTAAACAAGTGTCATAGAGATATTAATGGCACAGTTTTATTGACATACAGACACAAGTGTCACTTGCCATGGAGTTGTCTTACTTGATCACCCATTTGTGGAAAATTCTCTCGTCATCCATGTTTTGGAGTTGAATTTGTGATTGACTGGCAAACTTTAAACGTTTTGAAACGCCTTAGATTCTCGGATTCGGGCGCTGTTTTACTATTGTTAATTGAAGAAATTAATCACTTGCTTTTTAATTGTTTATTGCCACTTTAAACAGCCGTGCATGGCCGCAGATGTTTTGATTGGCTGATTGGTAACACGTGAGCACCAGCAGAGATTAACAGTTTGTTATAAACATAAACATTTTAACAGAGTACACGCGGGACCACAAAGTGAATTCACTATATCTGTTATTTCATCATAAGCGTGTTCCTCGTATCCAACAATTTTATATAATAAAATATACAGCAAATGGCCGGGACCATAAAAACAGTTTGTTATATTCATCAGTTCATTATACAATATTAAAAAAAATATATATAAGGATGTTCGTTCAATGTAGCTTTCTCTTTAGCATTGTAGTGGATAAAATATATTGCATTGGATTGCAACAGATATTGCATTGAGTGTGGATGGAATATCTGGCATCGGTGTGGATAAGATATATTGCATCGGTGTGGAGCTAGTAGATATTAAAAGTATATCACAGGCAAAAGAGACACTTGAATTGACATTTTAAGAAAACAAACATTTCTATTGATGTTTACGAAGCCTTCACTTTAAGATGAACTTATTCCCATGTGACCAGGTGATGTAAGAGATTAGAAATTAATTTAATTTTTACTATCCCACTAAAATGATCAGTTACATCGTTGCCGTCAATGTTAAGTGATTGTCCACAAAGAAATACAATCTAACACCGTTGTCTCAAACTTTAATGTGTCAAATTGCGGCTGTCTCGAAGTTAACGTTTGGTCCCTACATATTCCTTCTTTTTTCATCATTTTCGGTTGCCTCAAACCTCGGATAACTCGAAGTATTTACGTAGGTTCCTTCAACTTCGACCCCACAGTGTTTGACTGTATCACTAGGCCTTCCTGAAGTCTCTGACTAACACTTATGACACTTGCGAACCCAGACACGTAATATGTTATGGTTGTGATATAATACTTCCCTAACCTCTATTGCTTAATTACTGCTAAAACCTTTTTCAGTAAGGTTATATAAGTGACAGTTATCACGCATTTCAACATGTGGCCACATACAGAGTTTGCTTTTATCACCTTCTTAATGAGTGACTTCAGGTGTTTGGGCCATGAAGATAGTTTTTTTCAGTTTTTTTTAGATTGGACAATGAAGATCTGGCAGAAGTTAGTGCTGGTTATCACTTTGAATATTCAGATTGAAATCCCAGCCCTCCCAGCACTCATTATGCATTTGTAATTGTTTTAATTTCAAAAATGATGTAATGTTTCTTAAGCCACTGAAACAACTGACGATTGACGTCTCTTTTTAAGAGACTTTAAAGGTGAGGTGAGGTGAGGTGAAATGGGGTTTAACGTCGCGTCCAAGATTATTGCACTTATATAGCAACGTACATGCCGTGTATTTGTGTGTGTGTGGCTGTTTGTACTAGTCCGGACTGATGCCGATTTATAGTGCTAGCACACTGAGATACAGTATACTGACTCCGAGCCAACCAGTCCTTGTTTTAGCCCCTTAATGCCGAGCGCCGGACAGGGTAACAACAAGTACCATCTTTTAACGTCTTTTTGTATGACGTGGCTGGGGATCGAACCCCAGACCTTCCGCTCTCCAGGCAGACGCTCTACCATTAGACCACGGAGGCGGTCCCAGACTTTAAAGAAACAAGGCCCATTTGATAAGAGATGAAGGATACATGACTGTCAATTTCATTAATTTACACCGGTTACAATGTCTTATTGTCATTTCATTAATCATGACATTGCCAAAGAATATAATTATATCCTTCTTTTTCAGTTTCTTAAACATATTTTTGGGTAAGAATTAGACATGATAGTAGATCAATAATGGTTCAGACTATAACATGTTATATTTGGGATTACACTTTCGTAGTAATTGTTCAGAATTAATTACCTTTTATGGGATCGATCTCGCCTGCATTAGTAGAAATGATATGCCAATATGATATTCTACTTAAGAGTGGATATGTAAATTTGATCTGAAACAAGTTGTCTTTAGTTCAAACTTTTAGACTTAAGAAGTTAGCAACTTTTTGAAGTTTCAAAGCAGTCATATCTGAAAGTTTGTGTGTGCAGATGTATCTTGTTTGTAACTATCATTACATATTCTTACTATGGATGCCCATTTTTAAAGTCTTTAAATATCATCTGTTGCTTTGGATTTGAAAGAAAAACATGGCTAGAAATTTTCAAACCGATTTCTACAAATTTTGTTTATGATTATATGTATCTTGAAATTTCATCAATACAATTTTAATTGAAGTCATATTTCTGGAGAAATTTTAATATTTATCATGATTCTAACAATTTTGTTTGGTTATCTCCTCATCGTTAAGTTTCTCACTCAACTTTAATTAACTTTTACCTGGTACATTTTACTAACATTTGTCTTACATGTTTACTGGTTTTATCTGTATGGAGTGTTACATCAAAAGAAATTTTTACATCAAAAAGTCATTTATATTTTTTGTCCATGGTACTTTCTAATTTAATAGTCATAATGCATTCACTGAAACTGAAAGTGGTTAAGATTATCCATACAGGTTATGAGTTTATCAGGACAAGATAGGCGGGGAAGATGTTGGACTGTGAAAGTAATTAAATACCTTGTCTGCAATGAGAACAACAGACCCTCTCTTCACCACACCACACTCAACAAGCATGCTTGGTTAACCCGAGCACCTTATCCTGATCTACAAACCCATTTTATCATCAATCACACATTAGTCCTTAATCAAGACAATTAATTTTAACAAGCTGCTGACGCCTACAAATTTTATCTTTTAGATAATCGCTTGTCTTTATGAAAGTTTTAAAAGTTTGAAAAAGTATAAAATCATTTTATGACATACCTAGACTTGTCCGATCCTGAATTGAATTCCGTGGTTCCAAAGGTCAGAAAACCATCCATGGGTATGTGAAATGCTATGGGTTCCACTGAAGATCCCATAGTATCCGGATGGAGTAAATAGGACTGGTTGCTAAACTACCATCACAGTGAGTGCTGTCCCACTGGGTTCTCTATGTTTCTGTGCAGAGAGTGGAAGAGGGATGTGTCTCACCGGCTCTCTTAAAGGCACAGTGTGTATGTATGTCTGTCAGCTGTTACACACCTTTCATACACTACACGCAACATGTGCGTCCAAACAAAGGGGATATTCAGACAGGCGGTGCCAGTGGTTGATCCTGATGGTGATTGGAGGGGGTAGGAATTAACAGTGATGATGGACTTGGGATGGATAACTTTTGAAGATGTGACGGGTGGTGGGATGGCTATATCACTGCCCTGCCCTGCCCTGCCCTGCCCTGCCCTGCCCTGCCCTGCCCTGCCCTGCCCTGAACAGGAACTTTTTAGAAGGAAGTGCAAAAGAACTTTTAGGAAACATTATGACACAGTTCACTCAGGACTTGCTGTATTTTCATGAGAGATTCAAACACAGGTTTTTAATATTTCTGAAAACTCATATCTAGTTCTGAAAAAGAAGTAGTGTAAAATTATTGTCCCCCTGAGATGGTTTGTAAGACCAAGTCTTTCAAAGTATGTTTATTTCTGCCACATTTTTAATCGCAGAATATATGTTCCTTTAAATTTTGGCTAAATTTGTCAATAATTGCCAACAGCTGAGGGGATGATGTAAATCTGGCTGGGGTCCATGCAGGTAGCAAAAGTACTGTAAGTCCCCATGGACCCTAGCATGGTGATCCACCTTCAGATGCTGGCGATCTATAGCCCTTTTTTATATTGTAAAAAATGTTTCGTGACTATTTAGTGATACCTTTTTATTGTTGTATGCTAGTTTTAAACATTAAATCTGTGATATTCTAGTAATTTTACTGTCCGTCGCTGACAGGTTTTTATTTGGTTTAGATATATGTATAAATACTATATAACTTCTCGTCATGATATGGCTGAAATATTGCTGATGTGACGTAAAGCATAAACTCACTCACTCACTCACTCTGAAAAGGATATGGTTAAATATTTTTGTTAAGTTGTCTTATAATATATTACCCTGGTATGGAAAGAAGCCCAGGGAATATCTTGAAGAAGTCTTGACTGACCAAAATATGAGACCCACCAGAAGAAAAGAGCTGTGACGTCACAAAGAAAGACGTTTGACGTCAACTTACTCCCGTAATAATTGCCACGTTTGCGGACTGTACAAAAATATCTCATTTTTCATTCATTAGTTCGCAATGTAACGGAAACATTCTTTCAAAAAATTCTAGCACACATGTCTGCTTTCAATTAATCAGATATTATTTTCTAATAACTGCAGTCAGTACATACAGAGTTTTCAGTCTGAAAAAGGGACTTTGCAGAAAATGAGGCCAATGTTTGATGCTATGTGTCTCTGTAAAAAATATGAATTGAAGCTTGTGGGTTGTATTTTTGTGGTCCTAAGATATTGTAGTTTTGAACTATATCAAGAAGTCAAAAAGTAATTGTTCACCAATAAGGTCTCTTATTTCATGGTCAAATATTATAAACCTGTAGGGGATTTCTTGGCTATTTTTGGTATCAGGGTCTGTATGAGAAACAAATATTTCCAACTCTGCTGGACAATCCAAGTCTGGGTTGGCATGAACCCAATTCTCTAAAACGAAAGTTTGCGTCACACACGCTTAAGTGATTATACATGGCACTGGTACTTGAGCTCGAGGATGGAGATGTGATAGGTAAGCTGTGTGGTGTAATTGTGGTATTATGTCCATTATAAGTGATGCGGATGCTGTCAAAAGACGTAATTAACCTTTCCGGACCAAGACCATACAGATATTGGGATTACACAAATAGCTGTGTATATCTCTTGGTTGTTTTGGCATTGATAAAGTCCTGTGTTTATTCATCAATAATCTTGTCTTTACTGATAATGACATTATTAGCTGTTCATTTAATCAGCTGCACAAATATAACAATAAATCTTGCCACTGTTTATCAGGAACTAATAAATGTCTTCAACTGATACTTAAAGAGAAAGTCAAAACTTCTTCTGTTTTGGGGGGGGATTTGATAAGTTTCTCAGATGACAGCATCCGTTGATGTTAGTCAACCAAGTTGGACCCCAAGGTTACTTTAGTCGCCTTTTTAACGGTGTAGACTCGCAACCCTCTGGTAATTTGACTCAATTATGCACACCGGTTTTTAAGTTATACCTCCCTTTAAAACACAATAAATATAGAAGTAAATTCTTATGAATATATACATCAACACTAATAACTTCGCAGGCTGCTTATTTAATCATTTTCACCAAAAAAAATGAACACAACAATACAGAATCAGTGACATCATTCAGCCCACTAATGCAACACAAGACCCACCGGTTGTCAACCAATCAAGAATCAGTCGTCTGTTGTAGGTTGTGGCCTAATACTTTTTAGTTTATGGAAACATTAATGTGACCGAAATGTCCACAGAATGAGTGTCTTGCCATGTGTTTATTTCGCCATATCACTCCCTGATATATCACTTCACAGTGGTGACATATTGAGTACAAATACTGTCGTTAAAGGACCAGCTGCTAATATACAATAGTTGGACTTGGGCAGTGAACTCTAACTCATACCAGCATTACAGCTGACACTGTTCCAAAGTGGTATTAAATCTTACTCACAAGCTCCCATGTTGAAGGTAGCCTGTCTCACAGTCACTGAATCATTGTTCTCCCTTCAGCCAAGCCCTCCCTTTAATGCTATAGCTCTAAATGAAGCAAGTCTAGATTTTCCTCATGTTCTGAAGGTCCAATCTCACTGGGGCTCCTTTTCAATTAAATTGGAGTTGTTTGTCTTTCAAAAACTTATAGAGAGTCAATATGTTTAAGGTTGAAATGGTCTTTTCCTGGTACTGAAGCTACGAGCTGTCTTGGTGTCGGAGATACAGATGTCCACAATAGTCACCCAAACCAGCAATAGCGATCAGCTGCACCAAAGTGCTACGCTTAGGGTTATCATTTTTTTGAATATATATAGTAAAAGCTGCAACTAAAATAACAAGATATTTAATATATTATTCCTGATAAAAAAAATAGTTTTAGATACAATTTTTCCCAATTCTTGCATTAAAATCCTTTAAAGTTATATCATTGGGTATGTTGACCAAATCACCGGTAGATTCCAAGAAAACGTGTGTACAGCTGATTGCTGTTTCCGGCTTAGTTTACGATTAAATCACAAGGTAATCTTAATCCCTGCATGTAAAACAATGCCTAGCAGAACAAAAAAAACAATTTAAATGGTAAATCAACATGTCTGGTGATTTTGTTATCTCAAATTTCAAATTTGTGCTGACCATGTTTCTTATCACCCGTTTGTTTACCAGAATTAGCTGAAGGGGTATGGTGTAATATTTTAGTGAGCATAATATCTATTTTAATAATAATGTTTTTGTTTTCCAAATTACTAAATCTGCTAGAGTGGGATGCGCATTATACTTGGGTGCGAACTATACTCATGAAAATACGCTACTTCTACAAGTTCTAAGAAGTACGATACACGTTTTGGGTGACCATTGTAAACAGACATCAGACATGAGCAGGCACCAGGGACTCCAGGAGAGGATCAGCAGTAGGTGGTTGTGGGCGGACCCGATTGGATGACCACAGGAGCCTCCATCAGGACTCCATCAACATACCAGCAACTATTTACATCAGTGGTAGCTGTGGTAATTACATCTCAGGCTGATCCTCTCGTGTAGCGTCTGTATATGCCCCCAGTCACTTAATAGAGTATGTGTACATGAGATTCATGGCTGTTTCTCAGATCTTTGGTTTCCATATCTGTGGTAGATCTTACTATGGCAGGGCTACAAATGTATTGAATTAGTAAGAATTTTGGGGTGTTAGTGACACCATCTTCACTTGACAAAATCCCAATGAATAATGGAGGAGTAATGTATAAATATCACCAACTCACCTGAATGAACTGTTACAATACTTGTAAAATAATTGTGACATTATATGTTATAATAATAAAAATATGATGCACTGAATAATATAATTGTGGTTGAATTTACACAGCAATGTCATCATCTAATATGTTGGACAGGCGCTGTGCATATAAATTGTTATTGTAGTTGGTCTTTCTGGTGGAAGCCTGCTTGTCCACACCCCACAATCTGGAAACCAAGCTTACCCAGAAACCCTGATGACCAGATGAATGTATAAAATATAAAAACATGACTACAGAAAATGTTGCATTTATCCTGAATTTGGATCTGGAGATGGTGAATTTCACTCACCAACAACCATGCTATTATGCTCCACTTGCCGGACAATGCCAATGCATAATGATGTTTGTTTAGTAGGTCATCACATGGCACAATCTGTTCTTATTCGTTTGTTTTCCTTGAATAAAGCGAATATGCATATGCATCTGAGTTTTTGGTAAAATATTTTGTTTAAGATAAGGGGAGCTAACTCTGGTCTGTTAGTTTAATGATTCACATACCTTGACATTCATTTATCCAGACAACAAGTATCTGGATAAGCGAGTTCCACTGACTCGTCTCATATTAAAAACACAGGTCTGTGTACTCGCGGGCAGATGACCACAGAGTACGCTGATCACTGGGCGGATTAACGAGACTGATCAATGAGTGATTTTGGTAGTTTGTTGCAAATTAGGTGTGTCGGAGTCGGAGTGAAAGACTGTCGGATTAACGTGTCCAAATAGCACTGTTTAATCAGTTCCCATCATTTGTGTCAGATAAAGCCGATTGTTGGATTAACAAGTGTCGGATTAACAAGACTTGACTGTATTTGAAAGGGCTATGGTAGAGAACTAATTGAGACCAAGTAGATGTATGGAGAGAACAGCAAAAGAAGAAATGAATCTTCAACCTGTCTTGAATGGCAGAGTTTAGATACTCACTCTTCTCTAGGAGAGATGGATTATCTTCCTCTCACAGTCTCCAAGTTACGTATGAGCACTTAGTTGTAATTCTGTAAGTGCCTTACTGTGTTGAATAATGTCAACCATACTTGTATGAATATAGGTACTTGTTGTTACGCTGCCTGGCGCTTGGCATTAAGGGGATAAGACAAGGACTGGTCGACTCGGAGTCAGTAGAGCTTGCACTATAAAACCAGCATTAGTCTTGGCTAGTTGGCAGCCTAGCTCATACTTCCACACGCATCGTTATATGAGTGCAGTTATCTTTAACGCGATGTTATGTCCCATTTCACCTCACCCCAACACCACAGTTATCGCAAATACCTGCACAGATACATATACAGGATATATACAGACACATTCAGGCCCGATTTCTGGATAGAAACTAAGTCTGAATTTTGACTCCAATTTGAGAAAACTCAACAAAATGCATTTCTCAAATAAACCAGTTCAATTTTTTACTCAAATTGAGTTCAAAACCATGCAAAACTTAAGTTAACCTACATGGTAACTTATATTTTATTCAGACAAAAATGGCTATTGCTAATAGATTTAATACCTGCACAGATACACAAAGAGTACATAAACTCATTCAGATCACCCAGTTGGGACAATCCTGTTCACGCAATGACAGCTAGGTTTAAGCCATAGTGATTGACACTAAGAACGTCTACATATGTTATCTCAACATTTTGATACCGTGGGAAAGTGGTTGGAAGACAAAGATGGATGTAAATGTCAAAGATTGTCTGATGAATGATCAAACCAGCTCCCAAGACGGAAGACGTCTGCTCACCTATTGTAAGTTCTTCTGTACCGCCCGGTCAGTACCTCTCATCACACTGTCGGATGAGCATGCTTCCATTGCATAGTACAGAACAGGGGTAGTGATACACTTTGCAGCGATGTCAAATGTACTAGATAGTGATGTTGCAGTACGGAACACATCACATCAAAATTGACATTTGTCACATTGAAGAGCCACATGTATCACCAATGGTATCATCTTCTAGAGGCAAGGGCGTTAACTGACTATAAAAGTCCAGTTTCCACTCTTGCCGAACTAGTCTGGAATTTCCAGGCTTGATCGTAGCGCCACCAGTGTCTATTATGAGTTATGTCCCTTCTATGTTCCTCCTATTGACCAATCAGATTCTATCTCTCATATTACTTGCATTTGCAACCCGTGAAGATTCCGGGGTAGAATAGGTCTTCAGCAACACATACTTGGGTAAAAGGCGACTATGCTTGTCGTAAAAGGCAACTAACGGGATCGGGTGGTCAGGCTCGCTGACTTGGTTGATACATGTCATCGATCCCAATTGCGTGGATCCATGCTCATGATATCAATCATTGGATTGTCTGGTCCAGACTTGATTATTTTACAGACCGCCGTCATATAGCTGGAATATTGCTGAGTGCGGTGTTAAACAACAAACAAAACAAACAAACAAAACTTGCATTTGCTTTAAACAAAATGGCGGCGCCCAGTCAAGATAATCTGCTCAATAATCAAGATTTATATTGTGATAAAACGGGTCTTACCCCACGAAGTGCCTCAAGTCACTATGCATAGACTGGTTAGTACAGCCAAAGTGTACCTCCATAATTGCAGCCTAGAACGGCAAAGGTTGAAATTTGACTTTTATAGTCAGTTAACTCCCTTGCCTCGGGAAGATGCAACGGCATGGGCTTGATACCCGAAACAATATTTTATATGTGATATGTGTTTCTTGTTGTTAAACACAGCACACTGCATCCAAGTCAGCGAGTCTGACCACCTAATCCATTTAGTTGCCACTTATGGCCAGCATGAGTTGCAGGGGACCGATTCCGAGCCAGGAATTCCCATGGGAATTTTATGAAGTTAACTCGGGCACGCCTGAAATCTCGGTGAGATCGAATCCAGTTTTTCCTCGATTGTGTTTTCAGGTTTGTGATCACCATACCTGTGCTCATGGGTTTCACCAAAGTGGTAAACGTCTGAGACCTGCATCACTTCAAGCTTTACACCCACATTAAGCTGATATCACTATTTAAAGCAGCGTCAACCCCAACTCACTCACTATCATGTTCAGGAATTATTTGGAGTCATATCATGGATTGTTATCAATGTGATAAGACCACCTGCATGGTCTAGTGGTAGAGCATCTGCATCTGTCCGGGGTTCGACCTCATGGCCGCCTCATAACAGAAGATGTTAAAAGATGGTACTTGTTGTTACCCTGTCTGGTGCTAAGCATTAAGGGGCTTAAACAAGGACTGGTCGGCCCTTGTTATGTCGAATGCGATATATATATATATATATGATACGGAAACCCACTCAACGCATAATCTCTATAAATACATGATATGATACTCTTACCTTCTCGTTCTGTGGCACGACATATCACGATGTACCAAGCCTTGGATGGACATCTTTGAGAGACATTTTTAAAGCTGTTGTGAGTTAACAATTAAACTTCTTTAATGAATGTGACATTTCAGTGCAGGGGCTAGTACCTCTGTGAAGCATGTGTTGCTTTATAAAGGTATCAGCACCTGTACCGAAACGTCATAAATATTTTAAAATACAGAAGTCACAGCTTGTCAGAAGTCCTCACTTCATTACCATAACTGACTGAAACTACGATTACAGTGTGTTTATTTCCTGTGTGTGAAATTATCTAGGTTTGCTTTAAAGCTATTTCATTATGTGTGTTACGTGAAAACAAATTTCATGCGAGTGTCATTATCTTGCCGTTACAATTCCTACAGTTTAGGTATCAGTATAAACCATTTTGTATGAAAGCGCCGGAGCGTAATGAGATAATAGAGACCATTTCGATTCTACATCCCGCCATCTGTTGCGTTGACATGTTTTGAACGTTTAGAAATACAGATCACTGAAAGTTATATTTCTGGCTATTCTCTCAATGTGACTGTCCTGTACATAAATCAGATCTTTGATTTGTCCATCCAAACATGGTGGCATGGTACCCCAGTCTTCTTAGGCGCCATAATTTGCTGTGCAGAGTTGCGTCCCTTGGGCCTAAGAAACCTCAGGACGGCCTAGCCCTGGACCCAGGGGGGCTTGCAGCCCCTGCACCCTGGCTTCTCACTCATTTAGGGTGGGTTTTACCAAAGTGGTCAACGTCTGAGACCTGCATCACTTCAGGCTTTCCTCCCACATTAGGGGGCACAGGGGGCCCAGTCGTCTGAGGCGCCGCAGGTCGCTGTGCAGAGTTGCGTCCCTTGGGCACGCCAGAAACCTATGTTTACGGGTTCGATTCCTGGTTTGCCCAGATTATGTTTCTAGGTTTGTCAGCACCATACCTGAGCTTGTGGGTTTCACCAAAGTGGTAAACGTCTGAAACCTGCATGACTTCGGGCTTTCCTCCCACATTAAGCTGACACGCCATGATGTAACGGGAATAATGTAACATTAATTAAAGTAACATTACATCTAACTCACTCACTCTCTCCATTAAATTATGGAAAGCCGTAATTAACCAAGCTAAACAATTCTGCCAGACTTCACTAGTCATTCTTAAATCAAAAGTCAATTGTTTACATGCTCCAAGAATGGAGTGATGGTGGGGTAGCATCGTTGTTAAACTGTTCTCTAGTCACTGGGTTATATTCCCCCCATGTCTGAAGCTCATTCCTGGTGTCCCTGACCATGACATTACTGAAATATAGCTAAAATGGCATAAAACCTCACTCACTCACTCACTCACTCACTCACTCACTCTTAGCAGATAAATCCCAGAATAAAGAGTGTTTGAAAGAAATATACACCTGGGTGTTTAATTACAGAAATATGGTACTTCTCACCCAGAATCCACTGCTGTATCTTCATCAGCATATCCTGATAAAGAAACCTGATAACATATTTCTGCTGGTTCCACCTTGTTCAAGTATTGCTGACGATATTCCATTCTCTCCCTTCTCTTTCTTCTCTTATGCATCAGTGGGGAAAGTGTCACTCTGGAGGAAGTCGTAGGAGTAATAATTCTGACCTCTTCTTCTGTATCACCAGGTTCTCATCTACAAAGTGTGTTTTCCATCAACACACAGATCCATCATACTATTTTTACTTGACGAAACTAATGAATTTCAACTTAGTGCCATACTAGACCATGCCACAAGCTGATGAGATCATTAGAATATAGGATTTGGTGTGCTCTATGACCTTCCTTTTAGAATTTGTTTGTTTGTTTGTTTGTTTGTTGTTTAATGCCTCACTCAGCAATGTTCCAGCTATATGACGGAGGTCAGTAAATAATTGAGTCTGGACCAGACAATCCAGTGATTGACATGAACATAGATCCATGCAATTGGGATACGATGACATGCATCAACCAAGTCAGTGAGTCTGGCCAGCCGATCCCATAAGTCGCCTCTTATGACAAGCATAGTCGCCTTTTACAGCAAGCATGGGTTGCTGAAGACCTATTCTACCCCGGATCTTCACGGGTCCCTTCTTCTTAGAGGTCATGGCATCCAATCTAATTTATTCAATGATTATTTGAAGTATTATTTTCTTATCCGACTTGATTTATTCTTAATAGAAAATACATAAACATGTGCAGGCATTAACCCTCCCATCAAATACACTGTCATTTTATCATTTACTCCAGTGCATTTTCGCAGACAGCGTCCATATCGAGAGGAATCTTGTTTCGTTATAAACTATCGCAGGTCAATAACGTTCCTCCCCCACTGCCAAGCTTGACACAGGGCAGTATACCTGTATCATATACCTGTAATCAAACAAATCTGGTGTATAGCCAGTGTAAGAGAACCTGAGTTTGCATCACAAACATAATATATCCCCCTGAAAAGACTACCATCTGTAAACAGGACACAGCTGTGCAGTGGAAAAGCCGAGACAGGGGTTTTAGATTACTTGATTTTCACATACTTTCTGCGATTTTCGTTGGAGCAGATCACAACAAGTGGCGATATCATTGGAAGCTGACTCAACTTGTTTTGTATTCCCTCAAATACAACGGGGGATGCTGAAAGTACAAGGACTTCACTCCATTTAAGTACAAGGATTAAATTAATTAAATTAAGAATTTGTACAGCACATTTCCCAATTAACAACTGCTCAAGTGTGCTTAGACCATTATTGATGTAGTCAAAGGCTCTCTTGAAGAGACAGGTCTTGAGCGTTTTTTTAAAGTTTGTCAGATTTTCTGCCTCTCAGATTTCTTGTGGCAGATTGTTCCAAAGCAGTGGGCCAGCATGTTTAAATGACTTTTTGCCGTACGTTTTGGTACATGACATTTTTCTAGCTCAGAGATCTTAACTATATGGCTAAAATAATGCCGATGTGAAGTTAAATTATGACTCACCACAGCTAAGAAATAATTTCTTATACATGTATTTGATTAATTCTTTCGAGGCATTGCTTGTATGAGGCTGCTATGTTAATTTTGAACTCTCATTCAAAAGTGTAATTTTAATTGACTGTTGATTTCAAGCTCATGAGTGACAGAAATTCTGTGCTGAGATGTTAATTTTCAAAATTCAAAACACCCTCGGCAACCATGACCTTGTACCCGCACTGAGTTGACCCCATACATGCCAACACTAAACATGTTTCAACTTCTGGCCAACATTTATCTTTTTCAAGATAGTGTGTAGCATGGCTTCTCATAGACTTTCACAAATTTCTAAGGCAATAATTATTTGTCTAAATAATTATTTCTAAATTATATAAATAATAAGAACAAGTTGTCCCTATAACAGACTGGCTTGTACTGTCCTTGTACTATCTAGACTTGCTTATCATAAGTATAGAATAACTACACATCCATGGAGTTATCTTTCAGTACAGCTTGGAGCAAGGCTAGGCTTCCCACATCAAATAAATATAAACACTGTCTCAGATGTGTTTCATGAGTTATGCTAGTACTTGTTGAAAACCCTTTCAGTTGTACTGTCTTCTGTTGACTCACAATCAGTGAGTGTGTGTGTGTTTAGGTGTTGTCTAGAGTGGGCCAGCAATGGCGTTTAATGGGTCTTGGTTCAGGACACCTTACAGTCCCAGTTAGTTTGATCCAAGTCCCTCAAACACCATTATGTTGTGTTATCACCTACCTCAAATGATTTACTTGTATCAATCCAACAGTGAATGAATACCCTACGCAATGTCACAGAGTCCCACTTGGCAACTGACCTGGGCTGGGCACCAACCAACCCACCCATCCACCCACCAACTCACTCACTCACTCACCAACCCACTCACTCACTCACTCACTCACTCACAGAGTCCCACTTGGCAACTGACCTGGGCTGGGCACCGACCAACCCACCAACCCACCAACTCACCAACTCACTCACCAACCCACTCACTCACTCACTCACCAACCCACTCACTCACTCCCCAACCCACCCACTTACCAACCAATTTACTCACTCACTCACTCACTCACCAACCCACTCACTCACTCACTCACTCACTCACTCACTCACTCACTCACTCACAGAGTCCCACTTGGCAACTGACCTGGGCTGGGCACCAACCAACCCACCAACCCACCAACTCACCAACTCACTCACTCACTCCCCAACCCACCCACTTACAAACCCATTCACTCACTCACTCACTCACCAACCCACTCACTCACTCACCAACCCACTCACTCACCAACCCACTCACTCACCAACCCACTCACTCACTCACTCACCAAATCACCTACTCACTCACTCACCCACTCACTCACTCCCCAACCCATCCACTAATCAACCCGTTCACTCACTCACTCACCAACTCACCAACCCACTCACTCACTCACTCACTCACTCACCCACCAACCCACTCACTCACTCACTCACTCACTCACAGAGTCCCACTTGGCAACTGACCTGGGCTAGGCATCAACCAACCCACCCACCCACCAACCAACCAACTCACTCACTCACTCACACACTCACTCACTCACTCACTCACTCACTCACTCACTCACTCACTCACCAACCAACCAACCCACTAACCAACCCATTCACTCACTCACCAAACCACTCTCACTCACTCACTCACTGTCACTCACTCACTCACCAACCCACCCACTCACCAACCCACTCACTCACTCACTCACGCACTCTTACAATCTTTGTTTTTGTCTGTTTCAAAACACTGTCAGATCTGTGGTGTAGTCAGGCACTTGTATCAGTGAAGGGGATTAAAGCTACACGATATATCTTGATGACCACACGCCTCGATCTACCCAATTAGATCTTCTCTCCTACTCATACACAGCCACTCTTCTGTCAAGGAGTTACTTATCCCCTAGAAACAACCCCACGATAGCAGATTGCGTGTTGAGTTCTCCGAACTATGTGACGTGTTTGGATAAAGATGATTATAATGTCCGATTGACTGTTTTAACCCATGGTGCCTTGTGTCAGATTGACAGATAATTGACAGATGTTTGATTGATGCTAACAGATGATACAAAAAGTAACACTGCTTGTGAATGCTTCATTTTTTAATCCAATTAGGAAGAAAAAGTGTGATTTTATCATTTTTTAAGGATGTCATTTGAGTATTTCTTCATTTGAGTGTGATGGAGATGCGTAATGATCTTTTATTTCTAGTTCCGTTCCACCCCAGACAAAGGCAGAGAAGGAAATGCTATCAGCTGATTCGGCTGATGAGTTGTTGAACTGTCAAGCTGTTTTGGTGGACTAACGTCTAGTTTCTGAAATGAACATATCTTACAGAAAGAAAACAGTTATCTTAATAAGAATATAATAAAAACGAGCCCAGAGACTCTCTTCATTTTCAGATACTAATTCTGCGTTAATCTAGACTTCCCCACTATTATAGACTTGCATGGGCTTTATTGGAAATATTTGTTTCAGGGTCTATAAACCTATAATAGCGGTCAACCCACCTATAATAGCAGCCAACCCACCTATAATAGCGGTCAACCCACCTATGATTACATATAGCCACAGAAGTTACAATGGCGATTTTATACGAATCACAGGTGTTCTTTTATGAGATGGTATTCAATCTGTGAGACAGTATATGTATCACTTGCAAGTGTTTAACTTTTTTTGGGTCATTGTGTCATGTTGTTCCTGACAGTACGATCAAAATATATCTGATATCTCTGTTATTTGTAATTATGTGAGAGATTAATTTACTATATTGTCCAGTGGTCAGAATTTGTTTGGGTCTGGGCAGACATTCTGGAGTTTCAAGTTACAAAATGTCATTCCATGTACAGGCTCTGTGCTGGTCCTAATGAAAGGGCTGGGGATGGCTTATCTTGAAGACAGATAACGGAGATCATATTACTAAGCAGTAACCACTGAAGATCCTGGGTAGAGTGAGTGAGTGAGTATGGTTTTACGCCGCTTTTAGCAATATTCCAGCAATATCCCGGCGGGGGACACCAGAAATGGGCTTCACACATTGTATCCATGTCGGGAATCGAATCCCGGTCTTCGGCCTGACCAGCAAACACTTTAACCACTAGGCTACCTGACCACCCCATGTAACAAAGTAAATTGACAGGTTTCTTGACAAATGGTTGGGAAAAGGGCAACTCATAAATTACAACTCATAAATTATTTTTGGTTTTTGATGTAAAGTCTGTCATGGACGCGATCCGTGGGTGGACTCTGGTACAACACCATGATTGGTGCAACGAGGTTTGGGTGGATTCACTGACCTGGGCTCCAGCAAGCTGGACAGTGTGCGTCATTGGTCATACTATCAACCACTGGTACTTCCTGACCTGACTTGATTATGGACAGAATAAAGGAATGTTCTCTGTAACTTACTGACATTCTCGTCTCTACAGGTGTGAACATCAACATCCTTACAAACACCCGGTAACTTATCGACAAACTTGTCCTCACAAACACCCGGTAACTTATCGACAAACTTAGCCTCACAAACCCATTACCTATCAACAAACTTGTCTCTTTATGTGTGAACAGGATTGTCCTCACAAACACCCAGTAACTTATCGACAAACTTGTCTCTACAGGTGTGAACAGGATTGTCCTCACAAACACCCAGTAACTTATCGACAAACTTGTCTCTACAGGTGTGAACAGGATTGTCCTCACAAACACCCTGTCACTTATCGACAAAGTTGTCTCTACAGGTGTGAACAGGATTGTCCTCACAAACACCCTGTAACTTATCGATAAACTTGTCTCTACAGGTGTGAACAGGATTGTCCTCACAAACACCCGTCACTTATCGACAAACTTGTCTCTACATGTGTTAAAAAACACCCTGTAACTTATCGACAAACTTGTCTCTACAGGTGTGAACAGGATTGTCCTCACAAACACCCGGTAACTTATCGACAAACTTGTCTCTACAGGTGTGAACAGGATTGTCCTCACAAACACCCTGTAACTTATCGATAAACTTGTCTCTACAGGTGTGAACAGGATTGTCCTCACAAACACCCGGTAACTTATCGACAAACTTGTCTCTACAGGTGTGAACAGGATTGTCCTCACAAACACCCGGTAACTTATCGACAAACTTGTCTCTACAGGTGTGAACAGGATTGTCCTCACAAACACCCGGTAACTTATCAACAAACTTGTCTCTACAGGTGTGAACAGGATTGTCCTCACAAACACCCGGTAACTTATCGACAAACTTGTCTCTACAGGTGTGAACAGGATTGTCCTCACAAACACCCTGTAACTTATCAATAAACTTGTCTCTACAGGTGTGAACAGGATTGTCCTCACAAACACCCGGTAACTTATCAACAAACTTGTCTCTACAGGTGTGAACAGGATTGTCCTCACAAACACCTGTCACTTATCGACAAACTTGTCTCTACATGTGTTAAAAAACACCCTGTAACTTATCGACAAACTTGTCTCTACAGGTGTGAACAGGATTGTCCTCACAAACACCCGGTAACTTATCGACAAACTTGTCTCTACAGGTGTGAACAGGATTGTCCTCACAAACACCCTGTAACTTATCGATAAACTTGTCTCTACATGTGTGAACAGGATTGTCCTAACAAACACCCTGTAACTTATCGACAAACTTGTCTCTACAGGTGTGAACAGGATTGTCCTCACAAACACCCTGTAACTTATCGATAAACTTGTCTCTACATGTGTGAACAGGATTGTCCTAACAAACACCCTGTAACTTATCGACAAACTTGTCTCTACAGGTGTGAACAGGATTGTCCTCACAAACACCCTGTAACTTATCGACAAACTTGTCTCTACAGGTGTGAACAGGATTGTCCTCACAAACACCCAGTAACTTATCGACAAACTTGTCTCTACAGGTGTGAACAGGATTGTCCTCACAAACACCCTGTAACTTATTGACAAACTTATCTCTACAGGTGTGAACAGGATTGTCCTCCCAAACACCGTGTAACTTATCGACAAACTTATCTCTACAGGTGTGAACAGGATTGTCCTCACAAACACCCTGTAACTTATTGACAAACTTATCTCTACAGGTGTGAACAGGATTGTCCTCACAAACACCCTGTAACTTATCGACAAACTTGTCTCTACAGGTGTGAACAGGATTGTCCTCACAAACACCCTGTAACTTATTGACAAACTTGTCTATACAGGTGTGAACAGGATTGTCCTCACAAACACCTGGTAACTTATTGACAAACTTGTCTCTACATGTGTTAACAGGAATGTCTTTGCCCCACTCTAGAACGTATCAACATACCCGCCTATACAGGTGTGGACAACGTCACATGCCACACCGACCTGCAGACTGAGTGCAAGGTGCAGAGGGATGCAACACTGACAGATGTGCAGCTGTGCAGCTGCCTTGCATGACGAGATGCTCGGCTACAGTGGGAACAGGCCATCATGGCCCAGAGTGCAAGCTGTGGTAGGTTCAAGGCTGGTGGGAGATGGAGCCAGTCTTTCACCAAGCTAGAGTACTTCCATGAGCAGGCTGGCATAGTGTGCTGAAGCTGTGAAGGGATTACTGAAGTTAGTAGGCAGGGAATTGTTGTAATATCACAGGGGTACAGCTTGCTGATAAGGTCCTGGTTTAGTGCAGTTTCTTCTGGTGTGAAACAGATTCTGCTACTTCTACTGCTGCTACTTCTGTTACTACAACTACTACTGTTGCTACTACTACAACTACTGCTGCTACTAGTACTACTAGTACTGTTACTACTGCTGATGCTACTTCTACTACTACAACTACTACAACTGCTGCTGCTGCTACTACTACCACTACTACTGTTGCTACTACTACTACTGCTGCTCCTACTACTACTGCTGCTACTAGTACTACTACTGTTACTACAACTACTGTTACTACTACAACTACTGCCTCTACTACTGCTGTTACTACTACTACTACTACTGCTACTACTGTTGCTGCTACTACTACTACTATTACTACTACTGTTACTACTACTATTACTACAACTACTGTTACTACTACTACTACTGCTACTACTGCTGCTGCTACTACTACTATTACTACTACTGTTACTACTACTATTACTACAACTACTGTTACTACTACAACTACTGCTTTCTACTACTACTACTACTACTGTTACTGCTACAACGTACTATATTACTGCTGCTACTCCTGTATACTGTGTCTGAGTGGGGTATCCATGTTAAACTAGATTACGTGATGTCATAGAGGTACAGCCACACAAAACTTGAGTCAACTGAGCAAATTGTTTTGTTGTGACAAGTCGGTAAAATAAGCAGCGATCTGTGACCTTTTGCAAACGGACAAACTTGAGGAAAGTGCGGTGATGAAGTACCTGCTTAAAAAAGGCTTAACACTAACAAATGGACTGACCCATCATCTTGAAAGGCTTTGGTCTCCGTGTTCTGGAACACCATGGTGTCATCATGATGGACTATCTTCCAAAAGTCCAGACAATAAATTGAGCATACTATGCTGCACTTCTGAGGCAATTACCAAATGAAATTAAGAGTGAGTGAGTATGGTTTCTAGCGGTACTCCAGAAATGGGCATCACACATTGTACCCATGTGGGGAATCAAACGCGGGTCTTTGGTGTGACGTGCAAACGCTGAAACCACTAGGCTACCCTCTCCCCCGAAATTAGGAGGCATAAGAAACGGAGGAAAGGTGTGCTCTCCTTTCTGAACAGTGCGCCAGTGCACAAGTCAGTCATTACCATGGCTAAAATCCATGGATGTGGCTTTGATCTCCTTCAGCACCCACCTTATTCATCTAATCTGCTTCCGTCATTATGAATCAACTGGATCTGGAACCCATTTTAACTCAAACAATAACATCATAGCAGCTGCGTAGAACGTTTTGGACAGCCAAGAGGACTTCTATAAAACTCACCTGGGATAATATCCCCCAATTTAACATAGTTGATAAATGTGTATGAATATGGAAAGGGATTATGTTGAAAAATATATCGTGTTAATGTCTGTAGATCATGTCTTTCTATGTAGGGTTCCGAACATATCAATCATGCTTTGTATGAGGACCTCGTATCAACATGCAGGTGTTGATATCGCAATGGCAAGTCATTACTGATAAATACTTCTTTAGTTTCACACTTAATCGCAAATTATATTTTTTTATGAAACAAAGTATTAACAGGTAGGTGTTGATGTCTTAGCAGCAATAATTGCCTGATATATACCTTCTATTGTTTCACCGTTTAGGGAACATTTTTTGTTTTGTATGAAACAAAGTATTAAAAGGCAGGTGTTGATGTCTTAGCAGCAATAATTGCCTGATATATATATATACCTTCTGTTGTTTCACCGTTGAGGGAATTTTTTTGTTTTGTATGAAACAAAGTATTAACAGGCAGGTGTTGATGTCGTATCATTAATAATTGACTGATATACGTGTATATACCTTCTATTGTTTCACCATTTATGGAATATTATTATTTTGTATGAAACAAAGTATTAACAGGCAGGTGTTGATGTTGTAGCATTAATAATTGACTGATATATACCTTCTATTGCTTCACCGTTTAGGGAAGATTTTTTGTTTTGTATGAAACTGAATCTTATCGCACTATCTTTTCAGGTATAAAATATTGTCCTGTGTTAAGTAATGAGCAAACAATGTGTTGAGGGATCTCATTATCTTGAAAACAAATTTTTGTTTATTATTGTTGGCTCTGAATGGCATAGATTGTGTATACAGACACACTGTTGTTTACATGGGAAGATAACACACTCATCATTTCAGCTCGTATTATACTCGTTTCAGTCATTTAAGAATTGACTTCAATATTTTTTTGGTTTATGGAAGTATAAACGTGAGAAACGACGTGCAAACTGTTTAAATCCTCGTAGCGGGTTTACTCAAAGTGTGCACACCAGGTGTTATGTTAATAAGTCCGTAAACGCTGAACATAGTGAAGTCAGTTCTTATAAATTATACATCAACAAACTTCCCAGACTGCTTATTTAATGATTAGCACACAGGAAACTGTAGACAATAGTAGGAAATCAGTGGCATTGTTCAGCACAATAATGCAACACTGACCACACCCATTCTATTATCAACCAATCAGGAAACAGTAGTTTGTAAGAGGGCATGTCATATAATTATGGGTGGTTATGGGAACTTAAACGCAAAGTAAAATTGCTTGTTTAGCCAAGCAAATACCATGTAATTGCTTGAAATTTTTTAATTTAAGATATCTTTTAAACACATGGGCATGATTGTGACCTTCACCTTGTAATTTCATGGCTGGAGGTAAGGTCATGATAAATTAGTTGTTCCTTTTTATCCCTTCTCTCTTTACTTGAAAGATTCACCATGTACTAGGGCTGGGACAGGTAACTTGGGTACTTGGGATGGGTAGTCCTGAGTAGGACCCGGGTACCCACAGGACTACCCAGACGCGTGGTTAGTCGCGTGATATATTGTTACTATAACCCCATGGATACTTGCTGGTTACACAACAAGTCACAAATGTTTGCATTTCTTTCTGACTTTGCATGCATTCCTTCTGACTTGTATGCGTACACTACAGTGCACACATGACCAGATCATTTTATATGTGTAACTAAACACCTTTTGTCAGGGTTTCAATAAAAAGTAATTCCCAACTCTTGAGACCTACAGCAGGTACCTTGGTATGGTCGGATAATGGGGGGGCAGGTACCTTGGTATGGTCGGGTAATGGAGGGGCAGGTGCCTTGGTATGGTCGGGTAATGGGGGGGCAGGTACCTTGGTATGGTCGGATAATAGGGGGGCAGGTACCTGGGTAGGGTCGGCAATAGGGGGGCAGGTACCCAGGTAGGGTCGGGCAATAGGGGGCCAGGTACCTGGGTAGGGTCGGCAATAGGGGGGCAGGTACCCAGGTAGGGTCGGGCAATAGGGGGCCAGGTACCTGGGTAGGGTCGGCAATAGGGGGGCAGGTACCCAGGTAGGGTCGGATAATAGGGGGGCAGGTACCTGGGTAGGGTCGGCAATAGGGGGGCAGGTACCCAGGTAGGGTCGGATAATAGGGGGGCAGGTACCTGGGTAGGGTCGGCAATAGGGGGGCAGGTACCCAGGTAGGGTCGGGCAATAGGGGGCCAGGTACCTGGGTAGGGTCGGCAATAGGGGGCCAGGTACCTGGGTAGGGTCGGCAATAGGGGGGCAGGTACCCAGGTAGGGTCGGATAATAGGGGGGTCGGGTACCTGGGTAGGGTCGGGTAATGGGGGGGCAGGTACCTGGGTAGGGTCGGCAATAGGGGGTCAGGTACCCAGGTAGTAAATTTGGACTCATCCCAGCCCTACCATGTATGTACACAAACCAAACATTCATGCTTGGTCTATGAATCACATCATGGACAGTTAATGTACACACAGATGCCTTGCACAGATTGGTAATGTAATACGGAAAATGAAATGCCTCTCGCCTTACGTTTCAGAAAAAAAGGGATTAAATTTAATAACTTATTAATTGTTGCCTTATCTCTAATCACCTTTTAAATTTGTATTTACAAGATACACTTTGATCTTTTGAACCCTGGGATTGAAGCCAATTCATTTATTACTTTTTCAACATATGCAGCTGAAACTTTCAAACGAATTCATCCATTCTGTACATAATAAACAGTTTAATTTCTATATGGGTACAATGGTAAGAGATGATCTGGAAATGCCAGGGTTAATTATATGAATTAACCGCTTGTTTTCTTTGTTAACTAATCTGATCCAAGGATCCAGCTCAAGGAATTACCTCGCCTACCGTGAACATTTCTGGTAATCTTCAACACATTATCAAAGCATTACACTCATTACTCCTCTTGTTTATTCACTTCTTTTGAAGACTGTATCTAATTCAGTAACCATATATCGCTGTGTAGAAGGCAAGTTTTCCGTACCTAGAATTAACGGGCTTTCATGTCGTCTTATTCACAGGGTTGCTTAACACCGTATTACCATGTCAACGAATCTGTACTAAAGTACGCAAATTAATCATGTAATTACCCTGTCTGGTTATAAAAAGTGTTCATTGTATATCTGGACTTATGTTTGTAATCTATTTTAATTTTATTCAAAATTGAATTGAATTCATTCATTCCTTTGAAATCGTGTGTGAAGTGATCGGTAGATCAGACAACTCACCGTTATATACAGCAACAATGGTCAGATTACCGCTATTGATGCCTTGAAATGAACTTTAGTGGATAGAGAATGGATATACGCACTCTACAGACAGACCTTGCGAACTAAACTATATATCCAGACAAACTGAACTATATATCCAGAGAAATAAACTATATATCCAAACAAACTGAACTATATATATATATATACATAACATTTAGGAGAACTATGACGTCACAATACCAAGGTATTGGTCACAGAACTATATGTTACTACTTCATGTCCGTTATTTAGTTATGGCCTGATGAGACTCGTACGTGGTACGAGTTGAAAGCGCTAGCCAATTAAAACTGTGTTCAATCTTACTCCACTTATTTAATTATTACTATATTGTGCCTGAGAGTTAGAACTTTACTGTGCTTTTTTATATATATACAAAAACAGATTAAAGTAACAAACCTATTTTGAATCTTACAAAAATTACACACTCTATGCAAAAACTGTGTTTATTCAGTTGTGATGCGTGTAGTAATCTATACTGTTCTATCATAATGGGATTGTCAATGGTGTAACAATATATGGCAATACAGCATTGTATCCCGATACGAGGCCTACGATACAATACATCGATTGACAACCACTGTATCAGTGGTGAATAATAATAATTTAAAATGCTACACGAAACTTCAACAACCGCCTTATACAGACTCTGCTATTTCCAGGTGGCTATAGTGAGTGAGTGAGTGAGTTTTATATTTTACACCGCTTTTAGCAATATTCCAGCAATATCACGGTGGGGGACACCAGAAATGGGCTTCACACATTGTACACATTGTCGGGAATCGAACCCGGGTCTTCGGCATGACAAGTAAACGCTTTAACCACTAGGCTACCCGACCACCACCCCCAGGTGGCTATTAAGAGCATAACATTCACAGTTCCCTCAAGCATATATATATCTGCCCTCAAATATCTTCAAAATCGGAAATTTAAATACAAATGATTCAGGGTTGTCATTCACCTGCAAATAGACAGAATATCAACTTATGAAGACAAAGTACCATATCAGGATAGGAATCGTATCGCATCTATGGTATCGGGATATGAATCGTATCGAGACCCCACCATATCGTTACACCTCTGTGATGGTATCACGGTTGGCATTTCATTTGTCTGGAACTATCCTGATTATTTATGGTAACGCATGTACTTATGAAGGCCATAAATCAGATTTTCAATTCAGTAATCTTGGCCCAGGATATTGTAGAAACTCTTTATATTTCTCCCGGATGATATTTGTATCTGATTATCTGTATGCCTGGCAGCACTTGCAATTGTAACAGTCCATTCCTCACAACTAATTACATTATTGATACTGAGGCGCCAGACAGGGTAAATAAGATCTAAGTTTATGACACTTTTTATCATTTCATAATGTTCCAAGTCTTAAATCACACAAACGTCTTCTCTCACTTCAAAAAGATAGAAGCGGAAAACATAACACATGTATTCTACATTAAGATGATACTGTCCGACTTTTGTTCAATAAATAAGGAGAAATCATAATTTAACCATTCCGCCTAATTCAACACAGAACAGGTTGATTGTGAGTATCAGCAACAACATTAGTTTGAGGGGAAGCAGTATATACTATTAAGATTGTCTGGTGAGGCGAGGGAGGCAGGTCAAGAACATCTTTACATGTTAATCTGAAACTGGACGGAATCAACACGGGGTCGTGTAGACGTGAAATGGATGCTATTAACATACTCCTACTTTCAACACTTGAAAATAAATATTGTGTTTAACATCAGGTGGTATCTGTTAATATGTTCAGTCATTGACACCAGGCCTCGGATATAAAATATGGAGAGGGTATTTTTATGAGTTAAAATTTATGATGTGTTGATGCAATATGCATGGCTGTAGCTTGGTGCCAAATAAGATTAGGCCTCTCTGTTTTTATTATTTGTTTGAGGTTCTCTTTTCATAATTACAGGAATACAAATTGAACAGCAAAATCATATTATTTTTCAAATGTCTTTAAAGTATGACCAATAGAGTTTGAATAAATAACTGAAATTATAGAAAGTGTTTGGGGTGTTTCGCTGAAAGGACAAGAGATGTTGTATTCAAGAACATATTACATGTAACTAGGTTACCTCTAGGTCGGTGTAATATACATAGTAAATATTTAGTATAAGTAAAACTTGTTTCTTTATCTTTAAATTACACAGTTGGTAAGGCAGGATGTTTCTAACTAACAAATCACTAAATTTATCTCATATCGTCATATAAAGGGCAGTTGAATATGACATGATTCTCATCTTCAAGAACATTACATTCTATACAAAGAAAGAGTGTCAGCATCTGGGCATATTCCGAATGAGTTAAACCATGGACACTTAATACGATTTAGGGTCCATGGTTAAACCAGCTAAAAGGGACAAAATGTTTAATAGAATTGAAGACCTGAAAGAGTTAATTTGTACATATACTTTTTTATTACTGAAATTTGTAAACAGATTGAAAAATATAAAAAAAACACGACTTTATATGGCGCATTGTGAAATTCTGGATTAAATTGATATCAGGAGCAGTAAATGAAATTTACAAATCATGAAAAAGGTTTAAATACAGTGAATATTGCAGGTGCTGAAGGCTAATTTGTGCATTCGGTTGTGATAAATGCTGTTGGTAAATAGATGCATTGATGCTTCAGTAGTCATGGAGGAAAGGCTTGATTGTGTTGGTTTTGTTTTTCAGACTCAAGAAGGAAAGGAAGAATTCATGGATACAAGGGAGACAACCAAGGTAAGGTTGATTATTGGTACATCCCATGTGATGTCAGTGGGTGAATCAGATGAATTTGACACTGCTTTCAACAGTATTTAAGTTACATCACTGCCTGCTAGCTTGTGACGGGAATTCTCTGAATCATACAGGTTGCAGACATTTACCTTTTGGCGAATCAATGTTTATATGAAAAACAAAATATCTTAATTCTTACGAATACACAAACCTGTATTACATCAGTAACATAAAAACTGTATTTTGACTGTTGTCACACTATAAAATCTTCAGATTTTCAACAGAAGTCCTCTTCACAATAAACCATCCATAATCAGTTGTGCCACCAATAGTATTTTGTTACCCATGCTTCAAGCATGAAAACTGGGATTCGAACCGATGAACAGTGATTTGTGACACACTTTGCATGGTGTCTGAGGCATATCATGATTTATTTGACTATGATGGATATATGAAATTTATTTGAGATAACATGCTATGGCATTTGTCATTACTAAGTGTGTTTGCTCTGGCCAATTTGCGGATTTTTTAGTGGGATCGAGACAAAATATTCTGGTGAGCTACAGAGTCAAAGGGCTCATTTTTGCTTTAATGTCAGTAAGTGAATGAGCCATGAGAAAAATGTCACCTGGGAGATATTTCCATATTCACACACCTCAAGGTCTGAGGCAGGTCTCTGTGCCACGGATGGCGCCATCGTCTTCAAACGTCCTAATCATAGTGGTCACCAGAGACGGGCTGTTATTGTAGAAATATTGACCACTAAGTTGTGTGTGCTGGTCAAGATGCAGAATGCAGTGTCGCCTTGCATGGATATAGATTTCTGACTGATCTCTCACATGGACATACTGACCATTAAGGGCAATCCTGATCTTTGAAACTGGTCATGAAGACGTCCCATTGTGTAGCATCAGGTCAAAGTAGCAGATATGGGGAAATAGGTCAGGGGAATACAACATGGGGCGAAGTCAGGATTGTCAGTGAAACATATTTGACATTTGGTAATCCTCAAATAAACCTGCCCATGCAGAATGGAAGAATCTTTTACAGGAGTAGTAAAAAAGGATGAATAATGCAAGTTAGATTAGATTGCGATATCTATAGTGAATTGAGAAATGGGATAGATTTCATAGAAAACAACATCCACCGTAGACATAGACACAAGATTATGTTCCAACCAGTATAGGTTAATCATCAGTTTCGTGAGGTATATTGTGATAAACAGTTATATATTGCGAGATGCACAGAAAACTGCAGATGTTGGTCTTGAATGTAGATATTGTTGTTTTCTTTGTTTCATAATTTGAAGTATTGGCTATGTTGTATGATAAGTCATGTAAGCTATTGAAAATTTTGAGACATGATTTTGGCTGCTTATGCTTTTAGTATGACCCTGGCAAAACAGATGTTCTTCCCTGGAAGGATTAATGTTGTCTGAGCCAGGTGATCTACAGCACTCTGTGTCTCCTTTAGCCTTGCTCCAAGTCTAACTGAATGACAAGTCCATGTATAGTAATTCTATTCTTATAATAGGCAAGTCTAGATAAGTAGACAGTCTAAGGACGCTAGTCTTTTATAGGGACAATTTGTTCTTATTATTTACGATGTGTAATCTGGGACTTATGATTTTAACTAATAATCATTTCCTTAGAGATTTGTGCAAGTCTATGTCTCTTTGTACTTGTAGCCTTTGATCATCTGAAGTCTGATCTCCCTTATAGTGAGGAGCCTTGGGAATTATAATCTAATTTGAATTTAGTTCTATAGCTATTTCTTCATCAGAATATTTAGGAATTATGTTATTTACAGTATGACAAAGGTATGTAGCGTGGAAGCAAAGTTTATTCCTGTATAGTTTAAGTACCAGTAGTTTTGTACTGGGTGGTACTCATAAGACATTTGAGCAGGTTATTTGGCTCCATTATACAGATGAGGAATATCACACTGGAGCTATTTTCAAGTTTTAGGCCATACATTTATTTTTTGTTTCACGGGCCCGCCGCACCAACTGAAAAGCAGCTGGAAAAGAAATAGATTAAACATAAATACCCTTTTTATTATGTCTCCCACTAGTAATACAGACCCCCTTATACAATATAAATGTTACATATAAATTCCATGTCTACATCACGATCAGTGATTCAAGAAGCCAGCTGCAGAATTCTTTTATATAAATAAATTAAATAAATAAATAAATAAATTGATTGATTGATCGAACGAACGAACGAACGAACGAACGAACGAACGAACGAACGAACGAACGAACGAACGAACGAACGAACGAACGAACGAACGAACGAACGAACGAATGAATGACATAGCTATTTATTTTTATTTTTATTTCAACCGACCTTGTGTGGAAAAGCTGGAACAAATCCGTGAAACATAAAATTAAAAAAGAGTGACCTTAGTTGCACCGGATTGTTGGTATGATTGATAGTCTGCCAGGGATCACTGATGCTAGTTTGGCTTGATAAGGTTGTTATGGGTTAATATGTAATCAAATTCAAAGTTAGGTCATTATTGTCGATTTTATGCAGAAGATTAATTTTTTTAAAGTTTTTGGAGGAAATTAAGTTATTTACTGTATGAGTTATGTGTGATTTAAATCGAAGCAAAAAACTGTACAAAATATCTTCATGATGGTTTTGGAATAGCCTATTGACCATGATGAATCTTGATATGATTTATGCAAGGTGGAAAATCAAGTTTTAATTTTATAAAATGGTTGTTTTATCATATTATCTAAAGATAGCATCCACATCAAACAAGGCCATTAATCTTGTCTTCAAATGATTGATCAGAGTTTGTTTCATGACATTCCTGTGGTGATTTAAGTTTAAGATTTGAATTTCAAATTGACTTTTATTTTGGCAAATAACATTGAATGATGTAGATAATAGCCATCCTTGATACAGTGACAGCAATATTGATGACAAGTTGATAAGAAGCGACTGGGTTCAAGGGAAGCATAAACTGCTCTCTGTCTGCTGCTTGTAATATTGTACTGATTTCATTGAACAATTGCATGTTACACATTATTATGTAGTGTTTATCAAGAAATGTGTTCGATGGATTTATAAAAGATATTTATTACACGCCTGTGAAGAGATCACCTGTTTAATCACACTAAGCTGGTATTACACACTGTTTAATACCAAAGAGCGTGCTTATGTACTTGGGGAACAAGTTTCATGTACAAATGTTGAAACTTTTAACGTCCCTTAGCTAATTCAATGACTTTGGGTGTAGAGATATGATTGTTTCTCCAGCGTGTCTTCCAACGACATTTCACAAATTATGTCATCAGGCATTGTGACGTGATTGTAAACTGTGTGGTGCAGGACCCCATTCCACAAGGCGATCGTAGCGTAATGACAGTCATAAGTCTATGTTAAAGCATGGAAGTTACGATAGCCTTATCGCTATGAAAGCTTTGTGGAACAGACTCCTAAATTCTAAAAGTGGGACGTTTTATGGAATTAAATTAGTACATGGCGACGTTTGACATGTTTGAAGTATTATTCTTTTAAACTCAATTGGCTTATGTTGTGAGTCGTGTAAATGTCTGCCTTTTCACACATGACAGTGTAAGTTTAAAATAGGTTATGAACAGCAAGTATAGGCTGCTGGGGCAGAGAAGGGGATGAGTATAGGCTGTTAGAGCTGAGAAGGGGATGAGTATAGGCTGCTAGAGCTGAGAAGGGGATGAGTATAGGCTGTTAGAGCTGAGAAGGGGATGAGTATTGGCTGTTAGAGCTGAGAAGGGGATGAGTATAGGCTGCTAGAGCTGAGAAGGGGGTGAGTATAGGCTGCTAGAGCTAAGAAGGGGATGAGTTTTGACTGCTAGAGCTGAGAAGGGGATGAGTGTTGGCTGCTAGAGTTGAGAAGGGGGTGAGTATAGGCTGCTGGGGCAGAGAAGGGGATGAGTATAGGCTGCTAGAGCTGAGAAGGGGATGAGTTTTGACTGCTAGAGCTGAGAATGGATGAGTTTTGACTGCTAGAGCTGTGAATGGATGAGTATTGGCTGCTAGAGCTGAGAAGGGGATGAGTATAGGCTGCTCGGGCTGAGAAGGGGATGGGTTTTGACTGCTAGAGCTGAGAATGGATGAGTATTGGCTGCTAGAGTTGAGGAGGGGATGAGTTTTGACTGCTAGAGCTGAGAATGGATGAGTATTGGCTGCTAGAGTTGAGGAGGGGATGAGTTTTGACTGCTAGAGCTGAGAAGGGGATGAGTATAGGCGGCTAAAGCTGAGAAGGGATGAGTTTTGGCTCAAGGAGCTGAGAAAGGGATGAGTATGGGGTGCTGGAGTTGAGAAGGGGATGAGTATAGGCGGCTAGAGCTGAGAAGGGATGAGTTTTGGCTCAAGGAGCTGAGAAAGGGATGAGTATGGGGTGCTAGAGTTGAGAAGGGGATGAGTATAGGCGGCTAGAGTTGAGAAGGGGATGAGTATGGGGTGCTAGAGTTGAGAAGGGGATGAGTATGGGGTGCTAGAGTTGAGAAAGGGATGAGTATAGGCGGCTAGAGCTGAGAAGGGAATGAGTATAGGCTGCTGGGGCAGAGAAGGGGATGAGTATAGGCTGCTAGAGCTGAGAAAGGGATGAGTATTGGCTGCTAGAGCTGAGAAGGGGATGAGTATAGGCTCCTGGAGCTGAGAAAGGGATGAGTACAGGCTGCTAGAGCTGAGGAAGGGATGAGTATAGGCTGCTAGAGCTGAGAAAGGGATGAGTATAGGCGGCTAGAGCTGTGAAAAGGACGGGACTGGAATGGAACCCCCATGTCTTGTTGAATATATGCTCTTAGGTCTGAAAGAGAGACTGGATGAGACAAGTCTGTGCTAATATTTTCATATCTTGTAGTGTATAACAACATACCAGTCAGTACAAAGAGTTAAATCTCAGCAAGAATCCATCACAATATGTCTTATCCAATCAAAATACATATGTCATGATTAACACATCGTTTACATAAGCCCCGATAGATAATGGGGAATTCTTGCACAGGCACCACAAACTGTTTGAGGTGCATTCCAGTCACTCTGGTGTTGACTAATGGAATAAGTGAGCGTGGGATAACATCTTCGTATCCCCCCTAAACTATACAGCACCCTAATCATAACACACAGGCTCTCCAAGAATCCTTGAACAAGTCATTTCCAGGAACAATCCAATCCGTGTAATAAATTTACATTACATACATTTAGCTCTAGCCATTAAAATTTATGAGTCTGCTTCTGTCTCTATTCACATAACTAATTTATGTAAAACGTTCGAAAATAACTGATCAGGAAAGATATTTTTGATGGATTACATCTGAGGAAGTACCGACAGGTCTTTGTTCCTGTCAGGGTGGGGGAGTCCAGTGGTTAAGGTGTTCACTCAAAATACCAAAGGCCCATGTTTGAATCCCTACAAGGGTACAATATAAGAAGCCCATATCTGGTGTCTCCTACAATCATGCTGCTAGAATATTGCTGTGATGTTGCTAGAATATTGCTGTGATGTTGCTAGAATATTGCCGTGATGTTGCTAGAATATTGCTGTGATGTTGCTAGAATATTGCTGTGATGTTGCTAGAATATTGCCGTGATGTTGCTAGAATATTGCCGTGATGTTGCTAGAATATTGCTGTGATGTTGCTAGAATATTGCCGTGATGTTGCTAGAATATTGCTGTGATGTTGCTAGAATATTGCTGTGATGTTGCTAGAATATTGCCGTGATGTTGCTAGAATATTGCTGTGATGTTGCTAGAATATTGCTGTGATGTTGCTAGAATATTGCCGTGATGTTGCTAGAATATTGCCGTGATGTTGCTAGAATATTGCCGTGATGTTGCTAGAATATTGCTGTGATGTTGCTAGAATATTGCCGTGATGTTGCTAGAATATTGCCGTGATGTTGCTAGAATATTGCCGTGATGTTGCTAGAATATTGCGGTGATGTTGCTAGAATATTGCCGTGATGTTGCTAGAATATTGCCGTGATGTTGCTAGAATATTGCCGTGATGTTGCTAGAATATTGCTGTGATGTTGCTAGAATATTGCCGTGATGTTGCTAGAATATTGCTGTGATGTTGCTAGAATATTGCTGTGATGTTGCTAGAATATTGCCGTGATGTTGCTAGAATATTGCCGTGATGTTGCTAGAATATTGCCGTGATGTTGCTAGAATATTGCCGTGATGTTGCTAGAATATTTCCGTGATGTTGCTAGAATATTGCCGTGATGTTGCTAGAATATTGCTGTGATGTTGCTAGAATATTGCTGTGATGTTGCTAGAATATTGCTGTGATGTTGCTAGAATATTGCCGTGATGTTGCTAGAATATTGCCGTGATGTTGCTAGAATATTGCCGTGATGTTGCTAGAATATTGCTGTGATGTTGCTAGAATATTGCGGTGATGTTGCTAGAATATTGCGGTGATGTTGCTAGAATATTGCCGTGATGTTGCTAGAATATTGCCGTGATGTTGCTAGAATATTGCCGTGATGTTGCTAGAATATTGCCGTGATGTTGCTAGAATATTGCTGTGATGTTGCTAGAATATTGCAGTGATGTTGCCAGAATATTGCTGTGATGTTGCTAGAATATTGCAGTGATGTTGCCAGAATATTGCCGTGATGTTGCTAGAATATTGCCGTGATGTTGCTAGAATATTGCCGTGATGTTGCTAGAATATTGCCGTGATGTTGCTAGAATATTGCTGTGATGTTGCTAGAATATTGCTGAAGGTGGCATAAAACAACATTCACAAGTGTGAGTGAATTAACCTGCCATGAATGACCTTGTAAGATATAGTGTCAAGGACATGCTGAAGGTAGCGTGACTATATCAACAGTATAGTTACCATACACCCTTAATAATATGTTCCTGTTCAATCATTTACATAATCTATTTGGGAGGCAGCTCCCAGTTTACTTCAAAATTGCCTTCAATATTTTTTGCGTTTTTTGAACTATTAACGTAAAGATTGGCATGCGAACTGTGTAAATCTGTGTAGCTGATTTAGGCAAAATGTGAACATTGATTTTTATGTAAAAAAATTCATTAAAAGTAAAATATTGAAGGCAATTCTTATAAATAGATATGCCAACAATAATAACTTCACAGTTTGCTTATTTATAAGTCAAACACTGTAGACAACAAATTAGGTTACATCATTCTGCGAAATAATGCAGCACAACCCAAGCCGGTTCTGTTATCCAATCCAATCAGGAAACAGTGGTCTGTTCGTGGGTGTGGCCTTATATCTTTGGTTTATAGGAAGAAACACAAACACAAGTCCTTCGTTACCTCATCAAATGAGACGGTATCCCTTGCAGCACTTTATCAATATAGCTGTATGGGTGTTGCCTGTCAGGTAACAAGTCCTTGGTTACCTCATCAAATGAGACGGTATCCCTTGCAGCACTTTATCAATATAGCTGTATGGGTGTTGCCTGTCAGGTAACAAGTCCTTGGTTACCTCATCAAATGAGACGGTATCCCTTGCAGCACTTTATCAATATAGCTGTATGGGTGTTGCCTGTCAGGTAACAAGTCTTTGGTTACCTCATCAAATGAGACCGTATCCCTTGCAGCACTTTATCAATATAGCTGTATGGGTGTTGCCTGTCAGGTAACATGTCCTTGGTTACCTCATCAAATGAGACCGTATCCCTTGCAGCACTTTATCAATATAGCTTTATGGGTGTTGCCTGCCAGGATAAGAGCTTCTATTTGAGAGGGTTCACTGTTCCCCTGAGAGAAGTCATCTATACATGGGTCCCATGTAGATGCATTCATATGCAATGAGCTTGCATCTGGTTTTCTTAAGTCATAACTCGTTGGGATTCTGGGTAAGAATATAGGACCCCAGCAATATAGTTTGAACGAGTTTACTTCATGGAACAGGTTGCCAGGCTCGGTGACTTTGTTGATTGCATGTCATCGTATCCCAGTTTTGTGGATTGATGATCATGATGTCAATCACTGGATTGTCTGGTTGATACAACAAACAAAGCCAACTCCATAATGTTATTACTTTGCTTCTTTACATGGACTGACCGTCATGTAGAGGGCGCTGTCACTGGTAGGGTTCAAGGGGAACTACCCTGTCCTTCATTTTAATCCGTGAGCTCAGTTTGTTCGGCTAAGATGATGTACCCTTCCATGTGGCTCCAATGCAATTACATGTGTCTGTGTATGTTAACAGTCAAGCAGTTTAGTATCATTTTGGGTCCACATATAACCTCCGTACAGTGAAACCCTGTTAGTATGGACACAGATGGTCCTGATATCAAAATAACTGCTGAATCTGCGATTATGCACAAGGACATGACTTATTGTGCCAGTAAGAGGCTGTTGAGTAGTGAAGTGGTTACAGCCTTTTTGCCTCGTCAACCTGAAGACCTGAGTTTGATTCCCAACCTACAAAGTGTGAAACCTGTGGTTATTCACTGGCTCACTCACTCACTCACTCACTCACTCACTCACTCACTCACTGATCATCGGTAGAAATTTGCACTAGTCCTATAGTCCTTGCCAAATTGCCCAATAGTTAAGGTGTCATCAGAGACCATATAATAGAGGGACGGCCCTCTAGCCTATGCGCGAAACCATCAGTGCTACGGCTTGTACTGCGCAGCCTGTCCGGAAGCGAGCAGAAACGCGTTCACTCAGTCATCGTTGTTGCCTTTTTTTCCCATGCAAAAGATATATTTCACAATACATAATTACACTCATGTATTTCTTAACATTGTTAACATTACAACTGAGATTTGTTGGTGCCCTAAAGCATGTCGTTGTCACTGTATTTGATGACTGTGATCACGCTTTGTCTTTGTCCGAGAGAACAAAATGGCGCACATGTAAAATCGGCAAAAGTGCAGATTTTGATTTTCAATAACGGCCTCTAATTCGCAATGAAAGTCCTTGGTTACCTAGGTGTATAAAAAGGAGATATGTTAAAAATTGGCTTAGTGCCATTAACAAATTTAGGGCGGATCCGAAATTTCAGATTTTGACTCCAGAAATGGGACTAAATCTGAATTAATCCGAAATAATTACATCACAACTCTTAATTTTCGCATGCTTTCAGACGAATGCGTTCCTATTATCGGTCCTGAATTTAATAGTTTTACATTCATCACGATTTCCCCTATGGCTTGGTACCAACGTTATTTAGGTACGATCGGTAGTTTTTTTGGTATGATTTTTGGCGCAAGGCCATATTTTACGTCACATATTTTAAGTTAAATTACCATATAGCAGACGACATAACATGCATTTTGTCTGTGATTATCATCCGCATATATCCTTTGAAACATTCTACAAAGTGACTTATATTGTATGATATTAGAATTGTTTTTGTAAAACGCGTATTTATTTTTACCATTGCTTCGCAATTTCTTCGTAAGTTTAACTTTGTTTCAGTTAGGCTTCTATCACATATCGCGCATATACTACATACTACAATACTACATATTTGTTATCTTCTGTAGATTTTGTCTGTATAAATCATGACTACATTTAATCAATTATTTATTTTATGCCGTGTAAATATTGATTATGAGCAAAATGATATTGGCCTAAACCCAATCATAATAATGTAAATATGATGAAGGTACTACTTACTTTGTGTATTTATACAACAATGAAAACATCATACAAAAATAAAAATCCGTTACATGAAATATTTGTATAATAAAATTATCATTTGCTTTGTAAATGCCAAGAAAGAAGAAGGATTATATCGGCAGTCGTCGGGAGAGAAGTTCCAGACAACAAGGTCGAAGGTGTCATTCAGTACAATATATAGATGGTCTATTGTCCTTTACTGTGAAAAATACATTTACATATTTGTCAGAGTTTGTGATGTTTTGTTTTGTTTTAATAGTAATACATGTGTAGTTGCATGCTTTGTTCCAGGTTAGAGTTTAAAGTTTGTTTTTGATTGATCAGATATAGAAAACTATGATGAAAGAATATTGAAAACAACAAACGTTACTACAGTTTACGATATACTAGTAGATATCTGGTACCATGCTCGTTGAAGCTATATTGTTATACCTGAAATACCTAATTATTTGTATGCTGAAATATCAATCTAATCGGGTAATATCGGAATATTTGGAATTTAACAGTAGCCTCCCTTTGAAAAGAAACTTACCTCGCTCCGGCAAACCCCTTTATCACTGCTAGGCCCAAACTGGCATTAACCAATAACGTTTGATTCTTTCGAAGCCCATTGTCGGACACATCGAAAATTCATTTAATAACGCTCGTAGTTTAATGTGTATTTCTAATTCATTGGAACTATTAGCATTATAAAATAGTAGCGAATTTACATGAAATAAAAACATTAATATGGCGTCATTTTTTTTCTTGCTAATAGTAAAGCATTTACACCAGTCGGTGATCATGCATTTTTGCAAGTAAATCTAGTCTGGACTTATTATAAGATATGAAGTTAATATGGAGACATATTTTGTGAACATCGGGAATATGGTGATTTGTTACAAGTGTCTTCCCTGCTTCTGGATGAGTTTTATTTACACTTCCTGAGTTCCTGTGCAATTTACCGGATCGTAGTTTTCTGTGGCGTTCGTAGTAGATTTGGTATATTTGTTTATTTATAATAGTTAACAATTGCAGCATAAAATGAGATATATTAACTGATTTTTAAAACAAATAGAATGCGTTATAAAATACTTTTGATATCGGAACGGCTTTTTCTTCACACGCCCTCGAAAACTTACGCTTGTGGACAGACGTCATATTTTCATTTCCTATCTTTTTCTTTGAGTGAATCTTTTTGGGAGGTATTTACCAACGGCTTGGTAGCGGTAACATCACTGTCATTCTATTTAGACCAGGAAAATCTTTGTGATCCGCTAAGAGACGTCCTTTTATTGGATTGTCGCTGGTCGTAGTCGGAGAAATCTCGGCTAAGGGAATTAACTCTAGCCCCGGATATTATATAATATTGTTTACGTGGTTACCAGAATGGTCAGTCGTGAATGTCTGCGCATCTATTGCGCATCTGCAGCGGTACAGAGAGGTTAACAGCAGGGTGTTGGGGTGTATCAGTTACATGCCAGACCGTAGCGCTGATGGTTTATGATAAACTGTTGGGGAGGGCCGTCCCTCTATTATATGGTCTCTGGTGTCATAATGACAAGTGGAAATTTGCCATTTTTAAGGGTTTTGCTGTATGTTACCATTATAAGGACTAGTGGACTAAATATGTTAGTTTCTATCACTGCTGATGAGCAAACACCTTAACCGCTAGCGTACCCCACCATCCAGACTACTGAAGAAGTAACTGGGTAGAGTTAACTTTCTTGAAATCTTGTACAAGCACTGCATGTAACTTTCATCATGCATCAGGCAACTGCTGAAATAATCATGAACATAAAATGTTACGTTTTTGCGTTTCTTTTGGAGAAATTTCAACTGCAGGTTATGTTTGGGTTCAGCGCCAAACTCATAAACCTTTCAGTGTCTCTCTAAGAAAGGTAAGAAAAGCTAGTTTATACCTTCACACTTCGAGAACTGCAGGGTGGGCTTGTTGAAATTTGAGTAGGTTTTGTTTCAAGCGTATTGCTCTAATAACATTTTGTATTGCTTTCAGAGGATTTGCACAAATATAAATCTACAGTGCTTTTTTACACAGTTTGATGTCATGATGATAATGATGCATGTTTGAGGCAAGATTTTGATGCTCTGTGTTACCTTTTTCATTTTTACCCATGTGCTAGTTTTATCACCATGATGAGCCATGTTGCTAGCATCTGTCAAATAAAGGTAATATTTATTTGTGTTCAGGACCCGTGAAGATCCTGGGTAGAGTGAGTGAGTGAGTGAGTATGGTTTTACGCCGCTTTTAACAATATTCCAGTAATATCACGGCTTGGGACACCAGAAATGGGCTTCACACATTATACCAATGTTGGGAATCGAACCCGGGTCTTCAGCATGACAAGCGAACGCTTTAACCACTAGGCTACCCCACCGCCAGATCCTGGGTAGAACATGTCTTCAGCAACCCAAGCTTGCCGTAAGAGGGGACTAACGGGGTCGGGTGGTCAGGCTCGCTGATTTCGTTCATGCATGTCATCGTATCCCAATTGCGTGGACCGATGCTTTGATGTCAATCTCTGGATTGTCTGGTCCAGACTCCATTATTTACGGACCACTGTCACATAGCTGGAATATTGCTTTGGCAACCAGTTTGGACATAACATTGAAAATATATTTCTGGTGACGTTTGAAAAAAACATAAATGGTTCATGAGAATTGTCGTGTTCACGAGGCGTAAACATTCAAAAATGAAATTTCGCTGACAATTTTGAAATGTTGATGGAAGAAGCATGTGAAATCGGTGCAGAATATAACATTATTGACAGTTTCGCACTCATCAAATCTAGACATGAAATTGCTTGTAAAAAATATTCATAGGCAAAAAGTGCAGATAACGCATCAGTTGTAAATGGGCAAAGATTTGAAGAAAGTGATTGTTGATTATGAACTTGATGCCATTTTCAAAATGGATGAGACTGGTTTGTTATATGATTTACACTCTGACATCTAAGCCTGTTAGTAGTACAAAACTTTCAAAAGAATATTGAATAAAGATATTATGCATTATATAAGAGGGTTTTTTATGCCTCGGTGTAATTTGGGTAGTGGGTTAATTTGGTTGTCAGTTAACAAGGGATTCAGATATCGAGAAACATGTTTATCTGGACACTATTTTAGAAAGTGTCCATTTAAGTAAGGCTCAGCTGTACAACAAGGCAGACTGTAATTAATCAAATCTGAAACCAGGGGTTGACAGCATGAGCACCCATCCAAGCCAGGTGAACTTTTGTCAATCCACATTTTGGTTACGTTTGTGACAGACCTATGGTTTGAGGGACCTGTTTTGGCCAAGATTACCCATTAACTGTTCTAGCAGTGCAGTTAGGGACACAACTGGTAATGCGGCGCCTACGTCCATAGGCTAGACTGACCTATGTCCCCCATTACATTTCACTGTATTGGCACCAACATTGTATTGCAATATATTGCGATACAGGTATCTGTATTCTGATATGTATTGTGATGTATTTGGAGATGAAGTGTTTGACAGTGATTGAAACTGATTGACACAAATTGTACATGCAGATCCTATTTTCTCCATACTATGGTAAATATTACTCAACACGGTCAGTTGCTGCCATTTGTAGTTATGGATAAAGGGGAGAAAAATCACTTTCTGCATTTCCACCGTTTTGTCAATCAATTTCGAATCACAATCATTAGTGAATAAATTTCTGTGTAGTTTTTAGTTTAAACGATACAAAATGATAACGAAACCCATTATATTGTTTTACCCAATATCCTGGAGCGCAGAAGAAATATTGCAATACATATTGGTAATACCATTCAGTCCTGTTTCAGTCAAGCAAAATGAATTAAGACACATTTTCAACTATACAGTTATCAGCAAATATGGAAAACAATATGAAAAATGGTGCAACTCACATAATATGCTCGGGAGAATGGCCTCTGACCATCGTCGCACTCAAGTTTCAAGTACCTGTGCACTGAGTATATTTAGGAAGTGGAAGTGGCAGCATTCACTTCCTAATAAATGATAGCGTGAAACATGGTGAGTGTTGATGCTCACTGAAGTATGTGGCAGTGATGACAGCACTCAGACAGGGCTAGGCCTCTCTGCTCCTGTACCTTCATGGCCTAGTGGATAATGTCTGCCTAGAGTGTGGAAGGTCAGTGGTTTCATCCCTGGTCACTTCACTCCAAAAGACATTACAAGATGGCACTTGTTACCTTGATTGTCGTAAGGGGCGACTAACGGGATCGCTGTCTTGGCTGATGCATGTCATCGTATCCGGATTGCGTGGATCGATGCTCATGATGTCAGTCACTGGATTGTCTGGTCTAGACTCAATTATTTACAGACCGCTTCGATATAGCTTGAATATTGCTGAGTGCGATGTAAAACAACAAACAAATAAATAAATAAATGTTACCTTGACTGGCACTCGGCACTAAAGGGATAAACAAGGACTGGTCAGCTTGGAGTCTTTATCCTGGTTTCGAGTGGGGTATCGGTGTTAAACTGCAGTATGGAATCTTGGTTGGCTAGGACTATAAGACTTTAGTCTGGACTAGTAGAAGGAGATAAATACAAACACATGCATGTTGCTATACAAGTTCAATAGTCTTGCAAGTGCCGTCAACCCCATTTCACCTCAGCCACCTGTACTGTGAGCCAGGGAGGTAAATTATTTGGGGGCAAGGCGTCCAGTGAAGATAGCTATCTCTTTTGATAGATACCTTCACATATCCTATTTACCTGCTTCATGCATTTGAAGGCACCGATTTAATGGAGGGGAATTTGTAATGGATCGACAGGCAGGAATTTTAGGTGATATGAACATGGACCATCCTCTACATACCGACAGTTGGTGGAGTGCTTTGTGCTGTGTCACCATGTTGTTTATGGGATTTCAAAGGAATTATTTCAATGAATCTGGTCCACAAGGCATATTCTGCAGGTTATTTAAGTGTATGACTTCAGACATATGGGGTGATGACTTTTTATTATTGACCAGACTGTTGAATTCTTTGGATTGATAGCAAGCAGATAATTGAAGGATTTATTTTTTATTTTTATTGAAAAAGTCTTGATATGTTTTTTTGGTTTTTGTTTTTTTTGGGTGGGGGGGGGGGGGGCTTGGAAAAAGGTGTTGACAGCCTGGGTTTCAGTTTTTGCATACAATGCAGAATAAATTCTAGATATTTCTTTTGTTGACAACCAGGAAGTAATAGTATTTCCGGCACTTGACAGACATGTAATTTCCTCTTTGTTTTTTAATATCTCTGAAAGATGTAATTCAAATAAAAAAAAAAAAAAATAGACTCATGAACACCAGGTGTCAAACATGACATGATAGGGGGTAATTCATCATATCATGACAGTTCAAGATTTAAACAAAAAACATTTCCTGAATCTTCAACAGGTGGTTATGAAAAAGACTCTGTGGGTTAATGGCCATGACTTAATTTCGAATTGGCCAATTAACCCCATTGCTCATTCCAGCATGGACAGGTAGGTCTTTGTTCTTGACCGTGCAGAACGTTCTGACATATCTTCAATGTGTGCCAATTCTGCCATGATAATGTCCAACACGTCTGCCTCCCCCTTACATTGTTCTGCACCATTGGGAGCAGACGGCAACTCTTTCAGAAGTGCTCTCCTCTGGAACGTGACCTGATTTCTCCCCTACATGATGCCAGCATTGATCTCAACTGTTCTTGCTGAGAACATGGCAGGTTAATACTCGAATATAACAACCTAATTGCACACAGACCCAGATCTGAAGATGGTGGCACAGTTTCTGGGGAATATTTCGGTAACATAGATATAATCCTGTCTAGTTCGTCTATGCTGTTCCCCCATGTATATTTTCAAAGCATCCAGAGGACATATTACAGCGAAAACAGTAGTATGTTTCTTTTTCGTAAGAATATTTCAAAGTTGAAATCAACAAATACAGTGAACCTTTTTCCTTTGCACTCGTTAATCTCAGTGCACATCTTCAAGTGCTCAAATTCACACTGATTGCCCTGTATTGTGGATTTGGGGCCAAGAATAATTCAGTTCATTCATGATGAAAGATATGTGCCCGGAATTGGATGGTATTTTTTAATTTGCACAAAACTAAGACACAGCCAATGAGCCAAGTCAGTCTGGGAAACAAACAAGACCTTGTTCTGTCTTGCGGTACTTGTCAGAATTAGTCATGTCAGGACCAGTGAAGATCCGTGGTAGAATAGGTCTACAGCAACCCATGCTTGCCGTAAAGAGGCAACAATGCTTGTCGTAAGAGGCGACTAAAGGGATCGGGCGGACAGGCTCGCTGACTTGGTTGATACATGTCATCGTATCCCAATTACTTAAATTGATGCTCATGATGTCAATCACTGGAAATGGATGTGTGAGTGAGTGAGGCTTATGTTGCTTTGGAGATAATATCTTGAGCTGTATGAAGACTTGTTAAATCAAATGTGTGACGGAAGAGAGCATAAGTTGGTTGTTGGTTGGTTGGCTGTTTTACGCAGCACTCAGCAATATTCAAGCTGTTTGGCGTCAGTCTGTAAATAGTCGAGTCCGGACCAGATAATCCAGTCATTGATATCATGAGCATCGACCCATGCAATTGGGATCTATGACATGCTTCAACCAAAACAGAGAGCCTGACCATCTGATCCCGTTAGTCACCTCTTCCGACAAGCTCAGTCGCCTTTTACGGCCAGCATCGGTTGCTGAAGACCTAGTCTACCCCGGATCTTCATGGGTCAGAAGAGAGCATTAAACAGTTATGACTGTAAATTGACTGCACAATATAAAAATATAAAAGTGGTCCTGCCCCACACTGGAGCACATGTAACACATGTTGCGTCTCCTTGGGCAAGTGACTTTGTTTGAAATGTGCCTCTGTTCACCAGGCAGTAAATGGGTACCCGGTAGGATGAGATGGCAACTTGGGTTGTATAGTCCCCAGGGAGCTGAGAATGATTCTTAGGTGCACACTAATACAGTGACTGGGGTAATAATAGCACTTTGGGCATGCCCCTGTGTGGTGTGTAAATATGTGCAATGATAATGGCCTATTATTATTATAAATAATCATGTCTGGACCAGACAAACCACTGATTCATATGAACATTTGTGCTTCACAATGACACAAAATCACACCATCAGATGTCCTTAAGAGTGTTCACTGCCTCCAAAATTTCAGTATGCATTTTGAAAAATTATTGTAAGAAATGCAATAAAAGCACCATGACTGATTTGAGTACATAAATGCCATATTGCCATAAATGGACCCTCAAAACACAGAAACGCAAAAGAATTTAAGAACTAGAAGTGAAATCTTTAGATTCCCTTAAACAACCATGAATTAAACCTTTTTTATGCTTAATGTGAAACTGGTATCTTGCCACTAGTTGTCTGGGTGATATTATCTTCTGTTTGAATCAGTCTTCCTCCAGACAGCATCATCTCTACACCATTCTTTACATTACCGTAATTAAAAAGAGAATGTGCCCTGCGTTCCTGTAAGGAATACCTGGGCCAGTGGAATAGGGACAAATTAAACATCAATTGACCTACAGCAAACTAGCCATAGAACACGACTCAGGAGGCCCGCTACCCCAGAAATTTCTAAAAATAGCCGCAAAAAGTGATTGTGTGGATGTATGACACAGACAGTTGCGTGCCATCTTCAGAGTTTGGTACGTCCCAAATATGTAATTCCCCACTGAATGCTGGGATACCTTGACCCTCCAAGAGCTGGTATGTCTACTGGCAGTGTTTGAGGTGGTGAGGTGAAATGGGGTTTAATGTCATCTGATTATTGCACTGATGTAGCGACGTGCTTGCACGTGTGTGTGGCTGCTTGTACTAGTCCAGACTAATTCCGACTTTATGGTGCTAGCCAACTGAGATACCATGCCACCGTTTAACATGAATACCCAACTCAGACACAGTATACTGACTCCGAGCCAACCAGTCCTTGTTTTAACCCCTTAATGCTGAGCACCAGGCAGGGTAATAACAAGTACCATCTTTTAACATCTTTTGGTATGACGCGTATGGGGATCGAACCCCGTCAAGGGCTACTTTACATGGGGCTAATGGTAAGAAATGGATTTTGCAGGACCCTTGATCACTGTTTGTTCACAGAACCACTTGCGTTCCTGGCCAAGATTAAGTTATAACTGGACAATAAATGACTTACTTTATTAATTCATTATCTTTATGAACTCAATATTGTTTTTTCGAGTTATTAATTCTTATAAATTTCAAAATTCTTGAGTTATTAATTCAATAAACTTCAAAGTGGAATTTCAGAACCACACTTTTTCATAAATCTTTTAATAACATTTAACTAATATTACGAAAAACAATTTGATCAATATAGTTTTTTGTTATTTCATGTGTCTGAAAACTTCTCCATAAAATAAGTGTGAACTACTCCGTATTCAACAGTTCGCGTGTACTAACCTAATATTAAGAAATAAAATTGTTTTTTAGAGGTTTTGAAGCCCTACAACTTTAATGCATCTGTGTTGAATATATATCCCAATGGACATTAAATGCCATGGTTCAAAAGATATTTTCTCTAAGTAATAAAAGATCCGTTTTTATATAATGTCATGAGATGTTTGTGTCTGGAAATTGTTCCTTCACAAAATATGCTTGTCCTGCTCCATATTCAGCAGCTCGGGCAATACGTACGCAATTTCCATATTATGTTTTCCTCTGACAAAGATAAAATCTGTCCGATCGGTTACAAGCTCAGCATGGTTTATGGGTAATATTGGCGATGGGAAAATAGTCTCTCCTGTTAGTTTATTGATTTGCGTGTAGACAAGGTGTATAAACGGCACATGCCACACGGGGAAGAAGCACACTAGCTTACGATGAAACAACCGCCATCAGGGGACACAATTTGATCCCCTATTTTGTCAGATGTTTCATGTGTTTGTTGTCGACAGTTTCTCTTGAGTCTTTGGTAAGGTTGCTTTGAAAGGGAGAAATGATTTTTCAAAAGATAAAAAATGTGGAATTACCATTATGTCTCCTTTTCAAATAACATAAAAGGACAGACTTACTGATTTTCTTCTTTAACAAGAAAGACTGCTGCAAATTTACATGTCAAAACAGCGAGTGAGTTTTGTTTAACGCCACTTTGAACAATGTCCAGTTTTTCATGGCGTGTCAGCTTAATGTGGGAAGAAAGCCTGAAGTGATGCAGGTCTCAGACGTTTACCACTGTGATGAAACCCAGGTATACAGTATATAAGTATGGTGCTGACAAACCTTTAGAAACATCATCAAGGCGAACAAATAATCATTGGTTTCTGGCGTGCCTAAGGGAAGCAACTCTGTACAGCAAATTGTGGCACCTTAGATGATTGGGCCAAACGCACCCCACAAAATGTCAAAACAAATAATTGAATTAACATTCTGTGCTGAATATAGATCTATGCCTATCTTATTTTCTGTTTTTGTTTTTAAATGTATTTAAAAATATTTAAAGAAATTGTTACATCCAGTTAACCAAAATAACCTTGTTTATATATTTATATACCTCCTGACTCAGTTTATATGAAGACAATACTCAAAGAATTATACCGACCTGGCTGAACAATGAATGACTTTAAGTCTGAATGTAAAAATATCATATTGGTTATTAAGGCAAAAAGGTTGATCTGATTATGATATGTAAGTGTTCAATTACCCATACACCAGCATGAAGTCAGCCTTTAAGTGTCTCCTAATGAATGATAATGGGTTAAACGGTGTGAGGGATGGGCTTCATGTGGCAATATCACAGTGGGTGATGTCGAGAATGACCAGAACACACTTCAGCTAATGCTGGGCATTGAACTGGAACCATGCCTTAGCAAGAACCAGGAACCCTGATCTACAAGTGGTCTAGTGCTGGGACTGCATTAAGTACTGTATATTACAGGGAAGTCCTTAGTCAGGGGTAGAAAGTAACAGTTATAGCCCACTAGTCCTTACAATGATAACATATAGAAAAACCCTTAAAATTGGCAAATTTATACTAGTCCTTATGATACCTTAACTATTGGACAGATTGGCAAGGACTACAGGACTAGTGCCAGTTTCTAACACTGCCTTAGTGCCTCAAAAGGCGACTAATGGGATCAGGTGGTCAGACTCGCTGACTTGGTTGATGCATGTCATCGATCTCAATTGAGTGGATCGATGCTCATGATATCAATCACTGGATTATCATGCCCAGACTCCATTATTTACAGACCGCCGTTATATAGCTGGAATGTTGCTGAGTGTGGCGTTAAACAACAAACAAGCAAACAATAACACTTTATCTATGAAAACATTTCTTTTAAGTTATTGTAATTTTTCAAAATAGCCTATTCTCTTCTGCTGTTTTCATTCAAGGAAACTAGACTTTGTTCAGCTTGTTCTAGACTTGCCTTGGACTTCAGTAATAATAATGTGAAATATGAATTAATGGCACAGGACTAGGAAGTTGCTCCTAAGCCATCCCAAAGTGTCCTTGTCACCCCTAACTTGCTCTAAGTCCACCTAGGTCACTTCTAAGTCATCCTTGGGCGGTCGGGCAGCCTAGTGGTTAAAGCGTTCGCTCATCACACCAAAGACTCGGGTTCGATTCCCGACATGGGTACAATGTGTGAAGCCCATTTCTGGTGTCCCCCGCAGTGATATTACTGGAATATTGCTAAAAGCGGCATAAAACCATACTCACTCACTCTATGTCATCCCTAAGTTGTCCTGTCACCACTTATTCGTCCATCAGTTCTCCCATGAGCTGTGATCACTTTGTTGGGGATGAATAGGTCCCAACTGCCTCCGTTTGCCTTAAGGGCCAACTGTCACCCCTGATTCGTCCATAAGTTGCCCCAAAGAGCTGCGAATCAGCCTTGTGAAGACTATATGTTCCTTTCTAGGCTATATATGTCCCTTGCAGGAAATATGTTCCTTGTGTTCTTGCGAGACTACTGTCTTTGCCCAATCTGAGACCATTATCCTCTTTTGTTTTAACTACCTCCGTGGTCTAGTGGTAGAGCATCCGCCCGGAGAGCGGAAGGTCTGGGGTTTGATCCCCGACCGTGTCATACCAAAAGACGTAAAAAGATGGGACTTGTTGTTACCCTGCCTGACGCTCGGCACTAAGGGGATAAAACAAGGACTGGTTGGCCTCAGAGTCAGTATACTGTGTCTGAGTGGGGTATTCATGTTAAACTGCGGCATGTTATCTCAGTGTGCTAGCACTATAAATCGGCATCCGTCCAGACTAGTACAAGCAGCGACACACACACACATGTGCATGCACGTTGCTGTATAAGTACGATAATCTTGGACGCAACGTTAAACCCCATTTCACCTCACCACCTTTTGTTTTCAAATTGTACCAAAGACTCTTATGGGAACAGGTGCTGGATACTTCAGACATGGTATTTGAAACATGAGAGCGAGGTTCAAGAACAAAACATAATCTGTGATTTCCAAGTGTCAGGATAATGGCTGCCCATTGTATAAACTTTACAATCAGATCATGAAACATGAACATCCATCTTGAATTACACCAGGGATCATTTGGACAGATTTGTTAAAGGACTGAATTAACATTTTGAAGATTTCCAGATAGCGATCTCTTTACACTTAGCCCTGAAGCAGCAGAGGATCATGTTTAATTTTAGCATAGTCTTGACTTCACTTTCAAAAAAATATATAATTGTATTAGTTGTTTTTTCCCCAATGGTTATCATGGGAAGACTGTCAGAAGGATTAAATCAGATGAAAATGATTGCTCTCTTTCCAACAGATTTCATATCCAAGGATTTTTTTCTAAATCACTTGACATTTTGATAATTTAAACAGCATTGCCATGTTAACAATTTAATTTGAATCTCCTTAATCAAAAACCTCTGATTATACGGACTCTGATTATGTGCTGCAGTTGCGTGATGTCAACAACTGAGGAAGAACAGTTACTAAAATTAACTCAGCTTCTATTTTCATGGGAGAGCTAAATATTGACCAACCATGAAACTGTATAAGCATATATGAGATGTGATTGTACCCCGCTTAGCCTCAGTTTCAACAAACTAGTCCTCTTGCAGTGCAGCATGGGTAATCTCACGCCGCCAAGATGGTACTTTATCAATTTCCTCCAGAGAATGGAGATAATCAGAATAGTTATAAAATTCTTCGTTTTAATATTAAGTATCAGATCAACTTCTGCCATCTTCCATCTTCTTAATGAAAAAATTTAAGAAATCAATCCCAATCAGTTCTTACACGTGTGCGGGGCTCACGGCATAAAGGGAGACCACTCTTGTGATGATGGGATCATGAAGGAATTCAGAACACTGACTGAATCAAAGAGATGGATTAGTGCCAAAGATCCTGTTTGTAAGGAATACGATTATCTGGCCACTTTCATGATTTGCAAACATCACATGATGTATTTAGCCATATTTATGGTATTATCTAGGGGATAGACTAACATCTAGTCTCTGAAATGAACATATCGTACAGAAAAAACAGTTGTTCAGTTATCTTAATAAAAATATAATAAAAGGGAGCCCAGTGACTCTCTTCATTTTCAGATACTGCAGTAATCTAGACTTGCCAAACATTATAGACTTGCATGGGCTGTATTTTATATATATTTGTATCAGGGTCTGTAAGACAGACTATCTAGGGGAGTATAGAGGAATATTGGTGTATTGTCTTGCTCAGTGATAACACTGGGGAAATGATGTAAATTTTGTGTAAAGTTTGTGTCAACTTTGATATCTCTTTATTTGAAGTTGTTATGTAATAATGACAAAAGATTTTTTGTGTTAAATTATTTACGTATCAAATCGGATGAGATAAGATTGGGTCCTGTCACTTTCGGTATTAATGGAAAGATTTAACCATGGTTGAATTCATGGGTTGAATTCACAAGGCTACGGAGAATGGCCATGTAGTACACAGTCACCACTTGCTACAAAATCTACTTTGAGAGGAAGGCTGACTGGCGGTCCTTCCTGGTTTGAACTTGTGTTTTGTGATGCATATAATCAGGATTTATACGCGATGCAGAAATGTGCTTCCACATAAAAAATGTATATTGTGTCCCGAGGTACGCTCAATAAAAATATTCATTGTACCAAATTCTTGACAAAAAATATATAGTTCCTGTAATTTCGGTAACTATTTAATCTTACAGTGCTCTCAAATATCCTGTGAGGACCCATGAAATTAGTAATCTCTGGACCCCTAGTTTTGTAGGTCAAGGTAAAACACTGGTATCAATAGCTGTTGATGATTTCTGTTACACAGAATCAAAGTCTAAGTTTGACCCATCACCAATGTCAAGGTCACCAATGTCAAGGTCATGACCTTCACCAGAAATTGGCATCAAATTATACTGCATTGTGCACCTGTGGACCAATCAAGTACTGGAACTACAAAGCTGACGCAGGGCATATTTAACCAGGAACCAGTCTAGATGAGAAGGTCTACATTGCAGGATGTCACCCATTTGTTAAAAAATTAATGTACGTTGTATGTAGCTCTTTGTACACACAAAATAAGGACTCATATTTGAAGACATATTTTGTCTATAATTTCATGAGGGTCAGTACTCTACGCATTAGATTAAACATCCTTTGTTGTCATAAACAAATCATTTTTAGAAATTAATGCCTTTGAAAAACTGACAAAGAAAATCCTTGAAACAGGTAATTAACATAATCTGGGCTTTTGCAACATCGAGACAGTTCTGTTTGCTTGAAGGATATACTGCTAAGATATTACGCCACTTTTAGCAATATTCCAGCGAGGGAGACCCGAAGTTGGCTTCACTCTTTGTACCCATGTGGGGAATTGAACCCAGGTCTTTGGCATAACGAGGCTACCCCATACCTCAAAGAGAGCATGAGTGGTTGATACTGGTGCTGGATGCCTTCCTGAGCCAGGGCCAGACAACCCTGCTGGTTTAAGCACTGATTGACAAGTGTAGCAGATCAGAGAAAAGCTGAACAGTTTTAATGATGTATTTACTCAGAGGAAACGTCTTCAAATGCTTCCTGAATTTGCCTGGATTGTGACAGAGCATGTGTGTCAGATGCCAGCTCTTTAACAAATCCTTGTTAGCGAATGAGTATGAAAAATGTCCTATCAGCTGTGCAAAAGACTTGGGTAAATACTTTCACAGAATTACATATAGGCCCAAAAATAAACTTCTAGTAAGTTTAAAGAAAAATAATTCTATAAAGAACTCTTGAGTAAAAAATAATTCTATAAACTCTTCAGTATTCTAAGGAAGTCTCAAGTCTCTTAATTTCAGAGCTGAGAAGGGGATGTGTTTAGGCTGCTATAGAGCTGAGAAGGGGATGAGTATAGGCTGCTAGAGCTGAGAAAGGGATGAGTATAGGCTGCTATAGAGCCGAGAAGGGGATGTGTATAGGCTGCTAGAGCTGAGAAGGGGATGTGTATTGGCTGCTAGAGCCGAGAAGGGGATGTGTCTAGGCTGCTATAGAGCCGAGAAGGGGATGTGTATAGGCTGCTAGAGCTGAGAAGGGGATGTGTATAGGCTGCTAGAACTGAAAAGGGGATGTGTATAGGCTGCTAGAGCTGAGAAGGGGATGTGTATAGGCTGCTAGAGCTGAGAAGGGGATCTGTATAGGCTGCTAGAGCTGAGAAGGGGATGAGTATAGGCTGCAAGAGCTGAGAAGGGGATGTGTATAGGCTGCAAGAGCTGAGAAGGGGATGTGTATAGGCTGCTAGAGCTGAGAAAGGGATGAGTATAGGCTGCTATAGAGCTGAGAAGGGGATGTGTATAGGCTGCTAGAGCCGAGAAGGGGATGTGTATAGGCTGCTAGAGCTGAGAAGGGGATGTGTATTGGCTGTTAGAGCTCAGAAGGGGACTTATATCCAACATTAAGCTGACACACCATGATATAAATGAAATACTGAGTTGTTAAAACCAACCCACTGTTTGTTTCAGCCTTGAACTTAGTGTGACTTCCACCTGGCCAGAATGGAGTCCTTCTTTAACACTGATCTGTTGTGAACCACTTGCCTGATAGATTCCAGCAAGTTCCTACATTAAACAGACCCTGCTATCAGTACGGGTGTTTCTCATTAGCCCTGCTGACTGACGGGAGTACTCAGCATTTAATCTACTGCCCTAATCAATTCCACTTACACTAATCTGTATAGTTTCCTGGTGAATTTATAGCTGCTATTTTTGTGTATTTTTTCAGCTGCTAGAGAACAACTATCCCACGTTAATGGTTATGAATGACTTACACAGATTAAAAGAAACATGTTTTTTTTTATAATCACAAAATGCAAGATTAACTGTTTTCTACATGCTAACGTTAGCGCCCTTTCACTCATACCATCCCCACAACAACAACCACAAGGCTTAATAGCTCTGTCATGAAGCAAATGAATTACAGTCAAACCTCGTTGTCTCGAATTTGGATGAGTCAAACACACAGTGCTGTCCCAGCCATCACTATCTGAACCCAGATGTGTCAAACTGGATGTGTCAGACTGGATGTGTCAGACTGGATGTGTCAGACTGGATGTGTCAAACTGGATGTGTCAGACTGGATGTGTCAGACTGGATGTGTCAAACTGGATGTGTCAGACTGGATGTGTCAGACTGGATGTGTCAGACTGGATGTGTCAAACTGGATGTGTCAGACTGGATGTGTCAGACTGGATGTGGATGTGTCAGACTGGATGTGTCAGACTGGATGTGTCAAACTGGATGTGTCAGACTGGATGTTTTAGACTGGATGTGTCAGACTGGATGTGTCAGACTGGATGTGTCAGACTGGATGTGTCAAACTGGATGTGTCAGACTGGATGTGTCAGACTGGATGTGTCAGACTGGATGTGTCAGATTGGATGTGTCAGACTGGATGTGTCAGACTGGATGTGTCAGACTGGATGTGTCAAACTGGATGTGTCAGACTGGATGTGTCAGACTGGATGTGTCAAACTGGATGTGTCAGACTGGATGTGTCAAACTGGATGTGTTGAATTCCCAGTTGTTTCAAACTCACTTATAGTCTCAAGACAAAAGGACGGTAAATCTTGAAAGTAATATGTCTCTAAATTAATACGACTGCCGACCCCCAGGCCAATTATGCGACTCAATATCAATGGGACACCCCACACCATCCCCAGTGGAATGAAACACATCCTTACCTATAATCCAACCTTACCTTAATGCAATCAAACAGCAAATAGGACCACTTATCAGCGCTCAGTAGAGCACTTCCGTGAAAACAATAAACAGTGTTTTCCTAAAAACAATACACAGTTTTATGTTTATTCTGTTGACTGGCGTTAAGGAAGTTCAAAGGCAATAAGGGACGGTCGTGTAACCTCATGGTTAAAGCGTTCACTCATCACGACTAAGACCCGGGTTCGATTCCCGACATGGGCACAATGTGTGAAGCCCATTTCTGGTGTCCCACGCCGTGATATTGCTGGAATATTCCTAAAAGCAGCGTAAAACCATACTCACTCACTCAAAGGCAATAAAAAATTTGAACCAACAACAGTTCACTGATTGTTATGCGGAAAATTGAAAGCAGGTGACAAGAGAAAGATGCTGCTCAATAAACCTTGTTGGTGTTAATATATTGAAGTTGGTATTTCCGCCATCTGATTGTTGACAGTATGGGCCGGTCGGATAGCCCAGTGGTTAAGTGTTCGCTCGTTACGCCAAGAACCTGGGTTCAATTCCTGACATGGGTACAATGTGTGAAGCCCATTTCTGGTGTCCCCCGCCGGGATATTGCTGGAATATTGCTAAAAGCGGCGTAAAATCAAACACACTCACTCACTATTGTTGACAGTCATTTTGGATATGTAAATGTGAAGTTCCATTAATGCGAACAAAGACCACTCACATTTTCCTCATTTATTTCTTGCGCTTGTTAATTTCAAGATTTACGGTATGTCTCTAAATTAATGCGACTGCTGACTTGTAGCCAATATGTGACTCAATATTATTGCGACCTTTCCCCAACCCTAGTGGAATTTTGGAGAGAAAATTACTTCCATGAGGTTTACCCAAGATGTATTTAATCAAACTTACTTCAATCAAATAGCACTGCTTATTAGCAAGAGTAGAGAACTGCTTCCTGTACGAAAACCTCAAGGGAGGTCTATTACGTAATTTCTCATTAGTGTTCGAATTATTTATTATTATGTACTTGATGCAACTGCTGCTCAATGTAGTGTGATGTGGAATTGATAGTTGTTGTATGCATTGAAGTTGGTATTTCCGCTGTCCAAAGTGTCTTCCATATCTCATTCATTAGTGTTTACATTCATTTTGGCAAAATCATGTGTGAACTGATCAGCCGATTGCGCAAACTCACCGTTATTTACAGTAACCTTGATCAGATAACCGCTAATGACGCCTTGAAAAGAACCGTAGTTGACAGACAGAAACATTTGACATAAATACCATATTTTGACGCATTAAAAGTCATATTTGTTGTAGTTTGATTATTTTTTGTCTACATTATGTTTTTGGATTAAGACCGCAGGAAGCCTCAATGGTGACTGGTCAAATTGTTCCATTTGTAAAAATATCCTGGAATAGCAGTCAGCTTTACCAAAGTGCCATGTTTATGGTTATAAGAATTTTAAATATATTTAGGAAGAGCTGCAACTAAAATAACATGATATTGGAATATGTCAAAAAATAATTCTTTCAGATACAATTTCTTCCAATCATTGCATCAAAATTCTTTGAAAGTATATTATTGAGTATTTTTTTAAATTGTTATTAAAAAATGTGTGTTCTGCTGATTGCTCTTTCCGGCTAAGTTTACCAGACAGTACACACATGTTAATTTTAATCTCTGCATAAAAAACAACGCCTAGCATAACAGGAAACACAATTTAAATGATAAATCATCATGTCTTGTGATGTTTTATCGCAAATTTCACATTGTTTGACCAAGTTTGTTATTACCTGTTCATTTACCTGAAGAGATACAAGGGGAAGCCCTCTTGTCAACAGTTTTAAACATAAATGCCAACTTTAATTAATGCAAGCAAAGATTACTCACATTTTTCTCGTTAATTTCGCTCTTGCATTAATTTCAAAATTTACCTTATGTTTCAACTTACCCCAATGAGTTTAACTCCATTTTGTGTGGAAACACATCTTGTTAATGAGTATGGAGTATAATGGCTAGTCATGATATGGCATGAAACATCAAAGACAGGAATCTTTGGCGTCAAAGGCCATGATGGTAATGAGGTCAAGCACTGCCCCTCGGATAAGTCAAACTGTTTCTCTGGTCTCCCAACACGTACCCGTTAATCCGACATGGTTGGTTGCATATGATTATGTCGGATTAACAAGTATGTCGGATAAACGAAATTAAGTAGCATCAACGTTCGTGATAAAAAATCAGACAACTACACGATAGATAACGATAGAAACATGTAATAAAAAATAAAAATGAAATATTCATATTGGTATGTTACATTGTTAGCGGAATATGTTTTCTAATCATGCAACCTCTAAAGCTCAGCACGACACAACTGTTACGGACTGTATGACTTAAGCAAGTTTATCTCTGCAGCCGTTGTAATATGCCGGCTCGTCTCTCATCAAAACATGGGCTGTGTACTCGCGGGCACATGACCATGGAATACTGTGTCGGATTAACAAGACTGATTAATGAGTGATTTTGGTAATTCGTTGCAAATTAGGTGTGTCGGAGTCAGAGTGTGAGACTGTCGGAATAACAGGTCTAAATAGCACTGATTTTATCGGTTCCCATCATTAGTATCGGATAAAGTCAGATTAAAGAGCGTCGGATTAACGAGACTTGACTGTATATGGGTAACCTTCAAACACTCAGAACGAACTGGTTGAAGAAAGATTTTGGATGATAAATACAAGCTCAATCTCAATCTCATTGATAAAAAGTAAAGTAACTCGTCTTCATATTTATCATCTCGGGAGAGGTTTTCTATTATGTTGAATAAACACATACAGGTCCAGTGGTAAGCAACACATCTATTCTTGACACTCATAATACTAGTAGTGTGACGATACTCCGTTGCATCAACGATTTTTTACTTCTCGATACATGTATCGATCACAGTCTCACACTAAGTAAAAAGTATCGATTCTCACCTCAAACTAATAAATGTTACACCAAACACTAAGTACCAGTGAAAACGTAAATATTTTCAGCCATTCTGCCATACTAATGACACTGCCAACTGTAAATCGTTAGTGTGCCAGGTATTTTACCATCCTGTCTATGAAAAACATGGCTTACGCACTACAGATAAGAGCCCATGCAAGTATCATGATACGTATCGGATTGTGAGCAAGGTATCGTGATACGTATCGGATCACACAGTTGGTTTATCGTCCAAGCCCAACAGAATACCCCATTTGGCATTCCAGGTCAGAATTGGTCCCCTAGACTAAAATCTAGTCTCTGAAATGAACATATCGTACATAAAAAAAACACTTGTTCAGTTATCTTAATAAAAATATAATAAAAAGGAGCCCAGTGACTCTCTTCATTTTCATCTAGACTTGCCAAACATTATAGACTTGCATGGGCTGTATTTGATATATATTTGTATCAGGGTCTGTAAGACAGACTATTGGTCCCCCAGCAACAGAGTGCTGGTGAAGAGGTGAATTAATGGATAGGGTGGTCATGCTCGGTGTCTTGGTAACTTCGGTGTAAATGCACCACGACATTGACCAGTCATCAGTCACTTGATTGTCTGGTCCAGACTCAATTATTTACAAGCTTCAGTAAAATATCTTGAATATTTCTCTGTATGATGTTATTAAAACAACAAAGAGACAAACCAATAAAATCATGACTGATATTGGGAGATTATTCTCTAATTAATCTCATTCTCATAATCATATTATTTGAAAAGAAACAATACATTTTGTGTCTACCCTTCACAAACAAACATGCATACTCTTTCTTAATCAAAAGTTGTTTGATCAGCCGGTTACAACACTTAAGGCCTCATTATAGCTTTCAAAACGTTTTATGGTGGACGTGTGGACATTTAGAAATTTGATGCATCAGTGACCAAAAGTGTGTCCAATGCTTTTCCCTATTTTGACTTATACCATATGTTGCCATGGGTTTTTTTCAGGTGAACATTTGACTTGCCTGCATGTGTTTGTGATGGTTGCCACCTGAGGGGCAGGATCTGCTCACCTTTTTCACAACATTTGGTATCATTGCTATTTGATAGTGATTCATAAACACATGCTAATCAGAATCATTCAATGGACTTGCTTTTAGCAGAGATTTCTTATGATTGAGAAAATATTGTTTTGTCACTTTTATTTAAGAGTTCAAACTAGACCGCCTCTGTGGTCTAGTGGTAGAGCGTCCGCCCGGAGAGCGGAAGGTTCGGGGTTCGATCCCCGGCCACATCATGCCAAAAGACGTTAAAAGATGGTACTTGTTGTTACCCTGTCTGGCGCTCGGCATTAAATGGCTAAAACAAGGACTGGTTGGCTCGGAGTCAGTATACTGTGTCTGAGTGGGGTATTCATGTTAAACTGCGGCATGGTATCTCAGTGTGCTAGCACTATAAATCGGCATCAGTCCGGACTAGTACAAGCAGCCACACACACACACACGTGCATGCATGTCGCTATATAAGTGCAATAATCTTGGACGCGACGTTAAACCCCATTTCACCTCACCTCACTTAAACTAAATATTTAGGGAATCATGAAGAGAAATGCATCTATAGCAATTAGTAAGTGTAGTTAGGTTCCGGTCTTCAAACCACATCATGCCTTTTTGTTCATTCATACAAGTTTATATAAAACCTGATATTAATTTTAAGAAATTGCATTAACTGTGAAAGTATGGATTTGTTTGAAGCCCTTGGTTACTTTCTCCTGTGTTCTCCTCATTCACTGATGTTGTGTGAAAATGAGGACTCCAGCCTTGTTATTAAGGCTGTGTTAGAGATATAACGAGCACATAATTCGACATGACAAAAAAATGTCTCAAAGCCAGTTTCCTACTCAGGAATTGTTTCATATTTTTTTAAGTTGGAAAAATGTTGGACTGGCTTGAAAAAGTCAGTATAAAATCACCTCTTGTGTTGAAAATTCCAAACATTGGCCGATGGCTTAATTTGAAGAGGAAAAGTATCAACATAACTGTTTTGGCTCAACTCGATTACTTGTACTGCCTCTTTTCTTTACATCAATTCCCCTGGCAATAGCTTCAAGACTAGCCTTGCTCAAAGGCTGTACTGAAAGAAAAATCCATGGATATGTAGTAATTCTATCCTCCTAATAGGCAAGTCTAGGTATGTGGACAGTGAGGACTCCAGTCTCTTATAGGGACAACATGTTCTTAATATTTACATAATCTAGAACTTATGATTTAAACTAATAATTATTGCCTTTGAGTCTTGTGCAAGTCTACTTCAAGATGAACACAGGCATTTGTGTTATTCATGACGACAAGGCAGGCTATTAAGTAACACAATTTCTTACCATGGACATGTGTTTCCTGAAACTGAAAACTATTCCCATGTTGTTCATTCATAGGAAAGCCATACAGTACTTGATATATGATTCACACTATTGTAGCCTTGGATGTAGCAATATGTGGATTGGAGGGAAACAATGGCTGCTTGTTATGGATAGAACTTGAAACAATGACATGTACCGTATTTACCACAATAAGCACCCTGGGCGCTTACAAAATTGTCACTGTGAGGGTGAATATTAAAACCATACACAAGTTAAATTCTTTGTCAGAGGTCAAGCAGGAAAAAAGAAGTTACTTCAAATGTTGACATGTTGATGAAATTTATATTTTTTTAACAATAGTCACTAAGTTTATATGAACACACTTATAATGAACTGATGGATATAACGTACTGTTTTTTGGTGTGTTTTTTTTTGGTCCTAGCCATTTACTGCAAACATCTTGTATGAATATGTATACAACTAACTATGGTTTTAACAAACCTTTGAATGATTTTTAAGGGCGGTTGGGTAGCCTAGTGGTTAAAGCGTTCGCTCGTCATGCCGAAGACCTGGGTTCGATTCCCGACATGGGTACAATGTGTGAAGCCCATTTCTGGTGTCCCCCGCAGTGATATTGCCAGAATATTGCTAAAAGCGGTGTAAAACCATACACACTCACTCAATTGAATGTTTTAGCTGAGTACAAGGTGCTTAATGTGGTGTGTCTTATATATGGATTATTCACTACAGAATGTCCATATCTATGTCAAGTTCATATCAAGGCTCACAGTGATAATACCATGTAAAATATCTTTTGACTGTATAAACATTGCCTTACCTGCAAGTTTCTTTTTCTCTATATTAACTGTTTAATGAGTCATTAACAATTACTGCGGACTAAGACTCTGTTACTATTTGTGGTGCAGAGTTGCCTCCCTTAGCCATTCCAGGATCCACTGACCTTGATAATGACCCTTGGCTTGTCAGCAGCATTAAAATGTGTAAGTGTTTCACAAAAGTTGATCTTGACCGCCTCCATGGTCTCGTGGTAGAGTGTCCACCCGGAGAGTGGAGGGTAGGGGTTTGATCCCCGCCGCGTCATACCAAAAGAAGTTAAAAGATAGTACTTGTTGTAACCCTGCCTGTTGTAACGCACGCACGCACCCAAGCCATCCCTATTTAAGTGCAATTATTGTGGATGCAACGTTAAACCCTATGTCACCTCACCAAAGTGGATCTACATCACTTAATCTTTCGCCTATTGTAAACCTCCTGATAAAACTGACTCAGATAAAAGGGCATCCTTTTCTTTTCTGTCCACGGTCGTCTACAAATGTGGCAGCATGAACAAAAACATTTACCGGATAAACCACAGACCGATATGTTGGATAAGTGCACTGACATTCGTAGGGCTTCTATTGCTTGCCTGATTACAGAGACAGGCAATCTGAAGTGACAGTTACCTGTAAGCCATACTGTTACCCTTGCAAAAAGATGATTACTGTTCACAGGCTATTTTTTTGTAATTCACAGTGTTGTGTTTTGAGTCCAATTTTTTTAGGTTGTATATTACTCTGTCCTTTTGACTTACCACATTTTTCATATCTTGTCAGCTTTACTTCCATTATGGAGAATGATACATGGCTGGCAACATATAGATTTTACTTGATGTAAATGTACTGTTTTATCTTACTGGATCCAGGCTTGAGTTCTTCTGTTATATTGCTGGAATATTGCTGAAATATTGCTGAAAGTGGTGTAACACCATACTCACTCACTCACTCACTCACTCACTCACTCACTCACTCAAGCACTCACTCACTCAAACACTCACTCAAGCACTCACTCACTCACTCAAGCACTCACTCAAGCACTCACTCACTCAAGCACTTACTTGGGCAGTATCTTATATGTTCACTCAATATGCAAGCACATTCACACCACCTTCTTTTATAAAGACTGTTAAAACTTTTGCCACAGGAAGATGGTAGACACTTACTAATTTCCACCCCTGGTTGCCACAATGTCCCTCTTTTTCAACCCTCACGTTGAATTTGAATAAAACTCAAAATACATCACTCACCTTTTGAATTCTGAGAGAATATCTCTGTTCTCTGATATCATCCGCAGTCATGGCAAATCAAGATTATTGAAAACAACCTCTGAATAGTAAGTTCAATGTAAATGTCACTACTTTTGACCTGTTGCTAAGTCACTATTCACTGTGTTATTTCATGTGTGTATATATATTATCTAAATATTGGACATTTACTCAGAAAATTCAATTGTTTAGATTTAAACAAAGCAAAAATCTGCTTGGTACCTTGACTGATAAATCATGCACGGTGATGATGGTATTTATCTGCATTTCTGCCTAATTCTCTCGAAAACAATTGAAAACATAACAAAAGTAACATTACAAGTCCTCCTCTGAAAATACTGTGTCCTGCTGTCAGTCAAAAGGCCATTTTGTATTGATGTATTGATGTGATATGGAAACACGGGCACAAATATTTGGTACTTTCTTTGAGGTGAAGGTCGGGTGAGTGAAAGTACACATGGTCATTAATTCTCTCCTGCTGTTAACAGTTTTTATCATCATGTAGATTTTGCATATCTTTTACATATTTTTTCACACAGTGAATTACACAAAGTTTATTTATCAATGTTCAATATATCATATCTAGTTTATTTGTTTGTTTGTTTGTTATTGAACGCCACACTCAGCAATATTCCAGCTTCATGACGGCGGTCTGTAAATAATCAAGTCTGGGCCAGACAATTCAGTCATTGACATCATAAGCATTGATCCACGGAATTTGGATCAATGACATGCATCTACCAAGTCAGCGAGCCTAACCACTCGATCCTGTTAGTCGCCTCTTACGACAAGCATAATTGCCTGTTACAGCAACCATGGGTTGCTGAAGACCTATTGTATCACGGATTTTCACGGGTATATCATTTCTAGAACTAAGCCATAAAATTGATGAACTTTTGGTATTCTGTTTGTTTTAACATTAATTACAAAAGAAATTAACAAATTTAGTGTTGTGTACCATGTTTCTTACCTTTAGACAAGCAACAACTACTATTCTAATCTTTTTTAAACTCTGAAACGTGCAGCGTAGATCGTGTTAGGTAGGCAGAGCATGTACTGTTTTGTTGGTCATCTACCCCCATTGACTTCACCTCATCCGCTCGTCATGCCGAGGACCCGGATTCGATTCCCGACATGGGTATGTAGCAGGGCGTGGAGTCATCCCACAGATGACACCCTTACCTTGTCAGCTTGCTGACGGGGTTAACCTCTTTGGTCATGTGGACAAGGCGTCCGACCTCTGATCAGAAGGTTCGTGGTTCGAATCCCATCACGGGACTCGGAAATTTTATGTCCGCTACATTGGCGCCCAACGTGGGGCTGAGCACGTTCATATTAAATTTGAGCAAAATAAGCCTCAGTACCCTACTATGCGGCCCGGGACGTGCCTTCTGTTGACGGGGGAGTATGTAGCAGGGCGTGGAGTCATCCCACAGATGACACCCTTACCTTGTCAGCTTGCTGACGGGGTTAACCTCTTTGGTCATGTGGACAAGGCGTCCGACCTCTGATCAGAAGGTTCGTGGTTCGAATCCCATCACGGGACTCGGAAATTTTATGGCCGCTACAGGTACAATGTGTGAAGCCCATTTCTTGTGTCCCCCCGTGATATTGTTGGAATATTGCTAAAAGCGGCATAAAACCATAATCCAGGGATGTGAAATCTCCGCGGAAATGCGGAAAGTCGCGTTTTTTAAAACAGTAGTCCTCGGAAAAAATCATCTTCCGCGGAATTTTTTTTAAAAGTTTAAAAAAAAACACTCCGAAAAATATGATAGAAAACCGGACAATTGGCGCGGATTGTCCTGTTTTCGATCGGAGCTTTCACAGCATAGGTTTTCGGACATCATACGTTTTCTGTCACGAATACTTGCACTATAACGTGGGGCATGGCGTCACACAGAAATTGTAAATACTCAGTCAGCTGATGGCTTGTTTTTAAGATAAAGTTGTCTTTTAGCCTGTAAGTGAATGAGATGTTTTACAGTTGTTCATGTGATAAGCGAGAAATTTATGAATGTTTCTTCAGCGTCCAAAACCCCATGTCATGGGGATATATATTGTATTAATGTCTTATGTTTGCAATGGAGTTTTGTTTTTTTCATCAAAAGGTAAGTACAAGGTAAGTTTTTTTCAATATGCTTCAACATGGGGAAAGGGTCAGACATTGCACACTTGTGACAGTTGTCCTTGTGTCTGGGGGATGGGGGTTGAAGTTTATGGCAGTATTGCTCCCAGACCTGGCGGGTAGCCAGGTGCGCGAAAGCTATGCCCGATTTTTTTAAAGTACTGATTTAACTTCGAAATTTTACTGCATCTGCCATCTTGTTTATTTTACTTATTGACTTTTGCCATTGACTTATTACATTTCTTGGTGTGAATGTTGTCCAAACTGCATGAAATTGCTTAAAATGCAATCAAATGTTTTAAAAATTTCTGGGGGGGCATACCCCCAGACCACCCTAGACTTTTCCTCTTTTTTCGGGAAAACCTGCTCACATCCCTGATAATCACTTACTCAGTTACCTCGGTTAAACCGCTGATCGTCTATAACGCTCATAAATTATTATTTAATCCCAAAGGTATTGTTGCAGCGAGGGATCACTGTATGTGATTTTTTCAAAATGGATAATATTTCTATTAAATATTTGCACACACATTTGTAAAAGGATTTTTTTCATTTTTTTTTCCATTTGATTGACAAAACATTAATGTCAAATGTTCACCAACTGCATGTTTATTCAGTATATTTCGTACAAACTATACATATTATGTTATACGATTTTATGACATTGGATATGCATCATGGTATTGGATAACGTTAGATTTCCAATCTAATTTGAAATACAATATACATATATTTTTTATTGATGTAATATGTATTTTACAATTAGTTATAGACACCATATCATAGGCTTGGTTGTTTGTTAAAACTTTACAATGAGTGTGTATCCCGAAAACTTTACAATGAGTGTGTTTCCCGAAAACTTTACAATGAGTGTGTATCCCGAAAACTTTACAATGAGTGTGTATCCCGAAAACTTTACAATGAGTGTGTATCCCGAAAACTTTACAATGAGTGTGTATCCCGAAAACTTTACAATGAGTGTGTTTCCCGAAAACTTTACAATGAGTGTGTATCCCGAAAACTTCACAATGAGTGTGTATCCCGAAAACTTTACAATGAGTGTGTATCCCGAAAACTTTACAATGAGTGTGTATCCCGAAAACTTTACAATGAGTGTGTATCCCGAAAACTTTACAATGAGTGTGTATCCCGAAAACTTTACAATGAGTGTGCATCTGGATACAGAGGACAATCATGCTTTTCATCTTCTAGACATTAGTCACAAATGATTTCTGAATTACTCTCTTGTTTTGTATAATTTAATCAGTTGTTTCACCCTTTTTATATATTGAAATGAAGCTCTTTACTTTATTTCTTTGCGAACAGTAAAAAATATATCAACATTGTGGAAATTTATACGATTATCCTTGCGATTCCATATGAAAGGAGCATTTTTTGCATCTTTCAATGTATAGTTCGGGACAAAAAGACAAGAAACAACTACATAAGAATGAACAAAAACATGTCTAGGGTTCTTTAAAAAACAAATGAAATATTCTTTTCAATATTTGATTTATGTAAAATTGATGCCTAGCAAGTGCACGTAATGTCCAGTTAAGATGCACGATCAGCATATCCAATTTAATCTATTCAAGATATTATTTTCCCGGGTAAAACAGTCATTTTATGATTTGTCTAGAAAGTGTAAAATTCTGTTTTACAAATCAAGATCTATCCAACTGTGAAATAAAATTAGGTGAGATATATATTAATCAATATACCAATGTTGTCTTTCTCTGACTTTGTAAGGGACAGAATACAAGACAGGACGTCATACAAAAAGGCATAACAGTTTCTGTAATTCGTAACGTTTTGTTATAAGACTCGTTCTCCATTAATACATGGACAACATGAGTCCACTCACTCACTCACTCACTCACTCACTCACTCACTCACTCACTCACTACAAGTAGAAAACAGAATTTGTACATGTTGACTGAGCTAGCTTCCCTACCTGAGTCACAGGTTAACATGTAACTGTCTTGTACACGCGGTACCCACTCACTCACTCACTCACTCACTCACTCACTCACTCACTCACTCCAAGTAGAAAACAGAATTTGTGCATGTTGACTGAGCTTCCCTACCTGAGTCACAGGTTAACATGTAACTGTCTTGTACACGCGATACCCTCCATGTCAGTGCTGCCCCCTGCTGTGCTCCTGCCAAGAAGGTGCCACGATGTTTACACTGGGCTGAGACACGAGCAACAACAAGGCATGTTACACTGCACATATTGCATCTGCTTCACTTGCCAACAAAACCATTGTCTTGCACCAGGACCTTTTTGGGGGGGGCCCACCCAATGTTTGTGTTGTCTGTCTAATGACTGGTTGTAACATTTGGTGGCAACAGCTCTCTTGACACCGGCAACAGCTCTGAAGCAAAGATGTACCATTTGACGAGGGTCCTGATGGGTCGCCATTTCTCAGTGGGCAGTTTCAGTTTGTTTGTCAGTAAATTAGCCGTCAATGTTTATTATAATTTTAATGAGTAAGAAAAATGGTTTTATGTTTAATAACTAATTTCCACAGGAGATGCCGCATCTGTGATGTTGCTACAATGAAATTGCATCACAATTATTTGCAGACCATTGTGACGTCATAGGTTACCATGACATCACAATCACATGTCATTCATAATTTCACCACCACTGAAGCTGGTTAGCTGTACCTTTTTACATTGAAGACACTGGTTATTAATGTTTACAACTGATAAAGTTGGAATAATGATTTTTGATGATAAATAGAATCTCACGCCCATGTCTTTTGACATCAAACATATCATCGGTAAAAGTTTATGACTCCCCGACAAACCTCCGAGTTTTAATTTTGATTGACTCGTGTTGATAATTTTTACATCAAAAGACACAAGGGTGAGATTCTCTTTGAATGCACCAATGTTTATTCTTATTTTGCTCTCCTTTTTTGACAGGACTTGTTTTTTATTTCACAGCAGGCACTGATGCTGTCTAAGTTATTGATAAAGGTGCAGTGTACAAAACCATGGGGGACCAGTAACAAGTTGCTTGTCGTCATTCTTCCACATTTACAATAAGTACTAAAAGTTCATTTAAACAAAGTAGTATTTCATCGTTGTTTTATGTTTAACATTTATGATAGAACTTAAAACAAGTCCTTGTGTTAGTGTTTCTGCATCCTTTTATGCTTGTCACAATAACCGTTCAGGAACCTCGTTTGATGGCAACAGCCAGCGCTCTTGGATTGCAGTGGCAAGACCTTTGGTGGAAGTAGAGGGAATTTTGTCACTGACCTTTATGTGAAGGCATTTGGCTTCAGACCACACAACCGTTGCGGGATATGTTGGGTGATTTCTTTTTGAGGACTAACGAGTGTTTGAAGACCGAGGTCACCAAGGCCCTAGTTATAGATTAAACCGTAAATAGATGTGGAGCAATATTGGGGATTCAGCGATGACATTTACACAGTTGCTGCTTTCGTGTCAGGTCTTATGCATGTTGATGACTGCTTGTGTAGTTTTAAAGAAATTTTCAATCAGTCTTGGTGCTCAAGCATGTTCATTTTTCGGTAATCTTTTGCCCTGGTCACCTCTTTCACCTTTTCCTACGTCACAAGAGTGATAGGATGATTTTCGGTTTCCATCATCAACGTCAGACATTTGTAAAGATAATATTGAGTTCATATCCATGTTTATATTTGTAAGGACCTCCAAGGAAAATGTTTATGTGTACAGATAGTTCTATGGTCGTAATTGTATCTGCAAGATATGAATTCAGATTAATTAGATTTTATTTGTATATGGATATTTTGTGTGTGTTCTTTGACACTGCATCAATCACACTGTGCTACAATATTCGTTGATGAAATCGTCTGAAGGTTTTTACGTCTCTGTTATGTTGGCTGGTTCTTGGACCAACATGCTTATAATAGTGGGGGATGCAAATTTGAATTTTGTTTGATGTGGAAGACAACTACCAAAAAGTGTACAGTAAACTAGATTTATAACAAACTGACATATAACGAACTGGTCTTTTGGCCCCGGACATTTGCTGTATATATGCTGTATATATGCCTATAACGAACTACAATTACAACGAACTGACAGATATAACGAACTGGTCTTTTGGCCCCGGACATTCGCTGTATATATGCTGTATATATGCCTATAACGAACTACAATTACAACGAACTGACATATAACGAACTCATCTTTTGGCCCTGGCCATTTGCTGTATATATGCTGTATATATGCCTATAACGAACTACAATTACAACGAACTGACAGATATAACGAACTCATCTTTTGGCCCTGGCCATTTGCTGTATATATGCTGTATATATGCCTATAACAAACTACAGTTACAACGAACTGACAGATATAACAAACTGGTCTTTTGGCCCCGGACATTTGCTGTATATATGCTGTGTATATGCCTATAACGACTACAGTTACAACAAACTAAAATTTGTGATCCCTTTGAGTTCGTTATAACTGTAGTTGACTGTAATTTATTGTCTTCTTTTATTATACCAGTAATTAATATTTTTCATATGATAGTTTCTCTTACATATTTAATCAGACATTCAGGTTAATACCGGACCCGAGTACAACAAAGAGCTACAAAGAATGTGATAAGACAGGCAGTATCTACAAATAAGCTTGGGTTGTGATACTGGACATATAGCAATATATATTTGTTAAAGAACATTGACAAACTCACTCAGTCACATTCACATTCACACACTGTTTGGACACATTCCTTATTCAAAAGCATGGTAAAGTAATGAGTGAGTGAGTTTGGTTTTACGCGCTTTTAGCAATATTCCAGCAATATCACGGCGGGGGACACCAGAAATGGGCTTCACACATTGTACCCATGTCGGGAATCGAACCCAGGTCTTCGGCATGATGAGCGAACGCTTTAACCACCAGGCTACCCGACCACCCCTAAACATAAAGTAATGATATGACTTATTATCAAATTGAATAATTAATAATTATTCCAATCAAATGATTGACACAGTATCAAAGTCAGATTTATGATTGTTACTTCAGGATGAGGCAAATCAACTCACAGTACAACATCCGTTTGGTATACTTAGACTTGTTGGCTCTTGCCATAAGAAAAATTTCTTTCAGTGATGTATCTGTTATGAAGGATAACATTGAAATAGTGCGAAGTTAAGTCATTTATTATCTTGCCCTCTTTCAAGATAAACGAAAGGGCATGATTTACAGAATAGATCGCAACAAAGATTTGCCTCTACACATCTGAAAGAAGAGAGATTGGTCTGTAGCAGTGGACTGCATCCGCATCCAGAGCATCTGCACAGAGAGCTTATCCCTGGCTGCCTCCTACCAAAAGAATGGTACTTGTTGTTACCCTGCCTGACATTTGGCATTAAGGGGATAAAACAAGGACTGGTCAGCTCGGAGTCAGTATGCTGTGTCTGAGTGGGGTATTCATGTTAAACTGCGGCATGGTATCTCGGTGAGCACAACACACGCACGCTATTTGAGTGCAATAATCTTGAACATGACCTCAAACAGCATTTCACCTCGACCACCTCGAAGGTCCGGGGTTCGATCCCCGGCTGCGTCATACCAAAAGACGTTAAAAGATGGTACTTGTTGTTACCCTGTCTGGCGCTCAGCATTAAGGGGTTAAAGCAAGGACTGGTCGGCTCGGAGTCAGTATACTGTGTCTGAGTGGGGTATTCATGTTAAACTGTGGCATGGTATCTCAGTGGGCTAGCACTATAAATCGGCATCCGTCCGGTCTAGAACAAGCAGCCACACACACACACACACACACACACACACACACACACACACACACACACACACACACACACACACACACACACACACACACACACACACACACACACACACACACACACATGTGCATGCACGTCGCTATATAAGTGCAATAATCTTGGACGCGACGTTAAACCCAATTTCACCTCACCTCACCATTGCACCTCACCTAGTGCAGCAGTGGGTAGCCTAGTGGTTAAAGTGTTTGCTCTTCACGTTGAAGCCCATGTTTGCTGCGACTATGTGTGAAGCCCATTCTTGTTGTACCCAACCATGACATTCAGAATATTGCTATAACATTAAATGTCAATGCCAGAGAATTATCAGTCGATTATCTATTGAAACAGATTCTATTGCTGATGAAAGGCAAATTACCATATTCAACGTAATAAGCGCCCAGGGCGCTCTCAAAATTAGAAATAGGGGGCTCTTATTGGAATATTATTTTGGTGATTTTGGAGTTGAATGATCGTAAATTTCGTGGTTTATGCTGACAGCCTGAAAGGATGATATACGACAGATATATTTTTCCAGAATTTAATTGCCCATAATTGAAGGTGCATATAACACATGAGTGCGTATTATACGTGAATAAATAAGTCTTGTGTACATTGATCAATCGGAAGGGGTGCTTAGTAGGATTGTTCCCCAGCTAATATATTAGCAAATATTGCCGTAGGCGCTTATTAGATCGGGGTGCTATTTACGTCGAATACGGTATATGAGATGGATCACTGAAAATCAGTGATGATAGTCAAGGTATAAATATACTCTCTCACTCCGATTCTAGTACAATTTGTGAAATTCTACTTACCCCCTGAACTACAGAGCGTCATCTTGGAGTGGAAAGACTATTCAGACGAGGTACCTATGTGCTATTTTGAATGGTGAGGTTGCAATGTGGTTCGAGTGTTGGCTTGCAACAGACACAGTCCGAGTTTGAATCCTATCAATTAATACAGTATGAGAAACTTAGTGATTCTCTTCTGATACTCATGTTCGTAAAACAAGCAGTGACACAACAAATGAAGATATAGATGAGTCTATATACAGTCTCAGAGAGTCAGTGTGATCTATAAGTGGCAGATTTCAAGAACAATGGAGCAACAGGACCTAAGACATTCTCATTCAACAACCTACTCAGCTGTTTGATGGCACTGATGATTCCGCTTGTATAACCATCTTGTATCGGATTTTATTTCAACAGTTTGAGAATCTAGCAGTCCGTTCAATCTATTCACAGGTTGTATATATCAGCTTTCAATCCTAGGAATTGATACGATCTATCTAGTTCATGTATGTATGTTGAAATTCTTCATTATGAAAATCAATTTGTCGCCATTTCTGTGATTGAATGACGTGGGCATGGTTGGAATGGGGATATATTAACTGCGAGCAGGTCCCTGTCATTAAAAGTCACTTTTCTATATGTCAAAAGAAAGAGTTTATTGTTGTAAATAGATGTTTTACTTCTACTCGTGAAATCATTGATTGTAATAGTAGGGTTTCTATACAACTCTTGATTAAAAAAACTTAATTCAATATCATATATTAATATTCGTTTCCGGAGCATAATTTGAAGGTGAGATGAGGTGAAATGGGATTTAACGTCGCATCCAAGATTATTGCACTTATATAGCGATATGCGTGTGCGTGGGGGGGGGGGGGGGCTACTTGTCCAGACTGATGCCAATTAATAGTGCTAGCCCACTGAGATACCACACCGTAGTTGAACATGTATACCCAACTCAGACACAGTATACTGACTCTGAGCCGACCAGTCCTTGTTTTAGCACCATGGAGGCGGTCCGCATAATTTGAAAAACGTCAAAGATTTTTGTATAACATGTATTAACCAGGAGCTGAAGTGGTGCTTTTTGCTATTGTGGGAGCCACGGGGATTTGTCATCTTCTGATGACTCTTTCAAATGTGCAACCATTCATTAAAGCTGTACATGATTTCATCAGCAAGTGTTGTGGCAACAAATAAATCATTTTCATTTGAGGAAAAAGATTAACTATTTCAAAGCAGGAAAGTACACAATATTAATAACGGATCATGATTTAAGATGTAACCTGTCATGCTAGTTGTCTCTGTGAATAATCATATCAATTTCAGGTGTTCTCACATCAATCATTAATTAGGTGTAATCGCTTCGTTCTCATTGTAATAGTCTGGCTTGGTCATAAGCAATCGAGTCCTTTGATTGTCATTCATGTGCCCTGAAACACTGAATTTTATGACTGTTGGATAGGGCTGCGACGATACAGGAAGGTCAAGATACGATACGCATCTCGATATTCTGGTCACGATACAATACGTATCTCGATACGCAATGATAAAAAAACAAGACCTAAAGCATGTCAAGATTGAACCTTTCATGATTTCGGAACAGTCAAAATTATTTTATAATAACAAGACTACTGAAGTTGTTAAGCTTCAAAGTGGAACTTTCCCTAACTTTCCTTCAAAACAATTCAAAGTTCAAACACCAGAAAATAAATAATGTACTTCACCAGTGATACAACTTCAAAGAGTTTTGATGCAATGGTCGAAGAAATTGTATCTGAAATTATTGTTTTATCAGGAATAATATATTCCAATATCGTGTTACTTTAGTTGCAGCTTTTACTATATATATATATATATATATATTTAAAGCCATAAGAACCACAAGCGTAGCATTTTGGTACTGGTGATTGCTGTTGCAGGATATTTTTACGTATGGAACAATTTGACCAGTCACTGTAGCGACTTCCAGCGCAACATGTATGTATGTCAAAACGTTATGTTGACATATATTAGCCAAATTGCCTCAAAAATGAATTTTATCGAGTCAAAGTATGGCATTTTTAATATATGTATCCATTCTGTAGCAACTGAAGTTCGTTTCAATGCGTCAAAACCGGTAATCTGACCGTGGTTGCTGTGTCTCTTCACACACGATTTCACCTAACTTAATGAAAACAATATTAAATGAGATTTTGAATAAAATTTGTAAAATATATTACAAACACAAGTCCATATATACAATGAACACGTTTTAATAACAAGATAGTATAATAATGGTATTGAATTGTGTACTTCAGTTCGGATTTGCTGACTGGTATTTCCGGTGTTACGTGCTTGCGGTGATCAGCTGATAATGTTCTTTTTGAGATGGGAAAAAACATCTGTCAGTGTACATGTAAAATCTGAGCTTATTAAAAATGTAAGTACGTTTTTTGGAGCCATGCATTACCGCGCACTATAACCAAGTTAGCGGTTTATAGAAAGGCACAATAGCGAGGAAACGCTGTACTTGAGATTTGCGTTCCGTATCGTGGCGTATCGATAAAGGGGCCCACGTGTATCGTATATCGTATCGTGGGTCAAGTATCGCGATGCATCAGAATATCGGTGTATCGTTTCACCCTGACTGTTGGATATATCTTTACATATTGTTATGTACACGTCTTGTGTGTTTTTATAGTTGTTGTTGTGTAGTTGTATCATTTAAGACGTGCAAGTTAAATATTCAATGAAATGTGGCACAGGAATGAAAACCAAAGGAATCGATCGTTTATGACCCAAAATGAAATCATTGTAACTTAACCAGCATTACTGAAGTCTCTTCTGGCTGATGTGAAGACACTGAGCTCAGTTCATGTCATGTCATGTCATGTCATGTCATTCTGTTGCTATCATCAATTCATGTCATTCTGTTGCTATCAAGTGTCATATGTGACACAAACTCATGTCAAAGTTATTAACACTATTTATTACCTACGAGGGCAAACATATCGGGGGTTCATAAAAATCATATGTGCCCTAGGATCATATCACGTCACGAGACAACAGTGTATTGTTTCCATCATCTGGACGGCATTGTTGACGTCATTCAAATCTTATTGTGACGTGAGGTCAGAATGACGTCACGCTAGACGTCATAGCTGAAGATTGTTGATGTCATTCGACAAATTTGGTTCTGCTGCTGTTGCGACTTGCTGTCCTTATATGTAAACACTAAAATTTGTCTCTGTTTGTAGACATCTTCTTCGGTAATAAATAGAACATTATGTTCGTGTTCATACTATGTTTACGACACTCATGCCTAGATACCGGAATTTAGACACTCATGTCATATAGTATGACATGAACCTGAATACAATATCCCCTATTTATTGACTGTTTAGAGAAAATATAATTGATACCTCTCTCAAGTAAAATAACACTTCATGCTAGAACTATTTTCTGTCTGCTTCCTTGACCAATCTCATTAAAATCACATCTTAGTTCTCGCTACCGCTAAACAAAGATCTGAGGACATCCCATTAGGGGTCACGTCAGAACGACCTTTCATCTGACCATGCAATCAGAGCGTCGCTTACCAGATCATAAAAGTGACATTTGGAATGTGATTTCTTCATGCAACCTTGAAAACTTTAACACGGGGTATTCCGAACTATAGTTATGGGTTTGACGACTGAATCCATACAATCTAGACCATATATTTGCCATTCCAGAATGTTCTTTTGTTCAGGTTTCAAATTTTTCATTGAGAATTTGTCAAAATATGTTTCGAAGCGTAGGCGCCAATTTGAATTTAGTGCCGTAAAACACGAGAAAGCTGCCTTCTGATTGGCTTATGTCAACTTCTTGTCAGTCCTTCCATTGGTCGGTCAAAATTTGCACAAGGTCGGTCTGATGTGACCCGTAATGGGATGTCGTCAGATCTTTGTTTAGCGATTGTGAGAACTAAGATCTGATTTTAATGAAATTGCTTCCTTGACCTAATGGTGTTAAGAATAAGATTTTGAGGATCAGTTAGAAAATACATGATGAAGACGGCATCCTTTCTTATATAATATCATGTATATATCATAATGATGACCAGACTAAGGTAACAGTTTCACTCGTAACTGAGCAGCATCAGAATAGCAACTTTACCAGGTTACTTAATTAGACTTTTGTGTTATTTATCAAGAAACTACAAATATTCTCCAGATGTATCTGGTTTAATGCCACAGTAAATGTCAAAGAAACAATATGTAATATGGCAAGTTGATAGTGAATACTTATTTTTTTGAAGGTATATATACTTAGAAGTTGACGGACGACAAAGTAGACACAATTTATAGATAACAACTTCTTTCATACTGTAAAGGCGACGTTACAGTATAGATCCTTATACCATTGTCAAGCAAGACTGGACAGTTAGAGAAGTTGTTATCCATAAATTGTGTCTACTCAGTGAATACTTACTTTGAGTGAATCCCCATAGAATTGGTCCCCAGCATCCTAACCTGTCACAAGAGGCGACTCAATGGATCTGACTCAGTGACCTGGTTGATCCTGTGCCATCATACCCTGATGGCGTGGAATGTTGCTCACAATATCAATCACTGGATTGTCGGGTCAGATTCAATTATTTACAGACCGGGTCAGATGGCTATATTATAGCAATTAATATGCAGTTGTATGTATGATCCATGTGACAGCACAACTCCGAAACATGTTGTTTACTTCTGAAATTTCACTCCTGTATGACACTGACAAAGGAAAATATTACCTATCTACGATATAGTTGAATACCATTATCAACTGGGTAATAAATCCAGTATTATGACTGTCACAGCTGTATCTTCATGAATATCATTATTTGTAATGTATTTATTGATAAATACTATATTTATTTGAAAATATATACTCCATGCTTCATTCAAGTGAAATTGCACTTACTGCTGTTACTGTTGTTGAAGCTCTACAGAAAATAACAGGGTTGGGAATTGGACCAAAAAGTGTATTGGGATATACATGTATTGCAATATTATTGCAATATATTGGGTAATAATTTCTACCAAGAGAAAAGCTTTTTTCATATCCCTTTGACAAATATTAATATGAAAGCTGCAATGTTAACAATTTGGTCAAAATTATGAACCAATTTTAATAAATTGTACTATTATTTTTATCTACAATCAAATAAAGAGTATGAAGCATTTGTTTTGTCTTTGATATAATAAGGTAAGACTTTACATCATGGCATATATACATGTCAGTCACAGTCTCCAACCTTTTTTAATCACATTTGAATAATGTTAACTCTGTGAAACAGTTTGAAAAACAATGAAACATTAACATTAACATTAACATAAATTTGATAAGAGTTATACATCATGACAAATTCCATGTCAGTCATTGTCTCTCATCAAACATTGTGAAAAAAATTATACTCAATGTCAGAAGATACAACTGGTCAAATTTCAAATGTTTTACCACTACCAGCACTGTGATCAGTGATCACAGTACTGGTAGTGGCCCTTTTGTTTGGCACGATGTCAAAGGCGTCCGCCATGTTGGATAAACAATCAAGGGAAGTAACTCTAGTTCCAAGTTGTCAGCAACGTTCGTTCCCGATGATTTCCGATTGTAAAATAGGTATTTTTATCAGGTGGTGTTTGAATAATGAGGGAAAAACCGATATGCCAAAAACGTATCGCGATACGTATCGTGATGAATTTGTATTGCAATATACCGGTATACCGATAAAACCGCACATCCCTAGAAAATAACTATTACATATGGCTGCAGTGTTACTGGGTGCAGCATCAGGCAACAAATACTTACTTTTTATGCAACATTTGGTGAGTGGCGGGTTCTACCGGTAGAGCGGGACATGCTTACTCTTTCTGCAAACACCTGGTGTCATCACTGATTTTCAGTGATGACACCATATAATTCTTATCACTCTTTTGCAGTTTATGCCCAATGGAATCTATTTCAGCAGATAAATGAGACTGGTTATTCTTCTGGCGTTAATGTTTTGAATGGTTGATTCCGTGCCATCATACTCCACATGCAGTGTTACTAAATGTGACAAATTTTATGACCTAAAACTAAGTATTTTTTAACTGTAAAATACATCATATTAATTGGTCTGTCCCTAAAAACAAAACTTCAATTCAAACCCAGGGATTTAGAAGAAGGGAATATAATGTTCTTTACTGAAACAAGGGGGTCTTTCCTATGGAAGCCCATGAAGGCCACAAAATTGTATTTTTGTTCTTGTAAATTCTGGTCTTGGAAATTTAAGTTCTTATCTGGCAACAGTGTTAACTGAAAGCAGAAAGCCTTGGTAATTAAGTTCTTTTAACAAATTCAGTTTATCTTGAATTTTCAAATTATACAAGACAATTTTTCAACTTAATTAATATCTTGAATTTTCTAGATAGTATAAGATAGTTTTCAGAATAATTTTCAAATTAGTCTCTTGAATTTCAAGATACTATCTTGAATTTTCAATGAAGTATCTTAAATTTTCAGCTAAGTATCTTGAAATTAAAAAGATAAATAAATGGAATGGCTTCTTACATCTGGCATATATAGTTGTAATGTACTTCTAAAGGCCAGCTGATCAAACACTACAAGTTTGATATGCGAGATGTGCATTTTAAGAAATTAAATCAATAAAATCTCTCTCCAAACCAAATGTGTATGGACAATATTCTTTTCATGTAAATAGATTATGCTGGCTAGAACAAAGTGAGCTATACAAAGCCAACAGCAGCCTGTATGAACACACTTCCTATAGACCTATAAACTGTAATTTTCATATGATCAGATATTTGAATATGTCATCTCATTTAGCCTTACACTTAATGCTTATGAAGACCCAAGAGCATATATTTAATAAAACGGTCCTCTCTATTTGATACTCATCCCCTTCTCAGCTCAATCAGCCCATACCCATCCCCTTCTCAGCTCATAGAGACCATGCCCATCCCTTTCTCAGCTCATAGAGCCTATGCCCATCCCCTTCTCAGCTCATACAGCCCATGCCCATCCCCTTCTTAGCTCATAGAAACCATGCCAATCCCCTTCTCAGCTCATACAGCCCATGCCCATCCCCTTCTCAGCTCATACAGCCCATGCCCATCCCCTTCTCAGCTCATAGAAACCATGCCCGACCCCCTTCTCAGCTCATACAGCCCATGCCCATCCCCTTCCAAGCTCATACAGCCCATGTCCATCCCCTTCTCAGCTCATACAGCCCATGCCCATCCCCTTCTCAGCTCATACAGCCCATGCCCATCCCCTTCTCAGCTCATAGAGACCATGCCATCCCCTTCTCAGCTCATAGAGACCATGCCCATCCCCTTCTCAGCTCATAGAGCCTATGCCCATCCCCTTCTCAGCTCACACAGCCCATGCCCATCCCCTTCTCAGCTCATAGAGCCCATGCCCATCCCCTTCTCAGATCATAGAGACCATGCCCATCCCCTTCTCAGCTCATAGAGACCATGCCCATCCCCTTCTCAGCTCATAGAGACCATGCCCATCCCCTTTTCAGCTCATAGAGCCCATGCCCATCCCCTTCTCAGCTCATAGAGACCATGCCCATCCCCTTCTCAGCCCAGAGAGCCTATGCCCATCCCCTTTTCAGCTCATAGAGCCTATGCCCATCCCCTTCTCAGGTCAAAGAGCCTATGCCCATCCCCTTCTCAGCTCAATCAGCCCATACTCATCCCCTTCTCAGCTCTAGGTAAATGCGGGTTCCTCGATACAAACTTGATATGTTGACATGACATTATTCATACCCTTTTTCAGGGACCATGTGTTAGTTACCTTACACTTTGATGTGTGCAGTATGACATGCTTTATTGTGATATAAAACTAATATCTTCCACATTTTAGCAATATATACAGTGATACACTGTCATGGTGTCATGGCAGATGTATCATTTACATATTCATGCAATAACTGAAAATATCCAAACCAATATTTTATCTCTTCTCTATAACTTCCATGAAGAGAATTGATCTATTCTGATAATGGTAATAGGACATCTCTTGTTAAGTTTCAACCGGCCATCCTCCAGTGGACATTATCACAGGTAGCTGTTAACGCTCATCAGATAACGAAACAATCCATCACACATTACTGTCACATGCAATGGTATTAGACACAGTAGTTCGAAGCTTACCTTCTTATCGCATTCGTCCTCACAATAGTAGTCTTTGGCTTTTGTCGTTCGTTTCCCGGGGTAATGTGTGTAAACATAGAATGCATTTTACTCCGAAGTTTGCAGACAAATTCTGGCAGCGATACGGCGCTTACGTTTTCCATGTATCTGTCACTTATTGGCGCCGATGGAACCCATGTAAACTGATCCTGATGCTGAAGAGCATCACACAGCTCAACTGATGCAGCTACGATTGACTGAGATGACGAGATATCAAGAGATACGTCCAGGCTTCATTGCAACATTAAATATTTCTTATGTTTATTAGCTTTGTAACAAACTAAAAAAGGTTTTAATGTAGACTATTGCACATTTTCTGCTGTCAACTCTTGATTCAGGGCGAGATGTGGGCTGTGGCTAATGTAGAGGGAAGCTGACTGATGAATGGTGCTTCCTTCATGTAATTAACTGTGTGCAAGATTCACCTGTTTCTAAAACCAGCTTGTCAGTCGATTGTTTATCTCTACTATTCATGTTTAATTTCATATTGCCATTTTAATCAATGGTTTAAATACACCAGTTTTTGTCGAATAAATGTGCTAAGTTATATTCCTCTGATACCTCTCTTGTTAACTTTTGTATGTTTTTTGTCAAAGGAAATAGGTTTGATGATAACTGAAAATTGATAATTGGAACTTGGTAATTATTTGGAGGATGGTTAATAATAATCTGTGGGATGTTATTGACAATATGGCTTTAGAGATTGATAAGTCTTCTGTGTACATAATAAACCTTATATCTGGACAAAATCAGGGAAGGTTTTTTGTGAGTATTGGCGTCGAAAAAATGAGCCACACCCTCAAAGTTTCTGTTCCTTTCGAACATAAGTGTAATGGAAATAACTTAAAGTCTAATCTAGGTTGGTAACACTCACTCACTCAAAGCTGATGCAGTGCATGGTTATCCTAAAACCAGTCTATATTGCATACATTATATTGTGTGATACATTCCCTCACTGTGTAATGCACTCACTCACTCATGGGGGGCACGAGTTGTCCAGTCATCTGAGGCGCTGCAATTCGCTGTGCAGAGTTGCATCCATTGGTCACACCAGAAACCTATGATTGTGGGTTCGAATCCTGGTTTGCCCCGATTATGTTTCTAGGTTTGTCAGCATCAACCCGTGCTCGTGGATATCACCGAAGTGGTAAACATCTAAGACCTGCATCACTTCGGGCTTTCTTCCCACATTAAGCTGACACGCCACGATATAACTGGAATAATGTTGAAAGCGGCATTAAACCCAACTCACTCACTCAAAGCTGATGCAGTGCATGGTTATCCTAAAACCAGTCTATAATGCATTATACATTATATAGTGTGATGCATTGCGTCTGTGTAATGCACTCACTCACTCATTCACTCTCTGTATAACCTTTGCACAACTGTTTTTGAAGTATGCCAACCTGGTGATCAGGTTATCGATAAACATATTTGTTACCCTTAACAGTCTCACGTATGTTTTCAATATAAATGACATGACTACCACTTGCATACATTTGGCATTATTTTTGCATACATATAGCACTTTATGCTAACTTGGGATCATGAAATACACCCATGCTTTTCAAAAGAGCTCTGATTCAGTGCCGACAATCTCCATAACACATGCTCTGAGTATACTCAGTTGCGTCAGATTCTCTGAGCTTCAATAACCCCTCGATTACATCCCTGAAATGTGGCATTGTCTCGATGCATCTCCTCCAAGACACTTTACATCCACAAACAGTCGATATATAGTTTCCATATATCATTCATGCCAGTAGTTATCTGTTTCCTTGTGTGCAAATATTTCATAATGATAGAAAATCTCCAGCATTCTCTTCGGATAAGAAGATTACTGACATGGTGGGACATTAGATGTGGGACAGTAACTTGAGTCTAGGGAATCAAAATTGTTCTGTGACGAGATTAAAATGGCCTCATCATTTGTCTATGAAAGTTTTTCTGTTGCATTGACCATAAATTATAATAAATTGTCACAAAATACATTATTATACCTCCATGTCAGAATGATGCATCATGTGTCCTTGATAAAATACTGTGTATCCTGCCTTGAAGGGAAATAAATTTCTCAGTGGGAGAATAAATCCCTTATACCCCGCCATGAAGAACACAGGATGCTGGCCACTTCATTTGTCTATGACAGTTTTTCTGTTACATTGACCATAAATTATAATATATTGTCACAAAATACATTATTATACCTCCATGTCAGAATGATGCATCACGTGTCCTTGATAAAATACTGTGTATCCTGCCTTGAAGGGAAATAAATTTCTCAGTGGGAGAATAAATCCCTTATACCCCGCCATGAAGAACACAGGATGCTGGCCACATCATTTGTCTATGACAGTTTTTCTGTTACATTGACCATAAATTATAATATATTGTCACAAAATACATTATTATTCCTACATGTCAGAATGATGCATCACGTGACCTTTATAAAATACTCTGTATCCTGCCTTGAAGGGAAAGAAATTTCTCAGCGGGAGAATAAATCCCTTATGCTCCCCTTCGATGCAAAAAGTTGCGCACTTTTTCTGAGTCAATGAAAGTCATGTAACATGGCACAAATTAACCTTAGCTCAATGGAACAGCTGTTTTAATTCTTTTACAATGTCATATTGAAACATGTTGGTAAAATAAATTCTTTGTAGCATGATCACTCGGGGGTACATGGGGTTTAATGCGTCCCTCGTTAGGGTTCATACTACGAGCCTGAAGTTGGACATAAAACACCATGTACCCCGAGTGACCATGCTGCAACTTACAATGAGACCCCTACCATTGGTATGAATGACCTGTGTACTTGGTGCCTTGGTCAAGTCATGGCAAAGACTGTCAGTTAACTGCAATGGGTCAGTCTTCAAGTTGCAAGCTCCCCACAGTGTTAGCCCATTCTCAGAACTCTCTATACTAATGAAGATCCGGGGTAGAATAGGTCTTCAGCAACCCATGCTTGCCGTAAAAGGTGACTATGCTTGTCATAAGAGGTGACTAACGGGATCGGTCGGTCAGGCTCTCTGATTTGGTTGATGCATGTCTTCGATCCCAATTGTGTGGATCGATGCTCATGATATCAATCACTGGATTGTCTGGTCCAGACTCGATTATTTACAGACCACCGTCATATAGCTGGAATATTGCTGAGGACAGCGTTAAACAACAAACCAACCAACCAACCAACCAACCAACCAACCAACCAACCAAAATCAGAACTCTCTATACTATCACTGCTTCCCACTGTACTTAACAGCCTAAAACCATGCATGGAGTTACATGGAGTAACTCGCAACACTAACCGTGATGTTTATGTGCAAATGATGACTGTTATGACACCATACACTCTCCCCAACCCTCACCCCCAGCTAGATTGTTTTGTTTGTTTGTCAATTTGAATTTCTATTTCATTTCACTGTCTGAATAGATTGGGTTAGAACATGATGGTCGACAAGGCTTTCGGGGATTAACCTACGCCATGTGAAGCTTTTGCCGCTCCAGTTGTACAACCGTACAATCAAACATTATAATTGCATGTATATCCAGTATTCAAATTCAGTTTCTAAAATCATAATAACCACCTCTGTTTGTCACAAGCCACATCACCACAGAAGCTCTTAGTCAAAGAAAAATATTTCTTTTTCAATCACTGTCGGTACTCATTTTGAACAACATGTGAGATTCCAACAGGTAATCTAGCTCAACAGTGAAAACACAGTATGTTTTATCACCTATAATCTTTCTGCTATTGCTGTCAGTCACAGCTGATGGTTGCCATTTCATTACGAATTCTATGTACAAATTTGAGCTAATGTTTCTGTGCACATATATTTCAAGGTGTCTTCATTTGTATGGCTGTAAGAAAAGATTTCAGTGGGTGATTTTATTAATTTATTGTAAATCAAAGATTTCATGAAGTCAGCAGCTTCTTAAAGTGAGTGAGCTGAGTTGGGTTTAACGCCGCTTTTAACTGTATTCCAGTTATATCGCGGCGTGTCAGCGTAATGTGGGAGGAAAGCCCGAAGTGATGCAGGTCTCCGACGTTTACCACTTTGGTGAAACCAAGGAGCACATGTATGGTGCTGACAAACTTAGAAACATAATCGGGGTGAACCAGGATTCGAACCCACAATCATAGGTTTCTGGCGTGCCCAAAGGACGCAACTCTGCACAGGGAATCGCGGCGCCTTAGACGACTAGGCCACCCGTGCCCACCGCAGCCTCTTTAATGTCTTAAAGGGTTAATATTGTTCCAGTTACATATAATTTCAAAATAAGGGAGGTGGGTTGGCTTTGTAATGTTTTATTTTTCGTTTATTCTTTCATCTGCAACAATAAAAGGAGAACTTCTTTAGGGTTTGCTGTGTTTGATGTGATTTTTTTCATGTGTGGTGCATGTTTTTTCATGAACTGAAAATTAGTTTGGGTCAGCACCTTTAATTTGGGTCATTCAGCTTCTCAGAACCAAGTCCCTCTTTGTATAGGCCTTCCAGCAATTCAAGATGGTTTGCATGGGTGAATTCAACTATAGATACTGAACAATAAAAGTAAGGATCTTAAATATATATCTGTTGATATATTTTTGAAGTGAAGACAGAGCACACAATTTCATAAAAAATTTCCCCGAAATATTCATGATCCCTTACTTTATTTGTTCAGTATACATGGAACTGAACTTTCTTGGAACTGGTCCGTTATGTTTATCCAGAATAAACCAATCATCTTCTTGCATACATCTTACATATGCTTTTGATATCCTTTGTAAATATACACATCACCAGGGAGATTTTTATCCCTAAGTCTATCAAAGTGAATTTCCAAGTATCTAGATGTGAACCACAGGCGTCAGAAGATTCATATCAGATTCCAATCATAATCTATGTTTTCATAGTTTTTAGATCCAGACGTTCAGTTGCCAAATGAATAATTGATAAAGTAAGCATATTTACCAGCAGTCTTGGCTTAGAAATAAGTATACTCATGACAACATTTTGAGTTACATGTATAAATAAACATATAAACTAGATTCAAGCTATGTGGGGACATGAGTGGCCCAGTCATCTAAAGTGCTGTAATTTGCTGTGCAGAGTTGTGCCCCTTAGGAGTGCAGGATCCTATGATCGTAACAATAAGGACACAACACTGTTATTCCTGCTCCAAGCCTTCACCTTTGATTGAGGTCAAGGTCACTGTTCTTTAACCTGAGTTTGTTCAATTGAGGAGAAGGTAAAAGCGAAGCCAACAGATTATTAAATTCAAAAGTATATATGATAACTGTTCTAAATAATTAACTTCTCACAGCCTATGGCATCAATGGTGGAAAGTAATGTGAAATAATGGCTGACATGCCTGTATTTCACTACCATGGCATGGATATATGGCTCTTCAAATGGATAAGGACGTTTGTGTTGACCTGTATTGAGCTCTTGATGCATTGCCACAAGTAGAACATATTTCCATGCTGTGAACAGCTGTAGTCCAGTAAACATCACGCTGACCTTCCATCATATATCTGCCATTGTTACATCCAGACACACAGACTATAACTCAAACATGGCCTCCATTTCGAAGCATCCAGACACTGGCTATAACTCAAGCATGGCTCCCATATTTACCATGCAGACACATAGACTTTTACTCGTCTCATTTGGATTCCAGATTTAAAATGGTCCCCAGCAAGCATGGATGGGGGGGTTGTTGCTCATAATATCGACCACTGGATTGTCTGGTCCTGACTTAGTTATTTACAGGCTGTCACCATATAACAACAAACAAACAATTACTCAAACATTTGGTCGTCATATCGACTGTCAAGACAAACTGTTATAATCTGCAACTTCTGTCCCCCAAGATTCATTTGATAGTGAGAACCAACAGAACTTGTACAACTGGACCAGTATTTTGATAATTCTGATAATACAAAACAGAACTAAACTCTCATAACACTTGCATTCCCAAGCTGAATGAATGCATGATTGGTTGGTTTGTTGTTAAATGCCACAATCCAGTAATCATGAGCATCGATCCACGCAATTGGGATCGATGACATGCATCAACCGAGTCAGCAAGCCTGACCACCCGATCCCGTTGGTCGCATCTTACAACAAGCATAGTCACCTTTAACGGCAAGCATGGGTTGCTGAAGACCTATTCTACCCCGAATCTTCACAGGTCGGATGAATGCATGAAGCAGTTTTGTTGGTTTACACTTGGTCGCTGGTCCAAAAAAGAGAAATTGTCACAAGGCTCATGAATGTCTCCATTTTCCTACTAAATTAAACGCGCAGGCGTAACTCTTTATTGGTCTACATCGCTGCAAACTATGCAGTAAACATTTTGATGTGCAGTAAACTGTTTATAACGAACATGCAATTAACAAACTGACGGATATAACAAACTGTTTTTTTGGTCCCGGCCATTTGCTGTATATATGCTGTATACATGCGGGCGGTCGGGTAGCCCAGTGGTTAAAGCGTTCGCTCGTCACGCCGAAGACCCGGGTTCGATTCCTGACATGGGTACAATGTGTGAAGCCCATTCTGGTGTCCCCCGCCTTGATATTGCTGGAATATTGCTAAGAGCAGCGTAAAACCATACTCACTCACTCACTCACTCACTGTATACATGCTTATAACGAGCAATGGTTGAAACAAACTAAACTTAGTGGTACCTTTGAGTTCGTTATAAACATAGTTTACTGTATTTCGTATTTCGCAATGAATTCTCTTTTCAGCACTTACTAATTTGAGTGATATTTCAATTCAATTTTTTTTATATATATATACATACCATTAGAGTTGGAGGTATTAAAAAAAAATGTCACAAAAGCGTATTTGTAAACCAATAATGGCATGAGACGTTTTGTTTTGATGACATGAGAGATTGTATGTATCAAATGGGGAGGTGAGTTCTTCACACCTGTTGGTGTGTGTTTCAGGAGACATGGCGCTGCCAGAAACACTCCTACAGCAACTATTCTTGGAACTACCTGTTAACTGCCTTGACAAGATCAAAATAGCATCTTTCAAAATATCAAGGTTATAACATGGGAACTTTGTAGTAATTTGGTATCAGAGAAAATCAATATGGAGTCCCATTTGTTTCATAAAATCAATTGATACAGACACTAGTAGCTATTATGCGTTCCAACATCAATTAATTCCTGGATGGCTTTAAGAACTGAACAAATGTTCCAGTTGTGCTTCTCTGTAAAACATCTGTTCCTCACGTATGAATATACTTTTTGGCAATTCTTGTTGTTGTGTTGATATGTTTTTTCTTATAGTTGTTTCGTCTGTTCACAGGAATCCAAGTTTTGAGTGTTACATCCCACATAATGGCTTCATGGACAGATGTGGTAAGTTTTATACATTGCTGCCATCTTAGAAACTAAAACGTGTGTCTGTTTAAACACGACTGCTTCCGTGGTCTAGTGATGTAGCATCTGCCTGGAGAACGGAAGGTTGGTGGTTCGATCCCTGGATGGGTCACACCAGAAGACATTAAAAGTGGTACTTGTTGTTACCCTGTCTGACGCTTGGCATTAAGGGATAAAACAAGGACTGGTCGTCTCGAAGTATACTGTGTCTGAGTCAGGTATTCATGTTAAACTGAGGCAAGGAATCTCAGTGGGCGAGCACTATGAGACCAGCAGTAGTCTGGACTGTACAGGCAGACACACACGCATGTGCACATCTCCCAAAAAATGCAATGTTAAACCCCATTTCACTTCACCTCATCTGTGTATATAGGATTTTATCCGTGAGTTCCAACTAAGTGTTTGTTGTCATATTGGAAATATTCAGAGGTAATATATACCATTCTGTACAGTTATGTAAAACTAATTATAGCTATTTGACCGGCCAGCCACCATCTGGTAAAAAAACATACCAATTATCTGCAGGTCTGTTTTGAAATTGAGATGGGATAATGATTGATCGGATGTTTCTGTTGTCGAAATATAGATGCAGGAATATTCCAAAAAGAGGTGTAACACTCCCTCACTCACATTAACACAAAAACTTCTTACAAGCACAATCGACACAAAGACAAATATATTTTTTGCAGACACCATCACTGACATTTCTAAGACACACATCCCACAGCCATCATGCATCTCTACCATGAGGACTTTCTCCAGACACCCCTCTCTAAATTGTAGACCTCTTCCTGACACTGCTGTCATTTCGATATCCCTTTCCCCTGAAAACTGAAGTCAATCAGACATCTGACCGACACCTCCTTCAAGAGATAGAGACATTTCACAGATACCATGTCTAAGCCAAAGACATCCTTGCCTCCATTGTTTCCAAGCCATTTTTTGTGAACATTCCTCGTAGTGTTTCACAGAAGTCTAGAAAAAGTTTCCTAATAAGACAGCAGAGGTTATAATGTGTTGAACGCCAGGTCAACGATCTTTACCTTGTTCATCTGTATTGCCAGACCTTCTCGCATCAGAGATGGAAGCAGTGGTGGGAGTAGTAATAAATTGGCCACTTTACACCTTGAGATCATAACCCTACGCCGACATCAAAAAGTTCTGTCAGCAGGTGGTCGATGTATGTGCTCTCTTGCGTCTGTTAATAAAAGACGTGCCGTAATCTGCTTGCAGTTTCGTTTGAGTGAGCTCTTGGAATGAAATTAGCTTTTCTCCATGGTTAAATTGTACTTATTGAATCAGTGAGGAATTGGGAAGGATGCATATTTCAAAAGAAAATTATGTGATGACATGTTAGTGGGATATGGACCATGAAATTGTGGGGGAAAAAACAAATTTCCGATCTTCTTTTTCTTCTTTTTCTCTCCACAGTGGAATCAGTGCTTAAGGAACACACATGACAGAGACAGAATGGAATTTAACAATATTAAAGGAGAACTACACACAACACATTGGTTACCATGGTCACCGGGCCAGTCGGGTAGCCTAGTGGTTAAAGCGTTCGCTCGTCTTTCGAAGACCCAGGTTCGATTCCCGACATAGGTACAATGTGTGAAGCCCATTTTTTATGTCCCCTGCCGTGATATTGCTGGAATATTGCTAAAAGCGGCGTAAAACCATACTCACTCACTCACTACCATGGCCACCAGTCTCACTTTTTGAGAATAATAAAACTATCTGGTTGACCTGTTGTTTTTTCTCCAAACCCAGTGATGTTACTCTCTTTGCCATGCTAAACACCCCTGTGTTTGGAAGATTTGCAAAGGGGTGCTTAAAACCATACATAACAGTATATGTTTGATGTCACATATCAAGCAGGATGAAACTTCAATATCACGTGGTGATGAAACTGAACATTTGGAATAATAGCTCACTACACAAGGTGACTGACAACTTATATTGTATTTCCGAAATTAATGCTGTAAACAGTATTGTCAAAGTTTCTTATCCATTCTTATCATTGTCTCTGCTCTTTTTCCTTTCAATGGAATCTGTGTCAATGGTTGACACTGGTTGACTGGCGTTGACAATTATATAGACGATAACGGAAATAGCAATCACACTGAAATTCATTTTGTGTTGCTCCTGTGTTGAGTTAGTAAACAATCCTACACATCTTTACGTCGATAATTTCTTAGTGCAAACATCAAAGGAAAATAATCTGCAACCATTATTCTACCACAAATGAAACTATCAAAGTTATTTTAGTTTTTGGGGTGGTACTAAGGTATGGGACTCTTTTAAAGATTACTTGCATATTGGTCGAGAATTTGGTCAGGTGGTGTTTATTTGAAGAGCGCTAAATACAGTGATTATGGTACATGAATGACCATTCTGAAGTGATCTGTTGACTAATCAGATGTAACTGCTTATTGAATTGTGTCTCCTCAAGTTGTTCTAATTTGAAAGATTTGAGTCCTGAAACCATTTACTAAATAAGAATAACAGTAAATGTTATCCTCTTTGATTCCAGGAAAAGTTGTTTAAGAAGTGCATATGAAAAAAGTTGTGCTTTTGTTGAAGAAAGTTTCCTACAAATGTTTTATTGCTGTTGTGCTAAGTTGTAACTGTTAGTTGAAAAAGTTGATCTCATCTTCCAGTTTCACACTTCATTAGCACAAATAGGTATCATTATTGATTGAAATGTAACCAATTAGAGCCCCAGAGTAAACAAATGTCAACATTTTGTTTTGAAAGAAAACGAGCATAAAGATAACTCACCCCTTCGTCTTCTTCGCTCCACATGTAAAGCCCCCGACATGTTCATACCACGGCTCATAGATCGTACAGCCAATCCATTGATTCCAACTTTCTCTCAAATTAAAAGTTATTTTGAAATGTGGGGGGTTGAGAAATGAGTTCTACAGTGGGCGATGGCCCAAGTCATTGAGAACTCCACAGTGAGGGTAAGCCGGCCAGAGACAGGCAGGGGGATGCGTGATGGGGGATGCGGAAGAGGATTCCGGGAGCAGGGAGGGGTAACACGAGAAGCTAGCTGATCACTTAAACACGCTCAGATCAATTATCAGTGATTGGGAGCATAGATGACGAAGGTAGTTATGAGATGCTGTTGAGAGACATGCTCGATCACACAGCCAGCTAATTGTTAGGCAGGAGGAATGATTTCAGGATACTTTGCTCCAGGATTCAGAGAACTTTGAACATGTTTATGTGGTTGTTAATGAAGGGAGGATCAAGGAATTAGCACAGAGCAAATAAACCTGGCAATGCTACACAGGTATAATGATATTAGGAGATGATGTCTTCTCCTTACTGTACAGCGGGGGCTACTTCTATCAGAGGAGTTGAAGTCAACATGTTGATTGAGGTTATTTATACTACTCAAAAGAAGTTAAAGAACACCTGATTCTTTTATATCACTCGTTGATCTGCCATTGCATGACAAAGTAGACAATGTATGGAGAATAACTTCTTCATTATCCATAACAAAGTAGACAAAATTTATGAATTACAACTTTTTTTATGCTTGACAAAGTAGACAAAATTTATGGAAAACAACTTTATTTTTCTAAAGAATAGTATGTTAAAGAAATTGTTATGCATAATTTGTGTGTAAATTGTGTCTACTTTGTCATCCATCAACTTCTAAGAAATGCCTATCAAACTGTCATGGCATGACAGATTAACTTTAGTAATTTGAAAGAATCGGGTGTTCTTTAACTTCTTTTGAGTAGTATACATATTGTTTAGGGCACAAATTTTACAAACAAGAATAGAACATGAGTATTTGTAGTGGGCAGAATCATTATTTGAAGCTTTATTCTTTACAAACTGGAGAATAATCTTGGCTTTTTTAGGTCACATAAATTCTTTCTTCCCTCCATATTTACATCATGTACAAGAAAATTCGTAAAAACACGGAAGTATGTTAGTTCAGCCTTTCTCACAAACCTTATATCTGGACAAAATCAGGGAAGGTTTTATTGTGAATATTGGTGTCGAAAAAATGAGCCACACCCTCAAAGTTTCTGTTCCTTTCGAACAAAAGTGTAATGGAAATAACTTAAAGTCTAATCTAGATGTGTAACACTCACTCACTCACTCAGCTGATACAGTGCATGGTTATCCTAAAAGCAGTCTATATTGCATACATATTTACAGACTGCCGTCATGTTGCTGGAATAATGCTGAGTGCGGCAAACAAAACACTCACTAGCTCACTCAGATTCACTCACTTACACACTCTGTCACTCACTCACTCACTCACTCACTCACTCACTCACTCACTCACTCACTCACTTACACACTCACTCACTCACTCACTCACTCACTCACTCACTTACACACTCTGTCACTCACTCACTCACTCACTCACTTACACATACTGTCACTCACTCACTCACTCGCCAGTAGCGTGGTGCAGGCCTGTTGACATGTAGACGTGTATTCAGGTAGTGAAGTCTCATCTGAGACTGACATTTGGAAACTTTTTGAAAGCACCATTGCAAAAGCAATACACCACTGCTGATCGTCATGGTAAATTACCAGTTGTAACAGAATTGTCATGTAAATAATGTCTCCAGGAAGATAGCTTTGAAGATATGGGAGATTACTTTCACACCCTAATTAGTTGAATGATGGCCCAGAAACAAAGTGAGATGGTGAACCAGAGAGTCCTTTCCACAAAATTGTCTATTTGTTCTAAGCCTTTTCTCTGCTCTTAAATGACATGAATGCGTAAAGTTGAGCCCCAGTTTGTTTACCTGCTGGCTATGTTAACACACTAATTGGAACCGTGGTACAATTGAGAACTCTTCAGTTGGGAGATACAAACATGAGCGATGGTGTGATTACGGGACGGAGATACAGCAGTAGGTTAAGGGACAAGCATCCCGTTATAGGTAGTTTGTTTTCTGTACAGGAATTTGAGATATTGTCCTTGTTAGTTTTTATGAGTCATAACATTTCGATTTTCTTTTTTGCACTGTTGGTCTTTGAGGTGGTTCCATCTTGGTTTTAATTTGTACTCTGTGGAGTTTGTTGCAATCAGGAATGTAAAGTTTCATATAGTATCTTGTGAAGAGGAATTATCTACTCAGTCTGTTGCACATTTTCAGTATGTCTCGATGTTGCAATAAGTACCTTGTAATAAATGTTTTGTTTGTTTATTTGATGTTTAATGCTGCACTCTGCAATACTCCACCTATATGACGGAGATCTGTAAATAATCAAGTCTGAACCAGACAATCCAGTGATTGATATCATAAGCATTGACCTACGCAATTGTGGTGATGACATGCATCAACCAAGTCAGCGAACCTGACCACCCTATTCCGTTAGTCGCCTCTTGAGACAAGCATATTCGCCTTTTACGGCAAGCATGGGTTCCTGAAGACCTATTCTACCCCGGATCTTCACGGGTATTGTCATAAATGAAATTATTTCCTGTTAGGTTGATATACGCCATAACCTGTGAGTTACCATCAAACTTGATGGGCTGTCCATGTGTCATGCCTTGTTCCTCTTTCATTGATGTGTCAGCCTTACGTTTGCATGGGCGAAAATATGGTTGCTTCTAATATATTTTGTTTGTGTTTTTGTTTGATATTTATTTCCAGAATTAACCAACCTCAAATCAACATGTTCTATTTCCTCCTGAATCTTTGCAAATTGACCGAAAAAATATGTGAATGAAATTTGGTCTGGAGTCTTGTAGTTGTGGATAGAGAGACACAGTGGCAAGTGAGTGAGCTGGGGTCAATGCCACTTTGAACAGTTGTATCACGGCATGTCAGCTTAATGTTGGAGGAAAGCCTGAAGTGATGCAGGTCTCAGACATTTACCACTTTGGTGAAACCCACGAGCACGGGTTTGGTGAAGCAAACCTAGAAACATAATCAGGGCGAACCGGGATTTGAACACAAAATCATAGATTTCTGGACGCAACTCTGTACAGAGAATATTTCATTGGCTTTGTCGTTATATTGTCATTATCTTTGGACATTCATTCCATCTTGTATTGTGTAAATATCATCATGTATATATAGTTATAGTTAAGAAGTAGCTCTGAAACATCATGACGATGAATAAAAGAAGTTGTTATGCATAAAAAGTGTCACGTATTCATACTGGAAAACTGTTCAAAGCTCTCTTAACTCACTGACTACGTGCACTATGGAATGATATTCAATATAGCATTGAAAGAGATAGCGTTTTATATAATAACTTTATTGGCTATATATGCAGTTGTATTTGTTGCATATATTACTTTATATAAATCAATGCTATTTCAGTGCACATATCAGGATCTCGAAATAATGGATATTGATTTTATCTCAATGCAAATATTTTGCCGCCAAGCGGATCCGCAAATTTTATTGACTACAAATTTTTGAAATCTGATGGCTTCCCCCATAAACACCCCGTAATTATGGACCACACTCCATTGCAAAGATGTTTCATCTGAAAAGGAACATATCCATTCTCATCCCTGCATCTCAACACAGTTGCAAGGGCAATGCACTTCTACTGCTCCATCAGGAGTCCCCAAGTTTTTATTCAAGGGAGAGTACACTGGTTTGTGTTTCATACTCATCACACCAATCCTGCTGTGGAGTCTTGGAGAGATATCACATCATCTTTCATTCCGTATCTTTTGATGCTAATTTGGCCATATTGAATCAGCCCATGTTAAAGCAGAAATGGGGGAGAGTTTGTTCAGAGTAATCAAATGGCAAACTTCACAGCAAGTACCAACCAGTACCAACCAGTACCAACCAACCTCTGTATGGAGGTTCATAGTGCAATGTTTCAGTTATGGGAGCTTGTTGGAATGAAGCTTGACTAACACTTAGTCTTTCAAATGAACATATATCTTACAGAAAAAACAACAAACAGTTGTTATATTATCTTAATAAAATATATATAAAGGAGCCCAGAGACTCTCTTCATTTTCAGTTACTGCAGTCATCTAGACTTGCTCATTATTATAGACTTGCATGGGCTATTTGGATATATTTGGACAAGAATGAAGCATTTGTGTCTTGTCTTTACCAGGGCATATTGATTTGAATGAACATTCTTTTGGGTTTTGTGGTGCACTGATCGATCTTATGATTAGATAAGTGATTGTTTGTAGGACGAAAAGTGATTATTGATCACTTAATCATTAAATCGGTAATAATACACTAACCAACTGACTTTGGAGCATATTTTGTTTGAAAAATCTATCTAAATTAAACTTATGTGTTTTCCTTAGCTCAATAACTTGGCCTAAACATTGTGGGCACCCTGCTCTCTGTTGCTGAAGACCCCTGCTTGCTGTAAGATGCTGGGTCGGGTGGTCAGGCTCGCTGACTTGGTTGATGCATGTCATTGTATCCTAATTGTGTAGATCGATGTACATGATGTCAGTCACTGGTTTGTCTAGCCATTACTTGGCCTTGGTATTGCTGGAATATCGACCAATCAGATTCCACCTCTGATCTCACTTGCATTTGCTTCAGACAAAATGGCAGTGCCCAGTGAAGGCAATCTGATCCACAATCAAGATCTGTATTATAATAAAACGGGGCTTAACTCCTGAAGTGGATCAGATCACTTGAGCATGTTTATTAATAACATGAAAAGGTTCGTAAAATATTTGTCGACACCCAGTTGACAGTAAACATGCTTTGTAAATCCTGCATTTGATAGAAAATCTGCATGGTGGTAGCCATGTTCTCCGCGAACCACATGTTGATGTCTTCACACGATTTTGATTAGATTATGCATAGACTGGATGGGCCAGCCAAATATCAATCTGAAATACCAACCGCCTTTCGGCAAGGGTGGAAACTAGACCATTTGGATTATATATTGTACAGGCAGAGCATGTTCTGTTTTGTTGGTCATCTCCCCCCCTACGACTCTGCTGATCGTCTCTAACGCTCATCAATTATTTGACCCCGAAGGTAGCATTGTAGCGTGGGATCACTGTATTTTGTAGGTATATTTTAACTGAGGTAACTTTATTTGGGGGACTAAATGTTACATCTACATCATGCCCCAGTTCATGTGTTTCCTCAAAGTGGTAAGCATCTCTGAGCTACATCCTTTCTAGCTTTCCTCACACATTAAACTGGCACAAGTGGGTCATCCGATGATTCCATATTTGCCTATTTATGCATCCTTGCTTGTCAGCACTATGCTCGCTCATGGGTTTTTCCATGATGGTAGACTGCCTCCGTGGTCTAGCGGTAGAACATCCGTCCTGAGTACAGAAGGTCCGGGGTTCGATCCCCGACCACGTCATACCAAAAGACGTTAAAAGATGGTACTTATTGTTACCCTGCCTGGTGCTCAGCGTTAAGGGGCTGAAACAAGGACTGGTCGGATCGGAGTCAGTATACTGTGTCTGAGTGGGGTATTCATGTTAAACTGTGGCATGGTATCTCAGTGAGCTAGCACTGTAAATGGGCATCAGTCCAGACTAGTACAAGCAGCCACACACACGTGCATGCACGTCACTATATAAGTGCAATAATCATGGACACGTGAATGTCTGAGAGTTGGTATATAATGAACCAAAAATATTGTTCCAAGTTGCATCACTTCTACTGCATTGGCTCTGGTCCCACACAAGGCTGCCACATCAGGATGTAACTGAACGACTGTTCAAAGTCATCTAAGGTGCCACAATGTGCTCTGATTGTAGGTTCAAATCCCAGTTCACCTTGATCATGTTTCTAGGTTTGTCAGCACCATACCTGTGCTCGTTGGTTTCACTAAGGTTTTAAACATCTAAGACCTGCATCACTTCCGTCTTTTCTCCCACATCAAACTGACACGCTGATACAACTTGAATACTGTTCAAAACTTTTAAGACAGAGTCCAGTTGGAACCGTTTTCACAAAAGAGCTATTTTTAAGGTGGTTGTCTATTTCAGAATAGAATGCTGCAATACTTTCTTGCACCAGACACTGAAGCTCTCTCAGGTCCATGTGTCCTTATGCTGCATCTTGAAATGTCAAGATAATTTTTAAATGTCATCCGTGGATATATCAGGATACCAATATTTTTCCATTTTGTAATGTTAAGTGTTTTTTTAACAAAGTATCATTCCCTGGGTAAGGTGATATGGACTTGGAAAAGGTTTGATATGTTTTAGAACCAACAGATTTATTTTCAGTCTTAATATGAACTAATCTGTCATGGCCGCCATGGGGTTGTGGATAGAGCATATTTTTCACAACAAGCATTTGCAGTAAACAGTTCTTCTTCTTTTTTGAGGGGTGGTCAGGTAGCCTTATGGTGAAAGTGTTTGCTGGTCATGCTGAAGACCCGCGTTCGAATCCCAACATGTACAATGTGTGAAGCCCATTTCTGGTGTCCCCCAACTTGATATTTCTGAAATATTGCTAAAAGTGGCGTAAACCCATACTCATTCATCTTCTTTTTTGAGTGGAAAGCTTAGGGCAAAATATCTTCTTTATATGATTTCCAGAACAAGATATTTTGTTCTAAAAAAATCCCCATCTCTCCCCTTTCTCTTACACCCCACCCCCTTCCCTATGATAATAAATAGTCCATCCCTAACGGAAATCATTTTCAACAATGATTAAGTGCAATGCATTCCAAAGTATTTATCATTAAGGTTTGATGTCTGAAAATATTATGACCGCTGTTCAGATTACATAAGCTAAATATTCCAGTACTGCAACAAAATCTATGTGCATGTATTTTAAATATATTCATCATGCATCCTGAAAGCTGATTACGCAGATTCATATAGTTTGCACATCGTTTTTTTAATTCATACCTCAATGAACCGAAAAAAATACACAGTCAATCCTCAAGTAACATGGATGTCATATCAGGGGCATATTGCACTTTCTCGTTGTTGAAGAATTCTGGTCGCCATGGTGCCACTGATGGTGACAATGTCATGTGGGCACCATACTGATTGTCACAGCGAGATAGGTCACTGTCCATTTCATTGCAGCTCTCGTCTCGTTTCTAGCTATTTGTTCCAAAGTTGATGATACATAAACTAATAACATAGGATATTCATGGCCACATTAACCTTTTGAAGAAAGGAAAACCAGCCAAATGAACATGTCTGTTTTTGTATTCTTTTGTTCATCACAAGCCTCCATCCCTTTATGTAGCCCCAACCTGACATCTTGAAGGAGATCCACAGCAGAAAGTATTTGCAATAACACTCTTGCATTGAAGCTACTTTGGTATCGCAATTTCAAGCATTCCTCTGTGACATCATACAAAGACTATACAGTAAGCTACGGTTATAACGAACTCAAAGGGACCACTTATTTTAGTTCGTTTTAACCGTATATAGTTCATTATAAGCAGATGGCTGGGACAAAAAGACAGTTTGTTATATCCGCCAATTCGTTATAAACGTGTTCATTATAAACACAGTTTATATATACACTGTACATATACCTTTCTCACTGAAACCAATTTCTCTTTCTCATTCAAGAAAGTTTAATCTTGCTCAACATGCCAAGATGCAGGAGAGTTTTTTAAAAATAGATAAAGCTTAATCAATTATTTTCAGGCATGTATGTGTTCAAAATGTATTTTCAATAAAATTCAGAATTATTCGTTTTTACTTTTTCTAAATTTATTTGCAAAATGTAAGATAGACTATTAATAGTAATTTTGATCTTTTGTTTGCTTTCCAATGCTTGTGAAACATCAGTTGTATTTTACTAGAATGAAAATAATCATTACATTTCCTTGGAAGTTAATTTGCATATTTATCAGTAAGTGACCCCAACAGAAACCATTAATATCTGTTGCCTCTATCATGCCAAGAAGTTTGCCCGTTATATACCGTATTCAACGTAATAAGCGCTCAGGGCGCTCTCAAAATTAGAAATAGGGGGCTCTTATTAGAATATCAGTTTGGTGAAGAAAAAACAGAGTTGAAAGATACATTTCGTGGTTTATGCTGACAGCCTGAAATGTTTATTTACGAGAGATATGTTTTTCCAGAATTTAATTACCCATAATTAAGGGTGCATATAACACACGAGTGCGTATTATATGCAAATAAATAAGTCTTGTATACATTGATCAATCGGAAGGGTTGCTAATTGGGATTGTTCACTAGCCAATATATTAGCAAATATTGCTTATTAGAGTTGGGCGCTTATTACGTTTAATTGTTGAGCTACAAAAATTTATATATTTTTAACCTACCCATGTTAATTGGTTATAGTCAACGAATCCATCAACCATAAAATAACAAAGTGTTGCCTGGCTGATTACAGTGCTCAATATTCATAGACAGGTTCAAATCTCATATCATATTCATTTTTTTATATTAATTTCATCAAATCAGTGACTTGTGAATTCTTTGGGTTAACAAGTGATTTACATTTGCTACTTGAAGTGAGCTTGTCGTAAGAGGTGACTAACGGGATCGGTTGGTCAGGCTCGCTGACTTGGTTGATGCATGTCCTCGATCCAATTTGTGTGGATAGATGCTCATGATATCAAGCACTGGATTGTCTGGTCCAGACTCGATTATTTACAGACTGCCGTCATATCGCTGGAATATTGCCGAGTGCAGTGTTAAACAACAAACAAACAAACAAAACTTGAAGTGAAATAACATGTATTCAGGTCACAGGGTACGATATAGACTGACATTTAGTCCCAGAAATAAAAGTTATCTTATTTAAAAATCCAAATGGAGCCCAGAACAATGCTTAATTTCAGGGACTGGCCAAATCTGCTAGGCTCTGATTGAGGCAATCTGGACTTACCCAATCTTTCTAGACTTGAGTTGGACTTATTTCTTAAATTATTCTTTAGGGTCTGGGAGACAGACTAGGATTGATGTTTAGGCCTGGAAACATGGTCAAAAGTACCTGATCATAGCCATGTATTCTATGGATGTGAAAACTATTAACAAGGCTGTTGATATCAACATAGTATTATCACAGTGTTTTCAGTTCAGAAATAGGACAAAATCTGACCAGGCTATGTTCAGTTTGTGATTTATGAGGGTCAGCTGACAGCAGTGTATGACCTTGAACACAAGGGGAGGGGGGCACGGGTGGCCCAGTAGTCTAAGACGTGGCAATTCGCTGTGCAGAGTTGCGTCCCTTGGGCATGGGTTTGAAATCCGGTTCGCCCCTATTATGTTTCTAGGTTTGTCAGCACCATACCCCTGCTTGTGGGTTTCACCGAAGTGGTAAATGTCTGAGACCTGCAACACTTCAGGCTTTCCTCACACATTAAGCTGACACCCTGTGATATAACCGGAATACTGTTCATTACTGACTTTATCAAAAGAAATTCACTCACTCACCTCAAAAGCTTTCAGTACATGCATGCTATACCAGTGATGTAATACTAGTACTTGTCATTATATGGCTGAGATACTGCCAATAGGTCGTTAAATATTAACTCACTCTAATGCTAATGATGGACATATGTCTATAACAGAGTGCAATAACCTTGAGGTTTTTTGCATAATATTAAATATTCTTAAAATACCTGCACCTCTGTAAGTATGTTTGTATATAAGCCTTACTTGTCTTTTGATTACAGGCTTTTGTTTTGAACAGTCAACATCTGTGTTGGTTTGTTTGTTGATTAATGCAGCACTCAGCAATATTCCAGCTGTATGAGGGTGGTATGTAAATAATTGAGTCTGGACCAGACAATCCAGTGATTGACATCATGAGCATCGATCAAGGCAATTGGGATACGATGACATGCGTCAACCAAGTCTGGAGCCTGACCACCCGATCCGGTTAGTCTCTCCCTCTCATGACAAGCTTGCTTGTCCCCCTGTTGGCATTGCATAGCAAATCTTGGGTCAGAATAAGTCCCCAGTACCTCATGCTTGTCCCCCAGTTGGCATAGCAGAGCAAATCCTGGGTCAGAATAGGTCCCCAGTACCCCATGGTTATCCCCCTGTTGGTATTGTATAGCGAATCCTGGGTCAGAATAGGTCCCCAGTAATCTATGCTTGTCCCTCTGTTGGTATTGCATAGCAAATCATGGGTCAGAATAAGTCCCCAGTAAGCTATGCTTGTCCCCCTGTTGGTATTGCATAGCAAATCCTGGGTCAGAATAGGTCCCCAGTATTCTATGCTTGTCCCCAGTTGGGAAACCATATCAGGAAAGGTCCCCATCACCTCAAGTCTTTACCCCATGATTCTACACAGCTTCCAAATGAAACTGAAATGTATTGTAGATCACCAAGTAAATACATGTACATGTACTTTGCCTGAAGGTGAGAAGTTCAATATATCAAACTAAACATATGAACAATCATGGTATACTCACAGCACAGCACATACGTCTATCCACAGAGGAACATACTGCTGATTGACCTGAAGACCAGTCCCCAGTAATTACAGGCCTCATGAAAGCACAGGGAACCACTGCAGGGTCATGATTGGTGGTGCCACAGACACAGGCAGTAGTTCCTGGAACTGCTCAGACTGCCATGAGGTCTTGAAGAGTGGAATGTGCACTTTCCTAAGTTTCTTGTAATTCACCAAGGTAACTCTAACTCCTGCAGTGGATGCCTCGTCACCAGCATCTTATCAGACCATACATCATGAAACCATCCTACAGGTTTGACATTCTCCTTGTCCCAGGATCAAGATCTGCAGGTGAAGCATGCAAATCTACAATGATTGAAACTTTGTGGTATTCTTCTGTGTTAAGTTTATGTATGGTTTTGACAGATATATTGAAGGTGATAGATATTTGCTGCAGTAGTACCGTGTACAAGGCAAGTTTTACCATACCTAGAACTAGCAGGTTACAAAGGGGTTGCCCTGTATACAGAGTTGAAGAGTTTTGATGTTTTTTTCTCCCCAAAACAAAGACATTACTGTGAGCATGTAACACTGGAAATACCTCAACAAATCCATACTGTATGCAAATTAATCATGTAATTACACTGTCTGGTTATAAACAGTGTTCATTGTTTATCTGGACTTATGTTTGTAGCCTGTTCTATTAATTTTATTTAAAATTTCATTCAATTTCGGCGAAATCCTGTGTGAAGCAATCGGTAGATCACACAACTCACCGTTATTTACAACAACCATGGTCACATTACCGCTATTGATGCCTTAAAGCAAACTTTAGTTGACAGGGAATGGATACCAATATCATAAATGCTGTACTTTGACTCATTACAAGTCATATTTGCTGTCGTTTGACTATTATATGTCACCATAAAGTTTTCGCAATCACGGGCGTGGGAGCCTCAATGGTGACTGGTCAAATTGTTCTATACATAAAAATGTCCAGCAATAGTGTTCAGCTGTACCAAAGTGCTACGCTTATAATGGTTATTACTATTTTGAATATATATAGTAAAGATGCAACTAAAATAACATGATATTGGAATATATTATTCCTGATAAAATAATAGTTTCAGAAACAATTCTTCCGATCATTGCATCAAAATTCTTTTGCTGAAGGGATACAATGTAATTTTTTTTCTATGCATAATACTGGTACTTGAAGTTCGAAACAAAAGAATTTTTGTGTGTGCGCAAATGTAGGGATTGTGTATGTGCTGGTGATGTGCTTCATTCCAGATCGCATTATTGATGGCGTATATAAATTAGCATCAATTTTGATTTATAGGTGGAGTTTCTTTATAGATGGCAATATATGGTATATGACAGAGCACATCTAACATTTGTGGTTGATTTCATCCACTTTGATAATGTCTTGTTTTGTTCAACAGGGGACTAGGATTACAGTCTTTCTCTTTCTGAAGTCATCTTGTAGGTTCTCAAGATATGGTCACAGATTCCTGTGATATGGTCACAGATTCTTGTAATATGGTTACAGATTCCTGTGATATGATATGGACACAGATTCCTGTGATATGATATGGTCACAAATTCCTGTGATATGGTCACAGATTCCTGTAATATGGTTACAGATTCCTGTGATATGGTTATAGATTCCTGTGATATGGTCACAGATTCCTGTGATATGGTCACAGATTCCTGTGATATGGTCACAGATTCCTGTGATATGGTTACATATTCCTGTGATATGGTCACAGATTCTTGTGATATGGTCACAGATTCCTATGATATGATATGGTTACAGATTCCTGTGATATGGCTCCGGATTCTGATGATATGGCCACAGATTGCTACGGTATGGTCAAAAATTCCTCTGATAGTGCTCCCGATTCCTATATGGTAATAGAATCATATGATATGGTCACTGATCTGATTCTAGTGATATAGAAACAGAATACGTGTTTAAAAGAAGAAAAATAATTCAGTCCCTGTCTCAGAAGCAATCTTTTGTTCAGTGAATGTCAGCACTGTGCTGAAAATAAACTGTAATCCTCCACATGATGTTGATGTCTGTCTGAGGGCTCCTTCAAGTATGTACCCTTATCTCTTAGTCAGATGGACAAATCAATCAGTTGAAAGAACTTGATAATTCTTTGTGTCAACATGACTGAATCCTCATTATAAGGGTATTCATTTCCCTTCTTAGTAACAGTTTGGTATGATCAACATTATCTCCCTTAAACTACATGTCTGAAGTTGCCACAGAATATGGATTCCGTCTCACTTCAAACACATTATATTTTTATAAAGTGCCCTGTTCAACAAAACAATCTTAGCACTAAGGTGATCGTTACTCCCATACTTAACTTCAACAGGCTTACGATCGTCTTAGTGGTGAGGATGCCTTGTGGGATGGGGCCCAGGGCCTTAGTCTGGTCAAGTTTTCATGTTTTTTTTATCTTATATTTTTTTATGTTATGCTGTTTTTTGTGTTCAACTGGTCATTTGGCCCAAGGTGCGACAAGTCACTGGACAGCGTTGGATTCTGTGGATGACAGAGTCTGAGTACCATTTTTGCCTAACTACCACTTTGTTATAATGTAGGCACCACACTCATAGACTGACATATTGCCCCCCAAATATAGTTCTGCATAACATCTGATAAAAATAGTTCCATGATAAAAGGTTTGGGCACAAATGCCTTGAACTCTACGGACATGGGGAAATGCTACACTGACGTGATGTTGGCAAACGTACTGTTTGCGGAAGAGAGAGTTCACTTCTCTTGTCTTAAGATCGCCAAACTCCTTCCCATTTATTGTTTTCTTTGGGAATGCAATCATAGTGAATTTTGAAAAGGTTTACAACTGACCATATTTCCCAAATGATTTCACCTTTTTGTTTGTTTGATCAGATTGGTTCAAGATTGCAAACGAATGGAAAATCAACCTACTTCCCTCTTACATGCTTACTATATCGATTATGTGATAGTTGTAATGAAATAGAAATTAAAATTGACAAATAAAGAAAATAATTTAGCAGGGGTAAGGTTATTGGGCGTCACAGCAATCATTCCTTGTTGTAAACATAATTGTCAGTCGGCTGCAAGCTCAATTCCATGCATGGTTGTAGCCACCTATCTCAGTAGGGAATTCGGACTTTGACTGGTGGCAGTGATAGTATAGAGAGCTCTGTGAATGGGAGAGCGCTGCGAGGAGCTAGTAAGATCGCCTGCCATATACGATCATGGAGGTGGACTCGGTCTCATTCTTTCCCATGATAAAACTTGACACAGTCGTTAACCGAGGCCTGATGTGGTGCCGTTTGTCATTTAGATTTTTTAGAAGTTGTTGCTTATGAAATGACGATCAATTATGTTCAGGTGCCAGTGAGACTGTCTCTATTGCGATAATCAACAAAGTTATTCACAAATGTCATGAAAATATTTGCAGACAAATAGTGTAAATTGTGTGATAGGCATTACTTAGAAGTTGACGGATGACAAGGTAGACACAATTTTATGGATAACAACTTCTTTAATACTGTAAAAAGCGACGTTTCGGTATAGATCCTTATACCGTTGTCAAGCAAGACTGAATGAGGGACTTAGTACAGACTATATATAGTAGGTGGAGGATTAACAGTAAGAACAATTGCATATATGAGTGGGATATCATAGGTAAGGTGTTGACAACAAGGGGATAATACTGTCACAACACGATGGACAGAGAACACATAAGTGGAAGCCAATGGGACATGAAGACAATTAAACAGGATAAGTGATTATTGCTTGATGAGTTCATAGTAGGTGAATGGGATGAAATAGCCTTGATCTCTGATTGATGGCAAATAGTGTATTGGCTTATCTCTGGTAACAAGGTCATGGAGCTAAGGTACCAACCATTTGATAGTGATGGGGGGATTTTGTATGGAGACCAGATATGTGTACAGCTACATCTCCAAAACCTGATTGAGGCTAAAAAAAATTATTAAAAAGTATAGAGCAACAATGTGTTTTTTGTGGCTGACAATTTCTTTATTTTTCAACAGTCTGAGGCATCATTATTTTTTTCAAGCATTTTCGGTGACAATTCATTTATCCAATTTCTATGAAATACCAGGCCAGGCCCCTACCACCAGAAAATGAAATAGTCCGTCCCTAAGATACCTTGGTGTGGTACGGTTTTGTCATCACGATTATTCATAGTGAAGCCTGGTAGTCTGGACCTTGCTGATATGGACCCCTGCTTTTGGACAACATCTAGATCTAGATATACAAAGAACATTATACTGTAATGACCCGCCCAAGGGGTTTCCAGGTTTGATTAGCCCTCTCAAAATATATGCCTTAAGAGGCGACAATCTCATAAAAGTCAGATCTTAGTTCTTGCTACGGCAAAACAAAGATCTGAGGACATCCCATTTCGGGTCACGTCAGAACGACATTTTGTGAACTTTGTCCGACCAATGAAATGACTAACAAGAAGTCAATAATAGCCAATCTGAAAGCATCTTCCTCGAGGTTTATGGCACTAGTGTCAAACTGTTGACTTCCATTCCAGATTTTGCTTTGAAAAAACATTGATTCAAAATTTGAAAACTGATCAAATAGATGGCGGAGAATGTATATGGCAGTACTTCCCACGGTCTATACAAAGTCTCTCCCGTTGAAGCAAGAGATTGACAATGATTTTGATGGAGTCGGTCATACAGCCCATAACTGTCATTCGGAACACCCCGTGTTAACATTCTCGAGGTTGCATAATTAGAAAACACATTCTTACTGTCACTTTCCCGATCTGAAAAGTGACACTTTCATCGGATGAAAGGTCGTCCTGACGTGACCCAAAATGGGATGTCCTCAGATTTTTGTTTAGCAGTAGGAGCACTAAGATCTGATTTTAATGAGATTGTAAGAAGCGACCAAGTGGATCTGGTGGTCAGGCTTGGTGATTTGTTGACTGCATGTCATTGTACTCCAATGGCGTGGGATGTTGCTCATTATAATTATCATTTGAATATTTACAGAGCACTGTCATAGTGTGGGCTGATCTTCAGACAAGCAAACAAAACTGTGATAATGAATCCTTAATCGGAAAAACCATATGGTTTTACTGTGATCAGTGCAACTTTGACAATGTTGCACTATGTATGTTTGCCAATACGCAACATCACTGACAAAGCATTCATTAGCTTAAATGTTGTATATTGACATGGCATATAAAAATATTACCACATGCATTGTGCAATTCCACTGAGAGCATGCGCATGTCAATGGGGTTCAACCATGTTGTGCCTACATCCCATTGTGCCTACATCCAAATTTTCCTACAGACGTTAATGTAGGCACACTGGGAACTCAGTTTCATCCCTATATATGTAAATGGACTGAACCACAATTGTTTGACTTATTAGGTTTTTTTTTATATCTGTTGCCCAATCAAGTCAGGCTTGTACTCTTGACGATTCCAGTAAAAATTCTTGAATTAAATCAAATTTGAACAATAAATTTCTATGATTTGCCTGTGGTTAAATGATTGAATGTAAAAGTATTGCCAAAACTATTGTTATAATTTTCTTCTGTGTTATATTATGAATGTAATGTATCCTGACTTTTATTACATGTGTTATTTAATCTCACAGTGTTTCCCTTTGTGCCTACACTGTTTTGTTGGTATGGTGCTGACAAACCTTACCACACCAACAGATACAGAACTGATTTCTTTGCCACCACGCCCTACTTGTGTTGAAGAAACATTTCTTGAAACAGTGAGATTGTTGTTGCAGTGATATACGCAACTCAGGCAACGGGTGCTGCAGCATCATCTACTGTGTCTGCATCAGCAGTGACAATGCTGCTTGTTCAAATTCCACTTATCTGCAGGCTTTCTAAATTAAGAGCTTGTGTTTAGCATTGAAGAAAGGGTATCTTTGTGCCTGTAATGAAAATATAGATCGTAACCAATTTACCTAATCTGTGCAGTAATTAGCAGGTGTTACTTAACTCGTCCACACCGCAGGCTGGTAAACTCAGACAAGAAGCTTAAATGAGTGAATGAAGGTTCATGTTGGTTTCAGCAATGTTGTAAGTTAATAAATTTGCCAGAGACTGCAAGAATCTATTTCACCCATTGTTGGGGGATACCAGCAAGAGAGAATGTTCGGCTTCATGTCACTTTTCATTTCTCAGCAGGTCAACTTAATATGGGAGGGCATCCCAAAGTAACACAGGTCGTAGAATCAAGGTCAGCTTAATGTTGGAGGGCATCCCAAAGTAACACAGGTCGTAGAATCATTGTCAGCTAAATGTGGGAGGGCATCCCAAAGTAACACAGGTCGTGGAATCATTGTCAGCTAAATGTGGGAGGGCATCCCAAAGTAACACAGGTCGTAGAATCATTGTCAGCTTAAGGTGGGAGGGCATCCCAAAGTAACACAGGTCATGGTATCATTGTCAGCTTAATGTGGGAGGGCATCCCAAAGTAACACAGGTCATGGTATCATGGTCAGCTAAATGTGGGAGGGCATCCCAAAGTAACACAGGTCATGGTATCATTGTCAGCTTAATGTGGGAGGGCATCCCAAAGTAACACAGGTCGTAGAATCATTGTCAGCTTAAGGTGGGAGGGCATCCCAAAGCTTAAATGAGTGAATGAAGGTTCATGTTGGTTTCAGCAATGTTGTAAGTTAATAAATTTGCCAGAGACTGCAAGATTCTATTTCACCCATTGTTTGGGGATACAAGCAAGAGAGAATGTTCAGCTTCATGTCACTTTTCATTTCTCAGCAGGTCAGCTTAATGTGGGAGGGCATCCCAAAGTAACACAGGTCGTAGAATCAAGGTCAGCTTAATGTTGGAGGGCATCCCAAAGTAACACAGGTCGTAGAATCATTGTCAGCTAAATGTGGGAGGGCATCCCAAAGTAACACAGGTCGTAGAATCATTGTCAGCTAAATGTGGGAGGGCATCCCAAAGTAACACAGGTTGTAGAATCATTGTCAGCTTAATGTGGGAGGGCATCCCAAAGTAACACAGGTCGTAGAATCATTGTCAGCTAAATGTGGGAGGGCATCCCAAAGTAACACAGGTTGTAGAATCATTGTCAGCTTAATGTAGGAAGGCATTCCAAAGTAACACAGGTCGTAGAATCATTGTCAGCTAAATGTGGGAGGGCATCCCAAAGTAACACAGGTCATGGTATCATGGTCAGCTTAATGTGGGAGGGCATCCCAAAGTAACACAGGTCGTAGAATCATTGTCAGCTAAATGTGAGAGGGCATCCCAAAGTAACACAGGTCATGGTATCATTGTCAGCTTAATGTGGGAGGGCATCCCAAAGTAACACAGGTCGTAGAATCATTGTCAGCTAAATGTGGGAGGGCATCCCAAAGTAACACAGGTCATGGTATCATGGTCAGCTTAATGTGGGAGGGCATCCCAAAGTAACACAGGTCGTAGAATCATTGTCAGCTAAATGGGAGAGGGCATCACAAAGTACGAGACATAGGTCGTAGAATCATTGTCAGCTTAATGTGGGAGGGCATCCCAAAGAAACACAAGTCGTAGAATCATGATCAGTGCAAATGTAGGATTCAAACCCACTATCACAGGATTCTGGCATGACTAAGGGATGCAACTCTTCACAGCAAAGATGTGTGCCCATGGTGAGTGAGAATGTAGGCTTGTACATGTTGTGGCATCGACCAAGTGAAACGATACTGTTGTGCTTGGGAGTGTTCTGCCAGACTCTGTTGCATCAGTTTAGAGTTGCAACCAGCGTTGATCGATAAGTTAATTATCCACAAACCAATTTTGTCGCTTATTGTTATATAAGGAGTACAAAACAGTTATTAAAAATCTTCTTTCTTTTTTTGTCATTTTTTTGTTGGTTGTATTTGAAAACCAACTAAAAAAATATGAGGCATCTAGAGGGAAATCCAATCCTCATTGACTGACAAGATATCTTCTCACCAGTTTGTTTCCACAGGAGTACCTTTAAGAAAAGACCTTTTGTTCATACGGAATATAAATATGAAAATGAGTCCATGGGGGTAAGATTCAATCTACTGAATTGATTTTTGTTGTTTTAATGCCTGTAGCATGTTGGGAACAATGGCAATGACCCAGACATTACCCCAGACAGTAATGGAGGGCCATGCATCACTCATCAGAAAATACTGGTCAAAATTCTGTCAGTCTGGACTGTAAAAGTGTTTATAGGAATGATTTGAGCAACATGAGAAGAGGTTCTTGGGGAGATGATTGACTTCCGCTGCCTGTAGACGAGAAGCGTTGGTGGATACGATATCACAAGCACCATTATCTGTTCCGTAAACCACAGCGGATTCATGTAATCCTTTAACCTTTAGCTTGCTGAATTTCTCTCCCACTTCTTTACCGTAGCCTTGCTCCAGGGCTTTACGGAATGATAATTCCATTGATGTATAGTAATTCTGTCCTTTGAACGGCAAGTCTAAATAAGCTGAAGTAGACCTATGATGCCAGTTATTATGGGGACAACTTGTTCTGATTATTTATATAATCTGAGAATTATAATTTAAACTAATAATCATTTTCTTACAGACATGTGCAAGTCTATCTTACCCTTGCCTGCTGGATTTTTTAAGCATAAGGTGTTGTCATAAAGGAAGGTGGGTGATTTCAAACGTTTGAAGTTTCATTTGACAAGGGACAATTGAAACTACATTTTGCACATTTATACCTGAGAGATAAATGCACATTATATTTTAAAAAAAATATCTTGACATTTTCAATGACATTATATATAAGTTTAAGACCAAATTAAAGCGAACATAAAATTAGTAAAATTTTAATGTTGATTAGAGATGCATATATTTTTAATAGATCTTGAAAGAAGATTTTAACAAAACTGATAGAAAACGCATAATATGTGATCAAACTATTGGGCTGTGGTACAATAGCTATTATCACAACTAAAACTATTTTAAATTGTTTGTAATGTTTGATAGGCATTTCTTTGAAGTTAATGGATGACAAAGTAGACACAATTCATGGATAACAACTTTTTTAATATACCCTTATTGCCATGTTTTGGTATATTTACCATTGGCAATGAAAGTATATTCAAGAATTTGCTGTCGATTAATTGTCTCTACTTTGAAACTATTTTACGGGTAGGAGTGAGTGAGTGAGTGAGTATGGTTTTACGCCGCTTTTAGCAATATTCCAGCAATATCACGGCGGGGGACACCAGAAATGGGCTTCACACATTTTACCCATGTCGGGAATCGAACCCGGGTCTTCGGCATGGCGAGCGAACGCTTTAACCACTAGGCTACCCGACCGCCCCTTTACGGGTAGGATAAAGCATGTCCAAGTGTTTTTCTTATATCTAAAGGGGCGGGTAGCCTAGTGGTTAAAGCGTTCGCTCGTCACGCCGAAGACCCGGGTTCGATTCCCGACATGGGCACAATGTGTGAAGCCCATTTCTGGTGTCCCCCGCCGTGATATTGCTGGAACATTGCTAAAAGCGGCGTAAAATCAAACTCACTCACTCACTCTTATATCTAAAATCTGTATCCATTGGATAAAACCTCTTTATACCAAGGGTAAGATTTTTAAATATCATAAAAACCTGAGGGGAAGTGTTTTATCTAACTTCTAAGCTGAAAAAAAGAACTTATAAAACAACCTTTATCAACATGTTTAAGTTTCAAACATACTTTCCATGAAATTTAGGAAACTGGCGCAATATATCTGTTGTTGGCGTACGGTACTTGGAAAAGACATTCTTAAAAGCATTGTGATTTATCAGCGCTTCTATAGCCTAATGGTACACTCACTGGGCTATAGATACGAAGGTTACGTGTTTGATACTTGGGAATATAAAGAGTAGATTTGTTATTTGATTTTACGTTTCATTACATTGTGTTCAAATGCAAAACAAATTTCTAGCGAGAAACATTCATATGTTACAATGTAAATGGAAGTTGTATTTATTAAATACCCGGGATATTATATAAAATCCTGGGATATTATAACACATTATACGAGTGTCGGATTAACGAGACTTGACTGTATAAATAAAGTGACCAAACCCTTTCCATTTCCAGTAGAAATATCTGCATATAGCAGAATCGATTGTACAATTCCGACCATTTCATGAGCAAGTGTTTATGAATCACTATCAAATAGTGATGATACCAGGTGTTTGAGAAGAGGTGAGCGTTTCCTGCCACACTGGTGGCACCACTCACTAACACAATATTACATGGCCTGGGGCCCCCACAAATTCCTTACTTACCTGGTCCGGCGCAGCTATCAGTTTCCCATTCCATACCCGCATGGTACCCCTATCCTTCAATTTCATAATAATCTGCTCCCTCGACACCTTTCTACCCGCAGGGTATCCATATCCTTCAATTTCATTAAATTGCTTCCTCTACACCTCTGTACCTGGAGGGTATCCATATCCTTCAATTTCATAATAATCTGCTCCCTCTACACCTTTCTACCCGCAGGGTACCCCTATCCTTCAGTTTCATAATAATCTGCTCCCTCAACACCTCTCTACCCGCAGGGTATCCCTATCCTTCAATTTCATAATAATCTGCTTCCTCGACACCTTTCTACCCACAGGGTATCCATATCCTTCAATTTCATAATAATTCGCTTCCTCTACACCTCTGTACCTGGAGGGTATCCATATCCTTCAATTTCATAATAATCTGCTCCCTCGACACCTTTCTACCCGCAGGGTACCCCTATCCTTCAGTTTCATAATAATCTGCTCCCTCAACACCTCTCTACCCGCAGGGTATCCCTATCCTTCAATTTCATAATAATCTGCTCCCTCTACACCTCTCTACCCGCAGGGTACCCCTATCCTTCAATTTCATAATAATCTGCTCCCTCGACACCTTTCTACCCGCAGGGTATCCATATCCTTCAATTTCATAATAATCTGCTCCCTCGACACCTTTCTACCCGCAGGGTATCCCTATCCTTCAATTTCACAATAATCTGCTTCCTCTACACCTCTCTACCCGCAGGGTATCCCTATCCTTCAAGTTTATAATAATCTGCTCCCTCGACACCTTTCTACCCGCAGGGTACCCCTATCCTTCAATTTCATAATAATCTGCTCCCTCGACACCTTTCTACCCGCAGGGTATCCCTATCCTTCAGTTTATAATAATCTGCTTCCTCTACACCTTTCTACCCGCAGGGTATCCCTATCCTTCAGTTTCATAATAATCTGCTTCCTCTACACCTCTCTACCCGCAGGGTATCCCTATCCTTCAATTTCATAATAATCTGCTCCCTCGACATCTCTCTACCTGCAGGGTACCCCTATCCTTCAGTTTCATAATAATCTGCTCCCTCGACACCTCTCTACCCGCAGGGTATCCCTATCCTTCAATTTCATAATAATCTGCTCCCTCGACACCTTTCTACCCGCAGGGTATCCCTATCCTTCAATTTCATAATAATCTGCTTCCTCTACACCTCTCTACCCGCAGGGTATCCCTATCCTTCAATTTCATAATAATCTGCTTCCTCTACACCTCTCTACCCGCAGGGTATCCCTATCCTTCAGTTTCATAATAATCTGCTTCCTCTACACCTCTCTACCCGCAGGGTATCCCTATCCTTCAATTTCATAATAATCTGCTCCCTCGACATCTCTCTACCTGCAGGGTACCCCTATCCTTCAGTTTCATAATAATCTGCTCCCTCGACACCTCTCTACCCGCAGGGTATCCCTATCCTTCAATTTCATAATAATCTGCTCCCTCGACACCTTTCTACCCGCAGGGTATCCCTATCCTTCAATTTCATAATAATTCGCTTCCTCTACACCTCTGTACCTGGAGGGTATCCATATCCTTCAATTTCATAATAAACTGCTCCCTCTACACCTTTCTACCCGCAGGGTACCCCTATCCTTCAGTTTCATAATAATCTGCTCCCTCAACACCTCTCTACCCGCAGGGTATCCCTATCCTTCAATTTCATAATAATCTGCTTCCTCTACACCTCTCTACCCGCAGGGTATCCCTATCCTTCAGTTTCATAATAATCTGCTTCCTCTACACCTCTCTACCCGCAGGGTATCCCTATCCTTCAATTTCATAATAATCTGCTCCCTCGACACCTTTCTACCCGCAGGGTATCCCTATCCTTCAATTTCATAATAATCTGCTTCCTCTACACCTCTCTACCCGCAGGGTATCCCTATCCTTCAAGTTTATAATAATCTGCTCCCTCGACACCTTTCTACCCGCAGGGTACCCCTATCCTTCAATTTCATAATAATCTGCTCCCTCGACACCTTTCTACCCGCAGGGTATCCCTATCCTTCAATTTCATAATAATCTGCTTCCTCTACACCTCTCTACCCGCAGGGTATCCCTATCCTTCAAGTTTATAATAATCTGCTTCCTCGACACCTTTCTACCCGCAGGGTACCCCTATCCTTCAATTTCATAATAATCTGCTCCCTCGACACCTTTCTACCCGCAGGGTATCCCTATTCTCGCAGGCCAGCACGCCCCGAGAACTAATTTCCCATCCGCAGGACATTCTTTGTGCGATCGAGCAGCCCCCTTGTATATATCATATATATCCCAATGTGTTTTAAATTATATTGTTTTTAACCTTTGTCGTGTTTTCATTGCACAAATGCAAAGGTAATTCATTTATTATAAGTAATTCATTTATTGAATCACACATTTGAATTTTAGATATCAATAAAACTTATGCATTTTTAGATATGAATTATTGATATCACTATATCAAATATGTGATGTAAAGAAAACACTTCTTATAATGAGATGTCACATTCCGAAATAGAGATTATTATACAAGCATGTGTGTTCTACTGATTATATGAAATGAGTCTCAGAATTATTGTATTTTGTGAGCAGGAGCAAGGGTAATACATGAAGTCTCGACAATGTTTTGTAAAATCAGTATGACACACATGTGGATAGATTGACTTCTCTTTTACCTGGTACTTATTATTTCTTAATCCTTTCGAGGTCCCTTTTAGTAAAATACAAAGGTCGCGACCACCATCTTAGATTTTGTTTGATGTTGTTTAAAGCTGCACTCAGCAATGTTCCAGCTATATGACAGCAGTCTGTAAATAATCGAGTCTGGACCAGACAATCCAGTGATTGACATCATGAGCATCGATCCAGGCATGTGGAATACGATGACATGCATCAACCAAGTTAGCGAGCCTGACCGCCCGATCCCGTTAGTCGCCTCTTACGACAAACACAGTCACCTTTTACGACAAGTATGGGTTGCTGAAGACCTATCCTTCCCCGGATCTTCACTGGTCTCAGAAAACCACTATTGTCAAATGACATCAACAATCTTCATCTATGACGTCTCTCCTGGTGTAATGTCATTCTGACTTTAGTGACATAACAATCAAGTTCTAATGACATCAACAATGCCTTCCGGGTGATATGAACAATACCCGGTACACTGGTGTGCATGAAGTGATATTTTGCACTAGTGCACATACAAATTCTATAAACTCTAAGGGTAATAAAAGACATTTTTAGGGTATAGAAATATAATTCATTTTGTGCTAGCAACTATTTCCTCCACCTTTTTCAAACTCCTGGATCTGTCTCTGGGCTTTTGTGTGTGTGAAGATCCGTGAAGAATAGGTCTTCAGCAACCCATGCTTGTCGTAAGAGGTGACTAACGGGATCGGGTGGTCAGGCTCGCTGACTTGGTTGATGCATGTCATCGTATCCCAAAAGCGTGGGCCGATGCTTGTGATATCAATCACTGGATTGTCTGTTCCAGACTCGATTGTATACAGACTGACATCATATAGCTGGAATATTACGGAGTGCGATGTTGAGCAACAAACAACAAACAAAATTGTTTGCATTCCTCTATACATCACATGCAAACTTTCATGCACATCTATACTGCTGAATTGTCTCCAGGGGCAAGACACAGCACTCTGTTATCAATTTGTTAACACAAATGTTTATCGGCACTAAGCTGAGAGGAACACAAACCCATCTTAATCATCTCTTTGGGCCCGTTGATTGGCTTGTTCCTGTCTTAGCTTGTGTACCCCCATAAACTCATGTTAATGTGCCAAACATTCTGATAAGAAATATTATGTCTACAAATTCAAATTATGTTTCACATTTTTAGTGACCATAAAGTATTTTTAAGTACATCTTCCCAGATTCCATTACTTTCACAATCAATCGTAGTGTCACAGTTTTTCACATAGGCTCTGACAAGCTCTGTAAGCTTCCAGCATGTATAGTGTCTGATTCATTCATTCAGAATGTTCAATGGAAGCAGTCCAATATCCAGTATAAATTTAAAAACATTTGAAAAAACACAAGATATTCAGTTTTGTGTTCTGAATGCATTGGAAACCTTATACTTATATATATATATACATTGTATATCTTTTTAAATGTTTCAAAGTTTATTTTTGTTTCATTTTGTTTGTTTGCTTGCTTTAGGTAATTTGAGACATAATTTGAATGTTGCTAGATGCTGCTCCAGTGTATAAAGATAGCTGCTGGATTGTTTTGAGTTCTGTGTTGGTCTCCTTACTGTCATGTATAAAGTGGTCGAAAAACAGAACAAGTCAATATTACCCAGTTGGAGTCAGATGGGGTGGTATTACAGGCCTTATCATCCATTACTAGAGAAGTGTGTTCGAGGTGGGGCGAAATGGGGTTTAACGTCGCGTTTAAGATTATTGCACTTATATAGCGATGTCCATGCATGTGTGTGTGGGTGGGGTGGGTAAGGTGTTCGGGCTGATTGTTAGCTCAACTGGTCTGAAGGACCAAGGTGAGCTTATGCGTCTGTCGTCTGTTTGCAACATTTTTTCAAACGACTTCTTCTTCAGAACCACTTATTAGAAATTAACAAAATTTGACTGGAAGCATCCCAAGGTGGTGGGGATTAAAAATTGTACAAATGGTGGAACTGACCCCCAAAAGGGGCTGAGGGGTGGGGCGAAATAGGGGTAATATTGCGTTATTGCTTTAAACGACTTCTTCTCTGGAACTAAGAGATAGATATCAACCATATATGGTTGGAAGCATTCCCTCACTTTATGTTTTTCCCCAACAAGATATTCCATATATTATATTTGGGATAACACTTTTTTTCAGTAAAGTACAGAATATCATACTTTTTTTTGGTTGAGTCCCATCCGGGATTCAAATCCATGCTGTCAGAGTGACAGTGTGGCAGTGTGTGTTCTAATCCCGGACAGGACTCAATCTGTACTTTGCTGAGAAAGTGTTATCCCAAATATAACATTTGTTCCATTTGAACACTTTCTAAATGGCATTGTGTGTTCAAAGATATACCAACAACCAGTCAAAACACACTGAACTCTACTGTTTATATATTGTCAGATGTCAATCATGATATCAGAGTCTGCTTCATATGATATGGCAAGTTTGCAAAAAAAAAATTATTGGCAAAAGACAGCCACTGTCGCACCAGACGTTAAGTGACGTGCCTATGCCTGAGAACCATTTCCTAATTTCCTAGCCTAACAGTTACGAAATTGTACACCAACACATCTTAATTACTTCAGTGGGAACAGCCAGAACCACTCAGGCGTTCACCTCCCCATCAATACATGTGGATTACTTCCTTGATATGTAATGACTAGAGTGTCTAGAGTTGTTCAAGCCCTCCACTAGTTTAAGTTATAGTGCACTGAATTAGTACATACTGCTTCTATAATCGCCTGGACAGCTTGACAGACCAATATCTTTCATTCCTACTTAGTGTCAGTTTGCCTGGCGTACCTTTGGCAGCAGACAAAACATCAAATTTGTGATATCAAGTAATGTTTTATGATATCAGTAATTATTTTAGAAGTGATGATGAAAGAACACTTTATATTTTTCCCCAAACAAGACTTCCAACAGACTAAAGTGGGCACTCATTGAACTCTGTTATATTTTGCCAGTTGTCAAGCATGAATAACAGTGCCTGCTTCATATGATGCATGTGTAGCGGCCATAAAATTTCTGAGTCCTGTGATCGGATTCGAACCACGGACCTTCTGATCCGAGGTCGGACGCCTTGTCCACATGACCAAAGAGGTTAACCCCGTCAGCAAGCTGACAAGGTAAGGATGTCATCTGTTGGATGACTCCACGCCCTGCTACATACTCCCCCGTCAACAGAATGCGCGTCCTGGGCCGCATAGTAGGGTACTGAGGCTTATTTTGCTCAAATTTAATATGAACGTGCTCAGCCCCGACCTCGGATCAGAAGGTCCGTAGTTCGAATCCCATCAGCTGACAAGGTAAGGATGTCATCTGTGGGATGACTCCACGCCCTGCTACACATGAAATTTTAAAAATATTTGAAATAGTTTTTGTTATATCAACTGTTTACTCCCCTCTGTTAGAAATCCTGGATCTGTCGCTGGGCTTTTATTTGAATTCCTCTACACATCACAGGTACACATCACAGGTACACATCACAGGTACACATCACAGGTACACATCACAGGTACACATCACAGGTACACATCACAGGTACACATTCATCCTCATGCCGTAATGTTTCAACGAGCAAGATACAACGCTCTGTTATCAATTTGTTAACACAACTGTTTACCGGCACTAAGCTGAGAGGGACACACAGACTCATCTAAATCAGCTTTGTGGTCCATGGAGTGATCTGTTGAAGTATTTCATTGGGCGTAAAAGGCAAATTCGCGGTGAAAGTTATGTGCATGGACTGCTGAAAATCCGTGATGACTGCAGGTTTTTGTGAAAAGGGTAAGAACACCCTGAACTGCCCTGATCTGAACATTGGAAGATTTGTACTCCTGACTGTTGGTGCACCTCGAACTGGGCCTAGTATCAGTGAACATAGCCCTGATCAAGAAAGGATTACTTTTTCCTATCTATTAAGGCACAATTACCAAACATTCAATGTATGCTGAATAAAACACAAATATCACCATTCCTTATCATATGAACTATGTCTTACAGTTGTAAATATTTTTATGTGAATTCCACAGAATTTCTTCCTTGTACAATTGTTAGCTTTTGGTACAGATACATTTTTTCCAATGAATGCTTTGTTTACGTTAACAACTCTCAAAAGTAAATTAAGCGGACATAAAATATTTGAACACAAAAAATCCTTAAACCATAATTAGTTTGGCAGATCGGTAATTTCAGTGGTTTCAGGTCGGCATTCAACGTAACACTTCGTCAGTCATCTCGTCCACTCATCCACTACCATATAGGTATTCAGTACAAGTGGTTTTCAAAGCAGTAGTATGTAAAGTTTCTCAGACTGGTCTTTAGCAACCAATGCTTGCCGTAAAAGGTGACTATGCTTGTCGTAAAAGGCAACTATTGGGATCGGGTGGTCAGGCCTGCTTACTTTGTTGATGCATGTCATTGCATCCCAATTGCGTGGATTGATGCGCATGATGTCAATCTCTGGATTGTCTGGTCCAGACTCGATTATTTACAGACCGCCGTCCTAAAGCTGGAATAATGCTGAGTGGGGCGTTAAACAACAAACAAACAAACAAAAATGAAGTTCCTCAAGTTGACAGGAAGCATATCTGGTCAATCTGGTGATGTTCCCACTGCAGTGTGGCCTCATGAACTCTCATGTCAGCTTCGTGTGAATACCCATCCCCAGTGTATCCTGACAGTTTACGTCCAATTGTGTGGATTCCTATCATAGGATGATTACAGGGTTTGTGCTTAAAGATCACCAAGCCCAAGTTAACATTTTCTTTCATGTTTTATCTGGATAATGATGATCAGATGATATTTCAAGTAATACATGCCTATTCTCTGTACGCACTGTGAGTAATTTGTTTGTCATTTTCACCTGCAGTTATCACGAATATCATCATGATAATAATCACAATAATGATGCTTCGCATTTACTTCGCGAAATTGTCAGTGACAAGTTCACAAATATTTAGAACTGTTTTGTCTCATCTCTCATGTGTCTCATAATGATACTGTGAATATCCTGTCCATTCATTTCATTTTGTAGATTCACAAAACCTCTGTGCGTTTAAGGCCAGCAATAAAAGTGTTCTGTGAGAGGGAGAAGATGGTATGGAGATTATCCGACCATTTCGGGCTTGATCCTATTTCAATTTGCAATAGTAAGTAGGGCTGGGATGGGTAAATCGGGTATTCGGGTATTCGGGTCGGGTGGTTCCTGAACAGGACATGCTCGTGGGTTTCACCGAAGTGGTAAACGTCTGAGACCTGCATCACTTCGGGCTTTCCTCCCACATTAAGCTCAGACACGCCGTGATATAACTGGAATAATGTTAAAAGCGGCATTAAACCCAACTCACTCACTCACTCATCATATTCCCGTAACAGACACACAAGTATACAGATAGCCCTGATGCACTGGAGTTTTGATATGTAAATGGTATGTTGGGTGTAAGTCACTATTTCACTGAGAATCATCAAAGAGGACATTTATCGAAAATGTCTACTAGTTTTCCTCTATGAAAATGTATCTGTCAAGCAATGGATTATTGATAGCTGTGGGAATGCTTGTGGTTTCATTACAGGGGTTACACGTTTGACCTGTGTCACCTCCGGCTTTCCTCTGTATGCTTTGATGTAAGTGAAATACTGTTTTAAACTGCGTTGAACTGACTCGCTGAGTTCGCCATGATTGTTATCATCACTATCAGTGTGATTGTTTTTTATAAATTGACCAAATTAACTATTCTGAAGTGAGAAGCATCCTTGGTAATATCCTGACCAAAGTTTGCCAGAGACCAGAGATGGAATCCTTTGAGTCCAAGCCTCTTGGTTATCAATATACTTTCAAAGTCTTCACTTCAGAGACTTGGAGGTGGCCACAAGGATACCATTCTTCTGGCATTGTGTCAACTTACAGCACCATGATCTTGTAACGTTTACTTTATCGTCCTCAGTCACAGATACGGGTTTCAAAGTAAACATGAGAAAACTTCATTGCACTTTTAGTTTCGTTGTGTCAAGATGGTGCCAAAGATGCCTTGTTGTTATTGGCAACCAGAACTCTTACCCATGACTTTGAGAGATAGAAGTTTTCCAGATAAAATGACATAGAAAAGACAAGTTGAGGCCTTTCCCTACCTATGAAAATACTGTTACAGTTTACTAGGGTGAACTTATCATTGAAGCTTGTGAAGTGGCACTTGTATTCTAGAACTTACCAAAAAGAAGAGGTTACATTGTAAACCATGAATTTTACTCTTTATTTTCTTTCTAGCTATTCTGTCATTGATTCTTTCCCTTTCTTTCCAATAATGCAATAATGAACTTTTTCACTTCTATTTTGCTATTTCTTTCTCACAGTTAGGTGTATCTTGCCTCAGTGTTTCTCATTCATTAATCCCATCCTGTCATCTTCACTTGTTTATCTCTCTCTCTCTCTCTCTCTCTCTCTCTCTCTCTCTCTCTCTCTCTCTCTCTCTCTCTGGGTACTGCTTCTCATTCTTCCCCACTCTTTTTCTGTTGCTCTGCCTCTCTTTGTCATTCATATCCCTTCAATATCTTTCTAACCATCCTTCCAAAGGGCATTTAATTCTTTATGAACCGTTTCACAAGAGGCACAGTTTTTTAATGGTAATCTCTTAACATTCATAGGCGACAAAAAAGTTCTTTATAGAGACGGTCTTTTCAATAAAGAAAGCAGCGAATCCCACATTGCATTGAAATTGGTTACGTCTCCAGATATCAGCATCATTAATGCCTTATTGGTTAGTGCCTGTTCTTTGCCATTCAGCCGATGGCGCCAAGGGGTTTAACCAGCTAATCTGAATTAAGACTTGTATGATCTGGAGTCATTCAACCTGAATCACATGGTATGGCTTACCAGGGATCTTAGGGATGATAACTTATCTTTATTTTGAGGAACAAAATCCAAAATTACTTAATGGAGCTGAAGAACGTGTCAAGATTGATATTTAAAATCTATTTTTGTGAAATGATATTTAACGCTTTTTTCTTTGTAGGCAGGTTGCAGTAGTAAAGGTGACAGGCTATAGGAATGTTGCTGTTGTTTGAAATGTGTAAAGTATGTAATGTCTTTTATGTCTTTTGCCTCTGTTCACCCAGCAGTGAATGGGTACCCGGTAGGATGAGATCGTGATTGTAAATCTTCTAGTGCCTCACAGGCAGATTCGGTTGTATAATCCCTCTTGTATCATTTGGGTAGTAATGGTGTCAGCTCTTTGAGCATGCTTCAACAGATGGACGACAAATATCCTTTTATTATCACTATTGTTATCTAAATAGAACTGATAGGAAGAAATGTTGGAAATAATGAAACACAATGACTTGGTTGTGTGCGTGTCTGAGGGTATGGGTAGTTGCTCATAATATCAATCACAGGATTCTCTGGTTGCAATTATTTAGAGTCTATTGTAGTAAAACTGTTTTTTTTCTGAGTGCAGTGCAGTTCTGAAACTCCATCTTAGTTGTAAACGCTGATGGAATCTAATCCATGTTCATTCTAATTTGTGGCAGCAAATCGTCACTAAAGAATTTGAAACCTGCATCACTTTGGGCTTTCCTCTGACATTCACCTGAAAAGACGTGATATAAGTGGAATATAGTTCAAAGTGGCTTTACACTCACTCACTCACTCACTCACTCACTCACTCACTCACTCACTCACTCACTTTACCCCTAAGTTCTTGTCGATATACTCCTACACTTCCATTCTCTATGGTAACACAGAGCCTGGTTCAGTATGGACCAGTTGAAGGAAAGAACACATGGTTATCTACCAATACGTGATACCTGTGTACATTTCGTAAATGTCAGTTGGGATATAACATAACTGACATTTCATTACAGTGAGCCAGATCAAAGAATTTTATGGCAGTCTTGTCAATTTCATGATAGAGTAAAATAAAGTCTGAATAAGAGCTGGGCTATTATCTGTGAATTAGGTTACTATGGGAGTATATAAGGCAGTGAAAATTGGTTATTACTTGGCGGGTTTATGGTTCATTGTCCGGTGTAGAAATGCCGTGGAGTGCATTAGATTGATGATAACCATTAAGGGAGAGTGAGTGAGTGAGTGAATTAGGTTTATCATCCCAATCTGGCTTCCCCAGTAGATATCACTTGAGTGAGATCAAGCAATATCTAGGTTTGGGTTAGAACACTAGGATCTGATGTTTTATTGTTGAAAAGGGCAGTTAGATCCCGAGGCGCGGAACCCAACAGGCATTTAAACACCAACAAGTTTGTTAAACAATATTTTCTCTACTTCATGCCAATGTCTGAAATTATGGTGACAAGTTGGTATGGACAAATAAACAACTTTAATGCCATTTAAGACACATTGTTGTTTTCTGATTTATATCTTTCATATTATACCTCCGACCTTTTTGGTCAGGGGTATATAGTTATACCAAGGTTCCGTCCGCCTGTCCGAAACTATTCAGTGGATTCATCTTAAACTTAGTACATATAATCTGTGTCATATGGAGGGGTGCAGTCAAAAGAAAAAAAATGTTTTTATTAATTTTCCATTTTTTTATGAATTTTTCAAACCCTAACCATATCCATTATTTAATTTGAAACTATTGACACATTAGGCGGGTCAGGGGTATTAGTGAGCCACGCTCACTTTTGCCCTTGTTATTTCATCGGTATGATTTTGCAGCAAACAGACTATAAACCATGGTCAACATTCATAGCACCTAAAATGCTAAAACATTAGGAAGAGAATATATGGATGTCAACTTCTTTATTATGAGGAACACAACATTTCGGAGTACCGGGCTATATGCTTACTCCTTCATCAGGTGAATGAATGCCATGAGGCAGAGAGCATGTATATGTACAGGTAAGGACAACAAAATTAATAAGATAACAAAAGGTGGAAAATAACAAAGGGTAGAAACTCATAATAAAGAAGTTGACATCCATATATACTACTCAAAAGAAGTTAAGGATCACCGGATTCTTTCATATTACAATAGTTAATCTCTCATGCCATGACAGATTAACATTACCAATATGAAAGAATCGGGTTATCCTTAACTTCTTTTGATTTCTTTCGTGTCAGTTAAATATCACAGTATGTCAACTTGATGTGAAAGGAAATCTCGAACTGATGCAGGTCTTAGATGCTTACCTCCTTAGTGAAACATGAACACTGGCATGGTGTTGACAAACCCAAAATGTAATTAGGTCATATCTGGTATTCAAACCCATAATCATCAGGTTCCTGATGCGCCCAAGGGATGTAACTCAGCACAGTTAATTGTGGTGCCTTGAATGACTTGAAGTAATGGTGATGAGATGTGTCCAATATGGAATGGTACACCAGATGGGTGTTATTTCGAGAAAGACGAAAGAGCTCTGATATCTGTAAAACTATAAATAAATAAAAACATACATCATGTCCATGTTTTATATCCTTCATTCTAATTCCCTCGAGACTGTGGTATTTAAAAAAACAACTTTATTAACGTAGTTAATGAGTGCATGGACAGGCAGCAAGTTAATTAGGTACTTATTCTTCTTCAGCCTGCAGAGATAATAACTTCAAATAAATGGTTGCATGCATTGAATGGGGCTTTAGAACCTGCCATTACGCTTCCCTGCCTCAGGGTAGACATTCCCTAGCTCATTACCTCAGCTGGACTTATTCAGGAAAAAAGATGCTTCAACCTACAGTCTACAGAAAAACAACGGCAAAAATAATGATGCAAAAAAGGTTAAAAGGATAAAATATATTGAGCTATTTTGTAAATTACATTCAGGATCATGAGTTTTTCATTTTCACCGATCCTGCCAATTCAAATGAAGTCTAAGAGTGAGTTAAGATTTAACGTAGCCTCAGCCATATGGCGACCCAAGTCCAACAGTGAGTAACATGGCCTCAGCACAATGTCAGCGAAAGAGCGACCAAGGTCTAAAAGAGCTAATGGGTTGATAAACTTAAGCCGATGCTGGACCCACATCTGTGTTATTTATGTTTTTATTCATGCGAGTAGTTTGGTTTTGATGAAGCTGTATTGGGATTCTTGGTCAGAATTGGTCCCCATTACCACTTGTGGTACAAGTGCCATCTGGGTTGGTGGGGTAGCCAGGTGGTTTTTTTAGTGTTTGCCATTCATGCCAAATGCTAGGGCTGGGATGGGTAACTCGGGTACTTGGGTCGGGTGGGTCCTGAGTAGGGCCCGGTTACCTACAGGACTACCAGGACCCGTGGTTAGTCACGTGATATATTGTTCAATGACAAAAACTCACTATGGCTCAGTGGTTACACTACAAGTTGCTAATTTTCGCATTTCTTTCTGACGATGCACACATTCCTTTTGACTTGTATATGTTTGAGTAAAGATAAAGTTTCAGTCAACTTCAGTGAATGCTTGTCAGTGATCTAATTGTTTGATACATGTATCTAAATAGTTTTTGGCCAGGGCTGCGATAAAACATTTACCAATCAGACATTTTGTTTCCAACTCTTTGAGACCTGCAGTGGGTACCTGGGTAGGGTCGGGTAATAGGGGTCGGGTACCCGGGTAGTAAATTTGGACTCGTCCCAGCCCTACCAAATGCCCTAGTTCGACTCTAAAAATGGGTCCATTTCTGTTGTCCTCCAGTGTGATATTGCTGGAATATTACTAAAAGCAGCATAGAACCATACTCACCAACTCACTCACTCTTTCAGTCCCAAAACTCCCTCACTCACTCATCCCACCCACCAACTTGCTCGCTCATTCACTCACTCAAACAATTTTCATCACTTTTTTGCCTTTTACATGAGGAATTTGTTTTGACAGATATCTGAGACTGAGTATTGATTGAACCCATATATTTATATACAACTGAACTTTTGATAGTAATAATCTGATATGTTTTTCTATTTGTGATGTGAGGTGATGTGAGGTGATGTGATGTGATGTGATGTGATGTGATGTGATGTGATGTGATGTGATGTGATGTGATGTGATGTGATGTGATGTGATGTGATGTGATGTGATGTGATAATTTGGTGGTTAGCATGTGTGGCCTGGCCAATTGGCAGATTGGCATCAGTGTAGGACAGTGGCATGCAATATGGGTCATGCTGTCAACCTCTTGTTTAACCAGTCCCCAGTGTGACCTTGGTCATAGCTTGCTTCTTATTCATGATTGGGAAGAAAATATTTGAACATATTGAAAACAATTTGAGTGAGAATTGTCCTACTTTTAGAATTTTTCCTTTATGTAGTGGCCATGGTAAAGATGTACAAGTCCCACGAAGGGACTTGAACCACAGACCTTCTGACCTGAAGTCGGACACCTTGTCCACATAGCTAAAGAGGTCAACCTTGTCAGCAAGTTGACAAGGCAAGGATGTCATCTGTGCGATGACTTCAACTCTGCTGCATCAAGCTAGTTTTTTCACTAATGGATGGTGGTATCTGCAGTGAAATGGAAACATGATGGATCGCTGTGCTGGGATGTGCTTATAACTAATTCACTCAGGTGTTTTACAAGCAGGAAAATTGAAACATGCACCACCGACCACACAACTGATTAGCTTGTCTCCATTACGCGTGAACATCGTCATCAGTGATGGCCTCAGTCAACACTTGTTGAACATAGTATTGCTGCAGGGATGGGGCCCTTTTTTATGGAACATCCATGAGGTTCATTCCCATCTGGTACCGGGGATTCAGGGGCCTTTTAAGACCGTGTTCAAGCAGTGTGGTATTTGGATGCAAATAAAATCGCATTTCAGTCCTTTGACCCTTTAAACATTGGATCGTGTCTAGTTTTTTGTTCTGCCGTTGTAGAGTGAATTCTGACGTGTGCTTTTCAGATTGGTGTACCATATTTTCTTGAGTGTTGTGCGCCCCTTTTTGAAAAAAAACACAGCTGTGTAGAAGGGTGTTCACATTATACACGCCATAATGAGTTTTGACGTTTTTTTCCCCCAACCCAAAGACATTACCATGAGCATGTAACACCTGAAATACCATGTCAACAAATCCATACTGAAGTATGCAAATTAATCATGCAATTACACTGTCTGGTTATAAAAAGTGCTCATAGTATATCTGGACTTATGTTAGTAACATATTTCATTAATTTTATTCAAAATTCCTTTTAATATTGTTTTAATTAATTTCGGCAAAATCGTGTGTGAAGCGATCGGATTACCGCTATTGATGCCTTGAAACAAACTTTAGTTGGCAGAGATTGGAGACATATATCATAAATGCCATACTTTGACTTTTCAAAAGTCATATTTGTTGTAGTTTGACGAAAATATGTCAACACATAGTTCTCGCGATCACCTGCGCAGGAGCCTCAACGGTGACTGGTTTAATTGTTCCATGCGAAAAAAATAACCGGCAGTCGCAATCAGCTGCACCGAAGTGCTACTCCTATTATTTTTAATATATTTAATTAAAGTTGCAACTAAAATAACATGATATTGGAATATGTTAATCCTGATAAAAAAATAGTTTCAGATACAATGTTTCCCGATCCTTGCATTAAAATCCTTTAAAGTTATATCATTGGGTAAGTTTTAACCGAAGCACCGGTAGATTCCAAGAAAACGTGTGTACAGCTGATTGCTGTGTCCGGCTTAGTTTACGAGAAAATACACAAGATAATCTTAATCCCTGGATGTAAAACAATGCCTAGCAGAACAGAAAATCCAATTTAAACGGTAGAACAACATATCTGGTGATTTTGTATTTCAAATGTCCAATTTGTACTGACCAAGTTTCTTATCACCCGTTCGTTTACCCGAGTTCGCTGAAGGGGTGTGGTGTAATGTTTTTCTGCGCATAATATTCTATTTGTATTTTTTCCAAAATACTGAATTCACAAGAGGGGGGTGCGCATTATACTTGGGTGCGCACTATATTCAAGAAATATGGTAATAGTACTGGGGATTCAGTGGTGAACAAATGAGAATCAGTGTGAAAAATAGGATGGTATTCAGGATTCTTGGAAAGGGCCATAACAACCTGAGTTAGTTTCTTGTTTTGGGGGTTGAATTTTCCTGGTCAGTATGCCCCCCATCGAAAAATACCTATGTTATTTATGCCTAGCCTCCGTGTGGATTCTGAATAGTGAGAGAGAGCTTTTAGCAATATTTCAGCAAGACCACAGCAGGGTAGACAGAAATGCGCTTCACACATTGTACCCATGTGGGGAATCAAACCCGGGTCTCCTGTGTGACGAGCGAACTATTTAACCACTGGGCTACCCCAGACTCCAAGTTGGAATAGGTCCCGAGCAACCTATACTGGTCGGAAGATGCGTCAGTGGTCAGGTTCGCTTGGAAAGCTTACTCCAATAGGTCAATGCCAGAGAATGCTCAGTCTCAAATATCTGCCAAGACAAATTCCTCAGGTAAAAATAGTGATGAAAATTGTGTTAATAGATCACTGAAAATTAGTGGTGACACCAAGTAAGCATGTCCTATTCTGGTATCCGACACTCAAACAATTTTCATTGAAGAAGCGACCCATGAAGATCCGGGGTAGAATAGGCTTCAGCAACCCATGCTTGCCATAAAAGGCGACTATGCTTGTCATAAGGGGCGACTAACGGGATCGGATGGTCATGCATGGATCGATGCTCATGATGTCAATCACTTGATTGTCTAGTCCAGACCGCCTTCATATAGCTGGAATATTGCTGAGTGCAGCGTTAAACAACAACCAACCAACCAACAACCATTAAAGAAGCACTAGTCTCACCCGTCATCCTACATGCATCATGGGGAGAAGTGAATCTTACCAAGACTGTCATTATTCACAGAACTGTTGTGTGAGTTAACTCAGCAAACTTAGCTAGATCCCGCTAGGTGAACCAGAAGATACAAAATCTCCTTAATCTTGTTCTCCCAACAAGTGGTTTTGCATTCAGGGTAAACATGTTGGGGGAAAATGAACCCAGTGATTGGTTGACCATATGCAAACATAGATTAAGGGTTTAGCTGGTGTAGCTCTGTTCAGATACTTTGTTGTACTGACTGTCCTTCTGTTGACATAGACTGCCTTTAGTAGATGGAGCAGAAGATTGTCTGACGAGGTGGTCAGTTGCCATAGGACCCGTGAAGATCCGGGGTGGAATAGGTCCGTAAAAGGTATCTATGCTTGTCGTAAAAGGCGACTAACTGGATCGGGTGTTCAGACTCGCTGACTTGGTTGAGGCATGTCATCATATCCCAATTGCATGGAACGATGCTCATGATGTCAATCACTGGATTGTCTCGTCCAGACTCCATTATTTACAGACTGCCGTCATATGGCTGGAATATTGCTGAGTGCGGCGTAAAACAAACCAAACCAAACCAAAAGTTGCCATAGATGCTGCAATTTGCTCACAAGAGTTGCCTCGCCATGATACTAGGTTTGAATCACAGGCTCTGATTATGTTCTTGGTTTGTCAGCACCGTACCCATGCTCATGTGTTACACCAAGTGGTAAACATCCAACATCCTGCATCATTGGGGCTGTCCTCCCATATCAAGGTGACATGCCATGATATGACAGGAATATTGATGCTGTTCAGAGCAGGGTGAAACTCACTCACTCACTCTAAGATTGTCTAGTCTTTGTCCTGTCTTGGTTGTTTAATGCCACACTCGACAATAATCCAGTTATATGATGGCGGTCTGTCAATAATCGAGTGTGGACAAGACAATCCATTGATTGATGTCGACTATGCTTGTCGTAAGAGACGACTAACAGGATCGGGTGGTCGGGCTCGCTGACTTGGTTGATGCATGTCATTGTATCCCAATTGTGTGGATCGATGCTCATGATGTCAATCACTGGATTGTCTGGTCCAGACTCCATTATTTTAGACTGCCATAATGTAGCTGAAATATTGCTGAGTGTGGCGTTAAACAACAAAAAAACAAACAAAAAAACCTTATTTCACCCAGATGGCCATGATATATCAAACATATTGCACTCAAAGCTAGTCTGTCTCACAGTCCCTGAACCATATTGTTTTCCCTTCCTTCAGCCCTTACTGTAATGCTATAGCCCTAAATGAAGTAGGTGAGGTGAAATGGGGTTTAACGTCGCGTCCAAGATTATTGCACTTATATAGCGACGTGCATGTACGTGTGTGTGTTTGTGTGGCTGCTTGTACTAGTCCGGACTGATGCCGATTTATAGTGCTAGCTCACTGAGATACCATGCTGCAGTTTAACATGAATACCCCACTCAGACACAGTATACTGACTCCGAGTTGACCAGTCCTTGTTTTAGCCCCTTAATGCCGAGCGCCAGACAGCCTAAATGAAGTAAGTGTAGATTCCACAGGTGAATCTCCCCTTTCACTGAGGCTCCTTTTCAATTTAAGTGTAGTTGTTCCTGTCAAAATTATATATTTTCAGAGCCTAAATGTTCTGGAGAGGGTCTATCTCTGATACGTTGTACCCTGTTCACATGCACCTCAATACATATGTATTTACTTATGTGTGTATCTTTACACCAGGAGCACATTTGCATCATGTCTGGAGCAGGTGCAAATGTAAATGTAAATTTGCACTGTGTGTGTATGTTGTAATGTGAACGTTTATGCCAACGTCAGAGGATGATCTAATTAATATATGTTGATTTGTAAACACCAAACGAATTGTCAACAGCTCTGTGTTCTGAAGTTGACACTATTCAGTAAACAGCAGTACCAGTGAGTGAGTGAGTATGGTTTTACGCCGCTTTTAGCAATATTCCAGCAATATCATGACGGGGGACACCAGAAATGGGCTTCACACATTGTACCCATGTCGGGAATCGAACCTGGGTTTCGGCATGACGAGTGAACGCCTTAACCACTGGGCTACCCCACCGCCCCTACAGCAGTACCAACTTTATGTGGACATCCAGAGCTGGGCGAACGGTGTTTTCTTTGGGTTTCAAGGAGTCAAATATTTGTGTACAAATTAGATCAAACACATGTAGCTTTATGCGAAGATTTCGGTAAAGTAACTCTCTTCTCATTCAACTTTGATTGGTAAACATCCTGTTTTATGTTGAAAGTGGTGAAAAAACTGATGAATATATGTGCCTTACACCATTTGCATACTTTATTTACACACCTTGGATGCTTTTCATGTGAACGCATAGTTAATTTACATATACACAAGTATGTGTTGTGCACATGTGTAAAATTACTTACGTGGATAAATGTTGTGCATGTGAACGGGGTATGAGAGATCAAATACTACACCAAGACACCTCTCGCAGAGAACCTTGTGACTCGGAGAGTTCTTCCTGTCGATATGACCAGCATCGGTGTGTTTACAAGATGGAGGATAAGTTCCCCATGATGTCAGACTGATAGCCAGGAACAAGTTATTAACATTGTCGACTAACTCCAAATACCTCCTGTTGTTTGTCTTCCATACTTGCTAGTGTTTGTCTTAGATTGCTGGGACATCTTGCATGTTGAAAGGTGCAAGTCAGAAGATGCATCCATCACATGGCGGAGAGACCTTTCCTGTTTGGAGCATTAACTTTGATTAATTTCCGAATTTTTTCATGGCCTATTTTTGTTTATATCTCTTTGTCATTGGATGTTTGTGTTTTTGTAGCTGACATGTGAAAGTTGGTTCACACATAACAATTAATCTATTTCACATTATTCATTTGTTCAGATGCTGATCCTGAGAAACATGTTTGTTCTTGGGGTTAATTGATAGGGCTATGAATGGAGCTGAGAAGATAACATCAGGAAAATATTCACTTTGGGATGTTTTTGGTTCTGTGAGAGTGATGATTTTTTGAAAACCTTCAAACAGAAGATAGCTGCATCTTTTATTCACTGCATTTTAAAGACCTGATTATGTACGGCTTTTGTTCTTTGATAAGAAAGTAAAATATGATAAAGCGCTTTCTTGTTGCAGCATGTTGTGATTATAAGCTGGGGTATTCTGATGATTAATCTTATTTGAATACATGCAGAGCATGTTGTACTTTGTGATTTTAAATTTTTCTTTCAACCAGAAGTTTTTATACTGCTACAGCTTCACAATGATGAAGATGAAGATCTGTTTGTCACCCACTGTATGCTTGTAAACATTAATCAGAACAGTTATTCTAAATTTGATTGAGGTTGCTCAATGGGCCAATGGAAATAAAGGATGCCAGTTTCCAGATTTTGGTCATATTTAATGGAATGAAAAGGCAGAAATTTTTGATAGTGGGAAATAATGATGCAAAACAATTGATAAATTATTTGAAACTTAACATTTTTCATGTTGCCTGGAGATTGTTTTCTTTGGGCCCTATTGGTTTCTGAAAGATTTGTGAAACCCTGATTTTGTAGATGGGCAATACCATGTACCAGGGTCACGTTCCTCAAGGGACGTCAGCACTATGACTGTTGTATTGTGGGCAGTGGGATAGCCTCGTGGCTCAAACGTTCTCTCTGCACACCAAAGGCCTGGGTACCTTTCCACACATGGGTATAAGTGTAAAGTCCATTTCTGGTATCCCCCTGCCACGATATTGCTTGAATATTGCTAAAATTGGAATAAACCCATACTCACTACTCATGCGCCTATGTAACGTACAGAGTTCCGTAGCACTGAAATCCCTTTCTGGAATGATGTGTGGCCAGTGTACCTGAAACGTCAGGGTACTTTGGACAAATCAGAGAGATCTACTTTGGCCGTCAAATGCCTTGAATGCTTGTAATTATAGCCCAGAGCCTAACAGCAGGTTGTATCCCCTTTTAGGACTGAGCAGCTCATTCCAAATGAATTTTAAGCCATGTGCTTAAATACGGAAAAAATGCAACAACAACTAAAGATTCCATTTCATTCAATTTCAATGAATCAACTCTTTTCAAGTTCAGAGGTAAATAAAACAAGAATCACCACTTATAAACACCAGGACATCATGAAATACGAGCCAGGAGACCAATGTGTCTTATAAATATGGAACCTCTCACAGCGCCAACAGTCTGAACTAGTCTGGAGGATCCTAGTAATACCTTCACATTCCACATGTTTCCAAACAGCCTCTGCTCGGAATTGATTTCTTAATTTAAACCCATGGGCTACAAAACGAAAGAAAAAAAACTCTCGTTTTTAAGCTCATGAGCTAAAAAATGGATGGGATTAAATACATGGTAGGCACTTTCCATTATTAATACGGACATCTGTAAGTAACTGTTTGCAATGTAGAACATGTTCTGGAATATTCGAGTTTCATTGCACAATGAAAGGTACAGCCATTTGTCAGAGCCTCTTGGGATCATGTATTTGAAAATAACTGTCTGTGGACCTCAACAAACATGCAGACATGTCAGTATTTGTTCAATGTCACATGAACTGCCTCCGTGGTCTAGTGGTAGAGCATCCGCCCGGAGAGTGGAAGGTCCGGGTTTCGATCCCCGGCCGCGTCAACCCAAAAGACGTTAAAAGATGGTACTTGTTGTTACCCTGTCTGGGGCTCTGCATTAAGGGGCTAAAACAAGGGCTGGTCGGCTCGGAGTCAGTATACTGTGTCTGAGTGGGGTATTCATGTTAAACTGCGGCATGGTATCTCAGTGTGCTAGTACTATAAATCGGCATCAGACCGGACTAGTACAAGCAGCCACACACACACACACACACACACACACACACACACACATGTACATGCACGTCGCTATATAAGTGCAATAATCTTGGATGCGTTGTTTAACCCAATTTCACCTCACCTCACCTCACCTCACCTAACCTCACCTCAATGTCATATGGGAGCTCATCCGTCCCAGTTTTCAGAGAGGTCTTTGTGACATGTATGTGTGATGTCGACACGTGGAGGTCATTTCCACATTTGGATGCATCAGTGATCAAGATGGTGTCTGAGGCAATTCCCTATCTTGACTTGTACCTATGTTCCTGTGTTTGTTCAGATGAACAATTGACTTGCCTTTGCATGTGTTTGTGACAGGTGACAAGATTTGCTGACATTTTTCACAAACACTTGATATCTTCACTAGTTGATAGTGATTCATAAACGAATGCTTGTATAGACGGAATTATACAATGAATGATTATGATTATGATTATGATTATGGAAATGGTTCTGCTGCTTTTATTTCCAACTCTTGAAGAAATAAGGGTCGATATTTTGGTGGCCATTTCCAACCGAACGTAGACTTTGCCATCAGTGCCAAGCATTAGATTGAGAGTGAGTGTGAATAGGTATGGTTTAACGCGCTTTTAGCAATATTCCAGCAATATCGTGGCGGGGGACACCAGAAATTGGCTCAACACATTGTACCCATGTCGGGAATCGAACCTGGGTCTTTGGTGTGACGAGCGAATGCTTAAACCACAAGGCTACACAACCGCCCCTTAGATTGAGACATTGTGTCAATATTATTAGGGTAATCATAATAAGATGATCACAGAAAAATTGCCAATTATCATTTATCAATTAATAACTGAAAATTATCATGAATATTATGGTATGAATTCGTCTTACACATTTATCAGGCTTCTTATGTACAAAACAAACCAATTGTCAGATCAGGGTAGCTTCATGCACTTTTAATGCAAAGAAACAAATAATAAAAAAAAATATATACCGTATTTGACGTAATAAGCGCTCGGGGCGCTCTCAAAATTAGAAATAGGGGTCTCTTATTAGAATATAATTTTGGTGGGAAAGAAAAACAGAGTTGAAAGATTGTAACTTTCGTAGTTTATGCCAACAGCCTGAAAGGACACAAAAGAAAAGTCTGTGTGTATCAAACACGACAGATATATTTTCCACAATTTAATTGCCCATAATTAAGGGTGCATATAACACAAGAGTGAGTATTATACATGAACAAATAAGTCTTGTGTACATTGATCAATCAGAAGGGGTGCTAATTGGGATTGTTCACGAGCCAATATGTTAGCAAATATCGCCGTTGGCGCTTATTAGAGCGGGGCGCTTATTACGTCGAATACGGTAATAGATAAATCCAGAAAATCACTTCACAATTTCTCTTTCCCTTTCAAGCTGCTGTGCATGTCTAAATGTGAATGGAAATATCATTTCACAATCGCCTGTTCCAAGAACATGCTAAGCAACGTTTGAACTTGATTAATTTTAATTCAAGAAACTTATTAATCATGAAAAATCCTGTTGGCTCCCTCTTTAGCCCAGTTAAGCACTCGTACTCTTTAAATCTTCAAAGAAAAGGAAAGTAGTTTTGTTGTCCTGTCCATCCTTATAAATGAATCAAAATGATAAATAACACCATGATCACAGTTTTTTGGCCTTTGAGTATGTCATTAAGGGATAAAGTTAGAAGATGAATTATGCGTTGGTTATAATTAGCAAGAGCTACAAATTCGCTGACACAAACGCTTCTTTAATGTTGCCATCAACCCACAACATCAACAAGGATGTTGATGCAGCGGAGAGAAGATGTGGAACGATATAGGATAGTGGTCTTTAAATGCCCTGATGTCCCAAGTGGGTAAACATGGAATCAAAGGAATGAGCTTCAAGATTTACTTTTATTTCTGTTGAGTCAGACAGAGCAAAGCTGCTGGAGTCTGCCTTTTGATAGTGAGATCAACAAATTATCAACAGTGTATGTTTCCCATGTGGTCAGCAAGAATGGTACAGAATCTGACCAATGCTTGTGAGGCCGCACTTGAATGATGTTATAGTTTTCAGTTTTTTTTGCTAAACAATTAGTTTGGGAAAGAGAATATATGGATGTTAACTTCTATATTATGAGGAACACAAAGTTTCGGAGTATATTCTGACTCCTTCATCAGGTGAATGATTGCTAGTTTCGGTTTGTTGGAATAAAAGTAGGAATTAATTAGTATAGCTCAAATTTTATTTTTTTTCTGACATGAAATCGTTTCAGTCATTTTGGGGCTTTCTATTTTTTTATTTTTTTTACTGTTCACTGACATAAAATTTTACAAATATGGAACAAAACTTAAAATATGAAATGTTATACAGTTATGTTGAATTGTTATATTTCATTTTGAATTATTTTTGTAGTTTTATTTTTTATTTTGCCTAATGTATCTGTGATGGAGCAGTAGGGCAAATAAAAAATATAAAAAATTCTCATTGTGGCTTTAGCCTGTCAAATCAGTCAACTGAAAAATACAATAGTGTCAGCTTGCCAACATACATCACATTCAGACTGAATCAAATGCAAGTGATGATTGAAGGCTTGTGGTCCTAAATATACACTATTTATTTGATGTATGATATTGTATGAAGGAAAATAAGTAAGTTAACATCAGATTAGTATTGTCTTGTACACAAAGGACCGCCTCCGTAGTCTAGTGGTAGAACGTCCGCCCAGAAGGCAGAAGGTCCAGGGTTCGATCCCCGGGCGCATCATACCAAAAGACGTTAAAAGATGGTACTTGTTGTTACCCTGTCTGGCGCTCGGCATTTAGGGGCTAAAACAAGGACTGGTCGACTCGGAGTCAGTATATTGTTTATGAGTGGGGTATTCATGTTAAACTGCAGCATGGTATCTCAGTGAGCTAGCACTATAAATCGGCATCAGTCCAGACTAGTACAAACAGCCACACAAACACACACATACATGCACGTCGCTATATAAGTGCAATAATCTTGGACGCGACATTAAACCCCATTTCACCTCACCTTGTACACAAAGAAGATATGTTGTATGTTATGATTGCAATTTGAAGCCTATGAAAACCACATTGAATATTTCCATTTTAAGAAATGTAAGAAAAATATATTCAAAGATCATTTTCAACACAGACAGATGTATCAAGATTACATCTGAAAATACCATATTGAAATTCTGCTATTGATTAATAGCCATGAGTTGAATGCCTCATTAACCAGCTTCATATAAAAACCTATAATAAGCAATTCCAATCTGATTTTCACTGAAATTATTCAATTTATTTTTATGTAGATTTGAGATGACATACTCCAGACGACTCAGAATGAACTAACTGGCAACAGGTTCCTAAAATCCAAAGATTGTTAAGGCGTGTGGAAATGCAATCATGTCAGCTGGGGTATTTTTCATCGGGGAAAAACGGATGACATGTTTTTGTTGGTGAGAAAGATTGATAGATGCATTTGCAGTGTAATTTTTCACTATGTCATTTTATCAGTGAAAAAAACTCCCAATGTGGTCGAAAGCTTGATTTTTTTCAATCTGACTGTGACTTTGACTTTTAAGCATGTTGATAAAGTTCTTTCGGAAATTTTCCGAGTTATATATATCCATGTTTTACATGGTAAGAAGGGTAAGTGTTCTGGTGTATTTTGAACTGTGCTGAAGGTCCAGATGGAAAAATAGTGAGTATGAGGGTGCAGGGAGAGATTCCCTTGTGCTAAGTTTTGTTTGTTTGTTTGTTGTTTAACGCCGCACTCAGCATTATTCCAGCTGTATGACGGTGGGGGACACCAGAAATGGTCTTCACACATTGTACCCATGTCGGGAATCGAACCCGGGTCTTCGGCTTGACAAGCTAACACTTTAACCACTAGGCTACCCGACCGCCCCCCTTGTGCTAAGTAAATACTGTACATATTCCACTTCTTTTCAATCTAATACATCAACGCCAGAGAATAACCAGTCTTGATTATCTTTCAAAACAGATTCCATTGGGCTTAAAAGGCAAAATAGTGGTGAAAATTATATGAATGGATCACTGAAAATCAGTGATGACGCCAGGTGTTTGCAAAAGGGTATGTGTGTCCTGCTCCACCTTCATTCATATAATTTGTATAAACTGATAAGTGTTTGTTTGTTGCTTGACGCCACACAGCAGCACTTATGCTATATGATGGCTGGTAAACATTCCAGCCTTGAGCAGACGATCCAGTGAACGTCCGAATACTTCATTATGATGTAGGGGCATATATCTATGTTATACTTTCTAGAGGACTTTAGTGTGTAGTATGTTCAGAGAACTGAATAGGGAACTATGATCTGAAACTACCAGTTTGATATACGGTATTCGACGTAATAAGCGCCCAGGGCGCTCTCAAAATTAGAAATAGGTGGCTCTTATTAGAATAGTATTTTGGTAAAAAAAAACAGTTGAAAGATAAATTTCGCGGTTTATGCTGACAGTCTGAAATGCTTATATACGACAGATACTGTATATTTTTCCAGAATTTAATTGCCCATAATTAAGGGTGCATATAACACACAAGTGCGTATTATACACAAATAAATAAGTCTTATGTACATTGGTCAATCGAAAGGGGTGCTAATTGGGATTGTTCACTAGCCAATATATTAACAAATATCGCCGTTGGCGCTTATTAGAGCGGGGCGCTTATTACGTCGAATACGGTACATTATAAAATACAAGTTGACAAAAAAAGTGAAGTTTCAATTACATGCTTGAGGTGAGGTGAAATGGGGTTCAACAAAGTGTTCGGGATTTTTGCACGTATTTAGCGACATGCATGTATGTGCGTGTGTGTGGGGGGCTGCTATAACCAGTCCAGACTAATGCCAGTTCTATATTGCTGGAGCACTGAGATACCATGACGCAGTTAAACATAAATACCACACTCAGACACTGTTTACGCCAAGCGGACCTGTCCTTGTGTTAGCCCCTTAATGCTGAGCGCCAGGCACCTGTAACAAGTACCTTCTTCTAACATTTTTTGTATGACGCGGACAGGGTATTGGGCCACCGACTTGCCCCCTGACAGACCCTTAAACACTTAACCACCAAGGTGGTCCTTTAATTCCTTGTCTCTACCATGAATTTGGAAATTACTTGATTCTGATTGGTCAATCAGAGGTTGTCAAATTAAAGTAAACCCAATTTGACAGCCGCATCACCACGGAAGCTAATATTCGTAGAACAGTACTTTTTTCAGTCATTGTCATATTTGAATAATTATGTGTACAATTATAGGTTACAAAATGCAATAGGTTACTTCAATATATTTAAAGGATGTGTGGCAATAAAATTCATGCAGAAAACAAAATAGAAATCTACAAAGAGAATGTAGTTGAAGTTTTGGCGAGAACAGAAAACTTGGAATTTGGTGCTTTTCCATATACGACTGTGACATCATATCTTTTGCGTCACAATGACGCAAAATATGAAGTCATGTTGGTGACATGTTTGTAGAACGAAAGCTTTGCAAGACTTGCTTAGTTTTCCACCTGTTAGCTTCCTCGTATGTTGTCGTGCTTATATGCTTTCAATGCCTGTCATATGTTCGAGTATAATATTACTGCTTGAGCATATACAACGCCATATTTTGTTTAAAGACTGTTGTCGGTGAATCCGTAATTTACATCGACAACCCACTAAAAACACTGGATCCAACCAATGCCGCTTCACTCAATACATTTGCTAACACCAAAGAGTTCGCATTTTAGTTAGTCATGGTAGAATGGCAATATACATACTGTGTTTTCAATGTAGAGCTAGGTCACCTGTAGATTTTACGACGCTAACTTTAACACTTAAAACCACATGCTGCGCGTTCGGTTCCAAATTCAATTTAGTGCAGTTAAATCTACAGGTAACCAAGCTCTACATCATTGAAAACACAGTATTTTTATCTCCTAATTAACGTTGTAGGACTTATGTTATAGGTCATCAGTGTTTTGTGTATCTCTTGGAGAAAGAGACACCATTGAAGTTAATCTATGTTGTCGTTTGTTTGTTTGTTTAATGCCAAACTCAGCATTATTCTATCTATAATATGGCAGTCTGTAAATAATCAAGTCTGGACCAGACAATTCAGGGATTGACGTTATGAACACTGATCTACGCAATTGAGATACAAAACATGCATCAACCTACAGTCCGTTTTGTTCCAAATAACAACGTTGAATTGCAGCATAACTCAAAATCGGGAATAATCTATTAAATGTCATTACGGTACACAGCAATGATACCCTGTACCCAACAATAGCTGCTGTTCATTATTTTAGTCCCATCACTGGAAAAAGTTGTTAAGAAACTATCATGTTGTTATGTGTACAAGTTGACATCTTGAATGGAGGGAGGAACAACGGTAGGAGAAATCCTGACAGTCGCCTCTGACGACAAGCATGGGTTGCTGAAGACCGTTTCTAACTTTGATCGGGGGCACGGGTGCCCCAGTCGTCTAAGGCGCCGTGATTCGCTATGCACAGTTGCGTCCCTTGGGCACGCCAGAAACCTATGATTGTGGGTTCAAATCCAGGTTTGCCCTGATTATGTTTCTAGGTTTGTCAGCACCATACACATGCTTGTGGGTTTCACCGAAGTGGTAAACGTCTGAGACCTGCATCACTTCGGGCTTTCCTCCCACATTAAGCTGACACACCGTGATATAACTGGAATACTGTTAAAAGCGGCGTTAAACCAAACTCACTCACTCACTCTAACCTTGATCTTTGCAGGTCTAACCAGTGTCTTGATAAATGAATTCATTGTGTGTTGTAGAGTGAGTGAGTATAGTTTTCCACCGCTTTTAGCAATATTCGTGGGACACTATAAATGAGCTTTTACCCAGTTTTTCAGAAAAAATGGTGTGTATTATGATTAGCTTAGTTGCAGTTGTGATGAAGGATTATTTAACTGATGCTGAGACACTGTGGCAACACAGATGGATGCAATGTGCACTTTTATTTATAGCTAGCAGCCATGTCTTGAAATTAATATTTATGTTATTTATTTCTTGGCATACATCTAATTGTGATCAAAGAATGCGTGTTTATTCTGTGTGTGAGTGTTTATTCTATGTGTGAGTGTATTATTACTTGTATAAACCAAGGAATAAACAGAATCAAACTGTATATGAAAGAAACCAATCTGTTAACATCAAACAGTTTCTCATATGACAAATATTTGCAGAAGTCAAACTTGCCTGTTTCCTGGTTTTCATTATAAGTTGTAGCAGTATCATGAGTGTTTTATTCATCCTGCATTCGAGGCGGAAGTATAAAACCTAACACAAGACACGGTTGGTATAAAAACCTAACACAAGACATGGTTGGTATAAAACCTAACACAAGACACTGTTGGTATAAAACCTAACACAAGACACGGTTGATATAACACCTAACACAAGACATGGTTGGTATAAAACCTAACACAAGACATGGTTGGTATAAAACCTAACACAAGACACGGTTGATATAAAACCTAACACAAGACACGGTTGACATAACACCTAACACAAGACATGGTTGGTATAAAACCTAACACAAGACACTGTTGGTATAAAACCTAACACAAGACACGGTTGATATAACACCTAACACAAGACATGGTTGGTATAAAACCTAACACAAGACACGGTTGATATAAAACCTAACACAAGACACGGTTGATATAACACCTAACACAAGACACGGTTGATATAAAACCTAACACAAGACACGGTTGATATAACACCTAACACAAGACACGGTTGATATAAAACCTAACACAAGACACGGTTGATATAACACCTAACACAAGACATGGTTGGTATAAAACCTAACACAAGACACGGTTGATATAAAACCTAACACAAGACATGGTTGATATAACACCTAACACAAGACACGGTTGATATAAAACCTAACACAAGACACGGTTGATATAACACCTAACACAAGACACGGTTGATATAAAACCTAACACAAGACACGGTTGATATAACACCTAACACAAGACATGGTTGGTATAAAACCTAACACAATACACGGTTGGTATAAAACCTAACACAAGACACGGTTGGTATAAAAACCTAACACAAGACACGGTTGATATAAAACCTAACACAAGACACGGTTGATATAACACCTAACACAAGACACGGTTTGTTTAAAAACCTAACACAAGACACGGTTGATATAAAACCTAACACAAGACACGGTTGATATAAAACCTAACACAAGACACGGTTGATATAACACCTAACACAAGACACGGTTGGTATAAAACCTAACACAAGACACGGTTGATATAACACCTAACACAAGACACGGTTGGTATATAAACCTAACACAAGACACGGTTGATATAAAACCTAACACAAGACACGGTTGATATAACACCTAACACAAGACACGGTTGGTATAAAACCTAACACAAGACACTGTTGGTATAAAACCTAATATAGGATGCCTAAAACTACCTATACCCAACATGATACTGCTATAACAAATTTATCTTGCCGACATGTTTCAGTCTGCTGTTGTAAAAGTGTTAAAACACATTGAAAATTGATAGAAAACAGCTGTTAGATTGAGCGGAGGTTAACTTGTGCTATGTCACGGGACTTTCATTGACTCGTTAACACCGTGCAGCTTTATGCTTCGTAGCAGGGTGCAGGAGATTTATTCTCCCGCTCAGAAATCTACATGCAGCCTGTTTTCTTCCTGGTGGGGTATAAGGGGTTTATTGTGTCACTCTGAAAGTTATTCCCCCCCAGGCAGGATACATAGTATTTATCAAGATCACGGGAACCAATCAGATGTCACATTCTGACTTGGTAGTAAGTTTATGGCAATTATGTGTATGAGCAGGGATAGAATTGTTTTTCAAGTGTTCCACGTAACATTCATTAAGATGATGTTTAGATGTGTCCTTGGGAATTAAAGTGTATGTACCATCTGGAATCATTAAATTTTAATCCAGCTAAATCTCATCAAGGCCAGATAATAAGTGATTAATATTTTTTGAAAGTTTATCCCTTTCTGTTTCATTGAGATTGATGATATATAGTTCCCTTGTTCATTTCTTCATACACACACATATTTTGTGAATAATACCGTGCATTACGCGTGTTCACATGTTAATCACTTCAGTGTTTGTCATGACAGCTCCATTTATGTGACCAATCACAACAAGCAACACATTTGAAGTGGATTGTGTTAACGATCCAAAGTTCAATCAAATGAGTTAATTCAACAATAAAGTTATGGATATTTTCCCCTATATTTTCACCAGCAATTACAAGAGGTATCAATAGTAAAAAGGCCTCTGAAGACACCGGGGTAGAATAGGTCTTCAGCAACACATACTTGCCTTAAAAGGTGACTATGCTTGTCGTAAGAGGCGACTAACGGGATTGGGTGGTCAGGCTTGCTGACTTGGTTTGATGCATGTCATAGATACCAATTGCGTGGATCGATGCTCATAATATTAATCACTGGATTGTCTGGTCCAGACTCGATTAATTACAGACCGCTGTCATATAGCTCGGACATTGCTGAGTGCGGCGTTAAACAACAAACCAACCAATAGTAAAACAATTGTTTGGACACCATTGTTTCAACAAGGGTATTCACACACAAAAACCCTAAAAAAATATTAAACTTGGATGTTTTACTCAAGACTTAGATGCAACAAGACTTAGAGTATACGTACAAGTATGTGTCTTATTTTAAAGAGCATCGAATGTAAGTAATGAGAGGCCATTTTGTTTATGATGAGTAGATGTTAATCACCACAGATGAGGAGGGTATATAAGAAAACATGCAACTTTATAGATAACAACTCCCAGCTTATTGCATTTAGCCACGTTTCCATGTTGATTCATACACCGTTATCAAGCTGGAGTGACTATAACCAGGTAATGAGAGGCATATATTCATGATATGTGATAATCTACATCGAAACGATGCTAAATGCAATAAACCAGAAGTTGTTATCCATAAAGTTGTATATTTTCTTACTTTCTCACCTTCTAAGATGCCAATCAAACAGTTAGATACAAGGGTAGTTATTGTGTTCTGCAAGCTCTGTTTAGGTTATCAAGGGAAACGTGGGGGCATGGGTGGCGCCGCGATTCGCTGTGCAGAGTTGCGTCCCTTGGTCACGCCAGAAACCTATGATTGTGGGTTCGAATCCCGGTATGCCCCGATTATGTTTCTAGGTTTGTCAGCACCATACCCATGCTCATGGGTTTCACCGAAGTGGTAAACGTCTGAGACCTGCGTCACTTCTGGCTTTCCTCCCACATTAAGCTGACACGCCGCGATATAACTGGAATGCTGTTAAATGCGGCGTTAAACCCAACTCACTCACTCAGTCAAGGGAAACGTGATAAGAGTGTAATTCTTATCAGCACTGTGTTGGTTCTTGACTGTTGATTAAAAAGGTAGTAAAGTTATCCTCTTACCCTATCTCCCTCACATTTGTTCTTTTTCACTTGATCTGCGAACACAAATAGGATTTGGTATGATTCACGCTGTTCAGTTTCCGGGGCTCATTAACTAACACACATGAAACAAAGAAGAATTAGACATAACTTGCAAGCTACGAGGAATTACCAATTATCTGTCCAGACTGAATTAATTTTGTAACTTTCAACGTTATTTCACGAGGGACAAATATTCTGTAATGCAAAGTTGCAAGTTGGTTATTTTGCATATAACATGGAGTCTTTCTTTCTGAGATAATGAAGAAAAAAAAGACTGTTTCCCAATAGGTGCTGACCGGCTGAGCAGCGTTAGAAATTGGCACTCGTCCTATAGTCCTTACCAAACTGCCCAATAGTAAAGGTATCCTAAGGACTAGTAGAAATTTGCCCATTTTAAGGGTTTTGCTATATGCTATCATTATAAGGACTAGTGGACAAAAACTGTTACTCTCTAACCCTGCTGAGGCAATCTATTATTGGAAACCGACTGTGATGTCATTAACAATGGATGACGTCATCTATGTTGAAAAAATGCTTTGATATGATGATACACTGCTGTAGGCCACGTCCCAAATAAGGAAACAGATCGGCATGATTCAGCCAATCAACATGAAACATGAGTTATATAATGCTCAGTGAGAACTGAAAATAAATGCTCCAATATCAGAATAAATGATAATGTAATTATTCTTGTATGTACAATATGATACTCCAAACTAAACAGAAACAATCTGACACTTGATCGAGATCGAGAAAATGATCCTTAATGATATTTGATATTTGCCATTTCCAAAGAGTTCCTGTTCGTGCTTTGTTTGATGTCATACTAGCTTTTTGTTTCAAATCAAATATTGGCAGCTGTGTTCAGGATAGAGTTTTGGTTCTAATTTATAATGACCATATATGTATAGAATCAGTTTCAGGTGACAAAGCTTCGTCCATGTATTTCTGTATGTTTTTTTTGACGTGTGTGCATTCAGACGTGAGTCAGAATGTCACATGAAGTAAACGGGATTGATGCTCATCTCTCAGATGGTGGGATATATAGTAACTGAAATTTGAAATGTCACCGTTGTTCTTCTGGATGTAAGTTGGAGTTAATGATGCAGAAATATCAGACATCCAGTTGTTTTTCTGGATGTAAACAAGTGTAGCTATTGATGCAGCAAGGAGTGTTATGTTCATGCTTTTAAGGAGATGTGAAGTTACGTTTGTAGCTGCACCAAAATATGTCCCTGTCTTGCAAACTTTCTTTGTCAATACACCAAGAGGCAATTGGCAAAATAATAAAATAGAATCGGTCAGGGTTGATTTGAGACAAAGATCTTGAAATCATTATTTCATACTTATGGAAACATAAAGGTGTTTTTGAAACAGGCAATATTTTGAGTGAGTATGGTTTTACGCCGGTTTTAGCAATATTCCAGTAATATCATGACGGGGGACACCAGAAATGGGCTTCACACATTGTACCCATGTGGGGAATCGAACCCGGGTCTTCAGCGTGACGAGCGAACGCTTTAACCACTAGGCTACCCGACCACCCCCAATATTTTGAAATAAACAATTGTTTATTGTTGTTTATCGTACAATAAAACACTGCAGAGAGAATAAAACCATGAGGTACATTACATTATGTACTGCATCTTTAAAGTTATTGATAAAATGTACAAAATTATGTACCCAAATTTTAATAATGATGGCTCCCTAAATATAATCCGACCTCGGAAATTTCGGACAAGTGCAATTTACGATTTAAGTTTGGTATTTCCCGCATATTCTCACATTCTTCACATTGATTATCTGCACTTTTTAGCCTTATACCCATTGTCATATCGCTCCCACTTTTGGATGCGATTGTTCGGACACTGCGTTAATCTGCGAGCCCAGCTACATCTATGGGCAACAACTTACTAGACACTTTCCCCCAAAAAATAACGTTGTCCAATACATGAGATCATCAAGTTGCGAGCACATATTCGAATCTGCAAAAATGATGTCATGATAGAACAGTGTTTAGTGTTGTGAAATAGACCATGCTTCGTTCTTCATTGTTCTTTCTGATTTATCACATAGCTGTTTTATATTTTCAATTATATAAAAAACATATCTTTATTCATTTTCTTGATTTTTTTTTGTCATTTCATCCATAAAATGTGAAATGTGAAGGACATTTTGGAACATTATTGGATGTAAACAGATTCACATGTTACAGAATCTGCTCTGGCAAACATGGAATATAATAGCACAAATATTATAGTGAGCGATTGGATTTAATGCCGCTTTGAACAGTATTCCAGTTATATCACATTTTTTCAGCTTAAGTGATGCATGTCTTAGACGTTTACCACTTAGGTGAAACCCATGAGCATGGGTTAATGGTGCTGACAAACCAAGAAAGATTATCTGGGAAACTGGGATTCAAACCCATCGTTGTCGGTTTCTGGTGTGTTCAAGGGAAGCAATTCTGCACGACAAATTGTGACGCCTAAGACGACTGGGCTACCTGTGCCCCAACAAATGTCAGATCTGAATCTTAATTCATTACGTTAAACTTTTAGAAAATCCTTTAAAAGCATTGAAATACTCTTATCTGGTATTTGATGCTTTGTCCTTGGATTCATTTATATTTGATTTTACCTCATAGACATTCATTAGCATTAGAAAAAACAATAAGTTAAAATATTTGAAAGTTTAGCTGAATTTACTTTTCATAACTCAGGATAAGAACAAAACTTAATCAGGGCTTAATTATTGTAATTACTTAGAGAACAGATATTTTACCAGTGGATACCAGGTTTCATTTTAACAAAACCTGTTTGTCCGTCAATGACATTGATGTTATATTTCTCAGTTCTAGCACAGCTTCTCTATTATGAACTGTCTATCGTAAATATGAAAATGATCAAATATCAAATTGCAATCAAATGTCAGTTAAAAAATGAAAAACGGTAAACGTGTTGATCTACTTCTGTGTGCTCTGTAGTGGAAAACCTGTTTGTTTCCACATACAGTTGAAATGTCATGATCCTGACTGATCCCACCCACGGAACTCCCAGCCATCAAGGACAAATCTTTAAGAAATTGTATCTTTTATATACACTCAGACACAGCAGACAGATGCGAGGAATCTTGATAGCTACCCAATAAGGTTGGTTTGTTTGTTTGTTTGTTTGTTGTTTAATGCCTCACTCAGCAATATTCCAGCTGTATGATGGCAGTCTGTAAATAGTCTTGACCAGATACCAGTGACTGATATCATGAGCATCAATCTTCGCCATTAGGAAACAATGATATATGCATCAACCAAGTCAGAGAGCCAGACCACCCAATCCCGTTAGGTGCTTCTTACGACAAGCATAGTCAACTCTTACGGCAAGGATTGGTTGCTGAAGACCAATTCTAACCCGGAATCGTCACGGGTTTACCCATTAAGGATGCAGTGTGAGTGTGTGAGTGAGTGAGTGACCATATTGCACTTTATAGCAATATATTGCATCAATCTTATTTTGAGCAAACACTGTCATGTAGGCTACCCTCCACATACTCTTAACACTGAAGTGAGTACTCATTTCTCTCATGATATTAATCACTGGATTGTCTGGTCCAGACTCGATTATTTACAGACTGCCGTCATATAGCTGGAATATTGCTGAGTGCGGGGTTAAACAACAAAACCAACCAACCAACCAACCAACCAACCAACCAACTCATTTCTCAGAAAATATTGAGTATCATATGTAGTTTCTAGATGGAATTTTGTTTTCTTTAAAATATAATTAATAATTGTTTCTTCAATTCTATTTATTCTTCAATTCTATGATGTAACATTTTTTGCGAAAAAAAGGTAAGTTAGTAGTAGTTGTCAAATGGAGGCAGTGATAGACTTCCATCACGATGTACAGGTGTCAAGTTCCATCAGTGTTATGTTGACAGGAATTATGTGAAATATAAAAACATATCAATTCTGAGCAGACACTTTTATCAGCTTATAACAAGCAGTGAACAGGTGATTAGGTGCACCTGTAAACTCAGGGGAGACAACTCTGCATGCTCACATATCACTGTGACAAGGGAGGACAAGAATTCAGCAAATTGCTGTTTTCTCGTCATATTGTAATGGGGTAGTCGTGGTTAAAGCGTAGACTCAAGTTTGATATCTCACATGGCTTCAACGTGTTAAACCCATTTATGTTGATGTGGCTGTTATACTGGTAAATGTGACACAAAGTTGCTCACTCACTCACTCACTCACTCACTCAATCAATCAATCAATCAATCAATCAATCACTCAATCACTCACTCACTCACTCACTCACTCACTCACTCACTCACTCACTCACTCACTCACTCACGCAGAAGTATTGTTTCTTCATAAGAATTCGTACATGTGAAGTAAACAAGATATCCCTGATGGTAGAAGTGATTAAAATGGGAATCTGTTGTCCACAATGGATACGCATTAATTGTCGTTTGATTAGTGACCACCAGGGGAAAGCATGTCGCTGTTGTCTAACTGGTAGCCTATCATCGCTGGATTTCATGGTACAACTAAGGACAACTAAATGCAAATTGGTCGTTAGATGGCTGTCCTTAAACTAACATAACCAACTGTAATAAGGCTGTGTTGTTCAGTAATGACAGAACGGTCTTCTGCCAATTACGACAGTTATTATAGTTGATTTTAGCAAAGGTGCTACTCAAAATAATTCATTCTTTGTCTGAGACTATATGTTGATAGCCAACCATTGATGGGCATATAAAGATATTGCCATCAAATTGATAAAGTATCTTGGTTAAGTCTAAAAGTAAACTGGAAACACATCGTGGCCACACGATCCTCATTAGTCCGCCCTTCAGGGGCGCAACTAGGCTAATATTAAGTGTATGCAAAAACAATTTTACAAGGGTCCGTTAGCTCCACCAGAAATTTAAAAAAATAAGAGGCTCTTAAACGCTATTTCCTGCATTTTTGGACCATTAATGTTCGATTTTTTTGTAACAAATATTGGTAATTTATTTGTTATAATTTTGTATTAGTAATATCATTCTATACGAGTTTCACCCACACATTTTAGACTAGAAACATCTATGATTACAAATGAAAATTGAATGTTAAAACGAATTGATAATATTATTTTTATGTGTTTTTACATGTTCATTTGTAATATCTGATGGTTATATTTATTTTTTCATATTTGAATGCAAGCTGACCTATCATACTGAAAATAATTGTGTGAGCACAGCTTGCTTACGTCAAAAACCATCAACCACTAAAATCCTGAAGTGCAAAAACATTCCGATTTTCAAGTTAGAGAGTAAATATCATGTTCGACCGTGTAGAGTTTAAATCAATAATTTACTGCATAGATGGTAAATTGAGGTTTACTTCTTAAAAAATTGTGGGTTTTTTTTATGTTTAAAAAAAAGTTGTGGTTTGTTTTTTTTAGATGTAAGCAATTGCTTTTCTGCTACAGTGGTAGTTTCGCCCCTGCCCTTATGACAAACATGAGGTACTGGGGACCTATTCTGACCTGGAATACCCACAGGGTCTGTTTGTCCTGAAAAAACATCTTCCGCTTAGAAACAAATTATTATATCTCAGACGGCTCATCTTTTGTCATGTTTTGAAACATAACTCTGGACAGTTTTTGAAACCCTACAAGATAAACAAGGCTCCTGTATAAGAGTGACTATTCTAATGCTGGTTCTATTTGGTTTAAATTTGGTTCCAAAGCTAGAAAGAGGCAGAACAGTACTGTTTTGGCTGGATTGTGTAATTTAATTTGAGCTTTTAATCAACTTATTGAAACAGATTTCATAGTCTAGCTTATGTTCATATACTACAGTCAAGATCCAGTAGCAGACTTAAAGGGGCACTGATCTAACGCAATTCCCCGGGACTGGTTGTTGCCTTTGTTATTGTTTTTTCCCAGTGAGTACCCGGATGTATAGCAGAAATCTAGACTAGTTCGCGACCTCTGCTGCGCAATTCGTAAACGCATTAGTCACTTTTATGGGTAGTAATAAGGGCGTATGGTCACATTGATCAACAAAATAAAATACAGCTTTCGACATAATAAGGAAATGTAGGTATCTTTGTGGGTATCATCGGTAATGGTGACGAAGTTTTGATAAGTCACTTGCTTGGTAATTTTGCGGTTTTCATTTACACTATTTTGACTTGCAACACAAAGTAAATATTTCACCTGAGCATTGCCTTTTTTATAGTGTGTATTTTTTAACTGTCAAAATGTGTTACAATGTCAAATTTATTAAACGTCTAAATATTCAGTTATTTTACAAAGTGACTGAAAAACATTTCCATCTGTATTATTATGATAACGAATTCCAAACATTTGGATGTTTAATGTCATCACCTAGAGACTGAAAATGTTGAAGAGTACATTTCTATGTTGTTTGGCTTCTAATCATACATACTAATCTGTTGTGATGTTTAGAGGCTCTTCTGATCGTCTTAATCAATCTGGGCAGACTTTTTTTGTCAAAATGACTGAAATATTTACACATTTTATAAATTGCCTGAGAGAATTACATTTTACAAATTGACGGTAATATATACACGTTTACAAAGGAAAAGACCTGTGAAAACAACGTCTATCGCGCATTGAAGAATTTCCCAACCAAGACGAAGAGAAACAAGAACGAATCGGTTCAAATGAAGGAAAACAAAATGCAAATACCATAATTACAACCTACCAAATTTATGTGTATAAATTATAGGCAGCTTCCTTGTTCGAGGAATGTATCCGTGAATATCCACACAAAGGAACAATATCCCACTCGTCTGCAGCTGTACAAAGAAACTTATTCGATGTCACGTGTCTCTGAAACAATCAAATATTTTAAAAGATATATATCGTTTCGGGATATTATAACCCGTGTTCGTTTCTCAACTGATCACTTGGATTGTTTCAGGTGTTTCACATAGGTATCAAGTCCCAAGGGTCGGCTGAGAAAGCCCACGTGACAACTATTTTCATAACGTTCACGGTTCCTAAAAATCCATTGAGTGATAGATAACAATGATCAACCAATCAACGTATTATCAGTTAACCCTTTGAACAAAGTATGTTGTTTTTACATCGGCACTTCACGCCATGATATGAGTGTATTCCCTTTGGTTTAGTAAACCTAGACATGTAAACACTCACTTTTGACATATCCACTGTGCAAGATAACAGTGATTAATCAATCAACGTATTTTCTGTTAATCCTTTGATGACTAGGAACGATCCGTTGATTTTCAAAAAAAAAGTAAATCAACTGATCATTCACCTCTTGCTGGTCTGCCACGTGCATATTACATAACCCACATTTCACCTCACTTCAAACCTGGATTTAGATTGAATAATTACCCCAGACACAATAAAAGCCAAATGGGAACCTTTGTCAGGTAATCTAAGTGGTGCTACCACTAATTGTACCTGTAATAAAACCATTAACTGAGCATCAAGTAAATGACGACAAATACACAAGTGTAGGGGTTATACGAGAAAACGTGGATGACAACAAGGGAGTAGTAATCGTATTATCGACGCAAGCCGAAATCCGAAAATGCTTTCACTGCATGGATACTTTTTCAGTATTAAACTATAACCATGTGGGGTATTTCCAAATGACGACATCCGATGAGCTCTGCCTTCCTTTTTGTCTCTTTGTTTAGGCTGAAGAAATGAATTAACATGCGCCCTTTGTCGAAATCTTTATAGATCACAGTGAACCAATCAGTGTTTATGCAAAAATGCGTAAAACAAATATTGCCTCCAGCCTCCCAAGTTTATTTAGCTGTCCTTGCAGACGGTAGCCCAGTCTCTGGTCACGCTCAGTTGCGTTATGTATCATCCGGGTACTCACGGAGGGAAAAACAATAACAAAGGCAACAACCAGTCCGGGGAACTGCGTCAGATCAGTGCCCCTTTAAAACAGTATGATCTCACTTAGTGCTGGGCAAAATCTAACTCATTATATTAATAGGGCTGTGTGACCTTCAGGGAAAGGAATGACCTTGCACAAACGTACAGAGGCCAGTCTTTTGAAGGAATTCCTATTCAAAGGGCAAACTGTCTCTTAGAGCTAGCCATGCCTACTCTGCTTGAATTCACAGCAAAAAAGTAACCTGATTAATGGAAAAGATATGCTGGCAGCTATATAACATGATCAGTCTATATTCTCTAATTAGCAGAACAGACTGGAGATTTTAGAATTATTAACAGAATCATCTTCACTTCGGTATACAATCATTCCACTTGAGTGAAAAGAATTTTCATGTCTTCTAAATTACATTTTGTCATTTATGGAGTGAGATATTTCCCAGCTAAGACGTGGAAAGAATTTCGTAATTCTGTAATTACAAAATGACTTCTATTAATATACAAAGGGCAAAAAACACACGTCCATGAAGACAGTCTAAGGGTTATAACAGTAATATGTTGTCCGGAAAATCTGATTATCTGAGATATTTCTGATATATGCTATTCACATACGTCAGTGTACCGCGATGGAATTAATAGTTTTGTGTAGTTGATTTCATAAAGATGGTTTAGTTTATGTGTTCAGTTGAAAAATTAATGATAATATGATTTTATATGTTGGTAAGCTACTTTTATGTACCATTTACCACTTACCAATTTGTATGTTACCGCATTTTCTTGAGTATAGTGCGCACTTTTTTTCCAAAAAACACAGCTGTGTAGAAGGGGGTGCGCATTATACACGAATTAATGAGTTATGATGTTTTTTGCCCCCATGGAAAGACATTACCGTGAGCATGTAACACCGGAAATACCAAATATATCGGAATCAGAAAAATTGTGTTCAGACAGAGTGAGTGAGTTGGGTTTAATGCTGCTTTTAACATTATTCCAGTTATATCACAGCGTGTCAGCTTGATGTGGGAGGAAAGCCCGACGTTTACCACTTTGGTGAAATCCATGAACACGGGTATGGTGCTGACAAACCTAGAAACATAATCGTGGCGAACCAGGATTCGAACCCACAATCATAGGTTTCTGGCGTGCCTGAGGGATGCAACTCTGCACAGCGAATCGCGGCGCCTTAGACGACTGGGCCACCTGTGCCCCCCAGACAAAGTGATGTCAATTTGATGGATTTTATTGATCAGTTTTTCTCCTTTGAAAAGAAATCATATTTTCTAATATTAAATTAACTTATTGATTTTTGATCCACCGAGGGTATGGTCAGTTTGGTTTTTGGGGGGTGGGAATATGATAGGTTTCAGGACTGTATCATATTTTTCTGACACCCCATTTTCTGTTACACATTTTATTGAAGTTGTCCATTGTTCATGATTAAATGTGGGGTCATTGCAACAATAGGCCAGCTGAGATGATGTCTTCACTTGAGGTCAGGAAAACTACACTTTTCAACATTTTATCAGAAAAAAAGACTGGGTAATATAAGAAGTATAACCTTCTTCCAACTCGATCCGTGAAGATCCCGGTTAGAGAATAGGTCTTCACCAACCCATGCTTGCTGTTAAAGGTGACAATGCTTGTTGTAAGAGGCGACTTATGGGATCGGGTCGTCAGGCTCGCTGACTTGGTTGATGCATGTCATTGATCCCAATTGCGTGGATCGATGCTTATGATGTCATTCACTGGATTGTCTGGCCCAGACTCGATTATTTACAGACCGCCGTCATATAGCTGGAATATTGCTGAGTGTGGCGTCAAACAACAATCAAACAAATTCTTGCAACTCAGAATTACGTATTATCTGTCCCTCGTAAGTTGATGCTGAAAGTCCTTCACCAAGGCTCGGAATCATTCACATGGAACAGACAATTCCTTGTAGCTCCTAGGTAAACTGGGCCCTTTGAATACAACTAAAAATGAGTACTCTGAACTTGTGCCATGACATGTGACACCCCGCTTTGCCCTCATATCTAGTGTCACATTGAAACATTTAAGACCAGTTTGAAAAATAATATCTAATAAATTGCATCCAAAAAAATATCTTAAATGAATACAAGTCCTTTTTACATTGACTTCCTTATTCTGCACAAAGTCTCCTGATGCAACAGCTTTATAACATGGGAAAAACTTAATCCAATCAATTCTGTCATGGACTACTGTTTTTCGCTGACTCAGGAGATAACGCTGTTTCAACATCCCCTTGAGTCGGAGAAGATCTTGAAGGATAATTTGATGTTGTTGCCTTTGCTGCACTTTCTTGATCAGACATCGTCTTTGTTCAAAGGAATCCTTGGTATTCTTATCAGCTGTATCGTGTGATGAGCCTCTGCAAGTACTATAGTTGTCCTTTATCTCTCATGAATTGAAAACTTACCTATATTTAGCAATTTCTGTACACAAACAACTACATTTTCCTCGACATTTTTCAAAGTTCCTGACAGTGAGGTAATGCAGATATATCTGTTATTATGGAAACACTTTGACTAGGAATCTTTTCTCAACAGTCAACCATCCTGTCTGAAGAAAGTCTGGAAATAGCTGAAAGGTTGTTAAGGAAATTGGTTCAATTGAGCACATCTCTGAATGAGTGGTTTGATCAAAGCCTCTAATCTTGGTGATCAGGTTGCAGGTAATGTGAACCTCCACCTACTATTGCTACCAAGGAGTGACTGTGGGCGATCACAGCAGCCTCAAGTGCTGGGCAAGCTGGGATGTCCCAGGGTCTGTACAGCTAGTGGCTCTCATGACATAGTCACGTCCTTGAGATGGAAGCTGGTCGAGATAGTGGTTGGTGGGAAACAGGTCATGGGGATGTGATTAGAAGTGTCTGTAGATGTGATTAGAAGTGTCTGTAGATGTGATTAGAAGTGTCTGTAGATGTGATTAGAGTGAGTGAGTATGGTTTTACGCCGCTTTTAGCAATATTCCAGCAATATCACGGCGGGGGACACCAGAAATGGGCTTCAAACATTGTACCCATGTCGGGAATTGAACCCGGGTCTTCGGCGTGAGGAGCGAACCCTTTAACCACTAGGCTACCCGACCGCCCCAGATGTGATTAGAAGTGTCTGTAGATGTGATTAGAAGTGTCTGTAGATGTGATTAGAAGTGTCTGTAGATGTGATTAGTAGTGTCTGTAGATGTGATTAGTAGTGTCTGTACCTGTGATAAGTAGTGTCTGTAGATGTGATTAGTAGTGTCTGTACATGTGATTAGTAGTGTATGTACATGTGATTAGTAGTGTCTGTACCTGTGATTAGTAGTGTCTGTAGATGTGATTAGTAGTGTCTGTACATGTGACTAGTAGTGTCTGTACATGTGATTAGTAGTGTCTGTAGATGGTATGTGGCTGGTGATTGACTAAGGATGCTGTTTACAATGTTTTAACTAAATTCATAAATTTCATGAAAAAAACACTTAAAATTTGGACATTGATGCTAAGATAAATATATAAATCATATTTTTATGAAATGTGAAAAATTAAAACAATGGTTAAAAAAAATACTCTTCCAGCTGGCACAGTTTGGAAAATATATCATACTACCTGGTGTCAGCTAAAGAGATACGGCTGCCCAGATGTAGACAAGCCATCTCATTTCATGAACATGTTTGTAACTGGAGGCTGCACCAGTAGATAGTGTAATTTACGACATGGATCACATTTTACAGTGCTCGTCACCAGTGTTGAAGTGTTTGTTATTATCTGTGACATTTTGAAATGAATTTTCACATTTAGATTTTGGTTGAGTTATATTTTCATGAAATCACTTGAAGGATTAAATTACTATTTTTATGTCCATTTGAATCATTTCACTTTATTGTTCCAATGACATTTAGGAAATATATGTATTCTCTGAAATTGACTGATTTTCAACACGATGGCAGATGATTATCTTAAACATTTTTGTATTCCAGTGTTTCAAAATGTGTGATAGTCTTGGAGGTCATTGTAAACTTGTGTCAGACTTTTACATATTCAGGCTGTGATACAGGTGGAATATTAACTCAGTAACTCTATATACAGTAGCATGCAGAAAGTACCAGTGTTCAGACACACGTCTGCTTTAACATTTCGCTCTATGAAGATCGGTGTCTAATTTGGGTTTATTTTCGAACTGAACCATGCAATCAAAATTTTTGAATGACTTGCTACAAGGTATTTGCAATAACCTGCCAATTTCACTCAGACTTTTCTGTCTCGATACCCTATTAACCCATATCTTATGACAGCCACAACTGCAGCAGACGACAGCAGGAAGACATAGACACTGCATCAACATGATGTCTGAACTTGTATTTATGTTTTATTCAGAGTTTGAAATGGATAGCCTGAGTGTCCAGTAAAAGTGAGATCTGAGTATGACTGATTGTTTGGAAATGTTGTCAAACAAATAGTATCAGTATTGCCAAGAAAGTTGTGAGCTTTTTTTAACCCCTAGTTTCGAAAAAACGGGTGGATATAGCGATCAGACATGTCCATCCACTGTCTGTTTTCCGGAGCAGAACTCCAAAGCCGTTGAATATTTCTGAATAAAACTTGGTGAACAAGCGCATTTTGATCATTTGGGATACTTTTTTAAATTTTATTTTTTTGCATTAAGACAAGTTGGAATTATACAGAAAATGAGACTAGTGCTCGTTTCCAGAGCAGAACTCCAAAGCCGTTGAATATTTCTGGATGCAACTTGCTACACAGATCAGTCCAGTGGTGAACTGGTGCTCTTTGATTTGGGAGTTGTTTTTTGTTATTTGTTTATGTTTTCATGACGACAGGGTGGACTTTACTGAAAATGAAGGTGGTGCTCGTTTCCGGAGCAGAACTCCAAAACCGTTGAATATTTCTGGATGAAATTTGCTATACAGATCAGCCTAGTGGTGAACTGGTGCCTTTTGATGATTTGTAATACTTTAATATTTTTTTAATTTTATTTTCATGACAAGTTGGACTAAATATGAGGATATTGGGATATTGAAAAATATTGAACAACATTATTGTATCACCATCAAGTTTGAGTAGTTAATGTTTGCATATAAAATGGATTATGATGTTTTCATCAACAGGGATGAGAATTTTCCACAGATCTGTGGAATTCTTCGGATTCCATTACTTCACTTTTGTGAGACATGCTATGATGATATGTGCACACATCATATAGTCCCCTGGCCCCAGCTAACTTCAGTGTTTTTTACATGTGAATCTGAAACTTCTGCCATTGCGTGGTATAGATATCTCCTCAAATGATCGGATGGGTGGGAAGTGGCCTTAATTTGACGGCCTGCAGTCAATGTCTAACTGTTCCACAGGAATGTGACTGTTTTCTTGACTTGCCGATAAAATGTTCATTGCAGGAAATGTAGACGTCTGCTTTTTAACACTTTAACATTGAAAACATCACTCCCCAGTGAGGCAATAGATGTTGTTGTATCAATGTCAGGTTTTATGAATCCAAAAGAAGTGAAGGAAATAGAAAATGAATTATTGATAAGGGGTTTGTTTGTTAGAGGCTTGTTTTATTGAAGCTTCGTCTTGGAAATCAGAAGTTCGTGGTTTTTATGAAGATTTCTCGTTCCTAAACTACATGTGATATGAAATTTGAGAAATGACACTTTTATCATGATTTTTTTCCCTTCATTCTGATCTAAGGTTCTGATATTTTTTTAATGTTTGAATGGATTTTATTTCTCCTTGAGTTAATAAAATATTCTCAAAATAATTACCATGGGATTATGTATAATTATTTGACCAGATTTATTGCAAGTTTCGTTACCTTTTCCTTTTATGGAGATTGCTACACGTTTATGGCTGATAATGTTTGCACAGATGCCAGCCATTACAGTTTTGGCAGAATCATTACGATACTTCAACCAAATTTCACCAACACACTTTAGCGAATTTAAACAAGGGATTGACCTTGCTACAGTCACTGTCATAAATAGCACCAAATAATAATCAATCTACAATCCTTGTTTTAGCTTGTGATTGCAACGTTTTATGGAGTTCGGTTGAAAAAATATGTTTTGTCAGACATCCTAACAGCTGGCAATTTTATATGTCAATTATCCCAGATAGTCCTAATTGCCTCAATCTGGGGTTGGCATCTCTGTTTGCTCAAGAAATATTTATGACTAAATGCAACATTGCCAACATTGAGTTTTGTGATGTAATTAAGCAGGTCATGTAAAGTGGATGCTTGAAGATTTTTCCTGAATTTGACTGACGCTGTTGGGTATGGGGGGGGGGGGGGGGGGGGAGTGTGTCATGCATATCTCCTTTATTGTGTTGGGAATTTTTGTTATTCAGACTCAGGTATGTCATGTCAAGGGTCAAGGTCTTTTTCAAGTTCATACCCTGAAGTCAATGAGGCTTAGATGCAAAAAGGTTGTGACTGATCTATTTATAAGGTCATAGTGAAGGTCATTCATAAAGTATGTTTGTAATTTTCACTAAAATGCCTTTTTAAGTTTATATATGAAGTTGCTACATTATTTTGATACAAATGTATGACAAGTGATCACAGGTTGGAGTGACCTACTTCAGCAAGATAGAACGAGGAGGATTATGTTATACCGGTATTTATGTTTTGTTGAACTTCACCAAGGGACATCGTGTCTGGTCTATAGATGCTGGATAGCCCTTGGGAATGTTCTTGAAATACTTGCAACTGATATTAAAATCGATTTCACTCTCAAGGTCATACACGATGAATTGTATTGTCTTATGTGAGTATGGAAAGCGCTTTGTCCCTTAATGTTATGATGTTCACAAGGACTCAAGTGTTCACTGTGGTGGGATGAAATTTAGGATGTGTCATTAGCGTGGGAAATGAAAGTGGTGGGTTTTTTGTGACATCTTTGAAGTTCAAGGTCACGGGGATGGTCATTCTTTAGGTTTCTTTCTTTGTTTTGTTTCTTCTTTAATGCTGCACAGCAATATTCCAGCTATATGACAGCTGTCTGTAAATAATGGAGTCTTGACCAGACTATCCAGTGATTGATATCATGAGCATTGATCTACGCAGTTGGAATACGATGCCGGCATCAGCCAAGTCAGCAAGTCTGACCACCTGATCCTGTGAGTCGCCTCTTACAGCAAGCTTAATTGCCTTTTATGACAAGCATGGGTTGCTGAAGACCTTTTCTAACCCAGATCTTCTTTAGGTAGTTCTGATTCTTGTGCTGAACCACCCCCTGTGTTTGTTTGTCATGTTTGTAATCATGTTTATAAAAGCTTTTAATCAAGCATGTGATTTGCTGAACTTGAAAGTCCAGGTCATTTAACTGAAGTGCATGTAACTGTCTTATTAATGTTAATAATAAGAAGGGCAGTTGGGTAGCCTAGTGAAAGCTCCTCACACAGAAGACCCGGGTTCGATTCCCGACATGGGTACAATGTGTCAAGCCCATTTCTGGTGTCCCCTGCTGTGATATTGCTGGAATATTGCTGAAAACAGCGTAAAACCATACTCACTCACTCACTTATATTAAACATTCTTATAATGCGCTAACTTCCACACAACAACATGTTTAAAGCACTGACAACGTACATTCATATGTACACTAGAGTTGAGAGTCTGAGTTGTCACACAAAACTGTTCAAGTCTTGACTTGAAACTATCAGGTGATGGGTCCATTCAGGGGGCAATTGGAAGAGCATTCCATGTCTGACGAGCAGTTACTTAAAAGTTTGGTAACCAAAGGATTTAAGTTTCCATGTGGGAATGACAACATGAAGTTTGTCATCAGACTGCATGGCTGGTAGACTGACAGACAAGATCCTTGAGATAAGATGGAGCTGTTCCATTTACACTGGAGGGAACATAACACTGGGATTCGTGTGTTCTCACACGTCTTGAAAAGTTAAGGTAAAATTTGGGAGTAATATTATGTTTTTAAGACTTAAGAATCTTTAAGGAACAATTTCACAAATTCAGAATAAAAGAGTACGATAAAGTAAGGGCATTACCCTATGAATTAAACTTTCATTTTAATTTCTTTCACTTTATTATTTAATGTTACTTTTTATTTGATCACTAACATGGAAAAAATCTGTATGCCAAGTAGTTAAAACAGAAGAGTTTCTCCTTCTTTCTTTTCAGTAGCATCCTTTAAAGTTAGGGAAAAGAGTTCATGGATGTCAACTTCTTTATTATGTATTATTGTTTCTCATAATAAAGACGTTGACTTCCATAAATTCTCTTCCTTATGTGTATCACTTCTAAATCCCTTTCAAAGACTTGATCCTTTACGGTTGACTAGGTGATCCCTTGCTGTGCGTGATGCAGCTGGTGGAACAACTCTCTGTGTTTGTTGTACCGAAGTGTAGTTCCTGGTTTTTAGCTAAAGAAATAATCAGATTTCCCTTGAAGTTAGTGACTTGCCAAAACGCTGC